>NC_091130.1:71560160-72255160 GCF_040183065.1 Periplaneta americana | reverse complement strand
ATGTAAATAAAAAAATTCGAGGTTCTGCACAAGAAATTCTCGAATCAACGAGAAGCCGTCGTGAGCATGATTGCGTGATCTGGAGATTTATGGGTTTGTAAAAATATGGCTTCTACAAGCAGGCGGGATCGTGTTTCAATGCCTTTAGTTTATAACTGAAAACAGTGCTGAAAATTCTGTAATTTAAATTATTGCCATGTAATGCAAATTAGTGGCCTTTGTGAACTCTCCTCATTTATGTGTGTTGCATGTGGTATATTCTACACATATTAAAAAGGCAATTTCTGAAAATGTGGATTATCTGCAGTGAATAAATCATTATTGGTGAGTGTTTAAGCAATTTTGCATTAATCTTTGCATGGTATTATACATTTATAAAATATTTTAAAGTTGTTAAAACATCTCGGTAAGAAGGGTTCGGCAGGTTGAAAAAAAAACAACAACAGTTAAAAGGTTAAATCTGAAAGTTTATTTTAGGGCAATCAAGTGTTGTTTTATATAATAAGAACTGTAGGCACAGTGTTTAAGTCTTACTCAAGAAGTGATGTATTATAGTGCATTTAAAACAATAATTAGTAATCAACATGACAGAAATATTCGTGTGTCACAACATATTTGCAATATTTTATTTGTTAATGGCACTGTTATTTTTTTTTTAAGTTTGTGGTTTAGAGTTACATGTGCTACACAAGTGTCTTAATTGTTTGGAAGACAACTGAATGCTTTTATGTCATTTGGCACAATAATATGAACATTTTCGATTTTAGTAATAAATTAAGTGGCAAGAAAATGTTCTTGTGTCACACCATATAATATTTAATATTTTTTCCATTATTAATTATTTCTTTTCATTAAGAATTTCTGTTTATATTTTAGAGTGCTTATGTTAAAAGACAGTAATGTCTTTTTCATGAACTACTAAGTATTTAGTTAAATATCCTGCGAAGTTCATAGTTAGTTACTTCGAAAATGTTATGTGGGATGACCCAGAAATGCTATTCATAGTGGCACATTTTCTCGACCATATGCAACATTATTCTAGGAACTGCTAACTTCAAAGCTACAGTAATATGTACTAGTAAAATAATAAATAGTTTGATATTCTGCCGCTTTAGGGCTACAGAGATAGAATATCAGCATATTTCTGCTTCTAACTCAGTTTCGTTAAAAATGGATTATACAACACACAAAAATTGTAATTGCGCATTAATTGGGTAAAAAGTTTCTAATTTCACCATCCTTGCCTCTTAAGAAACAGGCCTCTGAAGGTGAAGCAGTTATAGAACTGTGATTGTTGTTAGGTCCCGTGACAACAAGGTGGATGTTTTGGCACAGTACCAGCAGGAGCGAGGTCAGAGCAAGGAGCAGCTGCACATGGTTGTGATTGGCCACGTGGATGCAGGCAAGAGTACACTCATGGGCCATCTGCTGTACTCACTGGGGCAGGTCAACAAGAAAACAATGCACAAATATGAACAGGAGAGCAAAAAGCTAGGAAAGCAATCTTTCGTTTATGCGTGGATCCTGGATGAGACTGGTGAGGAGAGGTGAGTGTAACATTTGCAACTGAATGCAGATAATATACAGTGAAACATGCTTGTGCAAGTAGACATTTCGTTCATCTGAAATATTGTAGGTCATGGAGGGTCTCAGGGTAGGAGAAGGTTAAGGCAAACAGCATTAGTAGCGGTTGGGATGTCAGTCCTACATGCTTGCCATTTTTACTCTCTCTCCTCCTCCTCCGTCAATTAACCACCATTAGTAAAAAAAAATTATATTAATGAATGTTTAGTGTTAAAGTTTGTGTAGCTCTTCCTTAGAACTTTATACATTTTTTTTATATTGTTTTGCATTGTTTTCGTTTTTTTATTGATATGATGAGTTTGTGTTTTTTGTCATTGTCTTATTTATTTTGACTATGTGGATTGCACTTGTGTTCATAGACTGCAAATAAATTCAAACTCAGATACAATAAATATATTGTTCAGAAGCTGACTCTCAGAACTTGGTGTATGAACCCAGCAACCTAGTAATATCCACACCTGTGGAGTAATGGTTAGCTCATCTGGCCACGAAACCAGGTGGCCTGGGCTCGATTCCCGATCAGGGCAAGTTACCTGGTTCAGGTTTTTTCCAGGGTTTTCCCTCAACCCAATATGAGCAAATTCTGGGTAACTTTCGGTGTTGGACCCCAGATTCATTTCACTGGCATTATCACCTTCATCTCATTCAGATGCTAAATAACCAGAGATGTTGATAAAGCGTCGTAAAATAACCTACTAAAATTAAAAGAAATAATAAAAAAAAAACCTAGTGACTATAGCACCTTTACAGAAACTCATTACTAGAAAAGAACTGGCCATCAGTACCTCTAATCAACATAACTTCATATAGATTTCGTTAAAATATCGCATTACCATGTTGCAGCCGTACATGATCAGCTCCAATAAGATTGAATTAAATCTTATTACCGACTCTATTTTGGTTAGCAGTAAGCAGTGCCTATTTCTTTTTGGTTAGCAGTAAGAAATGCTAGGTCTAGAATCATAGGGAAGGATCATGTTATTTAATTAGGAAGTTTTCTGTAGGTAATATAATCCATTTTGTTGTAATGTATTTATTTCTTCAAATTATAAGGTCACGTGGTATAACAATGGATGTGGGCCAGTCTAAGTTCGAGACTCCAAACAAAGTTGTGACACTGTTGGATGCTCCAGGCCACAAAGACTTCATACCCAACATGATTACGGGTGCAACTCAGGCAGACGTTGCTCTTCTGGTGGTAGATGCTACAAGGGGAGAGTTCGAAACAGGTTTTGAGAGTGGTGGCCAGACCAGAGAACATGCCCTCTTGGTGCGGTCGTTGGGTAAGTGCAGTGTTTGTTAGTATATTGTAAATTATACACAGGTTTTAACCGTAATATTCCATCTTAATTTTTAACAACTTGTTTCTGTAAACATTCTAAATTGCTTTTTAATGACAGAGACTGAACATTGTTCATGACTTAAGCAGCAATTCTAATTGTGGTTCTTCGCAGTTTATCTTGCATTCACCAGGTAAGTTTGAGAATGGTACTTTGAAATAGGATAAACTACTTCATCTCACTTCCAAATGTTATACTACCTTTGCAAACTCTTGACTTCTGATTTAGATTCATATTCTTTTCAGGTGTCAGCCAACTTGGTGTTGTGGTGAATAAATTGGACACTGTTGGTTGGTCACAGGAGAGGTTCGAAGAGGTGGTTGGGAAGCTTGGGACATTTTTAAGGCAAGCTGGGTTTAGAGAGACTGACGTGACATTCGTACCTTGCAGTGGGCTCACTGGCGAGAACCTTGTTTCTCCTCCAACTGAAGACATGCTGCTACAGTGGTACAAGGGGCCTTGTCTCCTGGATGTCATAGGTATGTCGTCTGACACTATCTATTTCTCTGAATAACCTTTTGTAATGCAAGCAATCTCAGTCTTCAAAAGCTTTTACAGAGAAACTTCATGACATCAAGTATTTTGATAATAGTTTTCATGGGCTAAATAATAACTTTTTGAGAGATATTAACATATTTTATTAAACAATTTAAATGCTACCATCATTGTAGGAGTAAACATGAAACACACAAAAGGATGGCGTAATTAAAAGATAGTAATACAGAAATACAACTAAATGTAGAGACTGTTCTTATATTCATTTAGTATACTAACACTCCCCAACATCAGTGAATGTCAAATGCAATGCAATAATTTAAAAAGAAAATAAATATACTATAATTATATGGTATTTCATTTTGGTAAGAAAACTTTAAAACCTTCGCTCTAAGTTGTTTTAGTCCCTTCAAATGTGTGCACTTGAATGCACTTTAAATTTTATCTTAGGTGTTTTCAATAAATATGTTCTTGCTCAATTGAATTTGTATAAATGTATACTTTCCTTACTCTTATTATAGAACTGCTACAAGAAAGCTAAGACTAATAGAAGTGCATGCAGTTTAATTTTGAGATTGAGTGGTTGCTAGTTTCTTCTAATATTGTAATTGAAAGAAAAGTTACAAATATTAATTGGAGTAGGTCGTAATATGACTATCTCATTTCTACTAACCATCGTTCTCTGTTCAATACCATTAAATTCTGTTACAGTAGTTATTCTACAAATTATCATTTCTGCTCAGTCATGTACTGTTACATTTCTCTTGAATGACTAACATTCTTAGTCAGGAGCATCATGTCACTGCCTCAGTGTTTAGTAAATTCATGAGTTATGCAATTAGGCCTGAACTTAGGAGGTTTGCTGTCTCCACAGTTTGAAGATTTGAATCATAGCTATTAGTAAAGTTTGTTGACTGTTGGAATCAAGAGTGGTGTTTTTATTTTACGGAAAATTACTTCGAAAATGCTATGAGTGTGGATATAGTAAAGAGATCTATGTTTGATTGTGTGCAGTCACTATAATGTTTGGTCACGAGCTTTTTGTGTCTGTATGTGGTCATGGCATTGTGTAACATTCTGTATGCTCAGTACCATTCTGATACATGCATCTGAAGCATTAATTTCGATATCAAAGTCACTGAACAAATATGTTGTTGTTGTTTTCTAATGCCAGGCGTTTGACAATAAAGTCATTTGACCTCTTGCACTCCAATATTTTTCAAAGATATCATCATGACCAGCCACTGAGGCACAGATTTTGAGGTGTTCCGAATCCATTTCTTGGTTTGAGTTGCACAATGGGTAGTTAGGGGACTGATATATTCCAATTCTATGCAGGTGTTTGGCCAAACAATCATGGCCTGTTGCCAGTCTAAATGCTGCTACAGACGATTTTCGTGGTAAATCGGGAATTAACTGTGGATTTTGATGCAGAGAGTTCCATTTTTTCCCTTGGGATTGAGTTATCAAATTTTGTTTGTTGAAGTCTAAGTATGTAGATTTAATAAATCTCTTCACAGAGTAATATGTAGATTTAGTAACAGGTCTGTAAATAGCAGTGCTGCCCTTCTTTGCTAAAGCATCCGCATTCTCGTTTTCCAGGATTCCACAATGGGACGGTATCCATTGGAATACAATTCTTTTATTGAGTGATATTAATTGAGAGAGCATTTTAGTTATTTCTGCTGTTTGAGATGAAGGTGTGTGTTTAGAGACGATTGATAGAATAGCTGCTTTGGAGTCTGACAATATAACTGCATTCCTAAATTTATTGATGTGGCATAGAAGATTCCTGAGACATTCACTTATTGCAATGATTTCACCATCAAAACTTGTTGTTCCATATCCAAGAGATCTATAAAGTGAGAAGAGACAGCATGTAACACCTGCACCGGCACCTTGTTCTCTGGAGATCAAGGATCCGTCGGTGTATAAATGAAGCCAGTTTTGTGGAGGGTACCTAATATTAATTGTCTTTAAAGACAATTGTTTCAGTATTTCAGTGTTTACTTCTGATTTCAGTATTTCTTCTGTTAAATTTAGATTATATTCTATATTTAATAGAGTTAAAGGGTTTGGTTTAATTTGTAAGTTTTCTTTTAAATTTGGGATATTGATTTTCTGTTTTAATTCTTGAACAATGGATATGAAACTTTTTTGAGTTTTCAATCTACAGAGAGGACTGTATGAATGCCAATTGTTTCCTGGTAATCTGATAAGTTTTTCATATTGAATCAGTGCTTTTTCTTCTATTGTCATTTTGATGCTGTTAATATTAGTGAGGAATCTCATAGAATCTATTGGAGTTGTTTTGATTCCACCAGTAATGAGTCTGAGAGCTTGGTTATACTCTCAGATAATAATATAGATATCTTCCTTATTCAAGAAGCAAACCTTAATGCTGACTGAACAAATATAGCAGCCTATCAAAACATGGAATTCAGTGTTTATTGAATTTTACAGCATAATTAAGCTTTTCTGTTAAAATTTTATCAGCAATATCCGTTAGTGTTCAGGTATGATATTTTTTTTGGAGTACATAATTTAGTTCAAAGTTATAATCTGAAATAAAAACATTTGTATGTGGCCAGGTTTTATTTTTAGAACTAATTATCACTATAACAAGAACTTCAGTTCTCGATTACAATCGTTTTGATTCCTATTGCAGTCTTGCAGAAGAAGGTACTATAATCAAAGCTCCACTGTACTTATTTTATAATTATTTAATTACTGTAATACCACAGTCTAGTATATACAGTCACGAAGCTTGAGTTGTTGAGGGTACTAGGAACAATAAACTGTGCCGGTACTATTTTGCATTGTCTGTGATGAGGCGATAGTAGCGATCCTAGTGGTTAGCAACTATCTATGGATGCATATTCCCTACGTATTGAGCTTCGTGACTATATATACTAGACTGTGGTAATACTGTTGTCTGTTAATTTATTTAGGAAATAATGTTCTCATCTTATTGACAAGCTGCCAACCTGATAAGTCATGCTCATTACAGTTTTGAATTATAGTAATTTTTTTTTAATATGAAACTTCTAATATAAAATATATGTAATACTAATATACCTAGTAATTACTTCACATGGTGCAAAGAATGAGGAAGAAACCCAGAAAAATCCTAAAGATCGCAATAAAATATCAGAGATTTCATGAAGTATAAGAGAATTAAATTGCAAGGGTGAATTTCAGAATAGAGTTCCCACTATCAGTTACAATTAGATGTACCAACTAACTCCTTGACAGTGCCTTTTGGTATAAAAGTAGATGCTTTTAGAGATTCTATGATATTAACAGCACCACAAAATTTGAAATATTGTGTGCTCAGTAATAACTGGACTCACAGACACTAAGAAGTAAGACTGGATTATTTTGTTGCTTACAGATAGATTTAAATCACCTGAACGACCTATCACAAAACCATTTAGGTTATCTGTTAACGACATCTTCAAGGGTACTGGGTCTGGTTTCTGTGTCTCTGGACGTGTGGAGACTGGAATGGTACAAGTAGGCGATAAAGTACTTGTCCAACCCCAAAATGAAGGTGCTGTAGTGAAAGGTAAACATTTCCGTCAGTGTATCTTATTACTACTATATGTAAAGTGTTTGTAACTGAGTAATATTATGGTTGTTGGCATTTATTTCAGCTTTAACAATAGATGACTCAGCAGTACAGGTGGCTTTTGCTGGGGACCAGGCGAGTGCAACCTTGTCAGGCATCGACATGCAGAATGTCTCTGTGGGCTACATACTGTGTGACCCAGCTCAGCCAATTCCAGTCACATCCCACTTCGAAGCTCGTATCGTTGTCTTTAACATAAAAATTCCTATAACCAAGGGATATTCGGTAAGTTGGCTCTGCCTCTAGACCTCAGGTACACAGGTTTAAACCAAATTGTTGAGGGTGTTGAATTTTTAGGCAGAAAATATCAAATTATGATTTAAAAGATTGGCGGTGACTGAAGTAAGGAATAGCAGGAAACTACTAAATTGTAATAATGATCAGGTGAATGGTCAAAATTGGTTTTAACCTGGTCAGAACTGGTTTAACTATCAAAACTGGCCAAAGTATGAATATCATGACTGTGACACATGCTTTCTGATTATATGTTTCACCCATTTTGCAACAACTCATTTTCTGTATTATGTTGCAAATGATATTACAATTTATAGTTTGTTTTTTGAACTGTTATTCAAAAGGCATGTCAAAAGAAATTACAATATGGAACAAATTAGAAGTTGAACTTTCGTTTCCTTGGTTATGTACACCCAAAAGATATACATTATCAATACTTAGGGACACTAGTAGAGTGAATAAAATACGTCAAAGTCTGTAAATAAAACTACTGTATTTCGTAAAAAAATCGTTATTTGAATTATTAAATCATGAAAGAAGTCTGTTTTTAAACATGTAAATCATGAAGATGAAGTTTGGAAGTAAACATGGCAATCAGTTTAAAAAGTGATGTTAAGAAACTCGTATCAAAATACAGGGTTTCTATAAAAGAACTCCGGTGTTTCAGAAAAGTTTATTACACTAATAACAAAAAAGTCAACTTAGATGACATGAAAGCATATACAGGGTGTTAAAAAAAAAGTATCCAATATTTTAGGAGATGCTAGTATGCATGAAAACAAGAAAATAATGTCTAATAAACATGGATTCTACAACACATACTTTCTGAGACCTGTACACTTGTTCATAGGAGGTGCTGAATGTGACATTCATTCATGGCAGTGCATTCCTCTGACCTTCAGCGTAAGGAATCACGCACTCTTTGAAATTGACCTGGTTGTTCTTGATAACCAAAAGTCATGGGGATTTAGATTTGAGGAATGAGCAGGCCAAGGTGTGGGGCCTCCCCAATCAATCCAGCAGTCCTGAAATGCTAGCGTCAGGTGTTCATGCTCATTGCGGAAAAAATGTCTGGTGTGCCATCATGCATGAATCACATCTGCAGTCTTTGCTGACATGGCACATACTCCAGCAAGGCAGGCAATACATTAATAAGAAAGTACTGATAATGGGCCCCAATTAATCTCTGTGGTAGCACGGTCAAGAACGCCTACCCATACGTTGATTGAGAATCAGTGCTGATGCCTTATTTCTTCAACTGCTTGGGAATTTTCATCAGGCAACACATGCTGATTACGAAAATTCACAACCCCGTCCGTATCCACAACCAAACTTTTGTTTTCAGTATTTCATGGCAGGGGTGTCAACTACGGTATGATTATCTGGTAATCTGCTGTATTGTAGGGCAGAAAAATGCATTGCCATAAATGGACGGCACATTGAACACCTCCTGTGAACAAATGTTCAGATCTCAGAATGTATGTGTTGTAGGACCCATGTTTATTAGACATTTTTTCTTGTTTTGATGCATACTAGCACCTCCTAAAATATTGGATACTTTTTTTTAACACCCTGTATACAGAAGGTTTTTTTTTTTTTTTTTTTTGCATTTAGTAGATTTCAATATGCGCTCCATTCGTAGCTCTGCATACATTCAAACGATATTCAGGCACTTCCCATGAGCATGCCAGCATGTTGGGAGTTATGTTCACTTTGCCTGCAATTATTCTTTCACGTAGATGATGAAGGTCACAGATCTTTTCAGAGCACACAAAGTTCTTGACATATCCCCACATAAAAAAGTCAAGGGATGTAATGTCTGGATTTCGTGGCAGCCATGAGATCAGCCCTCCTCTTCCAACCCATCTGTTGGGGAACTTCAAGTTCAATGCTGTATGAGCAACCCGAATGTAGTGGGTGAAGTCCCATCTTCTTGAAAAAAAAAAATCATCCGGCATGTACCTCAATATTGTTCAACTGTGGAAACACGAAATTTTCTAGCATCTCACAGTAAATAATAAATGGTTCGTTTCATGTGAAAAAAGGTCTGATAACATGGTCATGCATCAACCCACGCCAAACATTCACTTTAGGGAAGACATACTGGTGTTTAAAGATCTCATGTGATGGCTCATCCCCCCAAATTCGACAATTGTGACTTTTGACTGTACCCGTTAATATGGAAGGGCATATCATCAGTATACACACACACATACACACACACTTTCGACTAGGCACTAAGTACTACATGCGGGAAATAAGCATGCAGCACAAATACTAATTTAATTTCATGTACAGGAATAATGAAGAAATAGAGTTACTTCTAAAATTTAAGTAACATTTTCCAAGATATGAAAGTGTCCTATTTAAAGGACGGTAGGTTAATCTGGTAAATTCCATATTCATCATTTCGAGATAAATTGACTTATAAATAGTGATTGCAGTTATTAATAAAAATCAACCATTGACCAGAAAAAAAAACTTTTTTTTTTTGACGTAGAACTCTCCTCACTAAGTATGGAGGAGTTAATTGGGAATTGATTGTCACGTAAAAATGCAATCCCTGCTCACCACTTCTGCTCACAAATAAAAGATAGAGATACAGTATACCATTGGATAGAGGAAGGGACACCGCATCTAACGAGGTATGAATGGCCACTACCAGTTGAACTGAGCAAGCTGGCAATGTCGCGAAAATGTGATTCTGATTTCTTTGATCTTGATTTTGACATCTTTGAGTTTGCCTCAGTCTCCTTTGACCTTGATTGTCTTCTTTGATGTTGACTTTGTCTTGTTTGATTTTCAATCTTGTCTTCTGTGGCTTGACTCTGTCTTCTTTGGCCTTAACTATGTTTTCCTTGGTCTTGACTGTGTCTTCTTTGACATAGACTCTGCCTTCTTTGGTCCTGACTCTAGATCTTGACTCTGTTTTCTTCGGCCTTGAGTGTCTTCTCTGGCCTTGACTTTTGCTTTCTTTGATCTTGACTGTCTTATTTGGCAATGACTCTGTTTTCTCTGGCCTTGGCTATGTCTTCTTTAGTCTTGATCATACTATTGTGAAAACGTTCAGAATGCATTCAGAGGACTTTCAAATGTATCTTCGTGCAAATTTGAAATTTTGACATTTTAATTACTGTATTACAACATAGAACAGCAAGAAGAAATTAAAAGCTGTCCTTTCTTAAGGATCTCCTTCATTGTTGGTGACTGTGACAGGTGATCCTACACCACCAGTCGCTGCTGGAGCAGGCGGTGATCACGAAACTGGTGGCCCAGTTGCACAAGAGTTCTGGTGAGGTTGTGAAGCGCCGCCCACGATGCCTGGTGCGTAACTCAAATGCTGTGGTTGAGTTGCAGACGTCCCGCCCTATCTGCATGGAGCTGTACAGGGACATCAAGGAGCTTGGACGCTTCATGCTGCGTGTGGGAGGCATCACTGTGGCTGCTGGTCTCGTCACGCAGGTGAGCATTTTCATTTCGTGAGAAATTTTGACCTGTTCTGTGAAGTCATGTCGCTCTACAGTAATCTTGATGATCTGTAGTAAAGAGGAAGTGATGAAAATTGTCCTATTCGGTGAGTGTTGTTTCTCTTCCTTTTCTTTTGCATTAGAGGAAGTATTGTGATGCTGAAAGAATCAGTTTTTAGATTTTCCATTCAATACACGAATTCGGCATTCCTGATGTTAAAAAAAGTGGCTTTGGACATGCTGGTTGATTTGTCTGTCTACAGCTACATATATATTTCTCTTTCTTTTGTTCAGAGTTGTGAGTTTTGTAAGATTTTGAAGTCTATTTCTTTAGTGGAATTGATTCATTTCTTTAAGTTTATCTGCAGTGAATGTTGTATGTATTTTAAAATTTCAGCTTTAGTTTGACAGACCTTAGGCCTATATTACACTATCAAATTTCTGTGTCACAGAAGTTTGATAAAATATATATGATAAAATATTTTACAGTGTAATATTGCATCTTTGATCACATCTAGTTGTGACATAGTTCTGTGATAAAAGTTATGGTCATCATCATACCTTTGATAAAATCTTTGACTAAGAAGAAAGAAAATGGCGGACATTAAGTACATATGGTCTGTGTGACAGAAATGTGAAGGGCCATCAGCCACTTGGGATACTGTGCATAATGACAATAAATCATAGATTATTCGTATCATATATCATCATATTGAAGATCACAGGAAAAGAACGTGCTTTGTCCACTTTTTTTCAAAAATGAGTTATGCATGCTATGAGATGCAGGATTCCATGTAGTTTAAAGTTATTAATCGACCAATGTGATAATGTGAATAGTCGAAGTGCTACAAGAGATTTTAGATTTGGCGTACAGGGAAAGAACATGCTAAGTCCTCTCACTACAGGGAAATAATGTGCTCTGTCCACTGTTTCTGTGATTTAATTTTTAGTTTCCTTACGGATTGGCATGCATGTTATAGCAGGAAGAAGGGAATTGGAGTAAAAATAATATTCCATTGTTTTTCATTATTGTTATAATGAGAAAATTCGTTCTTGCTGCATAAACTTTATGTACAAGTATAAATCTTTTTAGTTTGAGAAATTCAGTTTAGAAGTATAAGTGTTGTAAATTTGTCACTTAAATTTTAATATTATTATTAAATAATATTATATTATTGAATGTTGAGTACTTCATCTGAGGATGGATCTCAGAGACCTTCGACTTCTAACAGTGTTAAGAAAAAGAAAGTACGAGGGAGAATGACTGCAGTCATGAAGAAATTAAGGGTTCAATCACATGAAGTAGGAGAAGACTGCAACTGTTAGTTAAAGTGTTTCGAGGAAGTAAGTGCTGAAGAAAGATCAAGTATTATAAGGCAATTTAATGATTTAGAAGACTGGAATCAACAATCATTACATATGACTGGGCTCATTACAATAATTCCAGTTTATCGAAAGCGATCAGTCATTACAGCAATGGAAGGACCAATAAATTGTATCTCCCAGAAGAACTATCAGTGAAAAAGATGTATGAAATGTTCAAGAAAAAATACCAAAATTTAATAATTTCATATGAAACATACAGAATAATGTTCAACACCAAATTCAATATAGCATTTGGATATCCAAGGAGTGATACATGCATGTGATAAGTACACAGCTGAGATGGAAGTGCTGAATGCAAGACTGACTGAAAATAATTTAGATGGCAACATGAAGAAACAAGTTTTGGAATAAATTAATAAGATCGCCAGTAACAACAAGGTCCATAAACTCAAAGTTGAAATATTTTATACCAGAAAGAGGAATGCTCGTTTAAGAAGTCGGAAGTTTGAAGAAACAGAAGCAATTTTCATGGACTACGAAAAAATGTATGCTTACCGTACATTAGTATCAATGATGTCTATTAGTATTACAGAAGGCAATTATCTGTTTACTCTTTCAATATTCATCAAATTTCAGATGAAACTTCAGTGTTTTGTAGTTGTACTGAAGATAATGGTAGAAAAGGAGCAATGAAGTCGTATCCTTTTTAAATCACTTTGTGACAGGAATAATGGACAACAAAGCGGATATCTTGAATATTTTTGTGATTCATGTTCAGGCCAGAGCAAGAATTATATTGTTCTGAAGTATCTTAATTATCTTGTGAACGAATTTAAACTTATGAACAGAATTAAACATTCGTTTATGGAATGTAATAAAATATAGGACTAACTAATACAAAAGCAGTAACAGAACTTCCAATGGGTTGGGTGCGGATCATGGTACAAGCTCGAAGTAAACCTACGCCTTTTGATGTTGTGGTGTTCAATCAAGATATGATGGGAAGTTGGGAGTCATTTCTGCAGAAGAAATATTTGAGGAACTACTCATTTCTTACAAGGCCCATCAGAGGGGTAATCATCACAAAAGAACACTCTCACCTCATTCAACATCGTGATATGTGTAATGGAACTAGGATTTCATCGGTGGTGAGAGCTTCACTGCGATTTCGAGAGCAGCAATCTGAAGAATACCCATGTCCTGCTTACAGAGGCAAAACACAAATTATTTTGAATAATTTATTTTATATCTGCTAATAATTTAAATATCGGTAACATTATTTCTAACAAAGAAACTTCTCTGGTAATATCGAAGGAAAAGTATTAGGACCTCCAGATTTTGAAGGAATTTCGTGGACACGAAGATAGAGTGTTTTACACAAACCTTCCACACTAGACTGGGCTGTGCATTTTGGGACAAAAGTGATTTTTATTGTTATTAGGTCCTGTGCAGTTTGGAACAAAAGTGATCATTATTATTATTATTATTATTATTATTATTATTAGGCTCTGTGCATTTTGAGTCAAAAGTGAGCATTATTATTATTTATTATTATTATCATTATTATTGTTATTATTATTATTATTATTATTATTATTATTATTATTATTATTATTATTATTTTATTATTATGTCCTGTGCATTTTGGGACAAAATTGCACAAAAGTGATCTTTATTATTATTATTATTATTATTATTATTATTATTATTATTATTATTATTATTATTAGGCTTTGTGCATTTTGGGACAAAAGTGATTTTTATTATTATTAGTTCATGTGTATTTTGAGCCAAAAGTGATCTTTATTATTATTATACCTTGTGTGTTTTGGGACAGAATTGATTTTGTTTTATTCTTATGAGGCCCTGCGCATTTTGTGACAAAAGTGATAACTATTATTATTATTATTATTATTATTATTATTATTATTATTATTATTATTATTATTATTATTATTATGCCCCACTCCACTTCATTACAGAAAAAGTTAAAAAAGGAAAGAGAAAATGTTTAATGTTATGTTATCATTTAAAGGTTTGTCAATCCCGTGATTTTGAAATTCTGAATTCAAAATTTCTAAACACACAATACTCACAAACATACATACAAACACGTTTCCGGAAGAAAACAGCTTTACTTGTAATATTTAATCTAAAATTAATTCCTCTGTACATAAGAAGCACGGTTTTTCTCTGTAACTTATGACATTACTTTACGTAAATGTCAATAAAACTACAATTTTCAAAAATAAGGATGCAAACTTAAATTCAAATTCATTCAGATAACCTGTTCTTTCATACTGACTTAAGTGTTCATTAATATCTCCGTTAGTATCCATGGAATATGGTTTCAAACTTTGAAATTGCTCTCCTGAAAAATTTGATAAAGTGGACAAAGCACGTTCTTTTCCTGTGCTCTTCATATGGTCTGTGAAACCACATGACTTTTAACATCACATTATGAGTCACATGAAATGTTACGTCATCCATTCTTAAATATGGAGTATAGGATTTTACATCTTTACACTGAAGTTCTCTCAATAGAGTTTGATGGATTCCTTTTGTATCTCTTCAGCTACGGTTTGGCTATGGCGATCTTCGCTGATGATCATTGCTGACGATCATCGCTGGCAATCTTCACTGAGATTCTGTCCCGTTGATTTGAATGTGCATGGTTTCTTTACGGCGATGAACATCAACGAACGTCGCTGGGCTCGACGAACGTCGTCGGCATTTGCCTTGGAGGCAAAAACCTGGCTATCATCGCCAAGAAACCAATTGTAAAATTACAGTAGGTCATGAATTAAATCATTTAATAACATGTGATTTATACATCATACATATCATAATGGCGGTAAAACAGAAATCTTTCTGCAATTTGTCCACTAATGAAGACGAGATATTAATTGATTAAACACAAATACCTGTTCGACATGAGCCAAAAAGAAGAACCAACGTAAAAAATAACAAATCTATATTTTGCAACAACCAGAACTGTTAATACAATTGAGTAAAGTGATTCATAATTGAAGGACACACACACGATGCGGCAGATTTAGCTACTGAAGCAAAAGTTTCAGTGTGAAATAGTAAGTGAAGTGGAATTCCGAGCAAAGGAGAGAAGTGCAACAACCTCCTTCTCACATTATTTTTTTTTTATTTGTAACATTATTTCCTAAATAAATGCTCCTAAATAAAAAATAACATTGTAAAAAGTAAAAATAAAGTGTTTATATCATTGGTTTTTACCTTAAAGTTATGCTTATCTTTCAGCTGGGCTTAGTGGTTTGTGAATAAATTTTGTGAGTAATTTTACAGTATCATTTTCAATTGAACTTAAATCAAAATGAAGTTGTTCGGGAGAAGGTCTGAAATATTTCCTTAAAATTGGTGTGTTCATTTTCAAGATGTCTTAATATCAATGAATTAAAAGAGCCCTCTGTATATCTATTTCTAAACATGACATTAGCTACTTTAAAGATCCGTACTTGTTTTTCAAGGCAAACTTATAATGTTATCATATTGTCATCCACTTATCAGCTGATCAGACATGGTCAACTATATAAAACAATTTACTTCTTCTTCTTCTTCTTCTTTGGCAGTACGGCCCTTGTAGTCCAGCCTTGGCCTCCCTTAGGATCTTGGTCCATTCCTGTCCAACCAGAGCCTTCTGCCTCCATCTTCTCACGCCTAGAGTCCTTAAATCTTCCTCCACTACATCCAACCATCTTAGTTTCTGTCTGCCAATATTGCGCCTGCCTTCTGGTTTTGTGTTTAGAATCTTTTTTGGTATTCTCTGATCATTCATCCTGATTACATGTCCTAACCATTCCAACCTACGGGCTTTGATTTCAGCAACAATATCTGGAGATTTATATTGAGTTTTCAGTTCTGTATTATATCTAATTCTCCAGTGCCCATTCTCATATTTAGGACCATAGATTTTCCTTAGAATTTTCCTTTCCCATGTCATCAGTTGTTGTTCCATTTTCTTCGACAGAGTCCAAGTTTCACTGCCATAAAGCACAATTGGTCTTACGACTGTTTTATATAATGTAAGTTTTGCTTTTTTACTTATGCATCTTGCTCTCAAAGTTTTGTTAAGGGCTCTCAGGCATCTATTTCCCCCAGCAATTTTTTGCCTCATATCCGCATCTGCAGTGTTTTCTTGGGTAATTAGAACTCCTAGATATTTAAAAGAATCTACTTCCTCATATTTCTGTCCATTTATTATAATGTCTTTATTACAAACGCCACTTGGTCTTATGTTTCTCATATATTTAGTTTTCTCTTTATTAATTTTTAACCCCATGTGCTCTGCTTCTATTTGAATTTGGTTTACCATTTCATTTAGCACTCCAAGAGATCTACTCATGACCACAATATCATCCGCATAGGCCATGCACTGTCTGGTCCTATTAAATATGGTACCATTAAAATTTATATCAATGTTCCTAATGACTTTTTCAAGGCCGATATTAAACAGAATTGTAGATAAGGAGTCTCCTTGCCTCACCCCATTTACTGTTAAGAATTTATCAGATAGTTTTGTTTGTATCTTTACCTTATTATATGTTTTGGAGAGGGTTATTTTTGTTAAATTTACCAATTTGGTAGGGATACCAAATTCTCTCATAGCCTCCAGAATTTAAAATCGATTCAAAACAATTTACTATCCACCTACAAAGTTCGCCGGTAAAGAAAGAAGTTCGCTGGTGTTTTCAATCGTCAGCGATGTTCGTTCGACGAAGATAGTCATAGCCAAACCGTAGCTTTCTCCCTGCCTAATCTCTAACCCAAATATGTTTTTTCTTTTATTTCTTCTCCAGTATTAATGCAATAACCATTACTGCACTTAGAGTTGCAACATGCATAGAACTGTCGTGGATTGATTGTTAGAACTGTGACAAAAGATGTGATAAAAGCTTTGATATAGTGTAATATACCCAAAATCAGACATTTGATCATATATATTTGATCAAAAATGTTATCATATTCTGTGACACAGAAATTTGTAGTGTAATTAGGCCTTATGTTGTTGATGGTGGAGCCATTGTTTCAAATTTCTATCAAGTAAATAATAATGTTGCATCCTCTTTGACTGTTATATGCACAGTCTCATTATCGGGTGTATTACAGTGTTCAAGTGCCCACTGCATTCTGTTGTCAGATTTTAATTTGTTAGAAGTGATATTTGTTTAGTGATGTGTTTTGTCCTGAAAGTTACAAGGCTCATATGGGAACATTACAGATGCGATTTTGAGTGTATTAGAATGCAGATCATGTTTCTTATATTGCTAGAAGTTCGGCATCCAAGCTTGATGTTGAACTTGTGGGAATATGAATATATTTGAATAATTTCAAGGGAAAAATTGTTCCGGGGCCGGGTATCGATCCCGGGACCTCTGGTTGAACGTACCAGTGCTCTACCACTGAGCTACCCGGGAACTCCACCCGACACCGTCTCAACTTTTCCCTTTATATCCACACAACTCGCGTGGGTTGACGAAACGCCAGAGACCCACAACGAGTGCACACAATATCTGTGTGACTTGGAATTGTGGTTTTCTGTTAACGTACACAGTAACGTATATATATATATATACGTCAACCCACGCGAGTTGTGTGGATATAAAGGGAAAAGTTGAGACGGTGTCGGGTGGAGTTCCCGGGTAGCTCAGTGGTAGAGCGCTGGTATGTTCAACCAGAGGTCCTGGGATCGATACCCGGCCCCGGAACAATTTTTCCCTTGAAGTTATTCAAATCTGCTTTACAGGGAGCTTCACCTGAAAGACTAGATTTGCATGAATATATTTGTCTTTGAATTGTATCTGAAGATGAATTAATGTCATTTCAGATATTTTGATCTACGAAGACCATCAACAATACTATAGATGTCCTTTGAATTCCTCTGAACTGAAGACAGGAATCTGACTAACACATCCTGATCTTTTGTTATTTTGCAGTGGTTACAAAGTAATCCAAGTTAAAGAAACGATATCTGAAATGCAGTTGTAGTAACATCACTTTGTTTGAGATATTATCACAGTGTTACTATTGGTTCTGTACTGTGCTTTGGTATACCAATGTATTAACTGATAATTGATAAATATACGGATCTGGATGCAAAATAATTTCGTCTTTCATTATTCTCTCTCTCCCCCTTTGTCTTTTAGGAAGTCGAGGTTTATGATATTCTTACATTTTGAATTTATTTTTAAATTTAATAAGAATGTTATAAAAGAAAATATCTAACATACCATAACACTTTGATATTGTTTTTATTTTCACTTCAGTAGGCCTTCCGAATGTTATTAATATAGCATAGTACATAAGTTTTAATCCAGCAAAGCACCGTGAGTTTGCAGATGCAACACTTCGATATTGTTTTATTTTCACTTCTGTTGCTTGTGACTTTAGGATTTTATTGAAGAAAGAAAACAGAGTAATATCGTAGTAATATTTCTCTTTTAGGAGATCGAAGTTTACTGTATTCTTAAATTTTGAATGTTTTTTTTTTTTAACTTAACATTAATTATCGTATATAAAACAAAATGTCGAAATATGATGCTAAGGTAACTTTTCATTTTGTATTAAATTTTGATACCAATCCATGGTTTGTGACGTAAGGATTTTATTCTAATAAAAGCAACATTAAAGATTAAGTATCAAATAGACAGTGGCATAAATCGAAGGAAAGTTGCACGATCAAGAAAAGCCATTCCATGCATTGGAAAGAAGACGTAATAGTTTTGAAAAAGAAAATGCAATGTATACAGTCTCTTGAACTTCGAGCATTTAAGTAAATAGAGAGGGCGTTCAATACTACTCTACCGGATTAATGTTACGCTAAAATAGCAGTGCTGTCCGATCAGCTGTTATAGGGCAAAACATTACACAGTGTACTGTAGATACAATGTATTACGAATATAATGATTACCTATCCTAGAATGTATTAAGTTCAAAAAGATAGATATTAATTTAACGACTTCCTTGTTTTATAGTACAAAATGAAATATCCTAAAGATTTGTTTACTTACGAGCCCACCTGCAACAAAAAGGTTAAGAAAACAGAACAAGTTACGCACATGAGTCTTGTCCTGTTTATGATTATGAATCACTGAAATATTATATACAGCTTAAATAATTTACCTTTATGGTGCATTCTCAAGTTTCTGTTATGAGTGCTTTGAAGTTCTTCTGTCACAATTTATTAACCAATATAAATCATAATACCTAGGTGTTTATATCACAGATATGGTTTAAAATGAATTAAACAGAACTTTATTGAAAACACAATAATTACAATTAAAATTACTCACACTGTTTTACAACATAACAGTCATAATTTCCCCCGTGGTGTCTTTGGATTAACTTACATGATATGGGAGTAGGGAAGAAAGCATCAGAAGCTGAAGTTATAAACATACCACTTGATAAACTCAATGAATACTTTACCTCACCTCCCATTATACGACCTGAAAAACAGTCAAAACTAAATACAATCAATACTCTCCTAGCTAATCTTCCTCCTTCTCTCGAAAAATTTTTCTTCTCGCACATTACTGATTCTGAAGTAAGAAGGGCTCTTAAAAGCATTAAATCTAAAGCACAAGGCTCTGATAACATAAGCATAGTCTTTATCAATAAGTTAGTTGATGTCGTGCTTCCTGTAATAACCCATATTTTCAATTCTTCAGTTATCACATCTGTGTATCCGCAACTCTGGAAAACAGCTTTGGTACGCCCACTTCCTAAAGTAAATTCACCTACTTCTGCAAAAGACTATAGGCCAATCTCCATTCTTCCCGTTTTATCCAAAGCCCTGGAATGCATCATTCATAAGCAGTTGTCAGACTACCTAATAGAATTTAATCTTTTAGACCCTTTACAATCAGGATTCAGAAATGGCCATAGCACTTCTACTGCTTTGTTGAATGTTACTGAGGACATACGCGCAGCCATGGATAAACGACAGGCTACTGTACTAGTTTTATTGGACTATAGCAAAGCCTTTGATTCTGTTGACTTCGATCTACTATTGACTAAACTACAAACGCTACAACTTTCTGATAGTGCTATCACCTGGATGTACTCCTACCTTACTGGCCGCCAGCAGCGTGTCATATCTAATAATCGTTTCTCATCCTGGCATACTGTAGATACAGGAGTTCCTCAGTGATCAGTATTAGGCCTCTTGCTCTTCTCTATTTATATAAATGGAATTTCTAAATCATTTAAGCACTGCAGATATGAAATATATGCAGACGACGTTCAATTGTATATTTCAGCCCGTCCTGATGCACTAAATGATAGCATTAATAGTCTTAATAAAGATCTTGATTCCATCTCTTCCTGGTCTCAACAATTTGGGCTTAACCTAAACGCATGTAAATCACAGGCTATTCTGTTTGCGAACCATAGATTAATTCCTGAAGTCAACGACCTGAATATTCCACCTGTGAAACTGAATAAAACAATCATCCCGTTTAGCTCTACCATAAAAAATCTCAGAGTGCATTTCGAATCTAATCTCAGTTGGGATACGCATATTAAATATACATGTAAGAAGGCATTCTCTATTCTCCATTCACTAAAAAGATTGTATCATTATCCATCTAAATTAAAAGAGATGCTGGTACAGACACTCATTCTACCTCACCTCGATTATTGCGACGTTTTGTTCAGTGATCTCAGGATTGATTCCGCTCAGAAACTACAGCGTGTTCAAAACGCGTGCGTCCGCTTCATTTGTAATGTTCGATACTATGATCATATCTCACCTTCTTTCGAGAAGTTATCATGGCTTAGGTTACATGAGAGGAGAAATCTGCACTCAATTTCTCTCCTATATCGAATTATGCACACTTCATCCCCCTATTATTTATTCGCTCGTTTTCATACTCTCTCTCGCTATCATAATATTAATACTCGATCACAACGCGATAACATGCTAGAAATTCCACTTCACACATCATCTCTGTATTCCTCATCTTTCACTGTTGCTACCTCTCGTCACTGGAACTCTCTGCCGCCTGAAGTCAAGGGCTGCCGAACATTGAAATCTTTCAAATCCAAGTTAGAAAATTATCTTATGACGAGTTGCCAAACTAACTTACTATTATGACAAGTATTGTATTGCATGTTTCCACGTATTCACATTTTTTTTTTATGTTCTAGTGATATTTAACTTATTTTATATTTTTGTTTTCATATTTTCCGATAATGGTATATCTCTTAATGTGATATATATAATCATAATTTTCCTAACTGTGTGTACTTAAAAATATTGTATTCATTGTATGCTTTGTACTGCACTATTTTATTACTACTATTAGTATTATTACTATTAGGCCTGTTATTATTATTATTATTATTATTATTGTTGTTATTGTTATTATTATTGTTATTATCATTATTATTATTACTATTCTTATTTATTATTGTTATTATTATTATTATTATTATTATTATTATTATTATTATTATTATTATTATTATTATCAATAATTGTCTTATTTTTTTATACTTCGTATGCCTAATTTATTTTTGACCTGCTGTTCACATTTTATTATGCTTTTTTCTTTCTTTCTCTATGTTATATGTTATGTCTGATTTCTTCTTACTTCTTGTTTACATTTTATTATTATTATCTTATTCAGTTTTGTGTGTAAAATTGTAATGTACTTTGTAAATTTGTAGTGCTTTTGTAATGCAGTTTTTACTCCTGGTTGAGTGTTAGAGAAGGCCGTATGGCCTTAACTCTGCCAGGTTAAATAAATTATTATTATTATTATTATTATTATTATTATTATTATTATTATTATTATTATT
Organism: Periplaneta americana; assembly: GCF_040183065.1. Taxonomy (NCBI): domain Eukaryota; kingdom Metazoa; phylum Arthropoda; class Insecta; order Blattodea; family Blattidae; genus Periplaneta; species Periplaneta americana. Next base: position 72,233,249 of record NC_091130.1, on the reverse strand, counting down.
ATTATTATTCTTACACGAAAAAAAGTTATACAATCCATTATAGCCTAATAATGTGCAAAAGATACAAAATATGACAGAACCAAAAAGTTAAATATAAATATAGGCCCTATTGTAAAAGAATTACAGACACTAGTTAAGGATGTCATAGTACCAGTAAACAATAATTACATGGAAGAAATTGGTTAGCCTGAGCAACTATTAAGTATTAAATGCAATGTGCACAAGAGACAAAATATAACAGAACCAAAAAGTTAAATAGAAATATAGGCCCTACTGTAATAGAATTACAGCCCAGACCTCGTAAGAATTCATAGTACCAGTAAATAATAATTACGTGGAAAAAATTGGTTAGTGTAAGCAACTATTAGGTACTGAATGCAATGTGCACAAGAGACAAAATATAACAGAACCAAAAAGTTAAATAGAAATATAGGCCCTACTGTAAAAGAATTACAGATACTCATTAAGGATGTCAGAGTAGGCCTACATGGGAAAAATTAGTATAGCCTATGCCTAAACCACACTCACACCTATTAGGTATTAAACACAATGTGCACAAGAGACAAAACATAACAGAATCAAGAAGTTAAATAGAAATATAAGCCCTACTGTAAAGGAATTACAGACACTCGTTAAGGATATCATAGTACATGGGAAAAATTCGTACTATAGCTTAGGCCCAAAACCCACCCCCACCTATTAGGTATTAAAATAATGCACACAAAATATAACAGAACCAAAAAGTTAAATATAAATATAGGCCCCACTGTGAAAGATTACAGACAATGGTTAAGGACGTTATAACATAATTTGATGTAGACCTGGGCCTATTTGTTTAATTTTCTGTATCTGAAATAAACATCATTACATAAGTTTACCATACATCCTTAAAAAATGAGAAGGTCCTCTTTTTGGCTAGGTGTTCGGCATCCTCGCAATGTTTGTTGGAACATGCATAAGTCCCATATTTTGATTCAACTTTATTTGATAATGTAAAAATCAATAATTTCTCTAACTGATATTTATTTCGTACATTAATTTGTTGTTTCCCAATGGCCACTTTTGGGATCTTTTAACCCAATTTGCTTCTTGTCTCCCAATAAAGAGGACTCAGATTTCTGCACTGCTGCACTTCTTTCTTCAGTTTAGTGCATTGAAGCAGACTTTCTTTGTTCATCGACGATCTTAGTATATTGCACAGTGGACATTCTTCTGTGTTGTAAGTTCCATTCTTGCCAAGATGTGGTTCAAGTCAGATATGTCCTTATTCAACCTGAAAATAGCTACAACTTCCTTTCCGGGCTTTAGTGTATATGTCATACACCTTTCGTCACTCACACTGTTGGACTTCATCCAACACATTTTTATCTTTGATTATTATTCCTCTCATAGGTCATATTTTGACTAACACTCCAATTCTATTCCATTATTGACATTTCTCGATATGTTTACGAAACATTTCATATATATTAATTGCTTAAAACAGTCAGTACTGTTTGAAAGGTACTGGAGTGTGCACCGTTTGACTATATCCAACGCGCTAGTGGCCGTGTAAGCAAATTTGTGCTCTTGCTATTTCCATTTTTCTTAGCAATTTCATTGCCAAAAAGAGATATTGTACGCATGTATGTATGTATGTATGTATGTATGTGTGTATGTATGCATGTATGCGTGTATATATGAATGTATATATGTATGCATGTATGTATGTATTTGTGTATGTGTGTATGTATGGTTGTATGTATGTATAAGAATAGTCTCGTTTACATATACTAGCTATGTCAAAGTTGAAGACATCCCTGGAATTCTGCAAAAAAATGCAAGAAGCAGAAGAAGAAGAAGAAGAAGAGCACAAAAAGAATGCAGCTACTAAGAACAATGAACGTGAAAGCGAATTTAGTGACGAAGGATGTGAACGCAGTGAGCATGAATGTGAATCAGAACTGGAGGAAGATGAAGATGCACAAAGGAGTGTTGAAATTCCAGGTTTTGAACACAGTGAACATGAATCTGAGTCAGAACTGTAGGGAGATGAACGTACACAGTGGAGTGTTGAAATTCCAGGTTGTGAACACAGAGAACATGAATCTGAATCAAAACTGGAGGAAGATGAACTTGCACAGAGGAGTGTTGAAATTTCAGGTTGTGAATAAAGTGAACATGAATCTGAATCAGAACTGGGGGAAGATGAAGATGCACAAAGGAGTGTTGAAATTCCAGGTTTCGAACACAGTGGACATGAATCTGAGTCAGAACTGGAGGGAGATGAACGTACACAGTGGAATGTTGAAATTCCAGGTTGTGAACGCAGAGAACATGAATCTGAATCATAACTGGAGGAAGTTGAAGGTGTACAGAGGATTGTTGAAATTCCAAGTTGTGAACACAGTGAACATGAATCTGAGTCAGAACTGGAGGGAGATGAACGTACACAGTGGAGTGTGGTAATTCCAGGTTATGAACACAGTGAACATGAATCTGAATCATAACTGGAGGAAGTTGAAGGTGCACAGAGGATTGTTGAAATTCCAGGTTTTGAACACAGTGAACATGAATCTGAGTCAGAACTGGAGAGAGATGAACGTACAAAGTGGAGTGTTGAAATTCCAGGTTGTGAACACAGTGAACATGAATCTGAATCATAAGTGGAGGAAGTTGAAGGTGCACAGAGCATTGTTGAAATTCCAGGTTGTGAGCACAGTGAACATGAATCTGAATCAGAACTGGGGAAGATGAAGGTGCACGAGTAGTGTAGAAATTCCAGGTTGTGAACACAGTGAACATGAATCTGAATCAGAACTGGGGGAAGATGAAGGTGCACGAGTAGTGTAGAAATTCCAGGTTGTGAACACAGTGAACATGAATCTGAATCAGAATTGGAGGGAGATGGAGGTACAAAGGGGAGTGTTGAAATTCCAGATTGTGAATACAGTGAACATGAATCTGAATCATAACTGGAGGAAGATGAAGGTACAAAGGGGAGTGTTGAAATTCCAGATTGTGAACACAGTGAACATGAATCTGAATCAGAATTGGAGAGAGATGAAGGTACAAAGGGGAGTGTTGAAATTCCAGATTGTGAACACAGTGAACATGAATCTGAAACAGAATTGGAGGGAGATGGAGGTACAAAGGGGAGTGTTGAAATTCCAGATTGTGAACACAGTGAACATGAATCTGAATCAGAATTGGAGGGAGATGGAGGTACAAAGGGGAGTGTTGAAATTCCAGATTGTGAACACAGTGAACATGAATCTGAATCAGAATTGGATGGAGATGGGGGTACAAAGGGGAGTGTTGAAGTTCCAGGTTGTGAACACAGTGAACATGAATCTGAATCAGAATTGGAGGGAGATGGATGTACAAAGGGGAGTGTTGAAATTCCAGGTTGTGAACAAAGTGAACATTAATCTGAATCAGAATTGGAAGGAAATGGAGGTACAAAGGGGAGTGTTGAAATTCCAGATTGTGAACTCAGTGAACATGAATCTGAATCATAACTGGAGGAAGATCAAGGTACACAGGGGAGTGTTGAATGATTACAAAATAAGCATATGAAAGTCCGGTCGATTTGTGTTGAGATTAGGGCACACAAAACTTTTAACTATGTCAGCTGTTACATTTGTGACTGCTTGTAGCTGTATATATATATATATATATATATATATATATATATATTATATATATATATATATATATATATATATATATATATATATATATATATATATATATATATATATACAGTCTGTATATATTAATATGTAATATGTACATATTAATATATAATATAGCAAAGAATTCGCATATTTAGATTAAAAAACTGATTTCTTGAATAATTAATTGTAGGTTGGACGAAATCCAACGTGCGAGTGATTGTGTAATAATTGGGCATGCGAGTGATGGAAGGTTAATGTTGAAAGTATTGTTTTGATTTGTATAAATGTTTGATTTTGAAATAAGCAAAGATGATGAACTATGTATGAGGCAGGCTATGGTTAGACAAAAAGATAAGTACAAAGTACTATTAAGTGACGTAAATAAATTGACATGAATAAACATTGTTTAAAGATAATAGTGCTCTTTATTTTGTTAACTCCTTCATTCAATCTTACTTAAAACATTTTTCAGTAACTTCTAACTTCAATTTCCTTATAAAAAAAGTCGATAGTAAAAGTGTCTCGTATTTTCATGAGGAATTTATGGCAGGCTTAATCATTAAATAACATCGTGCTTTAATCCACTGCAGTGAGGTTTTTTAATATGCATCCATTGTGCCTGCCTGAGAAATATTATCGTGGTTTCTTAATTTTTGTGCTCAAAATAAAACCAAAATCTTATATTTCACTATACCCAGGCCGTTGTAACCTTGCACTTGACAATTGTTATTTGGGTTGACAACCCTTCCTGTGAAAAAATTGAACACTGTGCAATAGCCTTCTGAACCAATCAGAACGTAGCATTTTCTATCAGCTGCTCATTCTACGACGTGGAGCACTGTGTTATCGGTTTGCTTATGTTACACAGTATTTCTATCAAATGTGTAATTTATGTGTTAGTGTTATAAATAATTTGTAGCACTGCTGTTAAATGTTACAAAAAAAAAAAGACGTCATTCAAAAAATAGTAACCTATGTAGTGAGGATTCTTGCATAAATAGTCAGGTGTCAGAATTGTTGCAAATGACTCTTCAATTTTACAAGCAGGGAAAGGAATTTGTCCATATATATATGCGACTCCATCCATTCCTGCAGATAATTTAACACAGTGGACATCATATTCCCTAAGTATTGAACTTCAAGACTGTATGTCTTAGGCCGCTCTAAGAGGACAATAATAAAGAACGGAGTTACATAATAATTACCAGCTGTTGTGTAGAGGTATTGTGGCAACTTCGCATCTCTCGCTACCAACATTACGCTAAACTGTTAAGTGCAAGATTACAGCTGCCTGGGTGTAGATGTATAGTGATCTTCCCGTACTCTATGTCTATACCATACCACACCACTTTCCTGCCCTGCATAAGCTGATTTATTCTGGTGCCACTACCTAGCAAGCCTTGTCCCTTCCAAAGACGTTGTAATTATATATTTAGACACACAATTGACACTGGGGTGCTGTGTGTACAAATTTGAACACACTCGCGCAAGTTTGCATGATGCTGTGTTTTGAGAACACAAATGATTGTTTCTATAAAGCATTTGGAGTTTATAAAATACCATTGGGTATATAGACGTCTTCTTAGCAGACATCCTCCTTCACTGTAATATAACTAAACTTATTTACGTATTTTCTAACGTATAATATAAAATAAGAGAAGTAAATCTAAATACTGTAGCTAAACATTGGTTTAAATATAAACACTTTATATTGTTTATAAATGAATGGTTATTTATGAAAGGGCCTAAGTCGCTAATTTTGTGAAAATGAGTTTGTAATGTAATACTGCTCTTTGGGTGTAGATACATCGATTTAGATATGAAGAGAACTAAGTTTCACACTCTACAGGGTGTTTCAAAAATACGGGGCATAATTTCAGGTATGTATTTCCCACATGTAGACAATCAAAACAGTTCATTACAACATGTGTCCGGAAATGCTTCATTTCCGAGTTATGGCCTTCACAACATTGAAATTCACCGGAACGTTTTTCTTTCCGCAGGTCGTTGTCATTACAGAAAATGTTCAAAATGTCCACCTCCTGCTTGAATATAGACCTCACATCGATGTCTCATTGACCTGCGAACACGATCCCAAACTCCAGGAGTATTGCGTATGTCCTCAGAACATGCCACAATTCGATTCCAAAGGGATTCCAAATCAGGCACTGGAGACGAATAAACCAATGATTTTAAATGGGCCCACAAGTAGAAATCGAAAGGGTTCAGATCAGGTGAGCGTGGAGGCCAAGCAATTGGGCCACCTCTACCTATCCATCGATCAGGAAACCTTCGATCCAAGTACCGGCGAGCTGTATGACTGAAGTGTGCAGGAGCGCCATCATGCAAGAAGTGAATGTGTTGACGATTGATCAGTGGAGTGTCTTCTAAAACATGAGGTATGGTGTTTTCCAGGAAGTTTGTGTATGCCTGCCCCGTAAGTCTGTTTACAAGTACATGGGGTCCAACTAATCGATCACCAATGATACCGGCCCACATGTTGAGGGAGAACCGCACCTGGTGATGAGAGGAACAGTTGCACGTGGGTTTTCATACGCCCATACATGCTGATTGTGGAAATTTGTTATGCCATCTCGTGTGAACTGTGCTTCATCTGTAAATAATACTAAGGCAGAAAAGTTCGGATTTACACCACACTGCTGCAAGAACCACTGACAGAACCTAACTCGTGCAGGGTAATCTGCTGGTGACAGGGCCTGTACACATTGCAAATGATAAGGATACAATTGATACTCTTTCAACAGTCTCCAGACAGTCATATGAGGAACATTGACTTGCAACGCTACCCTTCGTGTGCTGATAGGAGGAGTCATGTTCACAGCCTCCAGAATCTCCTCCTGTACTTCTGGAGTTGTAGATCTTGGTCTTCCCCTTCCCAAACCAGGAGAGTTAAATTTTCTATACCTGCACAGACGGTAATGGAGACGTACAAATGTCTTCCGATCTGGACATTGTCGCTGTGGGTACCTCTCCTGGTACAAACGACGAGCCAGCGCAGCATTGCCATCCGCCTTACCGTACATGAAGTGTATCTCTGCCAGCTCTTGATTTGAATACATGTCGCACAGTCTAATGCCTACACAACACTGAATGTAACCTTCGCCTCGGAATGAACTGTCAGAGTGCCCTCTTAATGTCTCCTTTGACGGCAACGACCTGCTGAAAGAAAAATGTTCCGGTGAATTTCAATGTTGTGAAGGCCATAACTCGGAAATAAAGCATTTCCGGACACGTGTTGTAATGAACTATTTTAATTGTCTACATGTGGGAAATACATACCTGAAATTATGCCCCGTATTTTTTAAACACCCTGTATAATGCTTAGTAGAATTTATGATACAATTTGTATTTCAGCCTTAATTTAAAAATTTCGGCCAGTAAGCAGTTTTTCTTAAATTGCTAACAATTTAGTATTCAAGACTTAGGCCCTTTCATAAATAACCCATTCAAATAGAATTATGTATTAGTTTATTTCTATTTCTAATGACCGAATACATGGAATATTTTTATTTATGTTATTTTATATACGTTAGAAAATACGTAAATATATTATTTAAGTTATATTACAAAGAGGGGGATGTCTGCTAAAGAGATGCCTATATACCCAATGGTATTTTCCAAACTCCTAACGCACTGTAATAATAATTCTCAATGTTTTGAGAATCAGAGGCGATATGACTCTTTAGAACTTTCAACTGTAGACAGTCATTACAGCTCCTTCATTCTTACATCATTCTCTATGACAGAATATTCTGAAAATGTGATTGTATGCATTGCTGGTTTTAAATCATTAAGAAAATATGGTGTGATAAATCTAGACTCAATTTATGTACCAGCAGTGAACAAAATCTCTTTTTTTTTTTTTTTTTTTTAACGGATTAATAATAGGAGTCTTGTCATACCATCATCTGAGATTATAGAAATATGCTGCTTAAGTGAAAGAGCGATTATACAGATGTTGATAGAAAACAATGGCATATTACCACCCAAGGATCTCCCTTACATCGTGTGAAAGACAATGTGATCCAACAGGTGAACACCTCTATAATCTTTCTACAACTGTAGGAACATATTTTAGAAAATGGGTCCCCAGATTCCCCCTAGAATCGCATTTTAAACTTGTTAAATTGACCATAGAAGTACATAAAGAGCTATCAGCATAGCTCAGTTGACTAAGGCCTGCCGATCCGGAGTTGCGCTTGGGCGCAGGTTCGAGTCTCACTTGGGCTGATTATCTGGTTGGGTTTTTTCTGATATCCCCAACCATAAGGCGAATGTCAGTAATCTATGGCAAATCTCGGCCTCATCTCGTCAAATAGGTACCATCTTGCTATCATCAATACCATCAATGTTAAATAACTTAGTAGTTGATAGAGCATCACTTAACAACCAACTAAAAGTTATTGGTACAACACGACTTTACATAAGTAAAAAAAAAATTGTAAGACATTATTTAACGAAGTCAGTAATAATAATAATAATAATAATAATAATAATAATAATAATAATAATAATAATGATAATGATGATGATGAATCAATAGGTAAGATGTTGTGTACACTAGGCCTGAGTTCCATTATATGACTAATTCATGCCTGCGATGTTTATTTCATACTACAGTCACAATCTAATACAGTAGTGGCAAAAAAACTGGACTGACCCTTGTAGCTGATTTCAGAGCCTTGTTCACTCAGAGCACAATAGACTGGTAACTATGACTTTCGTGGTTCGAATTCTGCTTGGGAAGGAAACTTTTTTTTGTTCCTTACTCAAATTTTACTACTCAATTAACTTATTATTCCCAGAACATGAATTTTACCAGCAATCGAAAAGTATTGGGAATAAATTTGAATAAGGAACAAAATAAAGTTTCTTTCCCAGGCAGGATTCGAACCACGAAAGTCTTTGTTACCAGTCTATCATGCTCTGGAGTGAACAAGACTCTGAAATCAGCTACAAGGGTCGGTCCAGTTTTTTTGCCACTGCTGTACATACAGTCTTGAAGTTCAGTACTTAGGGAATATGCATCCAATGACAGTTGAACTTAAGTTGCTAGCCACTAGGATCACTACTATCGCACAGTCTATTGTTCCTAGTAGGCTACTCTCAGTTGCTAACCGCTTGGAACGTATCGCGAGGAATGCAAAAAATCACCTCAAGTTTCGTGACTGTATGTAGGCCTACTAGACTGTGCTATAGCTGTGATAATAAACTAATGCATAGTAAATCTACTTATATTTCAAATTAAAACATAGATACAATGTATGTTTTTATTTTACAGGTGTATTTTATGCGATATGGAAGCAGATTTATTATTATTATTATTATTATTATTATTATTATTATTGTTATTATTGTTATTATTGTTATTGTTATGTTCGTTTCTCGTCCACATGAAAGCAAACATGTGTTTACAATGTACTGTAGGCCTATGTATTGCCTTACACAGCTGGCAGTGTTTTGTGAACAGTTAATACTAATAATTTTCTTTTCATCTGAACTATTACTACAATATGCATTTGTATTTCTATTCGCTCTATATGATGTGAAATAAATATACAACGTCTTTGGTTACAGTATCAAATTGTTCCAGTCTTCTTTCGTTTCATGTCAAACTAATGGTAACTAAGCTTGATTACGTCCATAACGTGGTAGCTTTAAATCAGGGGTCGTCAGCACAGAGCACCCCGAGGCTAGCGTCTCTTACCCGCAGAAAACACAGTGCACCATGGTGCATTCGTAGCTGCTAGCAGGTATGCTTTCTACCTCTTCTTGCTGCATGGCGGTGCACACGGGACAGCACCGCTTACCCTTTGCACATTTCATCAAGTGCTGGCAACCACTGCTTTAAATGTTAATAGGATTTTTTTTCATTCATTCATTCATTCAGATTGATTTATAAGATATACCAAACATATATATTAAACATTTAACATTGCATAGTACAGCCGTCTGCCAGCACTCTAAACTTCTGCACAACCTCGACTGTAGGGGCTCGGTTTCTTCTATCTACTTTTATTTCCGAAGCTCGTGAAGTGCTGTAGAAGTAAATTTCACTAAATTTTAAACAATAGAGATAAATTCGTAATATATTTTGGTATCATGTTTGGGGTATAATTTCAAATTGTTAGGTTTGTTTCTGCAGCGAGTTTGTGATGGTTTGACAACTGTTTGAAAACTGTTCCAATCTTAAACTATTGCACATGATCCGAGATGATTTGTTTCAAATTAATTTCAAATCATCCCTGCACAAACGCTCATGTAATGTAAAATAATTTACTAATCTCACTTAACTTACTGGAGACGTTATTAAATTTCACAGTATGTTTTAATAATCAATATAGATAAGCATGGAAACATAAGATATAATACAGTACATCTAGATTAGGCCTACATAACTTTTAACATTAGATCACTTCGGAATATAAAGTCACGTGAAAGCATACCTATATACCGGTACTTTATATTCCGAAATAAAATATAAAATATGCAAATAGTACATTATGCAACGAGCCTATAATAATAGTAATTAAGACGCGAGTATGTTTGTTTATGAAACGAGCGCAAGCGAGTTTCATAATTTTCATAAGAGCGTCTTAATTACCATTATAGGCAAGTTTCATAAGACTTTATGCTCGACCATATTTCTAACTTGAAATTATTCAGAAGTATTCATTTTATTTGTATCTGAGTGAAGATCGGAAGTGACCTTATGCATAGCTCGTATATTGTGAGATGTGCGCAGACGCGAAAGTATTGGTTTTTTCCGAGGAACAATGTCATTGACCTCGATGTAATGTAAAGAATAACATGAACTAATTTTGATATAACCTGGAAATTGATTTAGAATTGAAAAACGAGATGAAAAATTGAATTTATTTGAATATTATTTACAATTAACGTTAATTATTATAGTAACAGAACATAACCTTATGCGACAGTATTGGATTTCCAGCCTCCATGACGTTTTCCTCGTTGTCTTTCGATTGCATATCCGAGAATAATCGAAAACCTGAACTTTAATGAATAGGTGTACTTTAATGACATGCATTAAAGGACTGCTACCAGGTGTATAATTACTACATTTCGGCATGGTCGAGCATAAAAGTATTTACGTCTGTAGTCAGTCCAGTGAATAAAAGTAAAGCACAAGTAGTTTAGTGCACATGCGCCCTCTGGTTTGAGATTGGTTTGCTCTTGATTCGCAAATTTTCTGACAGTCAGAAAATGGTTTGGTGACGTTTTGATATGCTTCAAGAACGTCTGACTTTAATCAAGCATACCTGTTGTCTCGAACTGACATTTCATTTGTTTTCTGATCCACCATCTTTGTCATGTGTTTTTTTTTATTTAATTTCCAGTGAACAAATTAAACTGTTGACATTCGTAATTTGTGTTGTGGCTTATTCATACAAAGGAAAGAAATGGTGGCAATTGTACACCCAAGAATATCAATTAGTGGACATGCATTGTGCAGCATACATCGTGGAAGAAAGTGAGTGTAATATTTTATTTTGTTCAGAACCGATTATTAGCCTATTGTTTAATCAACTGTCCAAAGACAGGTTGGAACAGGGTGACCAGATTGGGTGTTATGTAGAAGCCTTTTGAACTGTGTAAAATGGAATTTTACGACTTTTTTTTTTCTTTAATGCGACGACTATCGCCATTTGGGTGATATTTGCTCCCGAAAAACGCGATTTTTGGACGAAATGCTATCTGTATTGTTAACATAGTTTAGTATGGACACGATTTTCTCCTTAACAACGTGTGAAGTGTTTGATAGTGCGACAATGGTCAATTAGAGCACGGCCGTGATTAGACCAACAGGTCCAATATGAATTTAGAGATGTATGTGTAATAATAGTACCTTCAGCGAACCAGAGTTCCCGTACTTACGACTGTAGTCTTATGCATACAACTGTTTTGACTAATTGCACGAAATACGACGGAACGCTATCTCGTACGCAATTTTATACGACTGTTTTACTGAATAGAGAAATTATTTTGGAACTTATAATGTTGATCTGTAATTAAAATTAAATTAAAGGTTAATTCGTCCCATTCAGACAAGTTTTCTTCATTCAGTAGGCCTATGTCGTTGATGAATATGAAAAAAACAAACTTTTAAGGAGGGAAAAGATGCTTTGACCCATATGGTGGCTATGCTTGCCATGCAAGTCATAATTTATCATCTTGACCTCTAAGTTTCATGTACTGCTGTTATATCAAAAGTAATATGGGTTCAAAGAGTTTGTAAATTTCTTGTACGAAAGTTTGACAGTGTAAGTCTTGTCAATGAAATATTACCCTCGTAGGCTTGAGAAGTAAATGCACCGACTTTATTATACAGAGTGTAAGGGGGTATAAGTGTCATTATTTTAATTGATGATTATTCATGTCATAAGGAAGAAAAAATGTCCTTACAATTTTTTTCTAATTGTAATATTTAACTAATTATTAAAGTTTACAATATCACACGTTTTGCAATGTTGCTGGATGGAGAGGAGGGGGTTTAGAAGTATACAGTACAACTCAAGTGGGAAGAAGGGGGTTTAGAAGTACACAGTACAGCTCAAGCGGGTGCAGACATACAGTCACAAAACAGATGCTCTGTTCTAATGCAGGAGCGGACCAGGACAATACTGTTGTTTACATAAAACGAACAGCAAATACAAACTTTCAATCTCATTAATAAAACATTATGGCAAATTTACATTTTATGTACTGGTTACAATATTGCTCCATTTTTTTTTTAATTGTACGTCTAAAAAATAAACAATAATGGTTTTCTGCACAAAATCACACTAACTTTTTTTCTAATGCAACATTTTAATCTCTCCTGCTTCCATAAAGCAGTATAAATTTTTAACAAATTTCTGGTTGTGTGATTTTCGAAACAGAGTAAGAGATTTCTAGTTTCTAATAATCGTTGAGAAACTGCTACAAAAGTTCGTCGATTAGGTAACCTTCTTTAAGGAAAACGTTGGTGGTACATCCTTCTTGCCTCACTTGAATTACGACGACTTTCTCCATAAATTAATAACATATGATATTCCTAAACTGTGAATGACATTGTAAGTTGTTTATCGAATACCCTATACTGAACTGCCATCCACTCGGCAGTAGAACTATGGACAGAGAGCTTGACTCGTACTTACTTCTGTGCAGAGTATTGCCTGCTGAACGTTGCGACATCTCTCACACTAGAATATTAACAAATTTAAGCATGTATTTTTATCCAATTTTACGAAAACGTAATAGAACACACAAATATTTATTTAAACTAATATTAACTCTTTGCTAGATATGCCTACTGATGTAATTGTTTTCGTAATTTTACTAACGATATAAGCAGTATAACGCAAATAAAATAAGAAAATAAATATTTTTTTCTGGGAAAACCATAAAGTTTTGACGCTAAGTTGTATGGATATTTTTTGATCTTGTAGACCATCCTCAACGACTGTGAAAAGGACAGCACTTATACCCCTTACACCCTGTATAGTGATGTAGGGTTTGAGTCGACTGCAGGTGGATTAATTTGATGTAATTATCAGCACCCTCAGGCTTATTGTGCAATCTTTTTTTATTATGGGATAATTATTGAAGTCCTTAGGACCTCATTCTTTTGAGTAGGACATACATGATTCTCTGCTTGGTGGCATCTTATCGATTCAGCTACAGCATCCAGGTCTCAAGAGTGTGCGTGAACAGGAAAACTTCTTTGTCGTCCTGTTGATTCTGCAGTCTTTTCAGATCGATGGCACCTGTTCACAATTCACGTATTACGTCCTGCTGCATCCTGAAGATCGCAGCACCATAGATACCGCAATTCACTATGGCACCATCTGTCTGAAGGACACGTGATCTCCAAAAATTCTACTAGGCCTATTTATTTGAATAAAAAGCGCAAAAGATATACATCCATATGTTGGGCAATCATGTGTAAACACGATTTCTTTTTCCTGTTTCTTATTTATGATTGAATTATTCATATTTATAATTCATTCCGTTGCATGTCTCAGAGTTCTGAATATATTCAGCAGTGAAAACAGTTCTACAGTACTGCAAATATCTGGCAAGAAAAATAAACAGTGAGTGACAAGTTAGGTTTGATTTGTTCAGCCTTACATATGTAGGTAGATTTTCCCTGGACTGTATAGTGAAGAAAGGAATGCTTCAGTAAGTTGACATTATCAAATATCGTGCAATGAGCACTACTGATAACATCAGCTTTCCCATGTAACTTAGTGCAAAACAATGGCAGTACCACTGGATCTTGTGATTATTGCCTGTGAAAATGTCGGAGGAAATGATACATTGGATACCAGTATATAAGAAACGAATGTAGTTGGGTCGTGTTGGGTGAGTTTACAGTTTTCGTAGTGATTACTAGGGAGCAGATTTTTATGTGCTAAAAATTTAAATATATTTATTTTTTATGTGCTAAAAAGTACCAAAATATTTGCTAAAAATAAAAAAAAAAAATTTTAAATAGGCCTATACTTAGCTTGAAAAAAAAAATGTTACTAGGTACTCACCAATCACACTTGAGTATCAGTTGCTAGTAGTTGTCCGAGAATTGCAGTGAACAACAAAGGTCATTTCCAAATCCTCCATCACAAATGCATGCCCATTATCTCTGAACAACGACTTATACTGTGAAAACGATCTTTCCACATCACAGGACGTCAGACGTGCATGTTTAAAGAGAGGAATGTTACAAACACATTTACCGTCAATTTCACCTACAGGCACACTCTCCAATACTTGAGCAACTTTACACATTTTTTATATCCACTCTTTTGCCGTGAATGCACATGTGAAGCAGCGGCAATGTGCTTGTTTCCAGAAAAATGTTGGGTTACCTGAGAGCTCTGATCTGAACTTACTGATTTACCACATGGTTGGCAAAATAACACTTTTCCATCAGTAGTAAAAAATTTTTTAAATTCACCTACGCGATCTTAAATTCGATTTGATTTTAGGCATCTTAAGAGGCTAATATACACACGTCTTAACGTAAAAAAATGTTTCTAGCTACTGACTGACAGTGTTGGAGAAAAGCTTCCTATAGCGACGCCACCACGTCTACACTATGCAGATTATGCTTATGGTCCGATAATGGGGAATCACAACAAGATGTATTTCCTCACTTCGTAGGCATGAGTGAGAGGCGAGAGATTTGTTTAAATTAAATAATGTTTATACCTGAGCTCTTATCCGTTGTGTTTCACAAAGAAAGCGCGGAATGAAATCATCTTCAGCAACAATAAACGTTCCTAATTATGTGTTGCAAAATCTCTCCTTGTCCATGTTAATTTATTCTCATATAATAACAATGATATGCTACCTAGCAGTTCTCAGAACTTGAGGCGATACTATTACAAAAATGGATCACAGATACACCACACAGCCCATAGAAACACGTATTTCTGAGTGATATAATTGATTTAGTTTTAAATTTTTAAAAGTTCTTGTAAAAAAATTATTTAAGTAAAAAAACTCCAAGATTTATGTGTTTATAATAGATTTCCTGAAAAATATGTATTTACATAATTTTTTTGTGAGAATATGTGTTTTTATGTGAAATAAAATTCGGGTTTTAAACTAGAAACTTGACATTCGGAATTTTTAACTTTGTTAATTGTGTTTTATCACACGCAAGAAAAATATTTAATTACATAGGAATCTGCTCCTTAGTGATTACATCTTTTCTCTAGACTGGTGTGCTCCAATTTTGAGGTTACCGGTATCTTTAATTAGGTATAAGTAAATCTTTTCTCTGCCATGTATTGTGCATCGTGAGATCAAAGATTCACCCATTTATGAAATATTTGGCAAGTAATTTTTCTTTATATAGTAATTCATTCCAACAATTCCACCTTTCTTTGCAATTAAATCACTTTTTTAATTTTATACTTTTTGGGTGCTGTACTTATTATGGGTGCTGCAAAATCAACTCAGGTGTATTATACTGTATTTTATTTCGTCCTAAGTATCATACAAAATGATATTGAACACGTCACAAAAGACTAAAAATTAGGAATTAATTGTAAAAGACTAATACAAAATAATATGTTTCTACCATTAACAACATAATACATATGTAGGGTACAGTACCATATTTCTTAATATAATGAAAAACATTAAAATACTATTTTGACTTGCTAGATTTTCCTAATAATAAAGTTTGCATCCCATGAAGTTTAGTCATGAAGGAACTCTGTTATGAAAATCACAGTGTCAAAGAGAAACGGAATTTTAGAATGACAAGTGATGCATAGTAAGAACATGTGCTTACTTACTTGAATTGGCACTGCATTCATATCCATGGGGCTTACACCCTCACTTTAAATAAAAACCAGTGGCGAAGCTAAGGTAGGCTGAAAAAATCTTCTTACCTTGTATCTTTTTATAGAGCAGATGTTCATTGGCTTTTGTATACAAATTTTTTGTGGCACAGACCCCATAA
This sequence comes from Periplaneta americana, assembly GCF_040183065.1. Taxonomy (NCBI): domain Eukaryota; kingdom Metazoa; phylum Arthropoda; class Insecta; order Blattodea; family Blattidae; genus Periplaneta; species Periplaneta americana. The sequence goes on along the minus strand of NC_091130.1, from coordinate 72,217,091 downwards.
GAAGATGATGACCATTCATTTTCACCCCCAAATAGAACACAGGTAAAGCAATATAACTTATTTGTCTCAGAGCACCCTGTTAGCTAAGGATTTTTCTTATGCTATGGAAACTGAAAATTTCTATTTTGTCTTCCTTCACCCGTTATTTTAATAATGTAAATGTGTTGTCGATCTCCTATCTTTGTAGGCACCTTTTGTTTCATTCGTCCAACTTGAAAACAGTTTCTCTTTTAATTCTATAAATAATAACCTCGATGTTCTCTCAGTACGTGTCATTTTACATGAATTAATATGTAACACACACTCACATGCACTTTTTATTAAACTCAACACCACAACGCAGTGCTTTCGGAGAACTCCAATATAGCATGACGTAATATTGTGATGGAAGGGTAGCCTCGTCCCATACGGATATGTAGCGAATTGATACCCCCTCCCTTGTCCCCTTCAAGCTTCCAAGTCAAGATCGTAGTCATCCTTTGCCTTAAGCCTCGCTGCTCTCTCCATACTGGAATGACTGCCAACAGTGAACTTATATGGAAGGATCAGAGTGCAACCAAGTGTTACAATATATCGTTATTACAAACTTATAGGCCTATTGTTACTAGAAATAATAAATAAAACTTTTTGGGTAAGCTAAAAAAGCTTCTTAAGAGCTTCGCCACTGATAAAAACCATGAAATTTTAATTCAATATCCCCAAGAATAAGGATCTAAGGTGCGTTGTTTCACCATTTGAGTTAGACCTTTTTCCAGCAGGGTATTCAATTGACACTGCATTCATATCTATTAATTTTGAATTCATTTGCATTTGCTTCCAAAGAAATCATAACATTCAAATTGGCAATCCATTGTGAGTGGTCTCTTTGGCCTTGCACCTGGACAATGTTCCATAGTCGCGGTAATATCATGATTAATGGCACAGCTGAGGAGCTGACCAAGTCCACCCAAAAAGTACGTGTTGTCAAATGCATGTAAACAGATTTTATTATGTTATAAATGTTGAAATGTTAATTTTATAGCAACTAGAGTAATAAAATGAAACTTGTCTGGTTAACGAAAAAGAGAAGCACTTTTATGAGTAATTAATTCCAAAGAGAGGGTGAAACCCTAAAGTCATTCTCTCCATCAGTCGTCACTGAATATAGACTTTGGACATACCGTACTAAAAAAAAATTGTATTAAATTTGCTTCATACAATTTTGCTATAGATGCTAGTAAGTACATCTCATTGTAAATTGATTACACGTATATTCAGATATAATATTGATTTATTTCACTGAGTAATTTTCCTAATATTTTTGCGAAATAATAGTGTTCTTACTATTCCAGAATTTATTTAAATTACATAACGAATATGTATAATGAACTATGTACAGATCATATGTCACTCAGTATGATTACAGTTTATATGTCACTCAATATTATCCTTGATCCAGTCAATGTAGTAGGACACTTGTGTGTACACCCCTGATGGACGTGGTGGCTTAGTGCAGGGCTTGTATGACCAGGAAACGATTCCAACTTGAAAGCCATCTGCTACCAGAGCTCCGCCAGAATCTCCCTGCACAAAGAAATAATTTGAAAAACGTATTATATGTCTTTCACATGTTAAATTTCATGTTACCTTGTTAACATGTTTCGGCATGCTATTGGCCATCATCAGAACTGGTTGTTGCTGGTCTTGGCGCAGTTTTGATGATGCCCAATAGCAGGCCAAAATATGTTAACAAAGTAACATAAAATTTAACACGTGAAAGACATATAATATGTTTTCCAAAGTGACATAGTGTTAAAAGTTGTGTAATCAAGATGTATAAAGAAATAATAATTCTGTGGCAATATGGCAGAAGCAGATATATCCACTTTTTCATTTCTCGAATTTTTATGCAGACATGTCACTAACACTAAAATCTTCAATTTGCCTGAAGCATATATGGCTTATGGACAAGAACCTTGTAAAAACGCATAGATAATAATGCTAAGTCAAACAGATGCAGCATGCAACTCCCAAAAGCAGATATGTTGAGTTATCAGTTCTTATATTAATACTGTGTCTATGTTAGAAGCAAATATGTCAACAATGCCTAGGATTGACACCTGTCAAAAAATGTGACAAATTTAGGATGGGAGAAAAATGTGCCATGGAGAATGATAAAATTGATATTGCTCAGAAAAATTTACATCTAGATGCAGCAGAAACTGGCCACAGATCAAAATCCGAAGACAAAAATGCTATCTGAGAAAACCCTAAACAGAGAATGTTTGTGTTTGACCTGCAGCAGCCAAGTTTAAGCAGTAACATTGTTTACTACAAAAGACAACTCTAGACTTTCAATTTCACAGTTAGAGACATAACTGAAGAGTAAACAACATGCTATATATGGCATGAAGGACTAGGAGAAAGAGGCTGAGATGAAATAGCCTCATGTCTGGTTAAACAACTTCAACATTTACCTGAAATTGTTGAATCAGTAATAACATATTCTGACTCTTGCCCTGGTCAGAATAAAAACATAAATGTTGCTATAGCACTGTCATATTATGTAAGTTTTAATCTGAAAATACTAGACCAGAAATTCCTTAAACCAGGTCATACAAGACTTGAATATGATTCAGATCACTAAAAAAAAAAACATCATCCATTGAAATCAGAATTTCTCATGATTGGTTTCAGTTTGTGAGGACAGTCCGTGGACACTAACAGTTCAGAAAGGTTGAAATTTCCTAAGACGATATAATGTGCTATTCAGGTCTTGTAAATGAAAGCCTAACAAAGAAGAACAAGTCAGTGGAAGGGGAACCAATAAATTGGCAAAACATAAAGTGGCTCCGATATGAGAAGACTGATGGGATAATCCAGTATAAGAATGTACCTAAGAAAACTAAAACGAAGACCAATGAAAAATAATAATATGGTGCTCAAGTGAAATGATGACAAACCTGTTGAAATAAATCCAGCTAAGAAAGTAGATCTCATTTCACTCTTACCACTTGTGGATTCAGTGTACCGGTACCACAACTTCTACTGAAACTTATCAACACGTAATGTGGCTTCACAGTAGGGTGATTTTTCAGATTCGCCATCAGATGAGGAAAACTAAACTGAAGGGAAAAATTTCCTGATATTTTGTTTACGTTCCATTAAAGAAGAAAAATAAAATAATAATGTTTCCTCAGACAGTGTGTAGGGAAGTGCTATACTGATTATGACAATTTTTCATTTTTCCCCCTCGATGCAGTGAAAATTAATTTTATGTAGTTGTGAATTCATAGTTTAGGATTGTAGGCAATGTTTAAAAGATATTGTATAAAATGTGGCAATATTAACTGGATTATAATAATTTTATTTGACATATACTGTTTCGCCATATTCTACTGATCAAGAACATAACAATATATTATGTGCTTCCTTTAAACTTTATTGAAATTTTTCATAAATAGTGCAATAAAAGGCTTTTCAAGTCATGTAATTGTTATTTCCAAAACATGGTTGTACAAATTAAACAAAAGTTGTCATTTAATATGAGGCTGATTTTTCAGTAGGTACTAAAGTTTGTTTTTGCTCTCCTGAAAACTTGCAAATTTCGACATATCTGCTTTTGCCAAATTACCATATGCAGCAAAGTTATGCAGCAATGCAGTGATTATTTATTATATAATCCCTACATTGCTGCATAACCTTCAAAGCATCTGTGACTAAAGCTCTATCAGAATTACCTTGTACACAGAACAATTTGGATTTAGGAAAAATAAATCCACAGGAAATGCAAATTTAGTTTAACTGACAATTATCTGGAGGCAATTAATAAAATATTATAAGTTGGCGATATTTTAGATCTAAACTCTAAAGCATATGACTGTATAAATCATAAAATGCTGCTAGACAAAATTCATTAATATGTCACATCAACGGACGTGTATACGTCACCAAACATCGTAAGATGAAGATTACATTTGTAAAGTTTCTTTCAACCCATAAGCAGTGCTGACTAGATCAGATGCTATGGACAGTACTCTATAACAGAGTCACCAGTATGAAAGGATAATTCCAAGCCTTTGGCGTGAGATGAACTCGATAGCTCAGTGGTAGAGCGCCTGACCAGAGAACAGGAAGTCGCAGGTTCGATTCCCGCTCGAGGTTGTGAAATTTTTCTTTCATACCATGGCATGATTATGACTATAGTAGTATTTAAAATTCATTAATATGTCACATCAACGGACGTCCCATAAGCAGTGCTGACTAGATCAGATGCTATGGACAGTACTCTATAACAGAGTCGCCAGTATGAAAGGATAATTCCAAGCCTTTGGCGTGAGACGAACTCGATAGCTCAGTGGTAGAGCGCCTGACCGGAGAACAGGAAGTCACAGGTTCGATTCCCGCTCGAGGTTGTGAACATTTTTCTTTCATATCATGGCATGATTGTGACTATAATAGTATTTAAAATTCATTAATATGTCACATCAACGGACGTGTATACGTCACCAAACATCGTAAGATGAAGATTATATTATGGAATTAAAGGTGTTGCACACCAATGATGTCACTCATAGGCTACCTCATAGATACGAAACAGAAAGTCGAAATCAATACAACTATGAAATCTGCCTCTACATGGAGTACTATTAATAATGGAATTCTTCCAGGATCAATATTAGGTCCCTTACTTTTTCTAGTGTTCATAAATGATCTTTCTCCCCTAATAAAAGATGTAGGTCATCCCATATTATTTGCAGATGACACAAGTACTGTATAGTAATTATAGCCAATAACTCCAACACATTCCAATCTTCAACAGAGACAATTGTCCTCAAAACATATGATTGATTTCAGCCAATAAATTAGTATTAAATTTGTAACAAAACCCACATAATTCAATTTAAATCCTGCCCAAATTCAACTTCGTAAATTTCAAGTGCAATAATTAATAATGAGTCTCTAATAGAAACAACAACAGCCAAATTTCTTGGATTACAAATCGATAATGTGTTAAATTGGAAAAATCATATTAAAGAAATTACCACCAAACTAAATTCAGCATGTTTTGCTATTAGATCTATGCAAGAGATAGTAAATATCAATGCCTTAAAAACAATATTCTTTGCATATTTCCACTCGGTAATGGGTTTTGGAATAATATTCTGGGAAAATTCTACAAACAGTAGTAACAGTATATTCTTACTACAAAAAAAAAAAAAAGATGCCAAATCTAGGGAAACGTGTAGGACCATTTAAAAAAAAAAATACAAATAATGCTCATCACTTGTCAGTATATTTTTTCATTAATAAACCTCCTCATATGTAATTGTGAAAACTTCATAACTAATTCAACAGTTCATAGCATAAATACTCGTCAAAAAAGTTACTTTCATACTTCATTGACAAGTCTATCATGCTATCAAAAAAGGAGTGAATTATATGGCAGTAAAAATTTTTAATACACTCCCTATGGATATAAAAAATGAAACTCAAAACATAAGATTATTTAAGACCAAATTAAAAAAGTATCTAATTTGTCACGCCTTCTATTCTGTAGGTGAATTTAATGACATTCAACAATACTTCATGAATATTTCTTGAATATTTCTGTCTGTTGTACTAGTAGACTATATTGTAAAACTCTTGTGTATATATTATGTCGAGTAGACTGTGACTATAATTAAGACTATTAAGATTTTTTTTTTGACATGTTCCATATTCTAGCTGTGAAGCTACCATGGAATGTAAATAAATAAATGCAGTGCAATATATTCATTGCATTGTACTATGACCTTCAGACCTTTTGTGAGAATCTCTTTTCACACAAAAGAATATTATTACTACATGCAACACAAAATTAAATATAAACTTAAATAAGTAGGTTGGTTTAATCTCCCCTGTAAATTATAAGTGAATTCAGGACACTGGAACATGTTATATGAATTAGCTTACCTATAGTTTATTATTACTTCCATTACTGACACATGAAGTCATCGGTAACTTGTAGCTGTATTTTCAGGTGATAGTGTCCTGTTAATTTCTTTATCACCGATTTTAAACTCTATTTATTTTTTAAGAGAAGAGATATAGAAATCACATCTTGAACTATTTACTCTCTAATTCCCAGTAATGGACACATGCCTCACCAGTGGTAATGAAAGAGCTAGGTGCGAATTGCCTTCAGTTTCGAAACATTTCAAATACATTTGTAAAATTTCAAACATTTCAGTTTGGTGCTCTTATCAGCCGAAACATTATGTATTTTTTGCTTTCCCACATATTTATTTATGTTTTGAAAATAGTGCCTTGTATTAACCGGTATTTGAAAAAAAATGTTGATAAAACTGTTGTTCATTTGAATTTATTATTTCGCTTTCAAACAGGGGTGCAGTGGTGCCGTAATGCAATGAAACTGAGTCGGAAACTTATCAGGAAAAGCGGTACACATTCAGAAATCTATTTCAGCTTATTCTTAGTTCTGATTCTGTATTTGAGTTTGAATTTCCTGCATTATTTTAAAAGCCAATAGCGAAGAAATTTTGTTCTAGTTAGTACTGCCAACTTGACTCTTTTTGTAGTGTTTTAGTAACCTTTGGAATGTGTGTTGTGATTGATTTTTAATTTCTGAATAGTAGTAAATTCTCTCGCTTCTTCAGGAGCATAGAGCATCTGTGAAACACCTTCTTCTAACTCGGTTCCTTGCAAACATTTTAACCTCATTCCATGTTTTCCCACATGTCTTTGTCTCCTCTATGACTGTCCTTTTCGAAGTATGTTCAAGTCTTCCTACTTTCTGTTCATCTTATGGATTTCAGTCCAGTACTGCTTCTCGTAGATTCATCCTCTTTTCTGAAAGTATGTCCTATCCACCTCCATTTCCTAATTTTAATTTGTTTCTCAATTGGTTTCTACCTTAAACTCCGAACAATGCAGAGTTACTTATTACTTCAGGTCATCTTATACAAATTATTTTTCTCAAGCAGCGATTTATGAATGTCTGTAATCTATTTCTAATTTGGTTAGTTATTTTTCAAGTTTCACATCCATAAAGCAAAAGTGATTTAACATTGCTATTAAATATTCGAATGTTTGTTTTCTTGGATAATATATTTGTTCTTCCATCCTATAATTTCTGAGTGTGATATAATTATTATTTTCATAATAAACTAAGTGACTCTTTATTTCTAAATGCAACTGTAGTGTCGAGTTTGTTTGCAACAAATTTCATTTCGTTGGCTTACAAGCAAAACGCATTAAGTAAAAAATATTACCTCTGAGAAGAAGGCGTTTTGAAAGATCTTAACAAAACTGAATCCTTAAAATATTATTTCTAGTGAGTCATTTTTCTTTATATGTATTTAATTTTCCAATTCTAAGTTTATACACATACATTATGTACATTATATATCCCCTCTTCTCAAAAGTAATATTTTTAACTTAATGTGTTTTACTTGTAAACCGTCAATTTATTCAGTTGTCTAAACAACTAATGTGGCTTCCTAAGAGCTGTGTATTCTATCATTATTAACTAACATTTTTAAGTCCACACCTGTGGAGTAATGGTCAGTGCATCTGACCGCGAAACCAGGTGGCCCGAGTTCGAATCCCAATCAGGGCAAGTTACCTGGTTGAGGTTTTTTCCAGGGTTTTCCCTCAACCCAATATGAGCAAATGCTGGGTAACTTTCGGTGCTGGACCCCGGACTCATTTCACTGTCATTATCACCTTCATCTCATTCAGATGCTAAATAACCTGAGATGTTGATGCAGCGTTGTAAAATAACCTAATAAGAAGACTAACATTTTTAATGAAGTTAATAGTAGGTATTTCTGAAGTTACAGATGCTTACAGAATAATCCATAAGAACATTCATGCTATTATGAGAATGAAAATAATATCCTGGAAATGCAGCTGAAAATGCCATAAAAAAAGGAACTTTCATTGTGTTCAACTTAAAAGGGATAGATATAATGTGGTGAAATTGTAAATCAGTTCTCCAGAGTCTATCTGACAATCCAAAATGCAGATTACGTACAACAGCAGCCTCCATTTGTATTTCAGAAAGTGAGGCTGCCAATGAGTCTGAGATAAAAATTCTACTGGAACAAATGCAAGTGTTGGAAGCTTCAACTTGACAAATAGACATTATTACAGCATGACTTGAGAGCGAGAAACTCTCACAGATTTTGCATACCATTCCATAATTCCACGTGAAGATTTTAGGGACTTCATTGATAGCAATGGGAAGTGTGTTGAAGAGAATTTGAAAAAAGTAAAATTGGCTATAATAACACTGCCAATAACGAGTGCTGACTGTGAAAAGGGGTTTTGTTCTCTGAAAATTATCATGATACCATCTGGAAATCGTCTGTTGGTTGAAAATGTGTCTAATTTTGTGTTTACAAATTTAGAGTCACCAGTTTGCTTGTTGTGATCTAAGACCTCATGTAAAACACTGGTTGATCAAACATCAAACAGCTGATGACATAGCAATCAGACAGCGTCAGATCAAAGATAATGAACGATATAAAGCTCTTTGGAAATTCTTGTGAATGTTGTTGTTGTTTTCTAATGCCAGGCGTTTGACAATAAAGTCATTTGACCTCTTGCACTCCAATATTTTTCAAAGATATTATCATGGTCAGCCACTGAAGCACAGATTTTGAGGTGTTCCGAAACCATTTCTTGGTTTCATATTGGATTTAAAATGACAAGTTGTAGCCGATTTAAGTGAACACGATATTTTAACGTTTTGGTGGCTACTTCATTCACACACAACCCCCAGAATGTCTGAAGGACCACACCTTCTGTTGGTCGATTGGTCCATTGGACCTAGCTGGGATATCTTGTTGATCACCAGCTTTCCCTCCTTAAGCCACTGGAGGACGATTTTAGTGCCATAGCAGGTCAGCAGTAGGAACAGAAAAGTAGAAAGAGGAGGAAGGAAAGTGAAATGAACATTCTTCTGAATGTGAATTTATATCTTTTGTGTAAATATTTTAAATAAAGTAAATTTGATATTTGTCATATATATTTTATTAAAGGTATCCCCGTAACATGCCATGAAGGCACTTGGAGGGCATGAAGGTAGAGCCCCATGCTTTCCATGACCTCGGCACTAGAATGAGGTAGTGTGGTCGGCACCACACTCTGACCTCCTTTTACCGCCGGGAAAGACCCGGTACTCAATTTTATAGGAGGCTGAGTGAACCTCGGGGCAGTTCTGAAAGCTGGGATCGAACCCCGGACCTTCCAGTCCGTAGCCAGCTGCTCTACCAACTGAGCTAGCCGGCCACCCATATATTTTATTAAAACCTGTAAAAATGTTGGTCAAGATCCTTATGGGTAACTGAAATTACCATTTAATGGGGATAAATTTCTGTATTTTAACAAGTTAAAGTCTGTTTGGGTAGCACCCATAGCATCATACATACTTCATCACAAGAGTGAATCTGAAACCTACCTATTCAAGTTACCACTGCATCCCTGCTTTTCAATCCCTTTATTTTACTTTGTAACTTGTACTCAATCATAATTATGTTTACTACCCTCCTTCCCTGTGCATTTGCCTGTGTTGTCACCACTCCTGAAGCAAAATATCTCAATTCAGTAGGTTTATTGTACACAGGAATTCATCACTGATACCCATGATTTTTATTTGCATTTCAGGAGGCATTGATTGACTTGTCATTGTTTCTGGTTCTAATATCTAAACTCTTATTCAGGGCAGTTATAGAAGGAATTTTCTAAGATATTTTATTGGAGTTAGGGCATAGGCCCTTAATAAGAGATTTAGCCCTTCTTATAACTGGTACTGGTACTTAATTAGTCTTCTGAAATTTATGAATGCACATTTCCAATATGTTGAGTTCAGTATTTATGGGAAAAGTGATAAAATGCTCTAGTCGTCTAGTCAATTATAAATCCATAAAGTTTACATACATTACATTCTCCTTTGTGCCCTTCAGGCAGTCCGGCACATATCTGACTGGTGTGAATTATGTCATTCAGGATACTGCGACATTCTTCGTCGGAGAATGTCAGGATATCCACTGTCTGCAAGTTGTCTGGTCGCTCTCCTCCTGTCTATAAATAGGTAAATCAAAATAAGGTTCCATGCATGTCTAAAAGAAACATATCAATGTAATGGTAAAGTAAAAGATAATTTTGAACAGTAAAAAATTATAAAATAAAAAGTGGAATTGTGGAGACAAGCTAAGGCATTCATGCATAGTAGTTACAGCCTAGACATGATTCTGCTTTCCATGCCCCATAACTTGGTATGAGTTCTATATTACACATAAATCTAGTTTCCCGTTGGCGAACTCCCTTATGTGTAAGAGGACGAGAAAAAATTCCTGTTGTTTCTCGCAACACCAAGTTTCTTGTCTACAGTAGTAACCTTATTTAACTATTGGTAATAATAAAAATGCAATTTTTACATACAAAATGAGGAAAATTACTGCAATTAAAAGGAATTAATTTTTATAGGATTAACACAGTAAAGCAGTCATAACGTTAATCAGTGATTGTACAAGTGTTAAAAGAGTGTATCCAAGAATGAAGAATAAAAAGAATTGTAATGAAAAGGGGACGACGAGCTCTTGATTTAGGATCAAAACCACATTCAAAGAAAGATCTATTCCATCAACTGCAGATATTATTCCTTACCTTCTCTGATAATTGAGGAGATAGACCTCGAAATGTTGGATTCTTCTGCCCAACAAAGTTACAATAATAATTTCAAGTTCATTCGAAGAAACCTGCCTCTGAATCCAACACAAATCCGATAGAAGTCCATAATTGATCCTCAGATCTTTTGCTAATAAGTCGTCAGTTAATTGACATACGGCTGGGTGCTTGAAGTATGTGAAATTAATTCTGTGACGCGTTATATTTTAGAAGTAAATTCATACTCACAGACGTGCGTCCCCAACCCACAACAGTGACAGATGTCCTTGGGGATGTCTCTTCTCCCTGTTGCAATTGTGGAAGCGGCTGTACGAGATCATTGAACTCCAAAGGAGTCTGCAACTGAATCAAGTACGAATTTGTCAGATGAAACCTTCCATAAATGCAAAACAAATGTAAGAATTACAATTTTTTTTAACCAGTTTGATGTGCTCATTTATTTGGAATAGCGTATCAGAAAAACAGCTTTGTTATTACTGGTAACACAACGCTCAATGTAAATCATTATATGGAATGAAGATTAGATGTATTAATTCATTAAAGAATTCCTCAGTACTTGGATATTTTTCAATAGAATTCTGAAATTGTCCACTTCCCCATTGTAATCCAATATTATGATTGGTTTTCAATATTGAACAATGTACAGACTGTTCCGAAAATTCCTGTACTTATAGATAAGCAACGAAACATTATATGAACCGAGGAGTAACATAGCAAAACATGCATTTGCACTAGACTCTTGTATACAGGTAATAAAACTGTTGAGCATTAGTTACTATTCCGTGTCGAGCTTCGAACCAAAGGAGAGGAGAAACAAGCGAAGATTGGTAAAGATGAAAATCCTTTCTGGTTTTCTTGCAATATATTCCGAATAATTATCCCTGGACCAAAGAGTTTTGAGTATCGTTTAGCTGGAAGAAAAACAATCTCTGATCAGTATGACAGTAGCCTTTTCCCTCGACCAAAAAATTGTGCTTTTCCTTTCAACAAAAAAGCAAATCAGTGAATGAAAATTAGTTATTTATACTACAGTTGGCTATGATTTCTCGCAACATTACGGCATGGTTTTAAGATATTTACCTGTATTTTTATGTCGTTCCTGCATTTGTTATTAAAAATAAACATAATGTCCAATCAGAAACATTTGAGAAAAGACTGATATTGACAGTATGAGTGCATGAATGACTATATAGGTAATCTAGTGGAAGCAATGTGAGTGAAGATGTTTGAGGATTTTCAACGGCATTTTAACTGAAAAACCCCCAACAAAAGCAACAGCTCTTGCTGTACTAAGGATTACCCATATCCCGAAAACTGACAGCACGAATTAGCAGAAATCCAGAAACCATCAAGTCAGTCAAGCGTTTGCCCAGAAAATTTGTGTGACAACATTCTACGGAGCTGAGATAGCAAGACCCACTTAATAAAGGTGTTTGCAGAGAGATCTTGAACGCCATCCTTATTGTGAGTTGACTGATCAAAATTTGGAGGAGGAGCTATGCTTGTGAGAATTTGCTTCAAATGTTTTGCACAAGTCCTTCTTGATGCATGGTATGTTTTACCAACGGATATGCAATTTATTGGAGTAGCCACTGCTGAAATGTTGAATTTTGGAGTAAAGAAAATTCTCACTTTTACGAATAAGTTGGGAATAATGTACCTCATATTATGGCATGGGTAGCAGTTAGTACTAGACACTTAATATATAATTTTTCTTTTTGGATCTGTGACACAAAAATTACAAATTTTCTCAAAATAACAGGTGTAATCAATAAAATTCTGAAACCATCCGAAATCCAAACATACAACACTTTGGCCGTATCTACACTTTTGTAAGAATCTGAGATTTGAACAATAAGAGAACAAGATAAATTCAGAATAAGGATAGCAGAGATGAAATTTTTAAGAAAGACTGTAAAATATACATCACTAGACTACAAAGAAAATCAAGAAATTTTATCAGAACTCAGAATGAACCCAGTTTTGGACATGATTCAAAATTGGACCAGAAGTGAAAGAAGTCAAGGTCGACCTCTCAAAAGACTTCTGGATTGATGCATTATATGATTGGAACATGCCATTGTGCCTACATCTTTGATTCTTTAATGATGATGATGGTGATGACAATGGTCATGATGGATCTGTAACACAGCACAGTTATCAGGACATGCTTAGTGGATAGTTAGTTCTACAACTCCATAACCTTTGCATCAATGATTACTGGATATAGCATAATGGATTGCTCCCTTCAGTTCACTTTGATGTTTCAAAAGTACAGATGTACACTGTGTCCACAGAAACATTCTATGTTATAAATTTGTAACTATGCATAGGTATTACGAAATTCTTACCAGTGTCATTAGAAAGAAAGGCTCAAAGAATTTCAGGGAATATGTAATTGTAATTATTGACAGAAAACAATAAATGGCACCATAAGAAGAAAAAAGATGCTGTTCCCGCTCTTGTGCTAGTCATTGTGGTATGTGGTATTTTTGGATAGAAGCAAATTGTGTTAACTAATGTGTTTACATTTAAACTCAATGTGAATTTTGCAGCATTTAGAGAGTTAAGGCAGCAAACCCACAGGAACGTAGTTGGTGTGTATTGGAATACCATAGCACATGGAGTGTAGCGAGAGTTCAGCATGCCTCCAAATGGAAGTTTCAACATTTGGCATCTACTGACAGATGATTTCGTAGAGCATGGATGCATATGTGATCATAGGAAAGGCCATTCAGGAAAACGACCTGTCAATGCGAAAATTGTGGAACATGTGCAGAGGCAATTGTACGTAGTTTTAAGAAATCTGTGCACAGAGCTAGCCTACAGTTAAACATCCCTAAATCCACATTGTTCAAGATCCTATGTACTCATCTGAGGTTTCACCCCTACAAACTGTGATTAGTGCATAAGTTGAAACCTGATGACTCTGCAAAACGACTAGCTTCCTGTGAATATTTATTGACACTATTGGAGGATGATGACCTGTCAACTAAATTCATTTTTAGTGACTAGGCAACGTTCGACATTAATGGAAAAGTAAACACAATGTTAAGATTTGGGGGAGTGAGAATCCACATTTCATTTTGGAGGTTGAACATGACTCCCCTAAGCTAAATGTGTTTTGTGTCGTATCGAAATGGAAAGTGTATGGTCCGCTTTTGTTTCAAGAGAACACTGTCACTGGTATGAATTGTCTTGTTATGCTCACTGAGTGGCTTTTTCCACAATTGGAAGAAGAAGAAGGCAACGAATTTCTCTTCCAACAAGACGGTGCACCTCCTCATTGGCAAATCGATGTTGGGAAAGTTCTGAATGAACAACTTGCAGGAAGATGGATTGGACACCAGTGGCGTAGCATGAAATTTTGAGCAGGGGAAGCTAACTCAAGTTGTCTTTCATGTACATATGAGAAAACATATTACAAAAATATAGTCTTAAAATAAAAAGTAGTCAGTGTCAAGTCAGCAGTCCGAAGATTGCTTGGAACCTCGTAAGTAACACCAGTAAGCCATGACCTCAAATGATACGTAGTAAAATATGATTTCATGGTTTACACACATCTCTAACAAATAGACACTGTCATTTGTTTTTTAAATCGCACTTTTGTTCGTAAGTCAGTCTTGATAATAGAATTGTCCTAAAAATTCAAGTAAATTGGTGTCAGGAACTGTTATTTCACTCATTACTTATTATATCAGCCACAATGCACACTAACACTTCAACTAAACACAACTCACGAAAGGGATAACTCGGAAACTAAATTATTTTCAATGTAAAAGCTAGCTTCTTCTGTGCCTTGCGACCAGGGTAGTTTAGATGGAAAATCTGCGGGGTGGGTTACACAGAAGAATGAGTGAAAGAAACCAGTCTGCTTGGAAGCTGGTGTGTGCAGGCTTCTTGTTTACTGCTGCATCACGAATCATCTTGAGCTGCCCATCACAATATTTAACGCATAAATATAAGCTCTATTAAAATTAATAAATAATTTTGTTCATAAACTGCAGGTTTATTATGAAATTACTATTAACTGGGGAAGCTAAGCTTTTTAGCTTACATTGACGCTACACCACTGTTGGACACGCCGGAAACCACAGAGGTCCTCTGACTTAATCGTATATGACTTCTTTTTATGGAGTTACACGTACCATCTTAAAATCTGCAAGAGCTGTAACTTTGTATCCCTGCTGCCATCGAATCCATTTCATTAGATATGCTGGAGGACGTGTGGTATGAGTGGGAATATCTCGTTGAAGTCTGCAACTTCACACGTGGGAGCCACATTGTGTGTTTGTGGAGTACTAAAAATATTTGAGTTTCTCATTCTAATGTCACTAGTTTCATTTAAATACGATTGTCTACAGCGACGTTATACACATTTATAATCATGGAATGTTTCTCTAGATACACTGTACTTTAATTTCGAGTTTATCTTATTTTATGTATTATATTTCAGTTACAATACTTAAAATATAGACTTAAACATTCATGCAGCTATCACATAAAAATAAATAAGAATTAACTGTCAGTTCCAGATCTCCTTTCCCATTACAGATAATATGTAATTTCGAGTGATATGGTGACTATGTGTGCCGAAATTGCATCCTGCGAGGTAGAACCCAGATTTATTTGTTTATCTATTTCTCGTTTCTTTTGTGGAATTCATAGTCTAGATGTGCTGGCCTCTTCTTCTTTCAAGTATTTTCCCTTTCCAATGATAACCGAGGTTCTTCATATACAGAGTGTTTCCGGCTGGTGTTACTAACTTTCAGGGATGATGGGGAAGGGCACATGTATCAATTTGAGATAAGGAACCCTGGTCCGGAAATGACTGAGTCGAAAGTTATAAGCAAAAATAGTTGTGTGGAAATGAAATTGTAATTTGGCACCACGTGCCTTCCTTTCCTTAACCTTTTGGACAGTTTTTGAGAACTTAATGCCGTGGTTGAGATGGATAATAACACAATTATTTACAGTACGTATGATATAAGCGTAAATTTTTTTTAGCGTTATATAAATGAGATGTAAATCTGTTCTTGTTTACTCCGATTCATTTAGTGTGACACGTGGTGGGATTTCAGTATAGTAAGATCAGCACGATCCACTTAGGATGAGAGAGAAATAGGTATGAACAAAATTGTACATGTGCAGATAGTTTACAATCGAAGCTATTGTACGTGTGTCTGTTTCACACGGCTTCAAAGCCTGGGCCTTATTAAAAGTGTCGTAAATAGACGCCGGTACTAACCTGAATGAGAGCTATGTCATTCTCCCAGTTGTTGGAACTGTTGTAGCCTTCGTGTACCTTGTATTTCTGCACTGCCTGTCTGACGCCTCCCTTACTCAGTAATACAGTTCCGGCAAGCACAGACAGCTTTTCGACATCCCTGAGACCAAGAAAATAAAGTTAATTTGCTTGTACATAACATTACGGCAGTGATGTCAAAGCAAGCGCGTTTTTCTGACCTTGTCGTGCGCGGTCATCAGGCGCTAGGCATGGAAGGAGGAAGAATTATGTAAATGAATAAGCAGCCTGTTGGATTAAGAAAACAGTGGTGTACAAGCTTCAAACGCAACGTAAAATTTTATATCGTTAGTTTCATATGGCTTCTTTCTGTTTGATATTGTCTATATTATCTGTAAAACAACAGTACTAACACCAGTTTCTTAATATTGCTATTGTGTTTTAAACGTTAATAACAGAATAAAGAGTTAAGAAGGATATTCACATAAATTTCATAATAGTATAACTATAATGTACTAATTGAATGAAACACATCATTCATAAAGAAAGTGATATCCCAAAAAAAGAGATTGAGTATGACGTGATAAGTTGGAATTGATATTGGTGGTATTTTTAGCCTTATAAAAGTAACCAATAAACTAATCAAAACAATATTATTGTACAAAGCAAAGTTACCTAGGTATATGCTTTAACTGTGACTAATATTACATAACGAAACTCTTATCAGCTTTTAAGGTGATATTGGTGCGCAAATTCCTATCATCAGAATATTAAATCATTTTCTCGAAATCTGCTGAAGCTATAGAGCTGACGTTTTTACAACACATGGGCACATATCTTTTATTTATAATGTAACAGTAGTTGCTTTGTTAATTCATTTCCTTACAAACATTTTCCATGCGAATTTTTCAAAATTTTTAATACCCTACCTTCAGTAATACGTACCTATTTACGATATATTAGACTTCAGTGGCGGTTCCTCGGGGGAGGGAAGGGAGGAACGTCCTCCTCACATTTTCTTCTTTTGAAAGTAAATACCAAATAAAATATGTGCCTTGAAATTCGAGGAAGATTCGATCATTTTTAAGTTCACAGCTATAAAAAAACTCGGTTGATCGAGTTTTATACGACGCGCGCTCATATGCTGTAGAAAACTGTGAGAAAGATGCGAGATTGTTTGTGTAGAGGAAAGGCACTCCATTCCTCCTCTACTGCAGTTAACACACATAGGCAACAGCGCACTAGCGGCCAGAGAAAGAAGCAGAGTTTTAAAGCAAGTAAATGAACGGAGAGGGAGGAGATCCTCCTCTGAATCTGTCATGGGCGGGAAATAGAAACCGACTGGTCGTGCAGCAATCTCGCTACCGCTGCCACCTAATGATGTTCATTCAACCGGACTATACACATCTAGGAGGAGACACAACAAAAACAGTTTTAACGCAACGCTATGAAAGACACCATGTAAACTTTTTTTTTTTAAATTATAAATCAAAAATATTATTCATTGCACTTTATATAGGCTCTACTATTCATGGTTTGAAACTTTCGTGGATATTTGAAAGTTAAAATGGGGTTTATGTAAAACAAAGAGAAAGTAGTTTTACGTAGTTGGCCCCTGAAATTCACTTCTATTCATTGTTTACTAGACAGGGCAACAGCCAAGTTGTCAGTTTTGTACAAATATATTTGAAACTGAAAGTAGGTACTCCAAACTACATTATTTTTAACATAAAAAAATTAATTGGACACAGGCACTTTGAACAATAATGATAGTATGATTTTACAAGAACTGACATTCTTCAAAAGTATGTGATACTGAACTTTAAAATGTACATGTGGCAATACAGACCACGTGGGTGGGTGCAGTGTTCTCGCTTTCCTCAGATTATTTCCCATTCCCATTTCCATTTTTCCGTAAAACGGTTCCGGTTACGAGTTAGTAGCTAGTCTCTTCCAACACGTGTGATGCTGTAGTGTGCTCGAAAAATGCTACGAGGTTGTGAATTTCCTTGTAATTGTTAATTTGTGCAATTATTCAACAATGAATGGAAGTGAAATCATAATATATTTTGGACAATTTAGGAAACTCAGTTTACAAGAACAGATTATTGCTATACAGAAGGGAAGGCCAACCTTAACACTACCTGGTCTTACATGTATGCATGTAGGCTAATTTGTAGCATGTTTCATTCAAGAAGGTGTCATTTAGTGCTGTTAATTTCTTTCCTCCTCTTAAGAAATATGCAGGAGCCGCCACTGTTAGACTTACGAAAACATTGCTTCAGTATCTGTAAGGCTACTAAATAAACATATCTGAAAATTTCACTTTTCTGTAAAAAAAGTTGAGGAAATATTCCTTGTGAATAAAAGAGCAAACTTGTGAAAAATGAGCATTAAAATTAAAACTTACATTATTATAATGCACTTACACTTCTCAGACAAATCTAAAAATTAACATGGATACAGTTTTAATAAGTTCTCTTCCCTTTATCTATTGAATCAGTGCTGGCCATCCCTGTATATAGCTCGACCAAGCGGCATATACTACCTCTTTCGTCTGTCTCTTTTCTTTTCACTGTAAAGTGCTCAGCTATCCTGAGCTCTAAAGCGTGTGCTTGTACCTATGGGCATCTTTTGACATGACTGCATTAGGGGGAAAGGAACCAGCTACTCTACCCCATTATCTCCTGACCTAGTTGCCTCATAAGTGATATCAACAAGGCATCACTTGTGAGGTTCAGACCTGTCTTCGGACAGTTGACAAAACAAAAAAATATTAATATGATATGTGAGTCAGTTTTTGTGCCGAAAATCTAGGCTCAAATTTCGGCAAGCTGTTTCGCCCGTGGCCTCTCTGTTTTCCACTGTGTCGACTCGGGTTCGATTTATGTCTGGGTCATGAAATTTGTTGCGAAAAACGCGGATGCGAGATATTTTTCTCGGAGTTCTCCCGTTTCCCCTCACCATTCATCATTCCACCAATATCACACAATCATCCTCACTCTTCGAGGTCCCAAGCTAGCCTGCAGAACTAATAAAAAATGAAAATTGTACACATTCTATTTAATAATAGTATATTATGAAACCAGTTTATAATGTTATATTTTATTGCATGAGTGAATGTTTAGGAAACGAGTAAATTTCCAAATTTTGATTAAAGCAATAATTGTATATCATTTTTTGTTATTTTTAACGACACTGTATCAACTACTAGGTCATTTAGCGACAATGAAACTGGTGATAGCGAGATGATATTTGGTGAGATGAGGCCGAGGATTCACCACAGATTACCCGACATTCGCCTTACGTTTGGGGAAACCTCGGAAAAAGCCCAACCAGGTAATTAGTCCAAGCAGGAATCGAACCCACGCATGAGCACAGCTCCAGATCAAAAGGAAAGCGTCTCTGCCGACTGAGCTATGCCGATGGCTAACTGTATATCACTATAAACGTGTTTCATACGTTATTTATTTGTACGACAGCATTATAAAACAGATAGTAAAGAAATAATATAGCCTAGCAAATTTCTAATAATGGGTAGTTCGACATCATGATCTATTAAGAATGTGTTGCTATGACAACAGTGATGTATTAGATATTATTATACAGCAAATCGTTTCATAATATTTATGCAATCCTAGCATTAAAACACACTTGTTATGACCTATAAATCGTGCTCAATTGACTTAGTTCTGGCACTGGTGCCAGAAAAGGTTACCTAGGAACTAGTATTCCATGATGTCATCACCGTCTTCACAACACAATTTTGTACAACGTACCTGTAAGAAAAAGCTTCTAAACAACAAACTAACATTGTCTTAGAAACGGTTACTTAGCAACCATGCAGTATATTACGTCATATCTAGTATTCATGTCTCTACTTACTACGTCATAACATTACATTTTGTAAATTCATAATAGTTTTTTTTACATATTTTAATGCTAGAATAACATAAAACTTTGTATGTAACAAGTGTGTAATCTTCATTATAAACACTCGTGAAAAATAGGGCTGTCGTTTACACTCATGCGCTAAACATTCACTCATGCCGTAATGACCAAGATTATGCACTACTGTAAATATAATTTTCCGAATTTTTATATTATATCTACTGAATTTATTACTTTCACTAGTCTGTCCTTGCTGAACAACATAATTTAATTTTGTACTACTAATAAACAAATCAATTATTTATATTCAAGTGTTAGAAGTAGTGTACGAAAGATTCAACATGGAAAATCAATTAAGCTGATAAGAATACACAGAAAATGGTTATGACTAGGCTTGTAATGTTGGGGACCGATAGGGTGCGTTACGGTGGTTTCAAGTTGACTATCCGTTCACCAGCATGCATAAACAATGTACCTGCTGAATACTCCGTTCGCCAGTCACTACCGTAGCATACGTAAACAGTGTTCGTGCTGAATAATAATGTCGAAGGTTGAAAGTTCTCGGCGCATATTTTTATAGCGGAATTTGGTGAGTGTTTGAAGTGAATCACGGGAAAATTACATGTAAATTATGTAATACAAACATATGAGGTGACAAGCGATATTATATACAGAGACACTGTAGCACAAGAAAAGAAAGGAGGAAACTCAAACCCACGAATAATTGTATGTTAATTCTTCTGCACATAATGAAAGATACGTAAAAATATATGCTATTTAGTGTATATTTACTTTTAAAGCTGTCCAGATTTGTTTATGTGCACCTTGTTATTCGCGTAATAGATCGCAGAATCAAGTCAATGTCCTCGTACTAGCTCACGTCCCCGACCTATGTGCCATGCTGCAATCAACTTGTGTAATCGGTCCTCAACATTATAAGCCTAGTTATAACAAACAAATTATTGATGTCACTCAGACACGAAGCACGTCGAACACTTACACACAACGCAAACAGAAATCGAACTGACATTCTCGGCTCTCGCTTCATAATTATTTTTCTCGGTTGTTAATATTGGTCACTGGGTACTGTTTTTGTTTGTCTTTGTGCTTCGAAAGGCTTTTTTTTTTATTGATACGCAGCTGTGTAAACATCATTCGTGGAAGATCATAATAATCCATTTTGAATCTTGCGTAGGCCTACACTACTTTTAACACTTGAATATAATTAATTAAATACGACCACACAGGTGTATACAAACTCACATGTAATAGTTGCGATAAGTTCTACATAGGACAGACAGACAGATCATTCCAAACACGCTACAAAGAACACATTAAAGCAATAACCACAGGACACAATACATCTACATACGCCGATCACATAACCAATTCTAACCATACATACAATAACATAAATACTGACATGGAAATCCTACATATACAACCCAAGAACCAAAAACTCAACACACTAGAACAATACAAAATATACAAACACACTAAAACACACCCCGATCAAATTCTCAACACACAGATCAATTTCAGTACACACACACTATTCGACTCCACTATTCAACACCTTTCAACAATAAAACACACCCACTTAACAGGCAGCGAAGTTCGAAATGACGCCGTGATTTAGTAGGCTATGAGGATGGTGCGTGAAGCACTGAAACAGCTGTAAGCCGGACAAATCTTACATAATTAACACGAGTAAGTCCACTAGTTAATCAATTAATTAAGATCATAATAGTTATTTATGCAACAAGTGGTTAATCTTGATGACTATGACATGAGTGAGTGTTATAATAAGATTATCCACTAGTTGGATACAACACTTTAGCATCTTAGCATTATAAATTGTAGGAAAGAAATTATGAAAGAAATTCAATTCGGGATCCATAGCTCGTCTTCATATGTTCGTATCGATTAGTTGCGCCTGGCATTGACATTGAGTAAAGAGTAGCCTAATGGATGACCATGCAGGTTATGTTACAAATGTTCCTTTATTTTGTTAATATAGTTTCTCTGAACCACAGAACTGTTGTATGTGATATTACAAAAGTGATACAAAATTGTTAAAAATTGGAAATAAATTATGTTATCTTCTCTTCTGTCCTGCATTTCATTTCTTGTTACGTCGCGCGTAGAAGCGATAACCAAGATAGCAAGCGTTCCGGTATTACGTCATAGCAATAAGTCATTCCTTTTGTCAGCACGCGTACTATAATAAGTCAATTACGCACTATTTTCAATGTAATAACAACCAGTTTATAATGCTAGGATGGCATAAAAACATTAATAATCTGGGACGCGATTTAAGACGCATTAAATGCGAACAGCTTGGCGTAAAAATGAGATTCTTGTTTCCATATACTCAGAAAAATAATGTCATTCAACCTAATCACATGTAGAGACCCTGTCATGAAGAACTTGTCCGAGCGCACGTATTATTTTTATAAGCAGCGTAAACGAATATCCGTACACGGCAATGCAGTACTGTTGCTACTGTTATTGCCGTATAAGTGAACACGCTCCAAACATCAGGAGATTTGGACAGTTACATAAATGACTATTTATGGCACAAGTTATGCCGCCATAATAGAAGTCATGACGTTTTAGTTGACATGGTAATAATTTACGGCACGGGTAAAATAATTTGGCACATTATTATGAACGATTTGACTACCGGTAACGATAAAGACTATTTATAGGTAATCCTGTCCACACCTGTGGAGTAACGGTTAGCGCGTCTGGCCGCGAAATTAGGTGGCCCGGGTTCGATTCTCGGTCGGGGCAAGTTACCTGGTTGAGGTTTTTCCGGGGTTTTCCCTCAACCCAATATGAGCAAATGCTGCCACCGTCGAGGCTCAGTCGGTTAAGGCGCTTCCCTGCCGCTCTGAAGTTGCGCTCGGGCGCGGGTTCGATCCCCGTTTGGGCTGATTACCTGGTTGGGTTTTTTCCGAGGTCTTCCCCAACCGTAAGATGAATGCCAGGTAATCTATGGCGAATCCTTGGCCTCATCTCGCCAAATACCATCTCGCTATCATCACTCTCATCGACGCTAAATAACCTAGTAGTTGATACAGCGTCATTAAATAACCGACTTAAAAAAATGAGCAAATGCTGGGTAACTATCGGTGCTGGACCCTGGACTCATTTCACCGCCATTATCACCTTCATCTCATTCAGACGCTAAATAACCTAAGATGTTGATAAAGCGTCGCAAAATAACCTACAAAAAATATAGGTAATGCCAATGTACAAAAAAAAAAAACTATTAAATTTCTACAAGCCCAGGTGGAATTTATGATGATCAAATACGATGTTGAATAGATTTTCACGAGGCATTTCGTTATTTGCCATCATCATCGTCTTCATCATTATCATCATAATCATCATCATAACTACCACGACTACTATCATCACTGTAATCAATATCACCACCATTGTTATCACACTATCATCGTCAACACCACCACTATCAGCATCACTGCTATCATCATCACCATCATCATCATAATTATCATCACTGCTGTTATCAGTTCATCACTACCATAATTGTCACTACCACCACTACTATAATTATCTTCAAATCATCACTGCCATCATCATTACCACTACCACCATCATTGTCACTACCACCACCACCACCACCACCACCACCACCACCATCACCATCTTCAAAAAGTTTGCCTTATAAGTCCGTTACACTTATGCAAGTAATCTTCGCATCGTCTTCAAGGACGTCCAACATGTCTGTTTTGTGAAATCAGTTACTTAACGACACTGCATCAACTACAAGGTTATCTAACTTCATGTAGTTACCCAAAATTCGTCGTACAGTTTGTTGAGGAAAACCCATATGAAAAACTCCTAGGGCCGTATTCATAGACATTCTTAGCGCGGGCTTCCGGTGGATTATCAGCGAACTAACGTTTTTCGTAATGTGTTAGCGATATAATATGATATGAAACCCGTACAAGTAACCAGTCGATAGCCGTGGCTAGTTTGGCACGCTCGTAGCGCGGGCTAGCGAAATGTCTATGAATAGCACCCCTAATAATTAATCATCACAAGTATCTCATTCGCGATTGACAAAGAAAATTGTAGAGAATATCTAAGTGTAGAGAGAGAACTATTGCCAACACCTCTGGCTAGTCCCATAGTGGGTCTGCTTCTTTGCTACACTATAGATTGTAATGCAAGTTTATTTCTACGAAACGTATTAAATAAACAAGTTACTTACTTTCCTACTACACAATGGGCAGCTGTGAGACACCAGGTAGGTGTCAGTATGGTGGCCCCGCAGAAATGCTCTCCGTTGTTTTGAAGAGACACCTAGGAAATGAATAATTTTTTCAGATTTGTAAAGCAAAAGAGAAAGATTAGCGAGAAAGTGTTTTATGATATTTTTAAATACATTGGTCACACTTTTCATTGAGATTCGTAATAGGTCGTCGAATTCTTAAACTTAGTTACAAATGGCTTGTAGAGAATCCTGACGTTCATTGTCGCCCTTTCATAAGCCCGCCATCGGTTCCTATCCTAAACAAGATTAATCCAGTTCCTAGCATCATATCCCAACTCCATCAAATCCATTTTAATATTATCCCCCTATCTACGTCTCGGCCTCCCCAAAGGTCTTTTTCCCTCAGGTCTCCAAACTAGCACTCTATACGTATTTCTGTATTCACCCATACGTGATACATGTCCTGCCCATCTCAAACGTCTGCATTTAATGTTCCTAATTATGTTAGGTGAAGAATAAAATGCATGCAGTTCTGATTTGTGCAACTTTATCCATTCTCCTGTAACTTCATCCCTCTTAGAAACAAATAGGCCAATTTTCCAAAGCACCTTATTCTCGAACACCCTAACCTCTGTTCCTCTCTCAAAGTGATAGTCCAAATTTCACAACCATACAGAACATCCGGTAATATAACCGTTTTATGAATTTTAACTTTCAGTTTTCTTAAAGCAGACTGGATGAGAAAAGCTTCTAAACCGAATAATAGCAGACGTATCCCATATTTATTCTGCGTTTAATTTCCTTCCGAGTGGCATTTATATTTATTACTGTTGCTCCAAGATATTTGAATTTTTCCACCTCTTCAAACGATAAATTTCCAATTTTTATATTTCAGTTTCTACTATGTTCTGGTCACGAGATATAATCACTTTGTCTTTTTGGGATTTACTTCCAAATCTATCTCTTTACTTGCTTCAAGTAAAATTCCCTTGTTTTCCCTAATCGTTTATAGATTCCCTATTAACATATTCACGTCATCCGCATAAACAAGCAGCTGATGTAATCCGTTCAATTCCAGACCTCTCTGTTTTCCTAGACTTTCCGAATTCTTAAACTATAAATATTAATAGCAAAACACACTTTAATTTTCTTATTATGGTTATTGTGAAAATAAAAGTTCTGTAAAAACTTTTATTACAGTTTCTGAGGAAGTTACTAACTTTTGTTGAAGCATACAGCGGCATTAACCTCCTGAGTTCTGAGAGTACAGTATACTATACCATATTTCAAACATGATTATGATATAAGATGTATGTGCAAAGATCCGAAAAATAGTATAATATACCTGCATTTGTGCCCGGACTGTAAGCTGCAGAATTTTTTCAACATTTTTCTTCATTTCAGTGACTTTTCTTTGAAGTGTAGAATTATATCGAAATTAAAAAATAACAAATGTCTCAGTATCAGGAAGTTAAACTAGGCCTACTAAAATTTCGTTTACAGTTTAAATAATTAATCATTGGACTTAATAATTTTTCATTAAGAGCTCACTGGAATAAATAAGCCATATTTCATTTCTGAAATAAAAAAATAACAATTATTTTGTCCTGATTAGCCTTCGAATGAATTGCATGGATTTTTTTACGTGTTGGTCATATTCGAAAATATATGAACAACAATCTGAAGTTAGACCTTTAAAGAATTTCGACATCTTAGACAATATTCCTATGATCTCCTTGATCGTCCAGGGACCCTAACATCTCGTAGATTACACCTTAATTATTTATACTCGTATTATGTCGAATTTTGAAATTCTATTTCGTAAAACATAGGTACCAAATACTTCTATATCGATGCGTTTGTAACATTAAAAGCAGAGACATTATTTCGGATTTTTTTTCTAACGTGACCAGTTTTTCACTAGCAACGTTTTACAAATTTAATTTCTTTTTATTGTCTCGTATACAGTACAGGGCTATACTAAAAGCCAGGTTATGAACCGACTAAACAGGAAGTAGTTGGGAGGGCGAGAGGAAAGTGCGGGTTAGAGGGGTAGCCTGTGCAGTGATGACACGTTGAGTGTGGGGGGGGGGGGTTGGAGGGGAAAAGGAGAACGGAGCTTTTCATTGGACCTCGAGTGAAAATGTCGTCTGCTAACGAAAATCTGGCAACGGAATCACGGAGACAGTGTAGCCAAACTTCCTAGTTCATTTGCAGTACCACGTGCATTACGAGTCGCATTTTGTACCAGCGTCATTAGCTCGTGCTTTCTTAAAAACAGTAATTTTAATTACTAATATTGTTGATAGTGTTATCGAGAACTATATACTGTAGTTATTTTAAACATATCGGTGACAAACCCTGAACACTCTTTGAATCTCGCGCCACTGTGTGGAAACAGAGCTCAGAAAGAGAGCAACAGAACGTTGCTTCCGGTTTAGTCGGTTCATAACCTGGCTTTTAGTATAGGCTAAATGACCTTTCAAATTATGTCCCTCATGTTGAATAGAATTTAGGCATACAGCATTGATAATGATAGAGAAATTCTTACAGTTTATAGTGATATATGTATTGTTAGCCGTCAGAACGGTAGGAGAAAAAATTACTCCCATAGAAGACAGCTGAGAGCTTTTTCTATCCCGGATTTCCACATTCATAAGTGTGTTATTCCTGTGCAACGGAATTTTCGAAACAAGTTTGCGGCAGTAGCACCCAGTGGGCATTCAATTTGTAAGTGGTATTCGGAATTTAAGGAGAAGAGCTGCGTCTGTAAGACAAAGTCAATCCCCCCCCCCCACTTTCACGATGAAGTAAGAAGCTACCTCAATGACTGATTACAAACAGATGGATTGTCCGTGGTGGTCCTAATATGATTCTATACGTTCACCGGACCTGAGATCCTATGACTTTTTTCTGTGGGATTCTCAAGGATCGAGTCGATCGAGCCTAATAATTACAACCATTATCATAGACCATGTCTGATGCATGAGCTTGTTAAAATACGAGTCAAATTTCAATTTTATGTTAATATACAGTATTTTTAGACACCCATTCCTAAAATTAGATCTTTTGATGCTAGACAAGCATTTTAAAGGTTGATTTATATGGTAACGTGCGAAAAGTACGTTTAACACTAGTGCGAAAAGTATAGGGTTTTTCAAAAGTAGGAGGTAACTTAATTGCCGGTACTAACATTTTCTTCATTTTCTACACAATCTTAATCCTGGCACTGGCTTATCACACAAGGAATATGACTTTTTGTATCACTATGGCAATGAGTTTATTTTTGTGATTGTTTTGGTGATCGTGTTATCAGTCGGCACTTTCCTATAACTTGACTTGCAAGATCGCCAGATATTAACCCGGCAGATTATTATTGTTTGTAGGGCTGTTTGAAGGAATGAGTGTTCTTGAGCTAACCTACAGATGAGTTGAAGGCTCTATCGAACACACTGGGACATATTATATTTCAGAATACGAACTCAGAGTTTCTATATGCAGCCCATAAAAGAGGGGCTGTTACTTATACAGGGACATCACTTTATTTTTACTTGCATTTTTATTGTACCTGCATTTCTGAATGTACTTCACTCCCACCCCTTCACTAATGTCCTTGCTCCCGTCAGACACACAAACTTACGGCAGCTGTTGCATTCTAAGTCTTCAAGCAGTGAAGTAAACACTACAGTGTATAGTGTGTTTCAGAAATATGGTTGCGTTTTCTATAGAATAAAGAACCCATATTATTGAAGCTTATTTTCTCACAGGTACTGTGTGTAGCTTGACTGAATAATTTTATCTGTGTGGTCTGAGCAGAAGTGAAGATTAGAGTTACCGAACGTACGGTACCCTATAATATGGCACGGTACTTAACAGCATTATTTGAACAAGAGTTTTGTTTTACTGTTTGTAGGTATGAAGGACGATGATGGAAACTGGAATTACAATATAATCGAATGTGAACAACAGTTTTCTTCACGTTTTCCTGGTTATGTCATTACGGAATATTTTCGTAGAAATGTAATTAAATTTAGAGAAACAGGTTGTGCAGAAAGAAAGAAAAGTGTAAGACAGCCAACAAAGGTGACAGAAGACGCTGTAGAAGATGCTAGAGAAAGGATGCAGCGAAGTCCTAATAAGTCGGTTAAGAAGCTAGCTGTAGAAATTGAGGTTTCTTACGGAAGTGCTCACAAAATTCTCAGGAAGAAATTAGGAATGTTCCCATACAAAAGTATTCGTAGTTCAGGAGTTTAAACCTCCTGACTTCACAGCAAGACTTAAATATTGTCATTGGTTCGAACAACAGGTGACAAACGAAATCCTGAACCTGACCTTTTATGCAGATGAAGCATGGTTTCATCTCTCTGGGTATGTCAACAGTCAAAATTTCCGGATATGGAGTACAAACAATCCGTATGAATTTATTGAAACACCCTTGCACGCAGAAAAAATTGGAGTCTGGGCTGCCATGTCACGAAGAAGGATCATAGGACCAATATTTTTCGATGAAACTGTAAATGCTACGGTATACAGAGAACAATTGTTGCAAAAATTCTTTGAAGAAGTCCATGATGATGAATTGTAAGAGGGATATTTCCAACAAGATGGTGCTACTGCACATACTGCTGGCAGTACAATAAACTTCTTGGAAGAATTCTATGGCACAAGATTAATAAGCACAGGATTATGGCCACTCAGGTCGTCCGATTTAAGTCCCTTGGATTAGTTTTTGTGGGGGTACTGTAAAACAGCTGTATTTACTAAACATCCGGCAACAATATAAGAACTAAAAAATTATATTCGAGAAACGATAAATTCAATTTCAGAGAATATGCTTCAAAATGTTTTTAATAATATGCATAAAAGAATTTAAGCCTGCATTGTAATGGACGGCAACCATTTTCAGCAACGTGTTTAAAAATTCAGATTAGCTTATTTTGAATTGAGGTGGCTAGAAGCAAAGGAATGCTAGTGACATTTGTAATAACACGAGTTAAGTGCATCCAGTGTAAGCTAAAGTATCTAAAATTTTAGTGGCAAATTTAAATAAAAAATTTCACCGATTTTACGAAAGCTTAAATATTTAAACCCCATTTTCTCAAAAGTAACTTAAGTGCACTTACAGCCCTTTACTTATGACCCCCTCAATTTAAATGCACTCTCTATATTGTATGTTAACACCAATAATTAATTATGCTAAATAAAGTAGACATTACATAACGAACATAGCCGCATGAAAAGTTGAGTTTTTTTTTTAAATTGTTACTACTCTACTGTATTTTGATAAAATTCCGTAAGAGTGATGATCAAACTGAAAATCGTAATATCGTATTTCCCTATAACATAAATGGATACACTACTTTTCTCTCCTCCTATAGCTAGTAAAATGATTTGTTTACATATTGCACTAGTAACATCAAACTCCTGTAATGGAAGGGGGCAACTGTGTTTCCGGGTATAGCCAGGTTAATGTTAAAAATGTTGGTAAAAATAAAGTGATGTCCCTGTACAAGAACAAAGGATATATACAGCATATACGAAGACATTATGCCAATGGGTGATGAAGCATAAAATCACATTTTTCGTATACTGGTACGTAGAAAATGAAGAAAAATTGAGCAATTAAATTTACCTCTTACTTTTGAAAAAACCGTATATAATTTTATCACTGATTTTAAACTGTTTGTGCAGATTGTCGTTTGTTTCCAACCAAAATTCACAAAGCAGCAATAACGGTTTTATCAATGCCAGACCTACTTTTTTAAAATAATTGATTTTGGTTGAGAAACGTACAAAAATTAAATTATTTAAAAAACTATTTCATTTTTAACTGTATGAAATAATTAAGAATTACATGTAATTATAAAAATTAGGAGGCAACCAAATTTAAGACGGAGACCTCCCGATCTGCAGTGGAGTCCTCTACCACCGCTTGATTCCAATGTAATAAAGTTTCACTACTGCGATGAGGGGAATACAGCAATGGAGAAGTGGGAGGAAATATTTATATAACAACATAGACGAACGACTGTCTATAAAATAGTACACGACATACATATAGGCCTATTATTAAAAAATATGTTTTTTTTTTTTTTTTTTTTTGTTCGTGAGCTTCGTACACTCGCCCTGCGGCCTCGTTTCGCAGACGTATTTACTCACAAAATAAAGTTCCAGTTTTTACTACTGTATTAAATTAAGAAACCGTAGTATTGTATGAATGAAATAGTGTGTTTGTTTTTAAGTTAGTCTTACTTCTAGTAAAGCGTCGTAACGTTATGTAATGCAGCGTTTTTCCCACTCCTACACATTATTCAGATATATTTTAATCATACTTTATTATTAACTACTTTAATTATGCAAATATGTTGTTTATGTAGATATTCATTTTAATTTTAATGTAGAGATTTAATTATTCGCCTAACACCACCAAGTCACTCAATTGAGTGCGCTCCTTGTGTGATGATTGTTGACTTAAAATATATGTCAATATACGTAAGTCGAACATGAAGTATTTATTTATTTTATTTATTTATTTATTCTGGTGTAGTTAAGGCCATCAGGCCTTCTCTTCCACAACACCAGGAATACAAATACAATAACAGAAATAAAAAGGAAAAAAAAAAACACTATAAACGAAGTAAAGTCACACAAAAATATACACAGGTTGCAGTCACACAAACTTTAAATGAGTGATTAAGTATAATTAATTGTATCCTAATTAACTAACATAAACAAGAAACTTGCGATTTTAATCTGGAGTAAAAAAAACACAAATCAACACTTCTAGCAATATCTAAAAAGCATTAAACAAGACAAAATTTTCCAATTTAATTTTGAATTGTGATAAGTCCGGCAGTCCCTGACATCATTAGGTAACGAATTCCAGAGACGAGGTATTTCTGCAGTGTAGGAGGATGAGTATAGAGACGTTCTATGATGAGGGATAGAAAGAAGTGCTTGATGTCGGTTTCGAAGAGTTGTAAGAAATTGAAAGCGCGATAAGAGATAATTCGGAGTAGAAGTATGCATGATTCTAAATAGAAGAGACAGTGAATGTATTGTTCTTCGTTCCTTCAGACGCACCCATGAAAGTAACTGGAGGGAAGGTGTTATATGGTCAAATTTACGAGTATTGCAGATGAATCGTATGCACACATTATGAACACGTTGTAGTCTCTCAGCTAAGAGTGAACTTACATTAGTTAGTAAGGAATCGCAATAATCAAAATGGAGCATTACAAGCGTCTGAATAAGATTCTTTTTTAGACTAAGTGGTAGAAATTCTTTCATATGAAACAAAGAGTGAAGTTGAGAAAATATTTTTTTGCAAGTGTGTGTTACTTGGGTGTTCCAATTTAGATCGCTATCCATAAAAATGCCAAGATTTTTAACTGTTTCACTGTATTTAACAATCCCATTCAATGTTATATGTGGTATAGTACCACTATCCAGAGTACTTCGTAGACGATTATGTCCCATTACGATTGCTTGCGATTTCTCTGGATTTAACCTTAATCCAAATTTGTGTGACCACAGTGAAATCGAATTTAAGTCTTCGTTTATTTTATTTACTGCGTCACTAGTCTCATCAGGGTGGAAATGCAAATAAATTTGCAAGTCGTCAGCATACATATGGTATCTGCAGTGTTTCATCATTTTAGTCACGTCATTAATATAAATCATGAAGAGTAAAGGTCCGAGAACTGATCCTTGTTGAATTCCAGATTTCACGACACACCATCTTGAAGAATAATCGCATGCAATGACACATTGTTGACGTTCGCGAAGGTAGGATTCAAACCAAGTAACAGAACTTTCAGAAAGATTCAGAAGTCTTAATTTACATAATAGAAGGTCCGTGTCAACCGTATCAAATGCCTTACTGAAGTCAAGTAATGTCAGTAATGTTAATTTACGTTCATCTGTGGCTTCACGTATATCCTCATTCACTTTTAGTAGTGCTGTAGTCGTACTATGTCCATTTCTGAACCCGGATTGGTATTCGTCCAGTAAGGCATGTTCGGTTAGATAGTTCATTAGTTGTTTGTGAACAATACGTTCCAGAGCTTTTGATAGGGCAGGTAGGATACTAATTGGACGGTTGTATATTTAGTATGTAGAACTACATTTGTTTATAGATCTTTTGTTATATTATTAAGTTTTGTAGCTGTGAACTATATCAATAAATCAATATGTCAAAAAAAAAAAAAAAAAAAAAAAAATTGGACGGAAATCATTTGCACATAATGGGGTTTTAATTTTAGGGATCGGACGGATAAAGGCTTTCTTCCAGAGGTTCGGGTAGGTAGAAGTTATGAGTGAGGCGTTGAATATATGTGTTAATGTCGGCAGTATTATGTCCAATATTTTCTTCAATAATATTATACTAATATTATCCACACCTTCAGCTTTAGAAGTAATACGTTTTATTGCCGCTCTCACTTCAGTTTCTGTGACATAAGTGAAGAAAAATATTTCTCTATCCGGAATTGGAGTCATTTGTAATTCGTTAACTGTCTGCTGTTTATCGACCGTATCCAAAGTTATTGACTGTACAGTTGCAAAATGGTCATTTAGTTCGTCAAGAGAAACTGGCACACTGTCTACCTGAGTCCTGGGATTTCCTAAGCCAATTGTCCGTAAGTTTCTCCACAGTTTGGAAGGGTCAGCTTCCCCCTTCAAGATGTTATGAAAATGTCTCAGTTTTGCGTTTCTAATGGCTTGAGTAGTTCTGTTACGTAAGAGTTTATAATAATTATAAGAGATTTCTGTCTTGTCATGTTTAAACGTTTTGTATGCAGCGTTTCTGTCCGTAATCATACTACGTATGTCAGCAGTCATCCATGGTGCTGGTGTCCTTTTTACGCGTTTAGATTTGATAGGAGCATGTTTATCATATAAATTTATAATATACTCATTTAGTTTAACAAGTTTCTCGTCAACAGTATGTAAGGTCCATATTGAGTCCCAGGGAATCTTTATTGCGTCTTCAAGTAGTTGGGTTTCATCAATACGTTTCAAGTCACGATACTTTATGAGTGTAGGTGTGGGCTTGGGACACTTCAAAGAATATACTAGATAAATAATATCGTGGTACGAAATTCCCGAAGCCGCACATTGTCCATGTTTTTGTACTTTGTCTGCATTCTTCGTAATAATTAAGTCTAATAGGGATTCGGAAGATTGGGTATGGTGGGTTGGTTCAAGGGGAAGGAGTGCTAGATCAAGACCCTGGAACATGGTCAATAGATGTCTAGTGTAGTTCGAATCAGAGGCTAACAAATTCGTGTTAAGATCACCCATTATTAAGACGTGTTCATAATCTGTGATGAATTCCAATAACGATCTCTCGATCTCTGCAATATCGTTAATCTTCGGGGGTTGGTAAATTACACAAATAAGGCATTTCTGAAAGCTTGTCAAGACTTCTACAAATAGCATTTCAGGTTTTCCGGCATACTCGCCAGGAGATGTGTGTATTATTCTGGGATTGAGATCTGATCTGACATATGCAGCAACGCCTCCTCCTTGTTTATTTAAACGATCATTTCTTAATAGCGTATAACCATCTATGTGTAATGTCGCTGAGGATAATGTAGGTTTGAGCCAAGATTCAGAGATGAGAAGAGCATGCAAATTCTGATTCGAGAATATGGATTGAATTTCGTCAAAGTGTGCAACCAAACTCTGAGCGTTAATATGGGCTACGTGAAGGGATGAAGAGTTCTTGGAAAATGCTGTTGTTAAAATGTTGAATGCTTCAGGGTGAGAGAGAGGGTTCTGGTCAGCTGGTATAGGGGAATGGTGTGAGTGAAGGTCATTGTACAATGTTCTGTCAGAGACAACCAACGAGCACAGAATACAATAGAGTAGACACTAGCATCTTAATACCATTGGACGGAGTGAAGCCGGTTTGATGGACCTGACGCCATCTTGTTGCTACCAAAACATTGAAAAATAGCTATTACGTTATAGAAGATCTTATGATAATAAGAATTCCATATGTCCCTAATTTCTTGTAGGACTCACACTTTCTTGTTTGTTTCGTAATACAGAATCGCTATGCACGTATTTTTAGCAAAAATTACGAAACTGTCATCGATAAATCACATATATACAGGTTATTTAAATTGGCAGCTCTTCAAATTGCAGTATGGTATTTAATAGATAATCTGGAAGGTTAAACAAACAATAATGATAAAAAAGGAAAATAACAGTTTGACCTTATTTTGCTACTAGTCCAATAAAAATGCTACCCTATAATAATTACTTTTATAGGTTGATCCATTTGCTTCGATTTAATAATGAAACTTGCTTCTTAACGCAAATTATCATTCTCTTCCTTTTGCCAGTATTTCGTATAGATGTCCCGATTTTGTTTGGAGAAAAAATGGAATGCTCTTAACCATATAATATTTGATAGGCTCTTCGTTTATAGTATATAATTAGATTATAACGGCGAACAAAAGTGAAGTTTTATTACCAAGTGGGTCAAGTCAGTTCACGACCGAGTTAATGAAGCTACTAAGTCTGTAAAGCATAAGTCTGATTTCGTGATTATAAAAATTAATTACAATAATATTAATACACTATTTCTTTTTCTTCATCAAACGAATACGTGCATTCGGTTTAAGAGAAACTTCGGTACACCCGTTTTCTATAGCACTCGACACAAACTTCCAACATGGGTTGTTAGGTTAGCTTCGCTCGTAAATACTAAGTCTGCAAAGCATGTCTGATTTCGTGATTATAAAAATTAATTACAATAATATTAATACACTCTTTCTTTTTCATCAAACGAATACGTGCATTCGGTTGAAGAGAAACCTCGTTACACCCATTTTCTACAGCACGCGACACAAACTTCCAACTTGCGTAGTTAGGTTAGCTTCGCTCGTAAATGCTAAGTTTACAAAGCGTGTCTGATTTAGTGATTATAAAAATTAATTACAATAATATCAATACACTAATCCTTTCTCTTAATCAAACAAATACGTGAACAATACGAATCTAACCGACTAACTTAGGCTAAATCATTCATTACCGTACCTAGCCTACCGGTAATAAGTACATTTCACACATGCATATTTACCCGTGAAAAGTTATTCCAGGAATTTTTTTTGAAAACCTGTTTGTACAGCCATAAGCAGAACATGTAGGCATATTGAAATTAGTTAATTTATTAATTAAAACAACGATGCAACATCACAATCAACTGCTCATGTGCTAACCGGGAGCCCAATGTTTTGGTAGCATCATAATGGCGACTGTCCACAAAAGCGGCTTCACCTCAAAGCTGTTTATATCTACTCTATGCATTCTGTGCTCGTTGGAGACAACCGGATTATTGCTGTCAAAAATCAGGGTATCCAACTTAAAAGAAAAAAAAATGTTATATAAAAATATGAGGTTGCTACAAGTAAAGATTTCCTATTAATTAATAACTTAGCTAAATATAAACCCAGTTGAAAAGCTAGTAGATCTAACCTAGACTAAGAATTAAAAAGTATAATTAAACAACAACAATAATAATAATAATAATAATAATAATAATAATAATAATAATAATAATATAGTCTTGGGAAACTAACACTAAAGAAAATTAAAAAGTAGGAAGAATAAAAGTAACATTGCACAACAGCTCACAGTTCAGAAGTTCAAATCTCCAGCACAAGTTATCCGGTGCTTTACATTACCTACTTTAACGAATATTACACCGTCTATAGTTCAGACACTAGACACTAGACTAGTAAGACCACTAAGGGAAAAGAAACAAAGGAGAAAGATTCGATCCGCTTCGGTGGGTTGAACTTCGGCATAGCTCAGTGGTTAGAGCGCCCAGTGCGTAGAACTGGAAGATCCAGGTTCGATTCTCGGCGCCAGAGTGAATTTTTCTCCGTTAATAACACATTTTAATGGTGACCATTACAGATAATTCTGTAGGACCAAAAATTAATCTCCACATAGATTATTCGCCTAACAGTGCATATACTGTAGGAGTACCGGCCACCAAGTCACTCAATTGAGTGCGCTCCTTGTGTGATGAGATGACTGTTGACTTAAAATATATTATGTCAATCAATATACATAAGTCGAACACGGAGTAAGGTCACAAGGGAAAAGAACCAAAGGAGAAAGATTCGATCCGGTGCGGTGGATTGAACTTCGGCGTAGCTCAGTGGTTAGAACGCCCAGTACGTAGAACTGGGAGACCCGGGTTCGATCCTCGATGTTGGAGCGAATTTTTCTCCGTTAATAACAAATATGTTGTTGTAACTTGTGGCTTTAGGCTAATTGGAACTCAATCCGTTATATATCTGGCATCTAATTTTGTAAAATTACAATTTCATAATAAAGAAATAGACTTACATATTGTAGAGCTACTAATGAAAATTACAACTGGTTCATACTTATTTTTATTTATTTTCTTAGGTTATTTTACGACGCTGTATCAACATCTAGGTTATTTAGCGTCTGAATGATATGAAGGTGATAATGCCGGTGAAATGAGTCCGGGGTCTAGCACCGAAAGTTATCCAGCATTTGCTCGTATTGGGTTGAGGGAAAACCCCGGAAAAAACCTCAACCAGATAACTTGCCCCAACCGGGATTCGAACCCGGGCCACCTGGTTTCGCGGCCAGACGCGCTGACCGTTACTCCACAGGTGTGGACAACTGGTTCTTCATACAAAATCTGGCATCTCAATACAATATACAAATATTTCCTTGCCTCTCAGAGTCTGCAAATATTATATAAATATTAATTCTTATAAAATTTAATTTTTGCTGTCATTTTATCTTAAGAATACCTTACGCTTTTATAAAACTTCCAAGGAGGTACCAAATAATTTTTTAATTATATCTTACTAATAAATTCCCTTGTGTAGAAAAATTAACCTACTTAAAATAATATAGGAGTATTGAAATTACGTAAATGAAGATGCAATGAATACTCACGTGATAAGGGTACTGCCCAGGTTCTGCATTAGTGCCGTTTATTATTCGCCAGTCATCAGAAACGTCTCGAAGCAAAGGTCCTGTTTTCAATGCATAATTTTTAATTTCTTATGATGAAGTATAGGTTTCAGCACAGTCTATAGTACAGGGACATCATTTTATTTTTACTAACATTTTTAATATTAACTTGACTATACCTCTGGATCAACGCTGTTTGCTATCCCCTTCCAAGACTGGAGTTCGATGGTACTGACGTAATATACAAATAAATCACTTTACTAGGTATAGGAGGGAAGAAAAGTAGTTAATCCATTTACGTAAACTAGGAAATATTGCGCTTTTGAGTTTAATCATTTTCATTAGGTTTTTGTTTAATCAAAATACAGTACAGTATTAACAATAAGTGTTTTTACTCACGAACTGAGCTGTCCATGTGGACGTATTCATTATGCAGTGTACATTATACTGTCTACAGCACATTAGCGTACAATGTAGAGAATGAAGTTAAATTGAAAAATAATCATAATATGAATATTAAACACATTTCGATACAGGCTTCAGTCCTAATGTGCATATTATCGCACTATAGCATATTGTACTTAATTCCAATTACCAGTTCTTCGTACTAGTAACTCATGTTGAAATAATTCTGTACCTACTCTATAAAAGAGTACCTTGCGTACTGTAAATTCAATCTTCACTTCTGACCGATCCGAAAAGATAAAATTACTCAGACATACTATCTACTGTCCGTCCAAGTGGTTATGTCGTAGGGTCGTAGAAAGGAGGGAACTCACGTGACAGTTAATTACTTAACGAGGCCCTTTTATTTAAGTTATTTTAAATAGTTGTATAATATTACGTAGATGTCCAATTCCTAACAGAAATTAATGTTCTCAGAAAAGAGCTAAGGCAGCCCAGCCACTAGCTGGCGAATAAAAGCTGGTTGGGGAAACCGGGATACGACGTAGGCAAATGGACGACAGTACCTATGCGAAAATGATTCAATATTGAAAGCTCTTTCGTCACTGGAAAATGCGAACATATTTTTGGAACGTACTGTGGCTATTATGACTGTATATGCGGTCTTGGATCTATGTGGAAGACGGTTGAAGGGGTGGGAGTGAAGTACATTCAAAAACTCAGGTACAATAAAAATTGAAGTAAAAATAAAATGATGTCCCTGTATATACTGTCACGAAGCTTGAGTTGTGAGGGTGCTAGGAACAATAGACTGTGCCAGTACTATTTCGCATTTTCTGTAATGGGGGGATATTAGCGATCCTAGTGGTTAACAACTATCTATGGATGCATATTTACTACGTATTGAGCTTCGTGACTGTATAGTGGTTTCAGTATAGTAATTTCATTAGGGTATTATAGGGGAATTTTAAGTTTATAACTTACAAACCGACCTTTTTTTTAAGTGGAAGATTACTGGGTAACAGGAAATGTATTCCTTAAAAGTATTTTCGAAGAAGATAGTATAGAAAAAGTTCTAGAGAATATCTGTGATTTATTAGAAAGATAAGCAATACCCGACCTACAGCTAAGTTGGAGGCATGTGAAAGAGGCATGTAAAGGTGCACCTACACGATTCAACTTTTCTTTGAGCTTAATGCATTCAAGCAATGCATGCAAGAGTGAACGAAATACATTCTTTTCCACTAAAAATGAGAGCGCATGCAGCAATTGAAAACTACCGATCGCCGGTGGATATCTTGTGCGTTATTTCTTTCAACAGTAGCATGCAGCGAGTTGCTGATTGTTTTAGGTGGCCGTGAATAAACTGAAAATTCACTGGTAAACAATGATCTTGTTAAATGTGTAATTTCTGCTGTTTCTTACGTAATGTCATCTGCTGATTCCAAAAATGAAGTCAGAATTTTTCTGCCACCCACAATTTTTTTTGTAATTTTAGAAAAAATGATGTATTTTTATTGCTATATACAGTCCTTAACATGCTAATGGAAAGAAAATATTTCAAATATTTCATTTTATTGCTTTAACACTTTAAATCACTGTTGCCTGTGAAGTCAGAATTCATAAAAATTAATTTTATTCCTCATAAGACTGCAAGAGTTAGTATTAATTCTCAGTTGAGTTGGAACTTACAATCATGAAACAAGTTTCATATCCTATGTTTTCTTTTTTCTCATTTTAAGTGTGGTAAAAGTATCTTATAAAGTAAAACATACCTCGAAATACTGTGTAAATCACAGACAATTTTTTTACGTTTGTGGTTAATTAACTATGAAAGCACACAGGTGAATTTTACTACTAGCTAAAAGAGCTTACGAGTGTTCTTTTGATTTCAAAATAGATGAGGACAGGAACTGGGTCCCTGACTGAAATCTGTTGTGCTTTATGTAATTTTATTCTATTAGCCTAACTGGTTGGCTAGAAGGATCCCGTCGTATGCCTTTTCTAGTACCAATGATATCCCGGGAACCTAAGGATCATTCAACAGACTGTTATTTTGTAGGAACCATAGATAAAAGATTACAGAGAACTTGTCAGCAAATGATTCAGAACTATAATGCGGTGGGGTGTCATGTATCTCTCAAAATAACTTCTTCGATTCCATCTATTTTTTCTTTCCTAAAAACCTTCGGGTAGTAAGCAACGAATATGAGGAGCGTTTTCATCGGGAATTTTCTGAAATGGTAAGGTGTTACTAAGAAAATGGAGCCCAAAAATTCTGTTAGACTACGCTGGACATCAAAAGAGATGTTTCTCAAGCGAAGTAAAGCCTAAAATCTATTTCACACACATTTTAGGTAAATAAATATGATTTTAGGTAAAATGTTACAAGATATCAATACTAGAAAAGTCTGAAGTACATTTCATATAATTACTCAAAAGTCCTGGGTGATAGAAACATTTTGAAAACAGATCTGAAATCAGCACGAAAAATTCTATAAGAATCACCCATTCTTTATCTTTTAACAAAAAACATGTTTAATTTTATTGATTTTATTTGGTGATGATGGACCTTTCAAGCTGAAAATGGCGGCAAGTATGATTGTCTTTATTGAAGATTGTTGCAAATACGAGTGCCTATGGAGTGTTCAACCACAATTTTGGGAATCGAGTAGGCCAAAGTATTGGATTGATGTTTAATAGTGAAGATGACGTTCAACACGGCGCATCATGTACACAATCTGCATGCATAGTAATTAAACGTGCATTTTCAACTTGATTCTTTCGATATTCTTCCCAAATTGCATTTGTACTCCAGACATAGAAAATTAAATCATGTAGGTGCAACTTAACAGATTGTTAAAGGAAGCAACTTGCGCATGAAGCCAAACATCTAATAGCCCAGTGGCCCTAGTGTACAGTTCGCTTGACCATAGATCGATTCATTCATTCATAGTGTTCTGCCCAAAGGCAGGTTTTTCACTGCAAACCCAGCTTTCTCCAATATTTCCTATTTTCTGTCTTCCTCTTTGTCTCCGCATATGATCCACATATCTTAATGCCGTCTATCATCTGATACATCCTTCTGGCCCGAACTCTTCTCCTGTTCACCATTCCTTTCAGTGTATCATTCAGTAAGCAGTTTCTTCTCAGCCAGTGACTCCTTTCCTCTTCCTGATCAGTTTCAGCATCATTCTTTCTTCACCTACTCTTCCCAACACAGCTTCAATTCTTGTTCTCTCTGTCCATTTCACTCGTTGCATTCTTCCCCACATCCACATTTCAAATGCTTCTAGTAGCTTCTCTTCATTTCGTCCATGTTTCTGCCCCATACAATGCCACACTCATACAAAGCACTTCACTATTCTCTTCTTTAGTTCATTTTCCAGAGGTTCTATTAAAAGCTTCCTTGGCCATTGCTGTCCTTCTTTTGACTTTCTGGCAGCAGCTCATGTTACTGCTTATGGTACACCCCAAGTATTTGAAGCTGTCCACTTTATTATGATTAATTATTATATTATATTATAGCACAGTGGTGTAATGATTATCATTCTCACCTTTCATTCGTGAGATCCGGAATCCGATTCCAGGGACCGCCTATGCTTTTTATGGTCTCTCAAATCCCTCCAGGCTAATGCTGGGAGTTACCATTTCAAGATCACGACCGAACTCCTTCCCAATCCTCATTACCTCTTCATAATCACTTTTGATCTACTATCCTATCAACTCCCCGAGACAGACCTGCTACCTGTGCGATGGAGTAGCGCACTCGGCTAAGCTGTCCCCGGTGAGTACGATGGTAAATCACAAGTGTGTAACCACAAACCGGACTTCCAGTTTTCATTTAGCAGTAAAAAATTACTGAGGAACATTAAAGATATTCCTTAAAAATATTTTCGAAGGGTGGCAGTATTAAAAAAATCCTCTGAAACGCCTTTGATTATAATGGGAAGATTAAAGAACTCCCGACCTCCAGCTACAGTAAGTTGGAGGAAGTGTGCAAGAGGCAGGAAGACTTATGTTGTTAACGAAGCTATTTGTGCATGAGGCTAAACATCTAGCACTGTACTTCAGTTCACGTGATCACAGACCGATTTATTATTATTATTATTATTATTATTATTATTATTATTATTATTATTATTATTATTATTATTATTATTATTATTATGTGACGTCTCTTTTAAAAGGTAGAGATTGGACTGAAGCGATAATAATAACCTACTAGTGATACGGTGATAAGTGCAAAGTACAAAGAGAAAAACCGCCTACAGTCACATAAGTGCCACAAATTTTACAACGTTTGTCGGGACCAAATCTAAATTTTTGTGCTATTAAATGGGCTACCTACAGAGATGCAAGATTCTTGGGGTTTTGCACTGTGTCATAGATGCAGAAATATCCAACGTTTCGAATCTGCGTATAGGGTTTATCATCAGGAAAGACAGGCAAATGGAAATATATTTATTTGTTGGATCCGTTGCAAAGTAGCGGTTCCTCTTTCCCTGCCTTCTCTCATAATTTAGGTGATATACAACTCCGAAACGTTGCGTTGGGTGTTTTTGATCTATGACAAGGTGCAAAAACACAAACATATCGTATCACGTTGAAATCCGAAAAGTCTCGAATCGTATTTGGTATCCTCCCTGAAGCAGTAATTAGGAGAGGGAGAGACCGATTTAATAGCGAAGTGATATCTCCATATTTTTGTTACATGTATTCGCGGGGATGTCCCAGAGACTTGGTTAGAATTAGTTTCACACGCAGATGGTTCACACCCTCTCGTCACCTGTCAGCATCGGACAGATTTAGGGCCACCTTGTGCGGGATTGTATATAGACACTCGGCGATGCGGAAAAGCCAAAGTTGGACTAGACCCGTGGGAAAGTAATTGCGAGCATGGGTTTTCCAAAGAACGGGGTTCTCCAAGATCTTCAAACTAATTAGATGTTATGGGAAATCCAAAGTTTAAATTTAGACATGACGTATTTCGCGCCCAATAAGAAGAGATCTTGGTCCAGCTTATGAGGTCACTTTGGACCAATAGAGAGTGGATTTTAGGCCGGTTAAGTGACGTAGTTGTTAGCCAATAGGATAGTTAGTTTTAGCGTAGGATAGGTTTTTATAAATAAGGGTGACGCGGAGAAGAGAGGACGACTATTCCGCTTCGTGTCGACACAACCACAACATCTCATCGTGTCGGCGGCCCTACATACAGGGCACAATCACTACTCCTTTTCGTGTCGACGGCCCTACATACAGGGCAGAATAACTACTTCGTTTCGTGCCGACAGGATAACTACTTTTCTTCGTGT
Source organism: Periplaneta americana (assembly GCF_040183065.1). Taxonomy (NCBI): domain Eukaryota; kingdom Metazoa; phylum Arthropoda; class Insecta; order Blattodea; family Blattidae; genus Periplaneta; species Periplaneta americana. Next base: position 72,174,337 of record NC_091130.1, on the reverse strand, counting down.
AGACGGCGCGACATCTTTTTTTCCGTGTCGGCGGCCCAACTTAATAGTCTTTCTTCCGGCGAGGACTCGATAGATAGAACTTTGTCATCGGCGAGACCACTCGTCAACGTTTAGGAGCTTCGATCATAGTGTACTGGGCAGAGTATTGAATTTATAGTATCGGTTAGGTCTTATTCAGAGTGGCCATAGAGTCGATACAGAAGTGCAACCAACGATTGAATTATAAGTCACCCGGAAATACATACTCTAGGGTTTACCAAGTGAATACGACAATAAACTTATAGTTTGGAGTTTACACTGCCTTTTATATAAGTAGCCGGCTTGGTCTTATTCCCGACATCATCCTACACCACAACCGTACCTCGGCTACCCTGAGTGAATCTCACGCAACACCGAGACGCACCCACCCTCAAATGGCGCCCAACGTGGGGCCTCAATAACACCAACCACCCACAAATGGCGCCCAACGTGGGGCCACAATAACCAACCCACCCTCATCCCTTTAGGCCCGTACGCAATAAGGATGCTTGGGGTCATAGAGGTAGAGATCCATGCTTTCTTAACCTCGATACTACAATGAAGTGGTGTGATTTGCATCACGCTCCGATCGCCTTTTACCTGCGGGAATGACCTGGTACTAAATTTTATAGGAGGTTGAGTGAACATCAGAGCGACTCTGAAAGCTTTGCAACGACAAAAATTTCCATCAACAACCAGAATTGAACCTGAGACCTTACAGTCCGTACCTAGTTATTTTACCAACTGAGCTTTATGATTATGATTATGATGACGATGATGATGATGATGATGATTATTATTATTATTATTATTATTATTATTATTATTATTATTATTATTATTATTATTATTTGCTGTCATTTACAGAATAGCATTATCGTTTACATTCTGTGTTAGGTAGGTAAGGATTAATGATAATGATAATAATAATAATAATAATAATAATAATAATAATCGAGTTCAAATTTTGGACCTAGTGAAACTTTGAGGTCTTCATGTCATTTTTAAAAGGATTTTCTAATAGATCCTCTTCCGAAAGGACGATAACCTGAGGGTGCTTTCGGCCATATGATCTCCGGCGTCCTTTTTGTATGATTCTTCCAGTTAGCTCTGTATTGATGTAGGATATCAGTCACCGACTTAACTTCCAGTTCTTCAAAATTATGTTCATTTCGTTCTTTATGCCAAATTGTGTATCTTACTGTTTTCTTCGAGAATCTCATTTCACTGTTATTTACTGGATATCTAATGGCTCCTATTCATTGTCCAGGCTTCAGAACCATAGGCTTAGGTCTTGCCAAGATAATATACTCTCTTAATCATGTATGGGCTTTAAAACTGAATTCATATTTTTATTACTATGACTTTTACAAAATATATGGGAAAATAAATAATGGCATTTCATGAGAAATATAATACGGCAAGAAACAAAATTCACTTTGATGCCAACATTTTAGAACAAGTTAACACGTATTTTTCCACAGTTTTTGTCCACCTTGAAATAAGAGCATGTATTTCAGTGCGATAAAAATCACAGTCCTTTTTCCTCAGCCATTGGCGCACGGAATTATTCAGGGTTTCCTCATCTTTAAAGTCATGTCCATGATGAGCTTCCTTTAGTCTAGTGGACCGAACAGATGGAAGTCTGATGATGGTAGGTCAGGGCTGTATGGTGAATGAGGCAAGACTTCCCACACAATTTTCGCAATCTCGCCAGTGCAGTGGTGTATAGACTGGTGTGTGATATTGCATTATCATCGAAAAGAAAAATATCCACCGTAACTTTTAATGGACGAACTCGCCGAAGACGTGCTTTAAGCTTCTTGAGAATTTAGACGTATTGAACGGAATTTATCGTGCGCCTCTGCTTGAAACGTTAATCAGAATCACACATCCCGCATTCCAAAAGACTGTCGCCATAACTTTCCCTGCAGATCGCAAAGTTTTGAATTTTTTTTCTTCTTCCGCGACATTGTGTTGCCATTCCATCGACTGCCTTTCGAACTCGGGTTAAAAAAAATGAACCCAAATCTAATTTCCAGTTACAATTTTCGCCAAGAACTTCTCGCCTTCCACACTAAAACGATAACAGATCGGAGGCTATTGTTTTTCTTGCCTCTTTATTCTGGTCGAACTAACTTTTTGGTACCCAGTTTATCAATAATGGCCATCACACTGTCTTTATCAATGGAGAACATGCGGCACAATTCATCTGTTGTTAATAGATGTAACAATGAATTAAATTACAACAGTATTAACAACTATATAGGCCTAATAGAACAGAACGAATTCATTTACGTTAGCAGGACAAGTCACAACAAAAATACAAATGCGAACAGACGTGGTTTTGTTTATAAAATGTACCGCAATAATGGTACTACGAGGTAACTAAAACTGAATAACCTGGGCAAAAGTTTACCCAAGTGTGGGACAAATAATCGCGTTACAGTCACACCATGGCACTGAAGGTCACTGACTCCCAGCCTTGGCGAGTTTGCTGTTGAAGCACTGCAGGCAACATGTGGCGTAAATCGGAAACACTGAAGTATTGTGTATGTATCAGTTCAATTCTTCGTCGCTACATGACAACCATATCTTTTACTGTAGGGTACAGTTACCGCAGTCGCTGGCCGCCACTTCGTTTTTCATCAGCCAACGGTGTTTCCCTTTCAGCTTCTGTACAGCGATAAACCTATCGTCTAACAGTGCTGACATCCACTGTTGCATCTTCAGTCTTTCATGAATGCGAATGGGCGCTTCAGCTTCCGCATTCGGGAATTCCACCATACCACGTATACGTACGTCGATGTTAGCCATTATCTAAACTGATGCAGTGCTGCCATCTGTTGACTGAGGAAGCTGTTACTGCAGTGGATTATAGAAAAAGGTTATTTAAGGAGAAAAAAATAGGAGGCATTACTTTCTCACCAATCCTCGTAAATATTTAGATTAATAATAATAATAATAATAATAATAATAATAATAATCATCATAATCATCATATTTTTACAGGATGACATTACAGAAATACATCGTCAGTCGCAGACGTCACACAAAAATAAATTTTCATTGTATAGAAAGTATTATTAAAAATTGTAGAGGTTGCCTGCAGTGTTGGATTGTCTGGTTATGTTCTGTTTTTTGGCTACTCAGGCATAACGGACTATCCTATGCTTAGATAATATGGTTGTAATGATGAAACATGTAGATAGTTTCGAAATTTCGAAGACGCTGACTTTGGAGACAGATTGAATATAGCAAATTGTTCACACCACAATCACCGTGAAAATACGGAATCTAACAGTGGCAAGCGTTTATGAAAATTAATTTCGTAGAAAAGTGACTGACAGTGTATGCCTTTAGTCTAGTAATATTTTTAAATATGTTCTTTAATCTGTACAATTTGTCTATTTTTCTTTAAAATAATGCATTTATTGTTTCCATCCTTACCTACCTTGGCTAATTTTATGTGCTGCATAACACTTCATGACATGTTAAATTAATGTGTTTATCGCGGAGGAAGGAAGAAATCACATTGTCTTAATTCAGTACACAATTGAGTATTACGATAGAAGAAAACAAATTACTTACCCGCAAATACTGAACCTAACACAGTGACTAAAATGATATAAAACATGACGAAGTAAACTATTATGTACGGAACGGAGCGAGTGTAACTCGGAGAGCAACATATCGTGATTTAAGTACTAATCAAGTGTGCCTTATCTCACTGCTCATGCATCCCCGTTATCTGTGGGAATTCACATTTTGGTCGATATAAGTGGAGTTTCATTACACTGCAATTGACGGAACGTGTTAACTCGCTCAAGAGGTGATAAGTGAGAGGATGGTTACACAAGTCGAGATAAACTGATGCACGAGTACTCGTCAAATGTGAATTATTTGTCCCTGCATTGTTCAGAGAATTCCACGCGAACTTCTCTTAGCCAATGAAATAAGCTTAATGATACACAATAGACCAATGATAATCATGCTACATTAAGAGCATTTATGTTACCGTACCACAGAGATAGTGGTATTCCAAGAAGGCGAATGTGGTGCAATGTTTAAGAGGAAGAGGAAGTGTCATTTGCATCTTCAAAATATGAACACGAAACAGTAATGAAATTGTAACAGTTGTACTAACTAGGCTTATTAATAATAAATTGAAGCACGCTTTTCAGAATAAAAATGTGTTACATATTATAGAGCTCTGACTTTAGGCCTATACCAGCATGCATATACCCTATAGCAGTGGTTCTCAAAGTGTGCTCCGCGGATCCCTGGGGATCTGTCAACACTTATCAGAGGATCCGCGGTTGGTAATATATATTTTGAAATAAATAACATATAATACTACAGCTTTTCTCGACGCGACTGTACTTGTGAAACTTAGTGTATTCGGCAAGAGTAGGTGACCAGATCTCATCCTTGCGTGATCTGGCTTTCGAGCTGTTGTAAAAACACGACTTTATTTTTTCAGTTAAGGTAGTTAATTCTACTGAAAATGTAAGATATCTGCTTGGCGAGGGTTGCGAGTTATTAATAGTTCTTATCTGCTTGGTGTGTGAATGTTTCCGATAGGGATAGGGACCGATGGCGGGCTTATGTGAGGGCGTCAATGAAGCTGCGGGTTCCTTAAAAGTCATTTGTAAGTAAGTAAGTGTATGAATGTTTGCAATTTTTTCTCTCGAGACCAACAGTGTGAGAATAAGTTTTGTAAATTTGCTTGTAATGGCTTATTTGTAAAATAAATTTGATTGACAATGTTATTTAGTCAGCAATACATTTTGAGACGTACTTTTCAAAAAGAATCGAATTTCTTCCATTGTTGTACACGCGTTATGCTTCTGCTACTTTCATTGTGAAGTCAGTTTTTATTCATTCAGTGCGGGCAGGCTTATGTGAGGTGTTCATATCAAACTGTGTTAATAACCACATGTATTTGATTCCGAACATAATAATATTAATTTAATATTACGAATAATTTTAATTTTCGTATTAGGCCTATACAGAGTCGTCAGGATGTCGATGGCTAGTATAAGACAATAAAAATGACAGTTCTACAAATTCAGAAACCAATCGATCACCTATGTATCACACCCCAGCGCTGCTAATTTAAAAACGAGTGAATAAACAAAAAACGAAAATATATTAATCATATTTGGCTCTTGGATTTACTACAGGCAATAAAATTCCTCCGGACGCCCTGTGTGTGCCATGTAACAAAGTGTTAAATTAATTAATAATAAATTAATTGAATTGAATTTAATTAATTTGAGGATTCGTGAATCTTTTTTCGAATCGAAAGGGATCCGCGATCAAAAAAGTTTGGGAACCACTGCCCTCGAGGAAAAGGATACTAGTATCTTACAACACATAGCATTCCATGCTATTAAAACTATAGTAAAGAAGACTTTCACAATCAGAAGAAATGAAGAACTCGCAATAAGAGTGGAAAGATTATGTCATGCATACACCCGACTGACCAAGGAGTGAGGCTCTTGTAAACTTCCGCCTGCATACTGTTCGGCTAAGAACTTAACATCGAGTCCATTCTGCGTTCTATGCGACCAGGAGGAAGAAATGGTTAAGCACAACCAGAGCCTTCTTCAGTTACAAGCCAGAGCCATACGTCGGCAACACTGTAATTAACTGTCAAACGGAGGCCTAATATCCAGAACACGTGTTTGTACTAATGCCGATTTTCAATGTAAATTAATGTTACAATATAAGTGTGTGTCGATGGAATTATGTTCGCTGTAGTACCAAACGTTAATTGTTGATGTATTATAAACGAATTGCGTGTTGGTGATGAAAACAAGACAATAAATGGAAATATGGCTGCAGTCTTTAGCTTTTTTAAGGTTATTATTAATGACAAAGTGATTGACAATTATTCTAAATATTAAATATTGTATAAACCACATTTTTATAGTCTTACTTGTGGTTTGTGGTGTATCAGAATTCTAGCCAAATTGTTGGGTCTCGCCTGCTATATCAATAAAGTTACGCCGTTGATTTTCAAATTCATTGCAAACAGCTGTTTTGTGATCTCATAAATGTTGCAGTTTTGTTGAAGATTCAGATTGCCTGCTAAACGTCAGAACTAACTGTACTTTGTAGATGCATACACTCACTTTGTTGGTTTACGAAGTTATTTATTAATATTATTTCTTTCGTAATAAATTTATAAACATATTTCTTTTCACTTCGTATTTACAGAATTTAAAGTTCACTGAGTTTACGCTAATTGGCACATAATTATTAGATAATGATGTGTTTTGTTACGTATTATGTTGAAGGTATGTTTCTTCACTTTTTCATAGATCTTTATATTTGGCCTTGGCTATTTAAAATTATATTTTAGAAAATCTATAACAAATAATTTAGGATAACAGTATTGTTATGGTGACTGACGAGGTTCAAACTAAAACTGGTTTCCTGGGCATCTTAAATATTTATAGAAAAGCACGACAGATAATCACATGAAATTAAAATGTATATGATATCCTAGACCTTTCACGTCAGAGGTGAAACAACATAAAGCAGCAAAACATTATCAATTTACTAGCCACATATTGGTTAATTGATTGGAATAGGGTATTGCGAAAGTACATCGTTATTTTATTTATTTTTGGTACAAGTAACATTTCTTTAAGTATTTATTATTTTCCCTTGTATCATCAATAAAAAACACGTATGCTTTTAATTTTTTTTAAAGCTATTAGTGGCTCTATGCAAGTACTTACGCGGTAATCTGAAACTCAAATAAAATACCATTTCGGATTCAATACACTGGCTCTTGATCATATGCACTTAGTTTTGTATCAATTAATGTCGAAAATGTACATTTGACAAAAAAATCAAGCACTAAAGCGTCAAACGTCATGCCTTTATTTCGCCTCCTCCCGCCTCCACTCAGCGTTGTCAAACCTACCCATGCTCCGGCTTGTAAATGGAGATGGCTTTGGCACAATCTAAAGTGACGACATTGAAGACGACAAAAGACGCCAAAGATACTGCGAGGCAAGGGATCGGTTTATATATACAGAGTAAAGTGAGTTAACCTTGTAGATTGAAAGGGACGATAGGGTACACGTAAATGATTAGAAAACCTATATTACCTTTTTTGATTAAATGCACGGTTAATTAGAAAATTAAATTTGAAGTTTCAGCAGTCCGGCAACATCGTCGCTAATACGCTCTACTCGTGATACAGATGTAAGAGGTCAACGAACTCGGTGAGTCTCGGTACGTGACCTGCTCTCTAGGAAAATGTTGCCACTTGTTCGCTTCGTGCAATGGCTTGAATTTAGAGGTTTTTGAAATTAAATTTTCACGAAGACCGTTCAAGCTATTGAAATACGCCAGAGGGATAAATTATTCTTTATTAGATTTCGTATCGATATGGACAAAAATCACTACCCTATTCACAATAGTTGGCGAATAAAATATTGTTAAACATCTGGGGAAAAACATTTTTTTCTGACTATTACACTTTTACTACGTCACACTACTTTCGAACAATAAAACGGTACGAAAGGACGTCTTTCAACCAATCATGGCCGCTTATCGCACAATTTTATCGCATCCCTAGCATTTGTTTAATTTTATCGCGTCCCTAGCATTTGTTTATTTTTATCACTACCCTAACATTTGTTTCTTTGTTTGCCAACATTTCAAACTGCACTGATCTGGCCGTCAAAAAACAGAAAATTACAAACCACTCCAGTCGATGCACATCACTTTCAAATATGACTCGCATTTTGGCATTCAAGAACAAGAATTAATAAAGATCACTGGTCATATATGAAGAGCACCATTCGGAAATTCTGAATGAGTTGAGGGATACACCATGTACACCAACGAGTTCACTTCTTTTACGCACACGTCCAATATAACATCAACTGAACCACCAAAACATTCAAATTTGAAAATTGTACTTTCAATAATTGTTTCTTTTAAAATTATCCATGTTTATTTTTTATTTCATCATCGTTAATTAAAACGTTTCTTGTTTATTTCATCATCCCTAATTAAAACTTTTCTAACACTTGTTTATATTATTTAGGTTATGTTTGTTATAGCTTCTGCTATATATTATGGATAGTCACGTAACAGAGATTGTTTAATACTAAGATTTATTGAAACTCATCTGTCAAGTGACGTTGATTACTGGGATCCTGATGATTGAAATGGAATGTAAATGTTTTAATAAAAATGAAATTGAATCAACAAAGCCTTCTTGACTAGTAACAGTCCAAAGAGTTCAATGATGATTCCATAGTTGGCACAACTGATACCGGTAACAAGAAAACATCATCATAAAACACTACTGCCATCTAGCGTAATGTTGAGATGGTACAATAATACATTTGAAGACAGTTGTATTTTCGTAAGCCAATTAATATTTTATTGTACACTTTGTTACTTCTAATCTTTATATAGCCTACTTTCTTCTAATCGTGTAATAGTCAATTAAATCCCACTCGAGTTTTGATTTTCTCTAGATAAATCAAAACCTATAGTGAGATTACTGTTGAAAAAAACTATGAACTTTCCACCAATATGATATTATAGTTTTATCACTACGATCTACTTAGGAACAACTTCTCTCTGCTACAGTGATTCTTAAAATAGGTAGCAAGCACCTCAAATTTACTCGGAAAATGAAGTTTAAGGTCTATTATTATTATCGGACAATGAAATTGATTAGCTGTCGCAACCAAGAAAGTTGCTTCTAATAGCTCCGTAACGTGTTTTAAAACTCCCTTCTACCGGCTAATCTAATGGGCCCACCAATACATACTAAATTCTTTATTCGCCTTTTAGGGGGCTGGCCTAGGGACGAGGGGAGTTGCCTGCTCGACACCTCGGTACGTAGTCAACCGGTGTGGGTTTTGGAACGCGCCTGGCTTGAGGGTTAGAGTAATAGACCGTAACAGGTCGCAGTGCTCGGACATTAGTGCCCCCTCCCGTAAATTCAATTCATTCGCCTTTTAGGCAAGTTGCCCCGTAGATCCTTAGCTCAGTTGTCATCGTAACATGTTTCCGCGCTAAATAGTAATAAACACAAGATCTCTGCCTGCCTGATGTTTCACTCCGGCATGATGGGAAGGGGAATGCTGCTTACTGCAACACCGCATTCTGGTCTCGTATCTTCCACGTGCTTCCCTAGAAAAGTCAGAAATTGTTTCTTTTCTTGTAACAATATTTTTAATAAATAGGATGATATTGTTGGTGGCGCGGCAAAACAAAGCCAAAGATGTACTTGTTTCCGCTGTGAGAAGTTGCTTGACACTATTGTTATAGTCCCTTCGCTCTAATTTCCGGAAGCCAATCACGTTGCAGATCGGCTACATTTAAACGTGTGCGTCTTGTGATTCGCTGATGAAGATGTAAAGCATTTCCTAAGGCTGGATAAATAATATATAATTGCCCTTCATTTTGGCTCTTTCGTTGGGGTTCGCAGAATGCACACGAGGACGTTATTTGCCGCTCAATTATCTGCTCAATTATAGTGCGTTTGATTTATTATCGTAGGAGCTACGACATGATAATGTTTAACGGTATGGCAAATAGGTCCCTCGTCTGGTAGCTCGGCAACGAAAGAACAAAAATGGCGAACGATACTACCTACCTAGACTTTATAGAGCCTTGACTTCCTAAGACATAAGCAAAGAGGAGGAGTCACGCCGGGAATAACAGCGTCGCGACTATAATATCAGAAGTGCACTGTGGTTATTATACCGTGTGACACAAATGTCAGTTAAAAGTGGGAAACATTACTCTAATTGGAAAGGCAATTGTATATAGTACGTTCACTACCGCAAATGTTCAGAATGTACTCCATTTACTTGACAGTGCCTCACTCACTCCTGACATTCTTCTGTCACGCTTAAAAGTGTTGCAGGTGGACTGTGCTGAATAACATGGGTGAGCCTTTGTTTCAAATCATTTATAGACTTAGGCTCTGTCTGAAAAACGTGCTGTTTCACAAACCCCATACAAAGAAATCAAGGTCTATGAGGTCTGGTGACCGTGAAGACCATGATTGAAGTCACCTCGTCCAACCCAATGTACACCAAACATCTCATTAATTTCTGGCGAACTGTTAGAACATAATGTGTCATGGCCTCATTTTGTTGAAACCATATTCTTATCCGTTTGTTCAGTGGCAAATCTTCCATTACAGTGTTGTCCAGCAATTCCCCATATGTGTGTTGGTTTGAATTTCCATGAAAGAAATATGGTTCCATAACCATATCACCTAGTATTCCACACCACACTATAAATTCTGGAGCATCAGGGTTGTTATCTTCACGTATCCATCTTGGGTTTTCTATGGACCAGTATCGTGCATTTTGTGTATGAGCGGCCAATCCAGAAATAATAAGCATTCATCACTGAACAGAACATGCTGCAATATGTTCGCCTCTTGAGTGGATCCTCTTCTTGCATTGTGTGTAGTGTACATTTTGTAATCTATAGGTGTGAAAACGTGCATATTTCAATATTCTGGGAACAGATTTTCTACTGATACCACTTTCTCGAGCCACATTGTGCACTGACCTTTTAGGGCTGGCCGTCATCTTCGCAATCACGTCTATTGAATGCTGTCCGCTGGGACTTCCAATTCGTTGCTTGTCGAGTACACTGAAAGTTGTTTTAAATTTATGTAATAATTTGGCTACATTTTGGTATGATGGTTTTGGAATGTCAGGATGACGACGATGAAACTCGTCTGTAGCTTTTGTTGTTGTCCTATGATTGTTCCCACAGAGCAGTACTAGCTCTACAAGCTGTTCAAGAGTCAACATTATCCCTTTGACTTTCAATTAATATCAATGTAACAGCTGAAAACAATGAACAATAATGGTAGGTATCTTCTTCAACCTTTACTCAACTCAAAATAATAGGCTAACACAGTAGCTTCAAACAACAAACGAAACAAAACACAAACTAGGCCTAAATGTTTTCCATACCCTGGTCTATTTCATTTTATATATTGTATTTATTTTACGTATTTCGCAGAAACTAATTCAGTAAAATTGATAAGGACTAGGAGAAAAAAGATGGAGAATTCTAGCGGTACAAACGGGGAATATGTACTGCCAACCTAATAGTACAAATGACAACGGTCACTCAGATTACGGGCATCTTGTAGGGAGCACGTCATTATGTTACTCTGTACAATAATTATTTCAGTTTTACAATTAGTAATGTTTCCTATTTGTCAACTGACTTCTGTGTCACACGGTATATGTTACGGCTAATGACCGAAAACCGGATAATACGAAGACTAGGCGGATAAATATTTTAATGTAAAATTGTCAATTGTCATCCGGCCAATGATATATATATATATATATATATATATATATATATACATACATAGACTCACTCACTCGTCCACACCTGTGGAGTAACGGTCAACGCGTCTGGCCGCGAAACCAGGTGGCCCGGGTTCGATTCCCGGTCGGGGCAAGTTACCTGGTTGAGGTTTTTTCCGGGGTTTTCCCTCAACCCAATATGAGCAAATGCTGGGTAACTTTCGGATTCATTTCACCGGCATTACCACCTTCACCTCATTCAGACGCTAAATAACCGAAGATGTTGATAAAGCGTCGTAAAATAACCTACTCACTCACTCACTCACTCACTCACTCACTCACTCACTCACTCACTCACTCACTCACTCACTCACTCACTCACTCACTCACTCACAAAAGGGGGAGTAAATTGAAAACCTTAAAAGTGTAATAAAAATTGTAAATTTTGCGCCATTGCCCTGCAAGTTGGCAGTACTGTTACCACTGCTATTAACAAAGCCCTACAGATGGCAGTATAGTGCAGACAAGCAAAACGCTGTGACAGTATCAATTTATTTAAAGAGGCTGCCCCACTTGCGACATGCACCAACGAAGAACAACGTTCTGTCATACGGTTTTTAAGCAATGAAGGTGTGAAACCTATTGAAATCCATCGGCGAATGAAGGTCCAATATGGTGATGCGTGTTTATCCAAGCAGCAAGTGTATGAGTGGAGTAGAAAGTCCAGTACCGGCGTTGTGACAGATCCCCGCCTGGGTCAGGCACACCGCATTGTGACACCAGAGTCTATTACAGCAGTTGAAGCCATAGTGATGGAAAATCGACGTGTAACGTTGGATGCAATAGCCACAAATCTGAACATTAGTCATGGTTCAGCACATCACATTATTCATGACGTGCTTAAGTTTCATAAAGTGTCTGCAAGGTGGGTGCCACGGCAGCTCACTCCAGAACTCAAACAGCGACGTGTTGACGCCTGTGAAGAACTTTTGAAGCAGAAGGTGATGACTTCCTTGCGAGAATCGTTACTGGAGATGAAACCTGGGTATACTAACACCAATCCGGAACAAAGAGGGCAAGCAAGGAATGGCACCATTTCTTATCACCAAAATCCAAGAAGTTTCGGACGCAGCCATCTGCAAGAAAGGTTATGCTGACTGTCTTTTGAAATGAACGAGCCGTTATCTTAGAGCACTACACGTCTAGGGGAAACACCATCACCAGTGAGTCATATTCAGATTTGTTAAAAAATTATCTTCGGCCTGCAATCAAATCAAAGCGAAGTGGACGTCTGACTACAGGTGTCATTTTGCAACATGACAGTGCACGGTCTCATACTGCCCGTACAACAGTTGCAACTGTCAATGACCTTCACTTCGATACTCTTCCACATCCGCCATACTCACAACACTTCGCCCCGAGTGATTATCACATGTTTGGACCACTCAAAGAGGCGATGATGGGATGGCAGGAAAGACATTTCGTTCTGATGAAGAGGTACACCAGGCGGTGCATGAGTGGGTGCGCACACGACCACAAGATTTTTTTATTGGAATCCGTGCACTTCCTACGCGCTGGAAGACCTGTGTTGAATGTCAAAGAGATTATGTCGAAAAATGATACATTTGTCTTTCACTTTTGTTCAATAAATTAAATGAAAAAAAATACGGTTTTCGTTTGACTCCCCCTGAGATATATATGAAACTATTTGAGCTTCTTGGCACAATTGTATTACTGGATCAGTATGATGGGCGACAGTTGAGAAGAAAATAAATTGATGCATTCATTATTTCCACGTGGCTGGCACGTGCTCAGTAATTGAAATGGGATTAGCGTAGCTGCCACTTTGGTCTATATAAGGAGAATAGCAAGACATTATTTTTTGCTATTGCCGCCAAGTTGTTTTTCGACATTTCTGGTCGTCTCCCTGGTAGTGACAATGGCTTACGTGTAACTCGTGAGTTTGGGGCACCTGGAAGGCGGCGTTAGTTACCTAGATGATATGTTAAGATGATCAAATATGATCATGCAAGACATAATGTATAAAATAATGAGTGAGAAAGCGGCAACATAGAGTATTTAAACTTTGACCGTTGGAAAATTTAGAGGCCTGTTGGACTTCATTGCGCTAAACTCAAAGCTCACCGTCTGTCGTCGATGATAGCGACCAGATGATAATTTTCTGCATGTTAATCCAGTCTGTAGCCACCTAGGCCTATTTAATACATTTTAAACATATTACAAATTATATACTCTATGTGATGACACGTGGTGGCAAATATCGCTAAAAATTAGATATGGATAAAAATAGAAAAATACAATTTAAATGAAAAATGCCTAACTTGCACCAATTTACTACTTATTTAAGGCTCTTAAACAGACAGTGACATATATAGGCACTTAAGCTGAAATAGGCTATTATAGTCATTATGAAAGTGTCATATACTCATCACAAATTGAAGGGGTGAGAATGATGTAGTCCTAAGTCACACAGACAAGATTTTTACAGCGAAGTTGCGCTCGGGCGCGGGTTCGATTCCCGTTTGGGCTATTACCTGGTTTTTCTGAGGGTTTCCCCAACAGTAAGACAAATGTCAGGTAATTTATAGCGAATTCTCGACCTAATCTCGCCAAAACCACCTCGCTGTCACTAATCCCATCGACGTTAAATAACTTCGTTGTTGATATAAAAGTAAAAAGTAAATCCGTGGCGCTACAGCCCATGAAGGGCCAAGATCGATCAGTCGGCTGCTGGCCTCACGCTCACATGCCGAAGCAGAGGTGGACGATCATCCAACCAGAATGGAAGTATTGTGTGGTTAACACGATGATTCCCCTATCCATTGTAGCTGGTTTGCGAAACCGGATTTTCGCTACCTATCGTAGCTCCCCAAGTGCATCACGATGCTGGGTGGGCACCGGTCCCATACACTGGCCGAAATTTCATCAGAAATCGTTGTTGATATAGCTTCGTTAAATAACCAAGTAAAAAAAAAGATTTTACAAGAGAACGTGTTAAAGGTTTAGAGTCCAATGCTATTAGGTGCGGTTTCATGATTTGTTCATCGTATACTTACGTCATTTGTTGAGTAATTTTTATAATATTTTAATAGCAGCTTTCTCATATGTGTAAGAAGTGAACTCCCACAAAAAACTATTTTTGTTAAAAGTGTGGCTTTGGACTCATTATCATCCTTTATTTTATCTAAAATGAAATTTAAACTCACGATCCTAATTTTTTTATTGAGAAATAGAAGGCATTTAGAACGAAATTCCGAGCCTAAATATGATATAATGAAAGATATATAATAAGTGTCAATGAAATAAATAACCATAATAAGTTCTCGATTCTTTGGGCTCGTATCTTCCGCGCTTATTCCTGTGAATATTGCACAATAACACCGAACATTCATTGATAGCGGCACGCTTGATCACTTGGATCTGAAGTAAATACCAAACACGTAAAATTGCACGATTTATATTCCTATTACACCAGACATAACGTCACAGACCTGGCGACAACAGAAGTAGTATTTCTAATCTATTAAGTTTCGTTGTGGAAATTTACAGTAAATTTCAAGGTTCATTCAACTATGTTAAGATAAAATATCGTATGTCGTTCTAAAAAAATCAATATACACGTGATTATTGTTTACTATAGTAACGTTCTTCTACAGAGGATAATCAATAATGTACGCCTAAAATGATATGAGATTATAGAATTTTTAGATTGAAATTGGCACTGAAAAGCAAAATCCTACAATGAAACACTATCGTTTTGGCTACGAACCTGTTAAGTCTAAATGATTATTGAACCGTGAACCAATCCTGCTCTTCTCCTCAAGGCTAAGAAGCTGCTTTTCTTAACTTCATAGATCTTTCCGTTATTTCGTTGTCTTCTTACAAGCAAACGCTCTGATGGGGACAGATAAAAAAGTTAAATTTTTCCCTTCCACCATATTAATATGTCAAAAGAAGTGCTTATACAAATTTTGGCCACTCGATCGCAATTACGAGGATCGTAAAAATAAGTTCGCCAGGGGCCGCTAACAGAAAAAGAAACACAATTTCATCGGACAAATTTATTGGAATAGACACAGCAATTGAAGCGTCGGCTGGAACAACGTTATAAGTTACATTTGGTAAAATTTACAGGAGCTGCAAAAATGTGTACGCGTACAACGTTGTTCTTATGAGGGTAGCAAACTTTTGAGTGGACAAATTTCACGTACTGCATTGATGGACAATTGCAAGCCAAGGGGTATAGCAAGGTAACATGACATACAACATTATTACGCGGAAACATGCCGAATGAAAATTTTGTAACTTACAACGTTGTTCCAGCCGACGCTTCAATTGTTGAGCTATTTTTCAACACATTTTCCATCGGAACTGAGACATTTCTCATATTATGGGATCGACAGAGAGAGGTACAGACGCATTCAAACGCTGGTTCCGATCTGAGGCGGCTGACTTCTACGACACAAAAATTAATCCCATGATATGACAAATGTCTGAATTCCAGTGCGGGATATGTTGACAAATAACGCAACAATTACTGTATTTGTTTCAATAAATATTTCCATGCAATTGTGCTTTTTTCTATAAACGGCCCTAGGGAAAATCACTTTCTGGACGGTCTCGTAATTGCGGTCGAGTGGCCAAAATTTGTATAAGCATTTCTTTTGACATTATTAACATGGTGGAAGGAAGATAATTTAAATTTTTTATCTGCCCCATCAGAACGTTTGCTTCTTAGACCTCGCTTTCTCTCACTGTTGTAACATCGGGCTGGTTTAGATGATCTGATATTTTAATTTCCAGAAATATGCCCTGTCATTTCCTGGTATATCTTATAAATGTAAGGGCCTGGGTGCAATTCCGAGTGGTGACGGGATTTTTCTCGTGACCAAACTTCCAGAACGGCTCCGAGGTTCACTCAGCCTCCTATGAAATTGAATACCAGGTCTTTTCCAGAGGTAAAAGGAAGTTGGAGCGTGGAGCTAACCCACCATCTCATTCTAGTGCTGAGGTCAAGAAAGCATGACCCCATAACAGGGCTGTCTATAGGGGAGGACGGTCATCATACGAGCGGAAGAGCAGATATTTAATTGGGAGAGATGGATACAAAATATTCACAAAACTTTTTTTTACAAAAAAAAAAAAAGAATTCTGTTAAATCGGATGTTATTAAAATAATAATTATTTTTCCAACAAATTTAAAGAAATAGGCTACTATTGAATACTTATTTCTTTATTTGCGAGGATATTGTAGGTTATAAAATTTCCTTAGCTTGTTTTCTTAGCATTATGTTGAAATTACAGAATTACAGTATTCATTAAAATATTGGCTAGGGTGAAGGGTCCTTACAAATGTTTGTGTGGGGGTCCAAAATTTCTATGGCGACCTTACATCCAAATGTCTTCAGGTGTATATACCTTACCTTATCGTTTCTTGAATTTTATACAGTGAAATACTTTTAGAATTTGTTTCATCTGTTTGTACAGGGACATCATTTTATTTTTACTTGCATTTTTATTGTACCTGCATTTCTGAATGTACTTCACTCTCACCCCTTCACTAATGTCCTTGCTCCCGTCAGACACACAAACTTACGGCCGCTGTTGCATTCGAAGTCTTCAAGCAGTGAAGTAAACACTGCAGTGTATAGTGTATTTCATAAATATGATTGCGTTTTCTATAGAAGAAAGAACCTATATTAATAATATCGTACTGAAAAATTATATTCAAGAAACGATCAATTCAATTTCAGAGAATATGCTTCAAAATGTTTTTAATAATATGCGTACTGAATTGAAGCCTGCATTGTAATGAACGGCAACCATTTTCAGCAACTTGTTTAAAAATTCAGATTAGCTTTTTTTGAATTGAGGTGGCTAGAAGCAAAGGAATGGTAGTGACATTTGTAATAACATGAGTTAAGTGCATCCAGTGTAAGCAAAAGTATCTAAAATTTTAGTGGCAAAGGGATATTTTAATCGCATCACACATTAAAATTTAAATAAAAATTTCACCGGCTTTACGAAAGCTTAAATATTTAAACCCCATTTTCTCAAAAGTAACTTAAGTGCACTTACAGCCCTTTACTTATGACCCCCTCAACTTAAATGCACTCTCTATATTGTATGTTAACACCAATAATTAATATGCTAAGTAAAGTAGACATTACATAACGAACATAGCCGCCTGAAAAGTTGAGTTTTTGAAAAAAAAATGCTACTACTCTACTGTATTTTGATAAATTCCGTAAAAGTGATGATCAAACTGAAAATCGTAATATCGTATTTCCCTACAACATAAATGGATACACTACTTTTCTCTCCTCCTATACCTAGTAAAATGATTTGTTTACATATTGCACTAGTAACATCAAACTCCTGTAATGGAAGGGGGTAACAGTGTTTCCGAGTATAGCCAGGTTAATGTTTAAAATGTTGGTAAAAATAAAGTGATGTCCCTGTATACTATTTACTTCCACAGTCGGGGTAGGTCTATATGGATAAAATATTGCAATGCTGCTACAACTCGATTTAGAGATTTTCATTCACGAAGATCCGCATTTCCATTATACTGTAGGCCTAAATGCTGTCATCTGTGTACAGTGATTTATTCTATTGGATGTATTTTGTTAATATTCAATATTTACGAGTCAATTTATTCCAGAATGGTGCACTGATAAGAAAAAGTAAAGTATCCGGTGACGCGACTTTTCTAATGGCAATAAGTTTTCATTCGACGCTGTACAGGGCTGTTTCCGATCTCTGATAACGAATTTGAATGACGTCATGTGCGTCAGGAATCATACAGACAGCTGAATTGCGGCGAGAGGTGACAGACCCGTAATGGGTGATTTCATAATCAGAGTGCATGGTGTATCACATTAGCAATGCCCAAGCAAATCGAGCCTTTTTGGGAGTGGTACATAACAACCCTTTCCATGCCAAGTACAGTTACGTGAAAATCATAGGAGCCTGCAAGAAACGTGGTTTCATTATTTCCAAGAAAGGCATTTTGTGTGTACCTAATAAGACTGGCAAAACTCGGATGGGATTAATTCCATAGTGGAAAAAGCAAGCAAATCCACCCCCCGTCACAAGTCGCCGCACCCCACGAGATGATACAAATTAATTCCATTCGAGCTTTACCAATCTTATTAAGTACACAGAAGATGCCTTTCTTGGAAAATAACGAAACCTCGTTTATTGCAGGCTTCTGTTATTTTCACTTAACTGTACTTGGCATTGGAAAGGGTTGTTATGTACTCCTCTCAAAAAGACTCGATTTTCTTGGGAATTTCTGCTGTGAATCGCCTGCTGGCTATGAGATCACTCACTACTGGTCTGTCATCTTGCGCCACAGTTCAGCTGTCGTGTGACTCCTGACGCACATGATGTCATTCAAATTCGTTATCAGAGATCGGAAACAACCCTATATGTCTGTTCATGTACCGTTGCCTATCACCCGCCACGTCGACAGATTAACTGATAAAATGTAGTGCTGGGTGTTTAATTTCTTAAAGAAATTGGTTCAGTGGGTCTTCTACTGCAGCTTACTAACTACTAGTTCAGCAGATCACAGTTTGTTTCTGAAACGGAAAACTTAAACATAAAACATAATAACATGTAACGACGTATCCAAATGTGTAATACAACTTTATTTACTACGAATCACTTTATATCATTTGAGAAATATGTGGTTTGAAAGTAGGTGCAATTTACATTGTACTTTTTATTCCTAGTTGAATTTTTATCGACATAAATCTTATACTGTAATTAACTTATCCTGTAATTCACTTATATAATAAATACGTTTTAAATTTAGAATAACAATAATGTGAACAGCAAAAACATCTTATCGTTTATTGTTTTCATTTGCGCACTCCGTGATAAAAAGAACAATATTGATACTTAAGATGGAAGATAATGTAAAGACATGCAAACTTCTTGTCCGTTTACTTTTGTATGTTAATACAGATAAAGATTTCGTTACTTATTTCACAATACTATATTCTTTTTTTCTTCAGAAGTGGCTTGTAAAACCCTATCATTTGAATATCTCAATGAAATGTAGGAAGTGTCTTGCACTGACACAAAAGTCAGTTTCGAAATATTGACATATTTATAATACTGAGTATCGTTGGTGCAGGAAAACTTTTCTTCATAGGCTCTTTGTATGTTTATATTTGCATAGCCTCTATATTTACTAATTTGGGCAAATATTATTCACACTCAAGTCCAACTATAGGTCATTAACTGACTTCTTTTTTTTTTAACACAGAGAGTTGAAATTTGATATCACAATATATTTTTTTACTTGGTTATTTAATGACATTGTACCAACTACTAGGCTATTTAGTGTCGATGGGATTGGTGGCAACGAAATGGTATTTAGCGAGATTAGACCGAGAATTCACCATAGATGACGTGACATTTGCTTTTGAGAAAACCTCAGAAAAAAATTCAACCAGGTAATCAGTCCAAGCGGGAATAAAACCCACGCCCTAGCGCAACTATGGAATGCAGGCAAGCGCCTCAGCCGACTGAGCTACGCCGGTGGCCAGATCACAATCTATGTCACTCGAGAATCAACAGATTGTAAATAGAGTTGGGACTACTTGCAACTAGAATATAAGTTATTTGTAACGTGTGCGGATAGGTATGATGACTTAAATATAGAGCTACCGTATACAATAGAAGGGAAAAGTAACTGACCACCCTACCCCATTATCTCCCTGCTTAGTTGCTTAATGAACGATGCCTTATTGCCTTGAGGTTCAAATCTGTCTTCGAACAGTTGACTAAACAACAACGTTTGGAAATTTATAGAACTGTGATGTATACAATAAGGAAAGATGCAACTAATTATTATCAAATTTCCTTCGGATCTGGCAGAATGTAACGAGCTGTAACATTGCAACTCAGATATTAAAAGCCAAATAAATTATCGAGGGCACTTAAGAATACCCTACACAGTTTGTTTACATGTAATATTACTGTATCAAGGACTCTATATTACGAGTGTATATAGTATACATTCAGCTTTAAGATTTCCAGCGTGAACTTCTAATCACTATTAATAATTACTGAAATGTGTAAAATTATTTTCTGGTCAAGCTATATATATTATTGGTAATAAACGGGATAGCGAAGGAGTGGACGTAACTCCCTTTATTTTCGACACTGTGATGGTTATGATTAGAACTAGGAAGTTGGTAGCAAAACTGTTAAGTTATGTGAACTTGGACTATATCTCTACTGAGTGAAAAGTAATAGAGCATCTCTCGATGTCAGTGAAGCAGAACGACAAACATGTACAGCCGGGTGGTAACCAAATATGTGCTCCAGTCGTCCACAGCCTTAGAATAAGAAAATAATATAAAAAACAATAATTTGTAATTGTAAATTTCGTAAATCCCAATCTAAATTAATTTACCCGTACATATAAAAATAACATACAAAATATAAAATTATGATTCTAGCCTCTTTATAACAAATAACAATGAACATTTTCATTTTATAAAAAAAGAAATACTCCTTTTAGGTTCAGAAAGGAAACAATATTTGTACTCTGAAAATATTCGTTCTACGTCACAAGACGTTACTGGAGCAAATCTGAAATATGATATAGTATTTCTTACAATCATCAGGCGAACAACTACTTTGCGAATCTAATAGTGTATCTCGTGTGTGGCACATAATTATTTTCAAGAAAATTTTTCGTTTCTATTGTAATGGCAGCTAGGAAGTTCGTATTATAATTCCGATGTTAAACTTGGACTGTAACGCAGCTGAATGCATAGCAGCACAAGACGTCAGTACTTCACGAAGAATAATCGGAGAAAAAAATTAACGTGTTACACACTCCTATTTGCATAATTATTCAATAATAGATGAGTTTACTTTTTTTTGGAATGATGCATAATATTCACATTACGTAAATAATACGATAATAACAGAATATCTCTCTTTTTTCAGAACCTAAACTACAGTGTGTCCCGTAGAACCACTACCACAAAGAAACCTGAATATCTGCTAAATTAATAATGACAAAATAACCGGACTTAGATTTTATGTTAGAAAAACTCACCAAGTTTGAATAGATCTCCACATGTGCGCCTCTGGTGGCAATATCAAGACGGTATTCTATCTCCCTCCATGTCTTCCGCAGCAGTACAGGTGTAACGGAAGCACAAGCTGCAGCTTTTGCATAAGTTGGATTTTTTTATGCTTTAAGTCGCAATCTTTTATGGTCAATGTTTTGAACAGTCGACTTCGGAATACCCAGCTCTGAACTGGCTCGTCGAATTGATTTCCTTGGGCTGCGATGAAATGCTTGGCTAACATCTTCAACTTTATCTGCGGACACTGCTTTTTGCCGCTTCCCTTCTTCCTTAACACAGAGCCTGTTTCGAACAGCTGATTATATCATTTCACAATGGTATGACGCTCTGGAGCATTTGAACCACATTCCTGCCTAAATCGCCTTCGCACTGCAATTGGGAACTTCAATTCGGCTAAACACTAACAACATTTCACTTTTTTCTATACAGTGAATTCCGCCGTTTTAACTCTATGTGTTGTCATACCCCGCTCATGCGCACTAGAATCATAATTTTCATTGTTACCAAACTTGGAGTGTTTCTACATAGGACAAGATGAGAAATATATTTCTAAATTCACTGAGTGACGAGATATTTATATTTCTTTGTGGTAGTGATTCTACGGGACAGTGTAGCCTATTAATACAAATTAACAATACCCTTTAAAGTGAAACTATTCACGACTCTACATAACTCCATAGAATGCCACTATGCGTTGTTTATGAACATACTTGTGTATCATTTGAAGAGAGCGGCAGCAGGGCGAGGCGCGGGTCCTATCTATACTCCTCTATAAAAATGATTTCATAGACAATTTAGAGCAGTATTTATCCAATTTAGAAGGTTGTCACAACCATATTATTGTTGGCGACATAAACATAGACATATTAGAAAATAGTATAGATTTAATTGGCAGTAAATATATGAATGTTCTCCATGAATATGGTTTTGTAAAATATTTAAATGCCGTCACTAAGCCTTCAATAATTTCTGGCACATGCATCGACCATATATTTCTAAAAACTCAAAATAATTGGAGCTTCATACCTGGCGTTCTATCTAGTGCTATTACCGATCATTATATTGTTTTTAGTTTATTAAAAATGTCTAACAATGAATACAATTCCAGGCCGTCTGTTACTCTCTCATTACAAAATATGCAACAAATTAATTATCCTGATTTGATTACAGATTTTCTAAAAGAAACCTGGGAATCGGTCAATAATTGTAATGATGCCAATGCCTGTTTTCAAATTTTCTACAATTTAATCATAAAGTATATAGATAAAAATACTATTATAAACAGTAATCAGAAAATTTCTAATAAATCCAAGAAAATAAAACCCTGGATCACGGCCGGCATTATTAATTCTATTCGTACAAGAGACAAACTTGCTTTAAAAGTTAAAAAGAATCCAAGTAACGTACAACTAAAAAATTACTACAGAGCATATAAAAATATGTTAACTCTTATCATTCGAAAAACGAAAATTAAATATTATGAATCCAAATTTGATAGATACAAAAATGAACCTAAAAAATTCTGGGAAGTTATAAATGAAGCTACAGATGTAAATGTACAAAATAAACAGCCAATGAAGGAGTTAAAAAACTATAAGGGTGAAATATTAAATTGCAGAAAAGAGATTGCAAACGAATTTAATAATTATTTTTCAGAGATGGGACACAAAGTTACTTCTAACATTAATACGTCAAATTTTAACTCTTCTCTACAAAATGAGACACAAGATGAACATTTAGCTTCCTCCATGTTTATTTTCCCTGTAACTGAAGATGAAATTATTATTTTGGTTAAGAAATTAAAAAATAATGTTGCTCCTGGTATAGATGGAATTAAGAATAATACTTTCAAAATTATTATCAAATATATATCAAAACCCATGGTTCATATTTTTAACTTGTGTTTTGCGCAAGGTATATTCCCAGATGTTTTGAAATGTGCCATAGTAATTCCAATATACAAATCTGGAGATAAAAATAATTTAAATAACTACAGACCTATATCTTTACTTCCAACATTTTCCAACTTGCTTGAAAAATGTTTAAAGAATAGATTAATAAATTATTTAGAAAAACATAAAATCCTTTCTAAAAATCAGTTTGGTTTCCGCAATAATAATTCTACTGATGATGCTCTTATTAATGTTACTGGAAAAATTATCAATGAACTAGATATCGGAAATAAATGTTTGGGTATTTTCTTGGATCTACGGAAAGCTTTTGACACTATCAATCATAATTTACTTTTGGACAAACTACATACTATTGGAGTTAGAGGTATAGTTTTAAAATTTTTCCAATCATATTTTAGTAACAGAAGGCAAATGACCAAAATTGAAGATCAATTTAGTGAATATAAATATATTGATATAGGTGTACCGCAAGGAACAATTTTGGGACCTATTTTATTTCTAATATATGTTAATGATCTGCTAAATATAAATTTAGAAAAATTTAATGGATCTATATATTCATATGCGGATGATACAGTAGTTATTTTCAGTGGTTTTTCTTGGCAAGAAGCATATAGAAATGCTAATATAGGTGCTAATATTGTTAAAAAATGGCTTAATTCCAACTTCCTTTCTTTAAATATATCTCAGTCAACTTTAGTTCCTTTTTCGTTAACAGCTGCCACTGTTCAAAATTTAAAATTTAGCGATGAATATAGACTAGTAATACACAGTAAAAATTGTTTAGATCCCAAAAGTTGTAAATGTCCACCGTTAAAAGAAGCCACGTATGTGAAATATCTGGGTATCATTATTGAACAGAATTTAAAATGGCCTCATCACATTACTTATCTTTGTAAGAGGATTCGTAAAACAATTTATAAATTCGTTAATCTTCGATGTTACTTACCCATTAGAGCTCTACGAAATGTTTATTTGGCCATTATTCAGTCTTTCATTCAATATGGTATAATTGTTTGGGGTGGAAGTACAAAAATTAATCTTAGTCCGTTAAATTTACTACAAAAACGAATAATTAAAATTTGTTTGAAGAAACGTTTCGAT
This sequence comes from Periplaneta americana, assembly GCF_040183065.1. Taxonomy (NCBI): domain Eukaryota; kingdom Metazoa; phylum Arthropoda; class Insecta; order Blattodea; family Blattidae; genus Periplaneta; species Periplaneta americana. The sequence goes on along the minus strand of NC_091130.1, from coordinate 72,149,824 downwards.
TATTCAACTAAATTAATTTATTCTGAATTTAATGTATTTAATATTGAACAAATTTATAAGTATACGCTGTTAAAATTTTATCATAAAAATCATAATAAGTTTGTATTACAGACACACAATTATGACACAAGGCGAAATATTAATTTAACATTAGTAGAACCTAAATGTCTCACATCTGCTGGTCTAAAGCATACTGTAGCATTAATTTTGGCCCTCGGTTGTACAATGCTTTAACTAAATTACACCCAGAACTTCTAACATGTAACCCACTAACATATAACAAGAAAATTAGAAACGTGTTAATATCTTCAATTTGATTAAATAAATTTATAGCCTATGTGTATGAATTAATGAACCTATATTATATTTGTATTCTATAATTTTGAAATATATAGTCCTACTTTTCACGTGCAATATTATTCTTCTCTAGTGTTAATATTATATTATATAATTCCATTGCCGCTGTAATTTAAATTTTAGTTCCTATTTTATTTTACTTATTTATTTTTATTATTGTTATTATTTTTTATTTCCTATATTTCTCTTATATTAATATTGTATTATATAATTTCTGTAACTGTAATTTTAATTCTATTTCCTATTTGATTTTATTTTATATTATCTTATAGGCCTATTAATATTATATCTGAACTGCGACCGAACACGAGCGCTGCTCATTCGGTCTCAAATTTTGTTAATACTACTGTATCTCCTTTTTTATATTGTTTGTATTATTTTATTTCTATTTCTCTTGTTTGTTTGTAATTATATATTCTTGTATAATTATATATCTTCGCTTACTCAACTAACTGAAATCTACTGCTTCGGTATGAACTTCCTAGCTCTGGTTATGATTAAATGAAGCCTGATGATTTAAGTCCAGAACATTGGTATAGAGACCGACATTGTCATAAGACAGCTGAATTCTGCGCCATGTTCTGTCAGATGTTTTGCGGTTCCTAATCCGGGAGTCACGGGCGTGCGTGAAGGCATCTTCCACAGCTAATGGTAACTCTTCCGTTGTTCGATATCAGTTATTACTCCCACTGCATGGTTACCAAAGTTACCAACACAAATATTTGTGAAATAAAGAGAGTAATTACGCCCACTTCTCGACCACTCTGTACAGAGAGGTTTTTTTTCCTCTAACCGTGGGGAATTCACTTTCCGATCTAGAGGACGAGAACGCTGTAATTCCCGCCACACGGAAGCAATAATGGCGGACAGATGGGTGGGCGAGCGAACAGTACGTGTTGTTCATAGACGAAGTTTCTCACATAATGTAGAAGCAATATGAAGCTGTCTGGTGGGCAAACAGCTGTTTTGTACATGTTATTCATTTATTGTACGCTCGTTCTTGATTCTAAATCTTGGCCAGGTACAGTTTAAATCATTCATAACAGATACGTGTTAGAACAGCGTGTATTTATATACGATAATTATTGTGTGAAAACGGAGTCTGTAATAACAGTGACAAGATGATTCCGGAATGAATTCTTACACTCTATACCAGATGTCTTTGGAGCAGACTATAACAAGAGTCTCGATGCATCTCATGTTATCGCTGCGCTCCCATTGGTTGGCGAGTCGTTACTTAGCTGAGAGCGTTGCAGATACTAGCGCGTGCATATCCTGGTTACGAAAATGACATTTCTCCAATCGAAGTCCTGTCGGAGAGTAGCATAAGCTAGACGGTCCACTGCATGCTCCATCGTCAAATGTTCTCTCCTCACAGCTCGACGACACCGTATGCCACGCTCTCTAAAACGTCCCCTCACGGTGTGTGGGGAACCTAGAAAGTTGGACGCCATCTTGAGTTGAGAGGCAGTTCTCAACTGGCGTCGTCTTCCCTTGTAGAGATGTGCGGCCGACCAGGAATGAGACGATTCACAACTTCACCATTCTCGATAAAAAAAATTTAGCCCACCGCTTAGCAGTTGACAATGGAATCCCAATCTACCTAGCCGCCATCGACGCAGAATAACCTACGCGAACCAGGACAATGACTTGTTGACGAAGTTGTTGTCTCTCTACCATCTTCAAGTGTAATGACAAGACAACGTTTTATTACGACAGGAGTATTGCTTGAAAGAGAGAGGGAGGTTTATTATTTATTAGAATTTGAGCATATTCTAAGAGATGCCGCCACATAAATATAGTTTTGCAAGACATATATGATGGCAAATTTGGAATTAAAAATATATATATATATATATATATATATATATATATATAGTTATTATTTCATTCTTCAGAGGCCCTAATGTATCTAGAATCAATTCTCCATTCGATTTTATAACATATTTTAAACAAAATACAACAAATTTAAATGGTTTAATTATGTGTTACCTGATAAATAGACAGCGGAAAAAGTCAAATAAAATGTTTACGGTTTACAAGTACTGTATGCATAGACCAGCGTTGTCAGACAGAGCCTAAGCGGAACGGAGCGCTCCACTATGACTCGTTGCGTGCTCCGGTGCTTCCACAGACATAAGAAAGTTCACGCTCCGACTGCACTCTCTAGCTCCACAATCGGTTTTGGAGCTTACAACTCTGACACTACTGGCATAGACCATGGCATGAGGTGTGCATGCTTCCCAAGTAGGTAGCTACAACACGGTACCGTCCGCAGAGAGCACCACGCGAACACCGAAAACAACTGCCACTCTGCGTTCTCAGTCAGTCCTCGTCCATATTTGAATAGAGAACATTGAGACGCGTAAACATATTCTTCATTTGTGTTCAGTGAAGTGGTCATAATGCCGAAGACAGATGTTAAAAAACATAGGGTGTATTCTTTAATACAAGAATATGGTGTCCACATTTTTAGTAGTGATACTGGTGAAACAATTAAGTGTTGGTTATGTATGTGTGCATTAAGAAAGATAACAAAACAATAGATAGAACATCAATGTAATACACAGAATCACACGAAAAGTGTTGCTCTATGGTAGAAGAAAATAAGAGTTCAAGTTCAAATTCCGCCTCAAATATGAAATATGACTTTTGCCAGGATTTGTGTCGAATGATGATAAGTTGCAATATTCCATTCAAAACGTTGGACAATTCTCACTTTTTAGGGTTTGTAGAAAAGTACACAAAATATCAGACACCTTCTGAATCATAGATTCGAAAACCGTTCTTACCTGCACGCGCCTCTATTATGCCTACTGTGCTTACGTAAACAACAACCCTCTGACGAGACATACTACTCGCGTTGTAGTTACCTTCACATCCGAATGACTTTTTTTTCCTCTGTTTACTGATGAACTACTGCTTTGACGAGACGAGCTTGCGATACGAATGTATCTTGAACTTAGAAATTGTCGGCGGCCCATTCTTTTTGCCATCATGTGCACATAATTGTAAGGAGAGGCAGAAAAATGTAACAGGAAGAGTTGCATCATTAAATTCCATTTACTGTAAGCATTCGAAAACAGGTCTCGATAATCGATAGGGTCCCTCTTTCCTGCTCTGGTGATGGAATTCGTAGATAGCTCAGAAATGTTGGATTTTTCTGTACCTATGACACAGCACAAAAAGTCACAAATTTTTATCACGTTGAACACTGCAAATATTAAATTATAGGCTACTTAACAGTTTTCACATCAATTTCTATTGTGCTGCTATTAGTCCTTTCTTATCTACCTTGTTAATTATTCAGTCTTTCCTTCGTCTAATAATATCGATTTTGATAGTTTATATTCATAATAATTATGTATGTCTTTAGCAAGAAATCCTAAATAAAAATTTTAATTTCAGTTATAGAATACGTGTATAACGTAAATCCGTCATTTCTTATTTTTATAAATATTTTAATTTTTATTGTTCCCTTTATTTCAGGTGACCATAAGTATTACTAAATCATTCATTACTGCGATTGGATGGGAGCCTTGTAAGTACGTATTATTCCAATTATTTATTTTTAAAGTGCCAGGAGTAATAAAAATGCGTTATTCTCATTGCGGTGTCATTGTACGTTCAAACGGAAATAGTACTAAAAAGTAAAGATTATTTTTATGTTGTGAGAACCATAATAATTACAACTGAATCTGTAATATGTCTGAATATTCTGGGAAATAAATAAATACTTGGTTGCTAAGCAAACATGCGCAGTAGCCCAGCTATAATGTCAGTAACTTTTTGACATACAGCCTACTGTATAATTGCGTATGGGTACGAGGTGTGACAAATCTCCAATAAGGAGCAAAACAACTTCTAGCAGCAGAGATGGACTTCTGGCGAAAATCTGCCGGTGTCTACTGCCTAGACAGAATTCGAAATGAAAGGGTTAAAGAGACTGGAAGATAGGACTATTTATTATGGACTGTGTATGGGATAAGCAAATTTCCTCGTTATATATGTCCAAAGGAGAAGAGATTAGCCAGAAAAACGACGAATTAGTAGTCTGTAACACACGAAGATAGAAATGGCGGGAAAGTAATAAGGCTACAGCAAGAACCATGTCAGAAAGTAATGTGTAGGAAGGAGATTGATTGGTCCATAACCGATAGAGAATGGAAAACCGGAAGTCGTTACAGGACGATAGTCTGAATTATCACTTTTAAAAACATACAACAGCGATTTAGTCCAAATCCTATTAGACGATTTTCTTAGTAATTTCATTTCCTAAAAGTGAGACGACTTATTCAGTTTCTAAATAAAGTATTTTACAAGGGAAATCAGTATGTGGAGAAGTATTTGTACTTGCCGTTGCGATATCATTATAAGTGCTTGCTTTTTCCTAACACAAAACTAACCAGACAGACAAGGGTCTCTCTTTCTTGAAGGATTGGCGGTTACTAGTTACGAAAATTACTTGCGTGAGTGAATTTGCACTGAAGCTATCAGTTTTTCATCTAGTAATTAAATTTTCCCTACTATTTTGATACCAAATTTGCCCATTAACTGCCGTTGCCATCCGACTAGGCGCAACTGCTGTAGTTAGAAAAATCGTTATACAATGGTGATCGTTATACGATATGGATTCACGTGTTATTTGTTTTTGATCTTTACTGATAGTTCCTATTGTGCTTTCTAATCACATTTAAAAATAATTTGCAAATTGAGTACCAAAGTTGCTACACAAGCCGAACTATGGTTGGAGGGTTAAGTATATTTTATTAAAATAATATCTCTAGAAATGAAGCAAATTGACTTACTATGCAGGCATCCTTAAAAGGTATTCGGGTACCGATTTCACTGCCGGCACATATCATTCTTCTTGGTAGTTCTACCCAGTAACATTTGCAGTCCGCTTTAGATATAATGGTCATATTCAAGGCTTGCAAAACACTAGCAGTTTCTAAGTAAGGTGAAACCTACCAAAAGAATAAAAAGCTCATTAATTTTAAAGTTATCATTCATTTTAAGTTATCTAGTGTTTCAAGACATGGCATAATGTTTATCACATGTGAAGTAGATCAGATTTAGAGCACGTTTTTGCGTATACACTCTTAGGATGTCGCGAGGTAATCTTGTCACTGAATTCTGAAATAACTTCTCTATTATAATACGTGTCCGTGCTAGAAGTAGCCTATTCAACACTAACATACACAGGTATAATTTAACATCTGTAGGAATAGTAGTAGCTTTATTTTTCCTGACAGAGTTAAGGCCATAAAGCCTCCTGTTCCACTCAGCCATGTTTTAAAATATATAAAGTACATAGAACACATAAAAGAACAGAATAGAAACAACATACAAGTAGACACCTAAGAGATTACATAAAATAAATTGGACAGTTACAGTTATACATATATCAAAATTAGCACATGACGTGATAAACATAAACAACTTACAGGACTTGGATATTGCTTGAGATAAACTCTACGATAACATACTAGTAATACGTGTATGAAATGCATAACGACAATGTAGACAAATTGGATGATACAGAAATTGCTTGAAATAAATTAGACAGTGATGTATACGAATATTAGACATATACAGTCTTACTAATAAACCTTGTATAGTTTTTATACGAGACTTATGCAGAGTTGAGACAGAAAACATTACTAATAAACCGTGAATAAGCTATGGACGTATAAACAGGCTGTAACTATACAATGGGAATTGCTTTGCAGTAGTTATATACACAAAACCCCTTGTTTAAGCGTTGTATATAGGGAAAAAATGGCCGCCCCTCTAACAGCTGTTCGTATCGACTGTCATTTTATGATGATGTTTACCTTGTAACCACAGAAGAACAAACCAAAGATCATAGAATTATTAGAATAATATTGCTGTAGCTTGTACTCTTTGACCAAAATATAGTGTGGTAATCGATTAGAGCCAGTTGTACTATCGATATTTAACACGCCACACTAGAGCGCTCTACCGGATGCAGTAGAGAACCTCAGATATTCTATTACCTTTCGTAACGAAGTAATGACGAAAATATGACGTAGCTGTGTAACAGTTGTACTGTTATACACGACGTATGTAGTGATTATTAGTAAGGAATCTACACATGACTTATAAACGAGCTACTCTTTGTATAAGTATAAGAAAGTTAAACGTCTGTATATAGAGTTTTTATTAGTAAGACCGATAAAGTACATAGGTAGAATATAAATAAATTAAGTTACTTGATAGACTTATATAAATTACTTGAGTTAAACTAAGGAAATTACAGGGCAATTACAAATGATTCATCAGGTTTTAAGCGGCTGCATAAAGAAAAATATAACACTTAGAATAATGTATGATACATCAAAATAAACAGAAACTGTCCAAGTTTTGGACACACCTTCACAAGTGTTCGATGTGGCTTTCTCTCGTTACACGACACACATTGATGCGATATTGAAGTTCGTCTCATACGCGGAGTAGCTTATCCCTGGTAATGATCGTAAATGCATCTGTAATGCGATCCTGGAGCTCAACCAAAGTTGCTGTTAGTGGTGGCACGTACACACCCCCAGAGAAAAAAATCATAGACCGTTATGTCGGGGGATCTAGGAGGCCACTGTAACAACGCTAAGTCATCTTCAGCGCATCGCCCAATCCAATTAGTACCCCAGATGCGTACATTATAGCGATTAACTTTGCCACTCAAGTGAAATGTGGCCTCGTCACTAAACACTAGAAAGTCCTCAAAACCATCATTCTCTTCCATAGCGGCCTGCATAGAATTACAAAATTGATATTGTTTGACGAGGTCTTCCGAGTTTAGATTTTGCAGTAACTATGCGGTACGGTTTTATTCGCAATCGGGTTCGTAAAATTTTCCATACGGTCGGTTGCGAAATATCAAGTTCCCGACTGGCGCGGTATGTTGATTTCTGAGAGCTGTGACTGAAACTCGCTCTCACTCGCTCCACTGTTTCATTAGAAACGCTTGGACGTCCACGGCTTTTACCTTTACTCACGGTACCAGTTGCCTTAAAATGACAATGCCATTCCAGAATGCTTTGGTGACCTGGCGGCGAAGTTCCAGGGTATTGTCTCCGGAACGCACACTGTACGGTAACAAAGGAAAATTACTTCTCATATTCCAAAACTGTGAACACAAAAATATTTACTGAAGAAGAGGCGATTTTTGCCTTGAAAACATTGTATAAAGGATATTATAATTTAGTTATCAATGGGATGTTCAATTTGTTTCTTAGTCACCAAGTGGTAAAGCAATCTACAATCTTCGGCAGCTTTTCAGTGAACTCGGATCTGTTAAAGATTGTCCACAGTCAGGTAGGCCTATTGCAGTTACCAATGAAGACACCGAGGTTTTAGTCTTGCAAGCAGTCCTAATAAATCTAAACGCCGAATGGCTGTAGAACGAGTGTTTCAAAAAGATCTGTTTAGAGCAGGGCTGGGCATCGGGAGCGGATCCAGACTCTAAACGGGAACGCTTAATATTCATCCGTCACTGAATCAACGCTATGCGGTGTTCGGCGGGGAAGAAAGGGGATGAAGAGAAATCATATGGCTCCCCGTGAGAGAGTAGAATCCGCTCTTGCTGCCCAGCTCTGGTTTAGAGAATACTACAAAAGGTGAAATTCATAACCTACATTCAACGTCTGATATGTGCTATTGAATGCCGATCTTGATCGCAGGCTACAGTTTTGTGAATTTATGTTGAATTAGGTTAATGAAGGAGATCCTGAGTTATATTCAAGTTGTTTGAAGTGATGAAACAATCGTTAAGTTATCCGCCCATGTTAATCGCTACAACTATAAGCACTAGTATCTTAAAAACCAGAACATCAGGCCTGAAAGTCAAATTAACCACCTAACCGTTACAGTTTTGGATGGAATATTCGGATCATGCTTCTTTTTTTAAATGACATTGTGACTGATCAGACTTACTGTAATTGGAAAAGCTATCAACGTACGTAGTTCAAAGACTACAGATACATGGCAATTATTTTGACTCATTTTAGTGTAAATTTGAAAGTTTCTCCACCGTATTAAGCCACCGATGTCGGAACTATATCGAGAATTTTTTTATGGGAAAGTCGTTGAAAGGAGAGGATTAATTGAAATGCCAACAAGGTCTCCAGACCTCACTCATATACAGATAGTTATTTTTACTCCTAGTCAGAGAAAAGTTGTGCGCCACGAAACGAAGAATATTGGATGACTTTAAAGTATCCATCAACAAGGCCTTTAATTAAATATATTTAGACCAACAACTCTGCCAAGTCGTTTGTCTCATTGTTCGTGAATGCCTTCAGCTGTGTGTCATTACGCAAGGAAGACAATTTGAACAGATAAAGTAGCTGTAAATCACTATGGAGAGTAATAAATTAAAAAGTATTAGTAATAAATTGAGACTGCCAATTTGTAAGGATAAATGGGGAGTGACGTTTGCGCAATCATATACAGAGTGTTAATGAATAACACGATGTTTTCGCTGAGAGTAGAGGGTCTTGGACGGGTAGTTCGAAATAGGGAACTCATATTTTCCGGCATAAAATGTCTATGGTATAGGGCACTAAAGGAATTGTTACAATTTGGTACTCACAAATCAATAATTAATCAAAGTAGGATTGTAACTCATCAACAGTGTTTGCACAATTTACCGTTATCATATTAATCAGCAAGATTTACTGACTAGTCACATGATTGCACACCGTTTCATTAAAGTTGTAATCTGAACTCATTTATTGATAATAATTGTTGCGATTCTACTTGTCCTAGTGTTGCGAGATATCTACAGTTGATTGTTATTGTGACTTACAAGAAATCGGAGCAACTCTAAATGAATTGAAAGTTAAAAGAATGGAGAATGGTTGCACTTTCGCTGAACTTTCCGACTTGCATTTTATTTAGCTCAGATCTGGGCGTTATTAACTCGATTTACAGTCTTAAGCAAGCAACCGGGTGTGGAGGTTGATTTGTGTAAGTCAGAGGGATTAGCGTAGCAAAGGCATTGACCTGTGTAATAAGTAGGGGGCGTATGTTGATGACCTAAAAATCTACTTAAATCAATAAAATGCCCTTAAAATAGTGGAAAAATGGCATTAAATTAAAAGAAAATGACAAAAATATTATTCAAAGTATTCGAACCACAATTTCTTAAAAATTAGTCACCTTGTTTCAATGACTGCCCATCAAACTCGGAGAGAGAAGGCAACTTCCTGCAATTTGACTAAGATAAAGGAAGAGGGCATGCAACAAAATGAAGGTTTCAAGGGAAAACTACAGATTTTAATGAGGGTTTACAATGTGTTTCAATCAGAGGTGGTCCATGTCAGTGCCTTCATTCTCCGTCGCCAGACCTTTCAGATGAGCGAGTGTGAATGACAAAAACAAATTGTGGGCGCAGCGTGTATTTTTACAATCTTTGTGTTAAAAATACTGTCTACTACAGTAGATCCCTCCCGAACCATATTGGGGACACAATGTCCTATCGTCCAGGAAACTGTGAAAGTTCCCCCCTTCCAATTGTAAATTCTAAAGACACCCTGGTACCGACAGAAGAACAGTAGCAGTCAAAGCCCTCACTTAAACTGAACTGTTGTGAAGCATTTTACATTACTTCCGTTGTGTGAGGTAAAGCCTTCAGTGGAATGAGGGAGGAACTTTAGAGTTTGTTTCAAACTATAAAACTCAAACTTCACTGTTATTTACCTATTCAATAGGTAGTTATTACTGAGCTATTTGCTTAGAAAAAGAAGTAACAGAACTATATGTAAAGAAGGAAGTAAAATGCATTCCAAATGATCTAAAAGATCTTCATAGTATTAAAAATGACCAAAAATTCCGGAAAAAAATAAAAAAAAAACCTATTAAGTTAGTTCAAAAAATGCAACATAAGAAATTATTTTTTTACGTTGCTATTAACACAGAAAGAATTTCCATATTAATAGGCATCATCCTAATGTTAAAAATAAGAAGATGACTTTTCATCAACATCCGCCCCATAGTAATAACTAATAAGTGAACGAAGCCGGTGTGAAATGGAGGATATTGAAATGAAATAAGATTTAGTAGCATTGAAGGAGATCATAGAGGAGATGAGGAAGAAGATGGAAGAAATCCAACTTGAAAATGAAAGTTTGAAAAGCAAATGGAAGCACTTAGAGGATGAGAAGAGACGGAACTTTATATATTTTTTGGAGTAGAAGAAAAGGAGAAAGAACATAGGGTGAAACATGCGAGAAGATAATAGGAGTGTGTTGGGAGTGTTTTGGAATGAATTTGAGCGACGGAAAAATTGTAAAAGTATTTAGAATAGGGAGAAGAAATCTAAATTGTAATCCAGATCAAGTTAGGCCTATAGTTAAATTGAAGAGCATGATAAGGAAGAAAAAATCGTGGAAACAGAAGGTTGCTAGAGAACACTTTTATTAGAACGGACAATGACTGGAGCAGAAGACGGGTTTTTGTCCCTTTCCTGAAAAAAAGCTAGAAAAATAAGTCAATTTGCAAAACTGTGCAGAGACAAATTAAAGATTATAAATTGATCTTTAGTGTAGACGAATGTCTCGGAGGCATTAAGGAGCCGGAAATAGATTCGCAAGAAATGGAGAGAAATAGAAGAGTCTTGAAGGAAAAAATTATGGGATTAATGTCGATGAGTATTGGAAATAATATCAGCTTGGGCAACTTTAATGAAAGTTGTAGTTATTATGAACCATCACCTCCCAAAGTGAAGCGGAAAAGCATTCACGAACAGTTTTCCGAAAAAAAAAAAAACAAGCAATGTGTCTATGACAATGTCAAGAAAGAAAACCATTGCAACAACTGACAGAAAATTTAAGATATCACTGGAAAAAGTGCAGCAAATAATAATAACAACTCTTTAGAGAGGTGGTAACGATCATCATCATCATTGGCATTGCGGCCCTTATAGTTTAGCCTTAGCCTCTCTTTTGGGTTTCTCAACGTTAACATTTTTCCGGGATTGGGTTGTCAACCCAAAGCCCAACCCCCAACCTGGAAGGCCAGGGAACCTTCTGTTAGGGTTACCATTCCTTAGCCGAAAAAATCCCGTTTAGGCGCCGGATATTCGCCTTGAGTCTTCCTAAAGAAGACCTACTGGTTTTCTTTTAGTGAGGGCCATTCCTGAGATTTAAAAATTCACCTATTCGGCTTCGGTGAATTCTTCAGGACTACTACCAGCTGTTTCTCACCGGTTTCTCATGTATTGTTGTTAAACATGCCGGGGTTATTTATCGACCAGCCAGGTCTAGATCCGCCATGTTCTGTATAAGCAGGGCCACCTCTTGCAGGATGTGGTTCTTCACCACGCATGGACGGTCTTGGCTATAGCGTCCTCGGCAAAAGATCTTGCATATGCCTCAGCTTAGCCCTGGGTAGACGAGGACCAGTGCTGAGTCAACCCCATGCAAAGGTACTACCTCTGTCATCCCCTTGACCCCGGTAACGATAGAACACAGAACTAATCGAATCCGTCAGCATATGTAGGCCTACACAAAATTACGGAGAAAGCGAGTGATATGGGATAGGAATTGACTACTAGCATTTAAATAATTGGGCGAAAGAAGCAGCCATCTCGATGGACATTCCCAATTTTAAAACTATCAAATATTTCCTGGATCAATTAAAACGCCACTATAAAATAATATCACACAATATCACAAGGTTCGTTACTAGGAGGAATGTTATTCTTGACATCGCCGTCGTAAAGATCAGAGCAATTGGAGTTTCTGCAAGAATTAGGGCTACATTGCAACTAATGAAATCAATGCAGACATGGTGTTCAGTACGGACCAAAGTAGATTTGAATATAAACTCGCGTCGAACAGGACATTATAAATGACTGAGAAAAAACGACTAAAGCTGTTATAGAATCACTCTTCTCGGGTTCTCAGCCAGGTGAGTTGGAGATTAGCTTCCAAGCTTTCGACGGCTAGCTCTGCCATCCGAAGAAGATGGCAGAGCTAGCCGTCGAAAGCTTGGAAGCTAATCTCCAACTCACCTGGCTGAGAACCCGAGAAGAGTTATTCTATATCAAACGCCGGAAAAGCCTCAAGTCATACACGACTAAAGCTGTTGTACAATGCGTTTTATCTACTACCCACTCCTACACCATTCAGATGTTTATTTTAATGTCAGGGTGTCAGTAATTTTCTGTTGATTCGTTGGAGGGACAATTGAAGAGTGTGATCCCAAAACCTGTTCAATCCATTTGGCCATTTTTATGATTTATAGGTTACATAATATATATTATTAAGCTTGAGCCCTCTATCATTATGTATTTGAAGCATGTTTTCTTCCAAAGCGACGCTAATTCTTGTCTAAAAGGCTGTTTATTGTGCATGTCACTTGAAAACTCGTTCAGTTCGTAGACCGGTGGATATATAAAACTAGAACAGTCCTTTTATAAAAATGGACTTGACGCGTTTTGAGAACACTCTTCAACTAATAATTAAATGCTTTTAAGTAGCAGTACAGTAAACGATACAATAAAGCCCATCATTAGCATAGGGATTTCTTCCTTATAAAAACATTATTTACCATTCTTCATTACTCTCTAAGGGATTTACAGACTACCGATAATGCCATAAGGATATCCATTCTTTAATTAATTAATTAATTAATTCCAGAATCTGAATTTTAGTGCAGAAATAATAAGAGGATAGATGGAATAAGAAATGAAGCCGCGTTGGAAAGAATGGGTAAAGAAAGAATGATGCTGAAACTGATCAGAAAGAGAAAAAGAAATTAGCTAGGTCGCTGGCTGAGAAGAAACTGCTTATTGAAGGATGCACTGGAAGGAATGGCGAACGGGAGAAGAATTCGGGCAGAAGAAGATATCAGATGATAGACGACATTAAGATATATGAATCATATGAGGAGACAAGGAGGAAGGCAAAAATAGGAAAGATTGGAGAAAGCTGGGTTTGCAGTGAAAGACCTGCTCTTGGACAGAACACTGAATGAATGGATAAATGATGAATGAAGGAATGCATGAATGAATGAATGAATGTTTTGATTGGTGCATGCACGAGAAATAGAGCGATATGTGAATCATATGAGGAGACAAGGATGAAGGCAATAGGAAAGATTGGAGAAAGCTGGGTTTGCAGTGAAAGACGTGCTCTTGGACAGAACAATGAATGAATGAATGTTTTGATTGGTGCATGCACGAGAGATAGAGCGATATGTGGTATAAACAGCTCCCAAATGCGTATTAATTGAGGAGATCGAAGTTAAAATGTAATATATATATATATACACACACACACACACACACACACACATTTGTATTATTTTCTTTTCGAAATAAGCAATATAGGGTGAACCCTAAGATAATGGGAAGCACGAGATTTATTAAAATGTATCTAAGTTATTTTATCTTTCACTTGCTGTTAGAATAAATAAGCCTAAACTAAATTAATGTTATTCATACGGGACCACTCACTGGACAGTAGAACTGTCCACGGGCTGGGATCAAGCATGTGATACTTTTAACGATATGAAATTGAACAGTAGAACATAGCTGCGCCCACGCATGATTCGACAAAATAATGTTATTAGTTATCACCAGGGAACGGATTTATATGGACTAAAAATATATGAAATATGTAAATATATATGTAGTTATTTTTACCAAAATATGGAATTAAATATGGATTTTTACCAAAATATGGAATTAAATATGGACTTAAAATTATAAAAAAATGACTATGTACGTTAAATATTGGTACATTTTAATCAAACTAAACAAAAAATATAATGGACGTACCTTATCTTCCAATGTAGTTTCAACAAAACACAATTTTTATTGTCTGTTACCATAACAATAGGTTACAAACATTTCTTTCAAGTGCTGAAAAGTGAATCTTCTTCTATTGTCTCTGAGGATAGATTTATACTGACTAAAAGAGCGTTCGACGTCACAAGAAGTAACTGGTACATAATTCAATTTCACAATGTCTGCTGGGGATAAGTCCAAGTTAATCTTCACTGTTGATTCACCACTCATCACAGCAACAACCTTTTGTAGTTCTTCATATCCAGGGTTTTTTGAAAGTACAGTGTCCACCTTAGCTCTTACTGCATCTGCAACTTTACCTCTACCACGATTCAGTTGTTCCACAGTACTATTTATAATTTCAAAACTTTCAGATAGTGAAAGGTGCCTATTTTGGAGACTTTTGAGCGTTTTTATGATGCATGAAAATGTATGCTGAATGTGAGCTAAGTCATTCTTCACACTTATGTCACAGGTAACTGTTTTCGCAGTATCAATTGAGACTGCATCTTCAGAGTCCAATGCAAGGAGAACATTGTTAATAGAGTCTATATGTTCGGCATAATATTCAACTGCTTCTAGCCATGTACCCCATCTAGTTAAAATTGGCTTTGGTGGCAATGGAATTTCAGGGTACATTTCTTTCAACACGTTAACTCTACTGGGAGCTTTGAGAAATACTTTTTTCGCTGATGAAATCAACAAATCTACTTTAGGGAAATTGTCTCTGACCACTTCTGCCACACGATGAAATGCATGCGCCACACAAGTAAAATGAGTCAATTTAGGATATACAACAGATAATGCTTGTCCAGCTTTGACCATATAAGGGGCAGCATCGCTAATAAAGAATAACACATTATCGTACATAATACCCTTTGGCCACAGGATACCCATAGCTTCGTTGAACAGTTTAACTATAGTTTTGTTATTGCACTTTTCTAGAACATCACAATGTAAAAGAATTCGTTCAGAATATTGTTCACTTAACAAACCGATAACTACATTACCAACAAGTCTACCTTCTTTGTCGGGAGTCTCATCAATGGAAACCCAAATTGAACTATCTTTAATTTCATCTCTTATCTTCTGTATTGTCTCATCGTAGATGGATGGAGCATACGTCTTCCTAAGTGTTGACTCATCCGGGATTGTATGTTGAGTATATTTTTCAAGGAATTCCCTGAAGACCTTATTCTTTAGTTTGTAGAGAGGAATATCAGCAGAGATGAGAGAACGGCACAGGTCGATGTTAAACTCAGATCTTACATTCGATGTTGTTGGTTGTGTTAAAAACAATTGTCTCTGCTTGGAATTTAGTTGTTTGTTGGCCTGATGTTTACTAGTTGTAATGTGTTGTTGCACCAGGAACTTTTGTGTAGATGATACTGCACACTGACACAAATTACAAAATAATATTTTATTGTCAGTTGATAAACCATCTTCTTTAAATTCTGAAATGTAACTTGTTAGTTTTGATTTTAAATTGACTGAATGACGTACTTTTGGCATATTTACCGTCTTTATAGTATGATTTACAAAACTGAACCTATGTGTACTCTGACTGGCATTTAACTGTTGAGCTGCACAACTGAAGTCTGTTAAAAATTTTAAATTAAATTAATACAGTTTTGTAACTTACTTTCCCATTGTTGATAGGACTGCTAATTTTCAAATAACTCTGATGTTAAAGGGATTACTGAACATGTGTTTAAATCTCTATTGTTGAAATGTATTTTTAAAAGTTAATGGAATTTTGTTTTGTTTTATTGTTAAACCTAATATAATATGGACTGTTTTATATGAAATATGGAAAATATATGGAAATTAACGAAAATATGTACTAAACTCTAAAATATGGAAAAATATGGAAAATAAAAGTAGGATTTTTCAACCCTACACATTGTGAAACATAAAGATAATGCAAAATATAAATTATATTAGCTTTATAAGTAAATATGTATTTACATATAAATCCTTTCCCTGGTTATCACGAAAGATGAAACAGCTTCTCACTTACTTCAGAGTGCAGATTCATTTTTGTCCTTATGTCACAATACTCCATTTACGAAGTCGCGTCTGTGGATACAGTAGCCTACTAGCACACTGGCCATACATCCAGGCGGCTCGGATTCGATCCTCGGTCAGGTCTGTAGGTCTGTGTGCAATTTGCGATTGACTAAAGGGACGTTAAGAGTTTTTCTCGGCGTACTTTCGTGTCTCTCTTCCATTCCATCAACACTCTCCACTTCCCTCTCATTTCATCTATAATCTATAATAGTAAAAATATTCTGGGGTGATATCTGTTAGGTGGTATGGGTTTCCAATGCTGTTCTAGGTTCTGAAGGCTTCGACCACAGGGCTCTGGGTTCAATCTTGTCTGTAAATGATGGAAACTTACCTGCAGGGCTAAAAAAGAATGACCCGCCTGTCAGTATCGCATTCACAATGTCACCCGAGTCATCTGTCGGACTTAGACATTCATCACATATATGATGTACAGTGAGCCTAAACATTCGATCAGTTGTATTTCCACACCCAATGAAAATTTTCACTGAGTAGCCCGGCATTCAGCGCGACGGATGTTGCTATCAGCAACTGAATCACTTAAGGCAGGGATGAGACGATATTAGCCCCCAATCATGGTAGAATAGCTTGACCTTGATCACTGGCGCATAGCGCATCCACTACGTACCGTAGCGTCGTAACGTAGACAACAGGGATGTACATGCATATAGGTACAGCACATCGAATAAAGGCAGCAATTATTACAATAACTTGCGTTACTAAATTTTTGGCTATGTAATAGAGTTAATTACTAAGTTATGTAATATACATGTACATATATGAACAAATCGCAAAGGGAAAGGTTTTTTAGGAACAAAAAGAGAAATAGGAAAAGTTAATTGTATGTAAACCATTCTATTGTTAAAAGCAATTATTTATTATGTAAATACTTCACTTCATTGGTTAGGAGAAACTATTAGGGTCTACCTGCTTGACGTATGTGATCTCTAAGTACTTTTGAGTATTTGTTGGAAAAATAATAATGGCAATATTGATTGAAATAGAGTATATTGATTGTGTGATTGTGAAAATGTAGTCCTTACTCTCCAGTCGTGATTATGTAATGACTTTTCCTAGAGTGATTTGTGAGATGCACGCAACACGAAAAAAAGAAATGGATTAAATTAAGATATTGAGAGCCATCGTAATTTTTGGGGTCAATCGTTTAAGGGGATATGTATGACTTTTAAAACTTTCAGTCCACATCTGTGGAGTAACGGTCAGCGCGTCTGGCCGCGAAACCAGGTGGCCCGGGTTCGAATCCCGGTCGGGGCAAGTTACCTGGTTGAGGTTTTTTTCCGGGCTTTTCCCTCAACCCAATACGAGCAAATGCTGGGTAACTTTCGGTGCTGGACCCCGGACTCATTTCACCGGACACCTTCATTTCATTCAGACGCTAAATAACCTAGATGTTGATGCAGCGTCGTAAAATAACTCAATAAAATAAAATTAAAAATTAAAACTTCCACAATTTCGGCCAAAATTTGTGAAATTTAAACTATATAAATAGATCTATAATAATATCATCTGTACAAAATTTGGTGCAATTAGTTCTAATAGTTTTGAAATTATTTTTAAGTATATTTTATATTGACGTTACTAAAAAAGCTCCTTGCATCAAAGTTTTCAAAATTTGCTAAAAATCCTGAAAATAGTTATTGGAATAAAAGTGAATTAGCATTTTGAGCTTAGTAATAGTATAAGTTAAAGTGCAATCAGAGATAAAATATTATTTCTAAATTAAAGAAACACGTAGTCTAATAAAAGTAAATATCCAGAAACAAGCAACAAATAAAACATCAACAATACATTTAAAATAAAGAAATAAAAGGAATCTAGATACTATCTACTGACCCAATTGTAAATTAATTTACCTTCGATGTCAATTCCGAAATGAATTTATTTCTCTCTTCTCCTGAATAATGCCTATATTTTTTTCATGTTGCGTCTCATAATGCAGTTTTATGTTGCTTTTTTTTGCAAATGATTTTTTTTTTGCACAACAAACACTGGACTTCATCACTATGTTCGAAGCGTAAACATTGTGTGGCTTCCACTCTTCCTTGAAGCTTTAAGCTCTTCCGTTCCGCCATGATGCGCTGTGTTCTAAGATCTGTACATCCTTTAGCAATGTTTACAAGTAAAAGAGCTCCGCGCGCGCGCAGCGGGCATAAAATAGCTCTCGTCCGCACTTATTAGTCGCAATCGCAAGACTGACTTAAGTCTACACCGAGGTCGCTGTGTCAATTGGCATTGCCGCGTGGCAAAAACCAGTCAGCAAAAGCCAGAACTCAGAGGTGAGTCTCTACAGACGCCACTGTGCCAATTTGCACTGGTGCATGCCACAATCCACCAGAGCCAGAACTCGACCGTCTGCCCACACTGGTGTCAGCAAGACTATAGGAGCGAGTCCATGTAAAATCGGACAGAAGATTAGACAATTTAGCGAACAATTTTTAATTGTCATATTTTTATACAATTAGAATAGAGAGAGATGGATTTTTTTTTTGCGAAATATTATATCACTAGGTCTAATAATTTTCTTGCAAAAATTCGCTAAATTTACTGTATATGAAGAAAATTTCGTTCTTTATGCAACTCTAGCTGCCGAACTATTTAAAATTGGCATTTCAACAATATCTCATTTTAAAGCTCTTATCTTTCTGACCATACATATTTGTAAAACATATTCAGCCGATTTAATTTGCATTATAATTATTTCCCCACAAATAAAATGAAAACTAAAATATGGAAATATTGCAAATTTTTAGGCATACAAGTACAGAAATACAATATTTCATGCTAGAAAATTAAGTTTCTTATATCTGTCTTGCACACCATCAGCATACAAGTCAAAGTTATGCAGGCCGACATAGCTGATACGACTTGTTGCAGAGTGACGTTGGAGAGGTGATTGTGAGTGGTTCATGGACCAGATTTCAGTGGTGACTTTTCTACAAGGGTTGTTCAATAAAGACTGGCACTAGTGCTGTAAAGTATTTATTTACAAAAATTATAATTTCACACTTTTGTCACCTTCAATAGGCTATACTCCCCGCCCGATACAATGCACGTCGCTTTGACAATGAAATCCAGACAGTGAAAGCTTTATAGGAGATTTTGAAGTATTTGCCAAAGGACGGCTTCGAGACTGTCTTCCGAGAGTGGCAATGGAGGTGGAACAACACCTCCATTGCCACTCTCGGAAGACAGTCTCGAAGCCGTCCTTTGGCAAATACTTCAAAATCTCCTATAAAGCTTTCACTGTCTGGATTTCATTGTCAAAGCGACGTTCCTTAAGATCCCTTTTGGTAGTGGGGTAAAGGAAGAAGTCACAGGGAGCGAGGTCGGGGCTGTAAAGAGGGTGATGTTTTGTGGAAAAACACTGTTTTCAGTAGCGACACACTTCGACAGGACTCTGCTTCTGTTCAAGAGTGAGAGTCGCGATATCCATCGTGCACCACTCTAGACATGTGCAAATGGTGCGTTAAAAGAGTATGAACGCTATCAGCTGCTAAAGCCTTGGTTTCTCTGAACCGACGCATGCGACGTGCGAGATGCGAGGCCGCCGCTGCGAACCATCTTCGCAATGACGAGGCTGCGAGGCTTGTGGTTTCTCAGGCTGCGAGATAGCGTGGATCAGTCGCTGAGCGCATGGTGTGTCACCTGTTTGCTAATGCTGAAAGAGGAAGATAATGATGAAGAGGAAAATGATCCTGATCCTGCATTCTTTTTGGTGAAGACAGTGATATCTTCAAGAATAGGAAAAGCGAGGGTGCTTACAATATTCTTGTAAACCGCCATCTGATAGTGAAACAAAATTCAAAAGTTATTTTGGAATCTCAAGGGACCTCTTCTATAGAATTTTGTATTATTTAACCCATTAAAGCCCAAATTATTTTTATTTAAAAACTAAAAAAAATGTATCTATTTCATAAATTTAATCCATAAGATGTTAAGAATATTATATTTTGTTTCTTCTGCCGTGCACCAAGTAGTTGAATATCACCCTGTCTATAAATAGACCGCTGGGCACTTATGATATCTGCGTATTCATTTGCTATAAAGTAAATATATTTTTTGTATATTTAATGTTTTATAACCAGAAACATTTACACCAATATAAATAAATTTATTTATAACGGTTTTAGTATTTAATGCAACAATAAAATGCTGCAGTAATAATGAAATACACTTATTTTAGTAATGTCTGTCTTTACCGAGTGTGGTAAGGCTCAAAGCATCTTTGACAGAAAGTTTCATCATACTTCTTGCGAAATGTTACTGGTCTGCATTTACACCATTCCATCCGGCAGTGTTTCTGAGAGGGTCGATTTGCCATGAAATGACCTCTATTATCAAACCTCATATCAAATTTCACTCCTCGAGATGATGAAATAGGGCGCCTCATTCTCTTGCAGTTCGAAAACATCTTGAGATATTGAACAGCGAAGTATCATCGGAATTCGAGTAGGTCCAGGGAGTCTCGTCCATATATTTCTCTGTACATAATCCAACCATTTACTATATCCATATCCAATTTTCTGACCATTCTTTTCCATGGATTGAAGTCGCATATTTGCCTGCTAACCAGTTATCATGCTCCAATCAACACATGTACTTACTGTAGTTCTCTATGATCTGTGGTCCACACCGTGGATTAACGGTTAGCGCGTCTGGCCACGAAACCAGGTGGCCCAGATTCGATTCTCAGTCGGGGAAAGTTACCTGATTAAGGTTTTACCGGGGTTTTCCCTCAACCAAATATGAGCAAATGCTGGGTAAATGTCGGTGCTGGACCTCGGACTCATTTCACCGGCATTATCACCTTAATCTCATTCAGGCACTAAATAACCTAAGATATTGATAAAGCGTCGTAAAATAAACTAACCTACATCTTCCGGCTACGAAACGAATCACGTGGGAGGGCGTTGTAATATTTTCTATTTAGCTTTAATACTGCTGTATGATAGCTCAGCACACGTCAAGGAGGTTTAAACTCGGTTGCTTGATGGGGACATCTGAAAACTTCGACCGAGTTTAAACCTTCCTGAGGTATGATTGCCGGTTTTTTACACATTTTCTACAGATTTACGCTTCCCTGTGCTATTCTACTACTAGATTCACGGTTATTTGCATCCAGTAGACAATATTTCCCTACTCCTTCATATCATCATCATCGTCATCATCATCACTATCCTCATCATTAATTATCTTGGATTAGGCCTTCTCGTCTGTTCCACTTCAGATTGAACGCTGGTTAAAAGCTGGTCTCTCCACCGCTTCCGACTTTTCGCCTGAAAATTTGAAGTATTTGAAAATATCCTCAGAATAGGGCATTAGTCCCTCAATGAGTGACTTTCGTGGTGGGACTGTTACCTTAAGGCCTCTAAACCTCCCTGCTTTTCTATCTAGGTATGACCTCTTAGCCAGAGGATTCCAGTTTGTGAGGGACGGACCTACGCTCTCATTCTCTCCCGTTTGCTATAACACTGACCAACAAGAATTTTGCTCCGACTTTAAACAATGTGTTCCTTATGTTTTTTTGTGCGCTGAATCTGAAAATGCACTTCTTTCCTTCGTATTACATAAGGAATTTAAGAGATACTATGATTTAACTTTTCGGTCAGCGTTGTCCTAGGAAACATCTGGCGCGGGGAGGTTGTAAACCAAAACTAAAGCTAATGCATTTTACCTCAACATGAGGTATACGCAATGAATAAACAAGGGTGTGGTTTTCAGTATTTAAAAGAAAAGCTTACCAGTTTCTGTGAAGGCAAATTAAAAGAGGGCATTTTCATCGGTCCACAAATTCACAAAGTTATGGCTGACTCTTTTTTGAGGAAAAACTTTCCGTTACAGGAAAAATAGCATGACGCGCTTTCAAAGATGCATGCTGAAATTTCCTTGGAAATTCTATGGCAGAGAACTACATAGAACTTGTTGTGGAAGCCATGTCACGTGCATATGAGAAAATGGGGTGTAATATGTCTCTCAAAATACCCTTTTTACATTCTCATTTGGATTTCTTTTCTTCCAACCTTGGAGCGGCAAGCGACGAGCATGGGAAAAGAGTTCATCAAGAAATATCTGAAGTGGAAAGACGATATAAAGGAAGATCATCATCCAGGATGCTTGGAAACTATTGTTGGTTCGTTGTAAAAGACATTATCGGGTCTAGTTAGAAACAGAAGTGATCCAGAAAATTCGTTTAATGTAAGTTCAAATTCCGAAATTTTTCTCATTATATGCATGAAATATTTTTATAGTTGTTCTCTTTTAAACTACATAACATCATGTTTGTATCCAGTACACATTTTTCAAATATTATGAGGCGTTTTGAATCCCAAGTGTGTTGTCATTTTACCAGAAGCGGTGAAAAATTAAAAATAAGAAGTTTGTAACAAAAAAATTCAATTCATTTTCCGCGGAAAATGGTACGTGATGGGGCAATTTGGATTTTAAATTCATATTTAGGGTACACATATTAGTAATATTCACCTATTTTTGTTTCGGAACAAGAGGAAAAGTAAAAATTTGTTGTTCAGTGTAACCACAGATTACACTGCCCCGGGGACCACGATGTGGACATGAATGGAGGTTTTCCCTACTCAACATATCTTAATTATAATAATATTTTCCTATATACCTCATTATTTTCTTCATTTATCTGTTTATGTGAACTCTCATAATGACCTTCAACTTCTCACTCTCCTTTTTTCACCTATGACGAAGATAAAACCATTCTCCGAAATGTTGTGAATTCATTTGCAATTAAGCAATGTAAAAATAATCCTATCTACATCTCTCCTATACAACCCACCATTTTTTCTTCCCTCTAGATGCAAAGCTATTTGCTGAAGCCTCGCAGTGCGCGCCTCGCACAAATTCGGCCGGACGAATCTGTCCGAGGGGACGCAGCGAGATCTCTCTACGATGCTGCGCAGACTGCGCATCTCGCAGCTGTAGAAACCACTCGCTATCTCTAGTGTAGTCCGGATTTGTGCGGGCCTTGCATCTCGCACCTCGCATGCTTTGGTTCAGAAAAACAAACGCCGGCGCTGCGTATAATTTTCGCAATGACGCTGAGAAGCTTGTGGTTTCTCATGCTGCGAGTTCGCGTGAATCAGTTGCTGAGTGCTTGTTATGTCCAATGAATTTCGCCGTCTTGCTACTTTTGAAAGAATAAGCCAAAATTATCATGCATTGTTAGTGGAGAAGACAGTGATATCTTCATTAGACTATTTGTCAACGCTATATGTATCTAATTCTAATATTTTTCTTGTGACGAAATTGGATATAGATAATCTGAAGAACGAAGAGAAAGAATAAAATTTGGAGCAAGTTTTCAAGAGAAACCCACTAAATTAGAATCCACACTTGAAAATAATAATGAGTACTGGACTCATTTTAAAAAGCTGTAAACCAGGGATGTCAAAGCGCCTGCACTGCGTGCTCTCAAGAACCTCCAAAACATTTCCTTAAGAGCGATGATTGCACTTTATCTTGCTGAAAATTGAACCTTGTTGGTTTTGTAATGCTTGTGGTATGAGCACGTAATACAGGCGATTTAACATCCCTGCTGTAAACAGATAACAGATTGGTTGGGTCACTGGCTGAGAAGAAGCTACCTACTGAAAGATGCACTGGAAGGAATTGTGAACGGGAAAAGAAGTTCGGAGCAGAAATAATTATCAGATGATACACAACATAAGATATTTGAAACGTATGTGGAGACTAAGAAGGAGGCATAAAATATGAAAGATTGAATAATGCTAGATTTGCAGTGAAAGATCTCTGCCGTTGGGACGAACACTGTCAGTGAATTAATACGGTTTTACTGCTACATGCACAGTATTTGCGATCAGTAGACTGTCTTTTTTCTACTCTACCTAGGCTATCTAATTTCAATTTTTTTCTAGATACGTCAGTATTTTCTTCATATATCCGTTCTTGTGAGCCCTCACGTTCGTTTTTCATCTCTTACGTATTTTATATTCTGCTCTTTGCAATCAATCGTTGGTTAGTCAAGTAGAATAGGTGTTTGTAACGACTCCGACGAGTAGGCTACCCTTCTTACCTTTCATTTTCTCACCCGAATAGGGAGATAGAACCAATCATCGAAAAGTTGTGAATTACTTTAAATTTAAGGAGTGAAACAATGTGAATTTACAACTTTTCTTTACCACCCACCATTGTTTCTTCCCTCTAGAACCAAAGCTATTTGCTGAGGCCTCGCAGTGCGCGCTTCGCACAAATCCGGCCGCGCGATTTGGTCCGAGACGACGCTGTGAGTTCTCTCTGCGAACCTCCGCAGATCGCGCACCTCGCAGCCATAGAAACCACTCACTATCTCTCATGTAGTCCAGATTTGTGTGAGGTGGGCCTCGCACCTCGCACGTCGCATGCGTCGGTTCAGAAAAACCAAGGCTTAACAGTGAGACGTGAGTCAGTGAGAACAGCAACAGCTCCAGTGTTGACTGTTGTCTTCGAGGCTGTAACTGGTACACTTTCTCCCTGCAATTCACAACTTTACTAGACTAGACGCCAGTTCGGAAGGCGGTCGGCTGCTAGCGTTTGCGTCGAGAGAGACAGATAGTGAGAGAAAGGCAATGCACAGCATTGCCACATCGTACTTGACGCGCGCGCGCAATACAAGTAGCTGAGGGGAGAATTTCAATTTTAAAAAGGCAATAATGACCTTAACCGTTGATTACTGCAAGCATGACAAACCTTTTATCAGAACATTATCAAATCTTACGTTTTATTAATAATGCTTAGGCTATACCAAGTTTTAAGATTTTTATGTGCTGTATTATTACATTATTATTATTATTATTATTATTATTATTATTATTATTATTATTATTATTATTATTATTATTATTTCACACAGTTTTAATACGAAATGTATACGGTGTATTACTAGAAAAAATGATACACTATTTAAGTAGAAATTGTATTTAGGTCTATTTCTAGGCGTAAATTATTTTATCTAGTTAAATACCGTAAAACAATAACTACGAGTACCATGTTATATTGTCACATTTCGGTTACATTTAATATAAATTAGGATTTAATAAATATTCAGTACCTGGTTTCAATCGAAGTCGCTAATTCCCTAATCAGTCCCGTCAGATTGTTCAGAGTCCGATTCTCGAAGGTGAATTACAAACCGATCCATGATTTCGTCTCTCGAAATTTCCCTTCGATAGTCCTCTTCTTGTAGATATTCTGCATATCTCACACAATTCTCCCAGGCAGATGTCGAGATGCTTTCAATGGCTTCATTTGTAAGTTTCTCAACTTCTGCAATCTTGAAAGTGTTGTTTCTTTCAGCGACATAACCCTTAACTTGTGATCAAATTAATTCTATAGGATTATAGTGACAATGATAAGGGGGAAGACGCACTACATTGTGGCCAAGACTTGATGCAATAGTGTCTAATTCATATGACTTGCGTTGTGGTTTGTTGGACTTCACCATATGTAAAAGTTATTCTCTGTTTTGTGAAGGCGAATAAGGAATGTTCTGCTTCTTTGGCCACATAATTATGTCTGCCTTTCTTGTAATTGTGGATGGAACTTTCTCGAGTTGCACAGAATGAATGCTGGCGTTGTCCATAGCTATTGTATAATATGGAGGAAGATTTGGAAGAAGCTGCTGACAAACCAGCTCTTAAAAACGGTTGAGTCCATATCGGAATAGTAGTCAGTAGATGTATTCTTACTTTTTGATTTGAATATTAATTTGCACTGCGGAATGAATCCATTTTCTTCGGACCCTGCGTGACACACGATGAGGCGCCCCCCTTTACTAAAAGGCTCTTTAAGACCTCCCGTTCCGTCGCTCATCTTCCAGCAATATTTCCTGGTGTGATTTTGATTTACCCAAGTTTCATCCAGGTAAAATATTTTCGATGTTCCTTCTTCTCTAATTCCATGCATTTTTCTAAGGAACTGAGTCCTGGCTGCTACTATATCAGTGCGTTCCATGAACATCTTCCTTCCATTATTGCACTTCTTGTAAGTGAAACCTATTCCTTTCATTATGCGAAGCATAGAGGTTTCACTACCTTTGAACCCTACAGCTTCGTTAATTTTCTTTACTAGCTTTTTAGCTGTTGGAAATTTCCCTTCGCTGTACATATCTAATACTGTACGTCGCAGCACACTTTTATTAAAGTCATCTAATTCAGAGACTGTTTCTTTACGACGAGGATGTTTTCCAGGAGAACGAAACGTGGCAGTTCCACTCACATTAAAAGATTTCTTTCCTTCACTAACAATTCTTTGCACGGTTCGCAAACTCACACCACATGCTTCTGCAGTCGTCTCCTGCGCGTTGGCAACGTTGCGGTCAGCACCATGATGCCCGGCAGAGTTCTGCTCGTTAATGTTTTTAAAGTAATTATACACCTTAAACACTATTTCCCGCGCCTGCCTGTGCAGTACTTGTCTTTTTTTTTTTTATAGTATCTCCTTCCATTTATTTATCTTACACACACAGTATATGTTAGTTTTACTTATTCGATGTTTCAAAACACTCATACGTGAACAAAGTAGCTCGAGAAGCACTTGTTACTGACTGATTCTGATTGGTTCTCCTGTTCAAGCTTGTGACGTCACATGCCATACTAGTTACGGCGCATCTAGTGGCCACCCGCCTTCCGAATTGCCATCTAGTCTAGCCATCTTGAAAATACCTGTGCCATCGAAAACAAGCTCGGCAAAACATGACAGACTCACCAAAAGCTCTCCTCAGTTCTTCATAAGTAGCTTAAGCGAACACAGAATTTTATTGCGTAACACTGCTCACGAAAATCAGGCATATTGGAAATTTAGAGGCGAAAAACACACACACACACACACACGCACGCACGCACGCACACACATCTATCTATGTCAGTACACTGCTATAGCTCAGCTAAGGGACAAGGGGAACGAAATCTTAGGACCTTAGGTAATGGGTATAAACATGCAGTTTCCTCACACACTGAGAGATGGCATGCGCAGCCAGTTTTGGTTACAGTGTCTGTATGAAGACAGTGTGGACCAACGAGCACAGAATACAATAGAGTAGACACTAGCATCTTAATACCATTGGACGGAGTGAAGCCGGTTTGATGGACCTGACGCCATCTTGTTGCTACCAAAACATTGAAAAATAGCTATTACGTTATAGAAGATCTTATGATAATAAGAATTCCATATGTCCCTAATTTCTTGTAGGACTCACACTTTCTTGTTTGTTTCGTAATACAGAATCGCTATGCACGTATTTTTAGCAAAAATTACGAAACTGTCATCGATAAATCACATATATACAGGTTATTTAAATTGGCAGCTCTTCAAATTGCAGTATGGTATTTAATAGATAATCTGGAAGGTTAAACAAACAATAATGATAAAAAAGGAAAATAACAGTTTGACCTTATTTTGCTACTAGTCCAATAAAAATGCTACCCTATAATAATTACTTTTATAGGTTGATCCATTTGCTTCGATTTAATAATGAAACTTGCTTCTTAACGCAAATTATCATTCTCTTCCTTTTGCCAGTATTTCGTATAGATGTCCCGATTTTGTTTGGAGAAAAAATGGAATGCTCTTAACCATATAATATTTGATAGGCTCTTCGTTTATAGTATATAATTAGATTATAACGGCGAACAAAAGTGAAGTTTTATTACCAAGTGGGTCAAGTCAGTTCACGACCGAGTTAATGAAGCTACTAAGTCTGTAAAGCATAAGTCTGATTTCGTGATTATAAAAATTAATTACAATAATATTAATACACTATTTCTTTTTCTTCATCAAACGAATACGTGCATTCGGTTTAAGAGAAACCTCGGTACACCAGTTTTCTATAGCACTCGACACAAACTTCCAACATGGGTTGTAGGTTAGCTTCGCTCGTAAATGCTAAGTCTGCAAAGCATGTCTGATTTCGTGATTATAAAAATTAATTACAATAATATCAATACACTAATCCTTTCTCTTAATCAAACAAATACGTGAACAATACGAATCTAACCGACTAACTTAGGCTAAATCATTCATTACCGTATCTAGCCTACCGGTAATAAGTACATTTCACACATGCATATTTACCCGTGAAAAGTTATTCCAGGAATTTTTTTTGGAAACCTGTTTGTGCAGCCATACGCAGAACATGTAGGCATATTGAAATTAGTTAATTTATTAATTAAAACAACGATGCAACATCACAATCAACTGCCCATGTGCTAACCGGGAGCGCAATGTTTTGGTAGCATCATAATGGCGACTATCCACAAAAGCGGCTTCACCTCCAAGCTGTTTATATCTACTCTATGCATTCTGTGCTCGTTGGTGTGGACAATAGCACAGTTCACGCCGACCGCCGCCATTAAAATTCCATGACGAGCATATGTTCCTATGGAACTAATGAAATAATCGTAATTGGAATATATTTATATGATGTTCTCCCTTTCTTTCAAACATTTTTCTGTCACACATAGTGCTTGAATGCGTTAGCAAAGGTAATTCGGCAGGTGTTTTATTATAATTGGCAGTGATGTAATATAGCAGTACGTAATGAAATTTAGGTTATGCTAGACAAGTTGGCGAGCTGCAGCGTTGCCAACCGTAGCTGGAACCGGTTAAACATAGAAGGATTTAAGGACCCGTAGCTGGTAGCCGGACGGCTGTAGCTTGATGACAAAATGTAGCCGTTTCGAGACTCGACCACCTGACCACAATCAAATATTATTCACTTTCTTAAGTTCGCGTGAGAGATGGTATATTTTTAGGAAGGCAAGTTCAAAGTAGGTTCATAAAAAGGGGAAAGATAGGATGGAGAATTTTTTTGAACAGTCTCTTGGAAAGATAACTGAATAAAGCCATAAAAAAGGGACGGGGTCTCAATTTATAAACAAACCCATGAAAGGACTGCCCGGTCAAGAAGTGAAAGTCTTGTTACCAGTACACGTTAGCAAGAACTGTGATATGTTTAAAGGTTTAAAGAAGCCGATTCACAAAAAGGAATAGGGGTTGTTTCGCATTATTCCTGTCCCTGAGAAGCTATGAATAAAGTCGTAAAAAAGGATGAAGAATGCAAACACTATTTCTGTATATTTAGATAAGTAGGCCTAATAGAGTCAACTTTCTAAGCAGAAACGTTGAATGGGCTGCGCAGTGAGGCCGTCAGTCTTGGACAAAAGATCCTACAGTATTTTTTTAACTTTGAAGGTTTCATTTTTATTGTTTTTTAAAGGGACTCTTGAACTGCAATTTTTAACATAAACTTTTTTCTTAAACTTTCTATTTCCCCCACCCTTCTTCATACCCTTCTATGCCCATCGTTTTTTGATATTTTAGCCTCAGTCTGTCTGAAAAATCAGTCGAATTCACTTAGTTAATCTTGACCTACGTTTTGCCTGTTTTGTAATAGTTTGTCAATGTGCAGTGTCTTACAATGGTGCTAAGTATGAGTTCTTCGGAGAGTGTATGTGAATCCACGCGTAGAAGAAGAGGTGTAGAGACTCCCGAGAAGAAGAAATTAATTCGTGGTGAATCTAAATTGAAACTAGAATCTCGACAACAAAAGTATAGGGGGGGATGGGAACAAGATTCTATGTTCAAAGGATGGATACGACCTGTAGTAGGGGTGCCGAATAAAGCATATTGAAAAGCGTGTAGATGGGAAACTGTGGCGAAATTGGGTAATTTGAGGGAACATTCAAATACTGAGAAACATTTGAAGTCTGTCAAAGGACTTGTTCATGGGCAGCGTACTTTGTTTCAGTGCAATTCACAACCAAGTAGGAATGTACATAGGCCTACCGACGCGAATTCTTCTGTTAAAAGAGCAGAAATTTTATGGGCTGGGTTAATAGCTAATAATATCAACCGTAGATGATGTATTTTTCAAAATGTGTTGAACTGACGATAAATCATCTTCCATTTGTAAATATTATATGTAGGGCTACATAATTATACAATATATATTTAAATAAAATTTAGGACGTAAATAGTGATTTAATTTCAAGACTTACGTGTAAATAGTGATTTAATTCCCACGTGTAGACTAAATAGTGATTTAATTTCAAGACGTAACATGGAGGACAACAATACTGCATCAGAAATTGGTGAGTTTAATGTTCAAAAACTTATTATTAGAATTATCTTTATTCGTTCTTGATTATGATTATACACTTTTAACACTTAGGTACATATTACTAATCTAATTGTTAAACTTGTTAAATTAACAACTTTTTAAATTCACTGTGTAAAATAATGAAACTACAGTATTATGGTACTTTATCTTAGAGACTAGTTTCGGCATAAAGTCGCCGTTAATTTAACAAGTTTAACAATATTACGTTAATGATATGACCGTGTAATCAAGAATGAATCTGCAAGACGATACCAATTAATTATTTTTGTTTGGTTCTTTGCTTATTAAACGTAGAATATTATTATGTAAAGTAATGTACACATGCATTAATTTAAAGATAATTACGAGCATTATTTAGGTTTATTTTCATATTTTTATTTGGATAAACAATTCTAAATTTATCCCTACTTTACTTTAAAGGGTTTTCATACTACCAGATGTTCATACAAAGTAGGTTAGTATAACAGCTGTCATTCAGTAGTAAATTTAAGTTCGGGATCTTTGACCGCTGTAAATCAAGAGACCCGTGTACTTTAGAAAATTCAGGTAGTTGTTTCTAAAGGGAACCTCACTTTCTTTGTTCGTTTGGTTCTCTGTTTAGGTGTTTACTATAAAACAGCCTACCATTTCGCACTATTACCATATAAATCACTCTATCTATAACATAAAATACACGAATCTAACTACGTATTCTGCTATCCCGCCAGAGATGTTTGGAAACTTAATGGCGGCCGCGTACCACGTGACTGCAATGACCAATCACAACTGAAGTCTCGTATGGCCACACTATCTTTATACAGACACTGTAGTTTTGGTTGCAGTAGCGACAAGGCAGCATAAGCTCTGCCCATTCGCCATTTTGTGGAAAATTCAAGTAAAATTGATATGGATATTATTTTATATATCTGGAAATGGAAGTCCAGTCCTTTAATTTCAGTTAATTGGGACTTCAGGAAAGAATATTTCGTACCTGAGAAACTTTTTTTGAGTGGTCTTCCCATTTTCAGTATCTGTAAGTTGTTACAGTGTAATGTCTTAAATGTTTGTGTTGTATTGGAGGTGGCCCTGGCATTGAACTGATCCCTTATCCGGGGAGGCCCTCCATGTCCTTGTGTGGTGGAAAAAGTATGTATGTGATCCATAAATTAATTCCTCTCCCGACAGATCGCGGCTCTGTAAGGCCCGGGTGGCGAGGATCGTGTAATAAGAACCTAAAAGGGAGAGGTTAAACTAAAGGAAAAAAGAAGAAGAAGAAGAAGAAGAAGTAGTTAGACTGAGCTCGAAAAATAACATAAACTCAACATATAACTTCTTCATTTGATGAACGTAAATTGAAATGTATTAAACGCTTTTAATGTTTATTATTACCAGTGCATTTAATTGCCAGTACCATTTAATATTCTGTGAATGGGTACCTGGAAAATAGTGTTGATACTGCATTACTAAACCGTAAACTTAGATGTGATATACAAACATCAGGCTTATACAAACTCTTCCTACTAACAGTGGTAAAACTATTAAAATATATCTTAAGCTAAATTATTACCTATTCTATGTTAATAGATTTTCATTTTATGTATTTACCATTTTTACATTACAATTGAATCAGTGAGTGGAAAAAGGGAATAACTACTTTGAGCCCAACTTTTTAGGAAACAAAAAAAACTTTCTACAACTTTTTTTGTTAAGTTTGATTTAAATGTTGTCAACAGTAAAAATGTTCACTATTGTTTGTAGTATATATATTATTACTAAACTTTGCTCTATGTCTTGTTAATATTTGTATACAAGTTTTTAAAATTTTAAAAGTTATTTCCTTTTTCCACTCAATAATCATACATTTACTTTAGTAGCTTCCTAATCTCTCCTCCAGTTTTCTTCTTCTTTAAGAATGTATATAAATGATTAAATAGGTTAATAACGACTTCCAAATTACAATTTTATGGAAAAAAAAAATATATATATAGAGTGAATCAAAAGTCTAGAACGATATAATCCTTCTTCCACTCAACACAGAACAGACATGAGATTTTACCTGGGTAAGAATGGTAGTAATATTCCCTTTTTCAGCTCATCCAATAGGTCTATCATTGAGGAACAAAATGGCTATCTCAGTTCAATTTAGCAAAAAAAAAAAAAATGTAGTTATTCCCTTTTTCCACTCACTGGTTCAATTAGGCTATTATATTTTCAATATGAATGTCTAACTATACTTCGCACGAAAACATGACGACCTTCCCTCATCCCCTTCACCAGTTAACTGCTGGCACGCGCAAGGGATAAACCCTTAGCCGAGTTGCCAATTCTTGAAGTCATTGCGATTTGCGAATGTTTTTCAAACTGTGTTCCGTGAAACCGCGATTTTCAGCGAGACTATATTATCTTTGTAAATATACCTTAATTTATAATTACTGAAACAAAATTGGTATAAAAATGAACAAACTTATTTTAAAAACACTCTATATTTATATTTTCACTAACATGTTTTGCCTAAATAAACAAAGAACTGCAGAATTATATAATAAGTGTTAAATTCTCATGTTATTGAAGTTCCAGAATTTTATACTTAATTAAGGATGTTGCGCTTGTAAAATTTTCGGAAACTGTGATCATTGAATAGCAATTTATAGTACAAGAGAGTAAACTTAGATTTTATCCGCTTCGCCTTGGGTGATAATTTCCACGAGCGCATAAAATCTGTTTACTCTAGCGTGCTATACAATATTTTATTCATTACCGATGTAAATTTAATTTTAAATTGTAGGTTTTTTCTTTGTAATGTGTTGTTGGCGAAGAAGTTCATATTTATTCATTTTAATTAATGCCAATATGTTAGTTGTCATGTAGAGAGTGATTTAAAAATATTTAATTCACTGCTGTAAGTTAGAAAACTTTTATTCACTGCTGTGAATAATGTCATTATTTAGGTTGCTAAGGACGGTGAAATAAAGACCAGTTTAGATACCCGTCATGGATAAATGTATTCCTTTTACATCATTTTTTCATAACACGAAAACCATATTAAAGCACGAAAGAATACATTTGTTTGTCTGCCAGTTTAGTTGCTGATTCGATGGAAATTTTCTTTAGGCCTAAGGAACGTTATAAGATACGAAATATGATTTAATTAATTAAGGGGGCATGTACACTTCTTATACCTTAAAATTCTGTTATATAAAATATAGGCCTAATATAAAATTTAAATTTCTACACCAACTATTGAAGTTCATTCAGGTAAAAACAACCTGTAGGCCTATTAGTTTTTTTTTTTTAGTTATTTAACGACACTATCAATTACTAGGTTATTTAGTGTCGATGGGATTGGTGATGGCAAAATGGTATTTGGCGAGATGAGGCGAGGATTCGCTATAGATTACCTGACATTCGACTTACTGTTGAGAAAAACCTCGGAAAAACCCCAATCAGATAAATCAGCCAAAGCGGGAACTGAACCCATGACCAAGTGCAACTTCAGATCGTTAGTTAACTTAGCCAACTGAGCTACGCCAGTGGCTCTGTATTAGTTCTGAAGTTATGATTTTTAATGTAAAGTGCGGCATTGGCTGTAATAGCTGTTAAGTGGAAAACGGCATGAGCTTTTTCTTCTTCTTCCCAAACTATATTCCTTAAAAACCCTTTTCCTGGTAATTCCGAAAGTGCTGGATAGAATCGAATGACATTTTTCTGAATTCTTAAATGTAATGTACAAATCAGGCCAGAATATATTTCCGCAAGTTTATTTGCTGTTGGCGATATCTCTTTCGCGTACTGTTCACATACTGTTCGACGAAGTAAATCACGCATAAAATCGTCTATCATACCGAATTCTGATTTAATTTGTTTATTTTCTCTTTAGTTGGTGAACCGTAATTCTTAATTTCTATGCCCTATATATATTTTTTTACCAACTCCGCCGGTTGCGTCCGATGTTAAACGATTAAGATTTGTACTTATCAAACTACCTCAACTTTCGATTACTCTACGCATAGAATTTCTAACGTTAGACACAATATTTTAACACTTTGTTTTCTTAGCTACGCTCCTCTGCAAATAAGATATTCTGTTTTCTTCGACGGTGTTATTTGTTCTTGTGATGGTCCTCGATCTTCAAGTGAATCAGAAGGCCTGGCTGCGGATCATCTGCTCCAACACTCATTAATCATGGCCGGAATAAATTAGATAAATTGAAGCGCACAACGGTATAAAACAACACGTCGACAAATGTCTGAAAAGTCACTGAGAACGGGTGAAACCAAACAGGTAGAGGCAATGACTGCTAGATTTGGCAATGCTGGGATCTATTGTATTTCTGCCACGCGGCTAGGGGTTGAGTAGAGGATGGGGGTTTATGAGGGATTACCAATTCCAAGAAGAGAGGCCGTCATGTTTCCGAGCATTTCATACTGCAGTAAAAAAAAAGACAAAATATAAGCAGAAACAAAATCCCATAAATTATAATTATGAAAAGTATTTCTGAAAAATTGATGAACACATACGAAAGCAGAACGTAGCGCCTAATTGGTTTTTCATAACATGTAAATAAATTATTATAAGAATTCTATTACCAAACAGAGCATGTAGGCCTCTGTTACTTTTTAAGTACACTACAGTGAATGTTCAGCAAGGGATTTATTTGAATAGGTTTTAGTACCTGGTTTGCACCGTTCCCGACCATTTTGCTGAAATCTTTATTTCTAACGTCTGTTTTTCCAAATTGTAGCTACTTTTTTCGAATCCCTTACTCCAAAACAGTTATTCCTGATGTTGATACATTTTTCCGAAAGAAAATTTTTCCGATAGCCATTATTTCCCCATGAAAAATTATGACATTGTAAAGCCCGGTTCAGACGCTGCTTGTTTTCATGCATGTTTCCTAGCTGGCTAGCAAGCTGGGTGCCGTGGTGGGTACGGTGCTGGCTCCCGTGTTGGCTACGGTGATGGCTGTTGTTCTCACGGAGCTGGCTCTTTCCACAGTTCAAGTTGGAAAAACATCTGCTGTTTCATCTGTTGCCAACACTCATGGTAAAAAAGAAACTAAACCGTGAGTGTAAAACAACTAAAGTCCTACATTAACAAAAGTAAATGTCGTAATAAGGTACTTAAGCCATAAGTGAAAAACAGCCAAAATCCAAAATTTAATTGCTGTTTCTTAGAAACTAAAGAATATAGAAAAAACAGCTTTAGTTGGAAAACAACGAACATGGCGACATGGTTTCAGTGGTGATACTATATCATCATCTTTGGTTCCAGCCGCAAACCATCACGAAAAATAGCAAGGAACCTACCCTCGGAATCCAGCAAGCTAGCCATCAAAGGAGCCACCAGAACGCATTACTTACAGCAAATGAGCACTCAGGGTAGCCATCAGCGCAGCCACCTTGGAATCCATCACGGAAACAGGCACCGTCTGAACCGGGCTTAACACTTTTGGGTTTGACGTTGCTAAGTATTGCTTATATTGCTTTATATTTCGAGGTAAAAGTTGTGTTTTATTCACCTATTTACTTACAGGCAAAAAAAATTCTGAGAGAGCTTCCAATAATAAATTACCATAGGCCTATCTGGAATGGTAGGTATGATATTGATTTTACGCCTACATCCACTTGTGCAGTAAAAATTATATTTGTAATGCAGGGAAAATGTAAGTATTTGTTTATGAGTAACTTTTCGAGTGTTTGAGGGTGCCGAACTATCACACGACTTCTTCCTCTGAACAGAGGAGAGGCAGAGAGACAGAGCAAGTAACACAAAATATGAAGCGCGCAGCCCAAGACCATCCGGAACTTCTTCCATCACAAACATATCGTACCGGTAATGAATTACGGGTTTCTTGCGGTGTCATAATTTTTTTGCTCTAACAGGAAAATTTAAAGAAATCACTTCGAAGAGAGAGGAGATGTGATTACCTCCTAAATCTGACATCACTAGAAGACTTTCAAATTCCCGAACAGGTGAATTTTTTTTTTCATTGAAAGAGAGTCTTATATTAAATTATTTGATTCATATCTACAGGAAAATAGTAATAAAGGCCGGGTAATTAATATGTTTGGCACCAAAGAAAACTTAGAATTTTAATGAAAAGTAACGAGTGGTTTATAGATAGCTTTTTCAAGGTTTGTCCTTCTATATTAAGCCAATAGGAAAGATAGGAGAATGCTAGGTTTGCAGAACATTATGTATGCGCGTGCGTGAGTGCGCGCGCGAGTTATATTCTCCAGTAATTTATTACGAAGCATGTTTACATGGTATATTATGAGTAGTAGACCTTTTTATACAGTTACTTAAAGCATATTTTAAAATCTGGCGGTTTTTATTAACATTCTGCTGTTTTTCGAGATGTTAGCGAGTTTTCATTTTTCTGAGTTGGCAACACTGGTGGAGTTACACTGATAAAAGTGACTAATGTTGTATGTTAGCTCAAATATATTGCAATTTAGAGAGTTGAGTATATAATTCTGTTGATGTATCACAAACACTTCTGGATGTGGTGGCCACCGATATTGGTGTCAAAACATGATGCTTGAGGCCTGGATTATAGTTAAGTTCCTCAAGTTCAATAGCTTTTATGATGCATCAGCATGTTGATGGAATGTAAAATTAATGTAGGTAAACTTACGAGAATTTGAATGCAGCTACTGTTGTGAACGTTATAAGCTCACAAAGTGCTTATTTAGTCGAAAATAACGCCTCACATCTTATATGTGTAATGAAAATTTGTCCTTTGTTGCTTCTCCACAACCTTTCAGAATCTACAAAACTCTTTTATTTACACCCTGTGGTGCGCTCATGAGAGAAGAATTTTATAATTAACTATGATTCAAAATTATCCCTGTGTTCAGCGTGGTGAAAGCTTTTTTTTTTTTTTTTTTTTTTTGAGATTTTGCACCTTGTCACAGTTTAAAAAAAATACGATACGGCACGGAGAATATTTATATTAGCTAGTATGACTGTCATTTTCTTATACAAATAAAATACTTAATATACAAAGTTTCAATCCTTTGCACTTATCTCATACATTACAGTCGTTGGTACAAAATTGACTATAATTACTGATTAACGTTATTGAACAAATAATAACTGCTTTACTGTGTTAATATCATATAAATTCTGGTGGTAAATTACCTGGCTGAATAGTTTCGACGTGATTTGCGTCATTCTCCGAAGCCTAGTGAGTTCCAGGGCTATCAGCGAATATGGATTATAAAGAATGGACACTGAGTGAATTTTCCTGTGTTTTGTTTCTCTGTGCGCCAGCGTTTAGTTCCACTTTCAAGCGCTAGAGGTTAGTGTATTCGAGCATACGCTAAGATAATAATTGAATATAGAGTTGAGACACAGGATCCAAACATCGCCTACCTTATTGCATAATCCAGTAACGCTTTGCTTCAAATAAATTCAAGTTAACAGCTTTTCCTTATTTCTCAATGACAAACTAGTAGTAATACTAATTTTTTATATTTCAGATATAATAAATTATATTATAAAATAATATAAAATATTATAAAGTTATGTATCAAATTGGTTTAATATTTGTATATAATATAATAAAGGTATATGGTTTTACTTCTCGTAAGAGTTTTGTTTTTTCATTTTCACTGCTATCACATCATTACATATTTCAATTGTTGTCGGGGTCAACGTCTCAACTCACATTATAAAGGAACTCGGAGTCTTGACATTACAGTTAATGACGGATTTATTATTTTATGGATCCAATTTATTTTATTTGAGTACATAATGTACCTAGATGTATTAATTATGTGTTATATTTCCGGTGTGTCGACTGCTAGCTGGTGTGATGTCAGCGCCAACTCTAGGGAGAAAGCAGAATCTCACGCTCTAGCTGGCTTGAAGGTCATTGAAATCAGTCCGGCTACATCAAAGGTACCGACGCGAAGTGTCCATTATTTATAATTCCTATTCGCTGGCGCTATCTTCTGGTTTCTTGTTGTGATGGGGTGTGTTTATGATTGTGTCGGAAAGGGCGTGTGTTTTGAAATTCAATTGAGTGTTCAAGATGTGTTGTGGGTGTGTTTTTTGTGTTTGCAAATTTCTTATTGTTCTAGGTTGTCAAGTTTCTGGTTTTTGGCTGGGTGTGTAGTATTTTCATGTCAGTATCTACATATCGTCGGTTTCTTGGTAAAAGTGACCAAGTCACATTGAAGGCTTCCAAGCATTATGAAAATTTAAGACATAATATTATATTAAAAACAAATAATGTAGCATATTTACCTTCAAAATAACTAACTACTAACATCTAAAGAAGTACAGTTTTCTTTGGATGAATCATTAAACCTTTAAATGTTTTTTCCCAACAATTTTGTATCTTGGACTTAGTCACTTTTACCAAGAAATCGAGGATATGTTGTACTGATTGGAGTTTGTGACGTGTTCTGCGTAGGTTGAATTGTTGTGTGGTTTGTTTATGGCTGTGATATGTTCCTTGTAGTGCGTTTGAAAAGATCTTCCAGTCTGTCCAATTGAAAATGTTCCATGATAATTTGTGTACACCAGTTAAGTTGTATTTGTTTGTGTGTCTTGTCTGTGTGTTAAGATGTTTTCGTAGTGTGATTTGTGTTCTGTATGCAATGTTGTAGCCTATTTTATAGTTTCTTGAAAGATGATGCAATCTTGTATGTGTTTTTGTTTTCATATGTTAGTGTGACTATATTTGTTTTGTTCTTGTGTTTGTGTTGCGTTTTCTTCTTTGCATCTAGTCTCTCTTATGATATCTATTACTTTGGGATTGCATCCATTTTCCTGTCTATGTATTCGATAGTGTGTATTTCTTCTTTGTAGTCTTGTAGGCTCGTAGGAATGTTGATTAGTCTGTGTATCATGGATACAACTGCCGCGTGTTTGTGTTGTGTGGGATGATTGGAGGTGTTGTGTATATGTGTTACCGATGTAGTGGGTTTCCTGCATATTTTGAACTTATGTTTATTGTCTGTTTTTGTTATTGTGATGCTTGAGAAATTTATGGATTTGTTGTTTTCTATTTCTAGTGTGTAGTGTGGTTTTGGGTGTAATTTGTTTTTGTGTAGGTTTTAAATCTGTCTTTTGTTCCCTTTATTTAATATAAGTATGTCGTCTAAGTATCTGTGCCAGTATTCTTTTTAATACAACCAAAGAGTTGTAATTAGCTACTGTGTCCCTCAAGTCTTTCCAGTGGTGATTACGTGGAAACAGTATGATCAAAGATAACGGAAATTATGGGGAGCAATGCATTATGGAACGAAGGAAGGGTAACGTTGATTACCAATTAAAGGCCGTTCAGAAATATAGATACCGCCAGCCCTTGTAAGACAAAATATGAAAGAAAAAATACTATACTTCCGGACAGATATCATTACCGATTCTGTGAGCAGATGTCTGAATTTGAAGTAGGCCTACATTCGACATCTAAAATTGATCATATGACTTTCATTTCCTTATTTCTTTTAGATTGCTCTGTACTTTGTGAAAAACCAGATATAATTATGTCATTAGGGAATATTTGTAGATATTCCTAGACAATGTTTAAGCTGGAATGCAAAAATGTCACATGAAACACTTCTTGAAGTGAGTGAAACGTTCGCCAAATAAATTCTCAATTCATAAGACAAACGTAGAGGAACAATTTTCGTGTTTTCAGTAGCTCAGTAAATTAATGCAAGAGTAAAAGTATATCCTCATACTCATCCTTTCACAACAATATTTTTCTGATTAATATTTCTAACTATTATGGCATCAACGTCATAGTCTTTTTCTATACAGATAGTAACAATAATGATATTAATGACAATTATGTCAATAATGTAACAATGACAATTATAAACGTCGACAGTAGAAAAGGAATATATTACGTTCGCGAAATTGTAGTACATTATGACATCCCTTTATCATTCAACATATCTCAAACCCTGCGAAAACTATGAAGTCCGCCTTATTGCCTGAGCTACTGCTAAGACAAGAGTGAAAGCCTCTCGTTGGTCAGTTTGTCCCTCTTATAGAGTGGTCACTTTTAATCGAACTCATTACTTATCTCTGGTTATATCTGTAAAAATAATAATTCATCCAAAGCGAACATAATAGTTGGCATAAAGCACTTCTTTGAGTTCTATATTTTATAGAATCTGGCAAGGTGAGATTACATCACATTCACATTCACATTACATTCACTTACGACCGTAAAATTTTGGTGGCACCTGTATGTTTGGCGAGCTGTTTGAATCCATAGGTACTTTTTTATTTCCAGAAATATAGTTATATCAGCTTATCATTTAATTGTATTGTTTCATAGGTGGAAGTAGTTTACAATTTAGTGAACTTTATTTTTATATAATTAAGCTGAATCACAATAAAGTTAAAAGAGTTAGACATGAAATTATATCACATTCTGCAGGTGGTTCTCTTCTTATAGTAATCTCTGCTGATGGTGGTTCTGATCCACTTCGAGAAGCGCGACACTTCAATAAATTTTATGGGGTATAAGCCGCTGCAGTTCAGTGAGCTGCGCGTGTTCATTCCCCACTGCATGTTTCCCACAAACAGCGGACCACCAGAATCGCCCTTTGAACACATGATGGAAAAGACAGTATTGAAATCAATAACTCCATATTAGAAATTGTTAAAACTGGCTCTCATCCTTCGATAACATTTGCTATTCCGATGGTATGGTGACAATAAAAAGACCATGTCACAGACTGTTATTTTTGTTTAACAAAAGTGTCAGGCTTTACTTTAAAAAATACACACTCCATTGTATATCCAAATTTGCCCTCAGCCGTTAGCCCTATTAAGCACACCGGTTCTCTTCCGATACCTAAATCACCTGAAAATTGGAACTTGGGCGAAGAATCGAACTGTTCCTCTGAAGCTGGACCTTCCTTCACTCCTGACTTTGGTTCTGAGATTATAGAGTCCAAAAAGCTCCATATGATTTCACAATCGGAGTTAAATGACCTCATAAGAGGCTTGGCTAAATCTCACAAAAGTCAAAGCTGAACTATTTAGCTTCTTGCCGACAATGATGGCACCTTCTTCAGCCTGACACTAACGTATCAGGTGACTCTTTGTTTGAGAAAAAACTTTCCGTTTCAGAAAAAATGGCTTGGCGCGCTTTCAAAGATGTTTGCTCAAATTTCTTTGGAAATTCTAGGGACGATAACTACATCGAACTTGTGGAAACCATGTTAAGTGCATATGAGAAAGTGGAGTGTAATATGTATCTCAAAATACACTTCTTATATTCTCATTTGAATTTCTTTCTTCCTAATTTTGGGGCGGTAAGTGACGAGCATGGGGAAAGATTTCATCAATAAATATCTGAAATGAAAAGGCGATATAAAGGAAGGTCATCAACCAACATGCATGCAGACTAGCGTTGGTTCCTTGTAAAAGACAGTCCCGGATCTAGTTATAAATGGAAGTCGTCCAGAAAATCCGTCGAAATGATGAGTTCAAATTCCGAGATTTTTCTCATTATACGCATAAAATTTTTATTGTTGTTGTGTTTTGACTATGTGACATCATTTTTGTATCCAGTAAATATTTCTCAAGTACTATGAGGCATTGTGAATCCCTAGTGTGTTGTAATTTTATCAGTAGCAGTATTATTAAATGGTACGTGATGGGACAATTTGGATTTTTAATTCAGATTTACGGCACACATATTAGTAATATTCACATATTTTTATTTCGGAGCAAGACAAAAAGTAAAAATTTATTGTTCAGCTAACCAATCTCCGAATTATTCATAACTC
The DNA here is from genome assembly GCF_040183065.1 of Periplaneta americana. Lineage (NCBI taxonomy): Eukaryota > Metazoa > Arthropoda > Insecta > Blattodea > Blattidae > Periplaneta > Periplaneta americana. Next base: position 72,107,679 of record NC_091130.1, on the reverse strand, counting down.
ATAACTCATTTATTTATAAATAGCATTCAAATTCGGAAAAAAGTGTTTATTTCCTTCTGAATAACTCCTCTTCTTCATTCTCACAGTCTAATGGTTGTATGCACAGGTTTTTTTTTTTTTTTCATAGGTATTCTTCTATTTTCATCAAAACGATATTTGTTATAAATGTCGTAATTATTGAAAATATAATTAGTCTATCAACAATTTCAACATTCATCATCATCATCATCATCATCATCATTATCACCATCATTAGCAGCAGCAGCAACTGCATTATCTTCACCATCAAATGTTTCTATTTCAGCACCACTCTCTTCATCAATTTATCCTTTCATTATAATCATAATCATCATCATCAACACTATAATGACCATAATCACCATATTCATATTCATAAATTGCTCTTTCATTGACTGTCAACCTATATCCATCATCATTCTCTTGTAATTTCTTCCTAACCAACAGCATAATATTACCTGTATATTAGTATCAAGTTCATTTATTATCAACATTAGCACCATCATCATCATCATCATCATCATCAACATTTCTTTGAATTTCGTCAAAATCTTATATTTTTATTTTCATTACCATTAATACTATTCTCATCTTCATCAGTTCCTCTTAACCTCAGCAAAATTATTGTTTCACATCCTATATCAACTTATTCTATTGTCGCTATTATCTTATTTTTCAGTTTTTATAATCTTGAACATTATCGTTGTGGTTTTTTATCATCTTCAAGAAGTCACTTGTTCTACATAGATGCGTCCAGTGGAAATTTATTTCATATTCTTATTCAAATCAAATTATGATGCTCAATAACCTCTACAGTTCAAAACGTCGTTAAATTAAATACACCGTAACTACAACTTATTCACTAGATTATTTTAAAATATAATAAAATTGTTATTAGTAACTATATTAAAAATGGTTTGCTACAATAAATAATACATTAAAAGAACTATGTTGATAAATTCTCCACATGAGCGATTCCTTAACTAGAAAAATATTAAAATGGGAAACTATATATTTGCAAGACTTGTAAGAATGATGTCGGGTATGATAGAAGCCACAGATTGCCTAATCCTGTTTTCGAGTTTCATCATGTCATTCACTTTCCTTTCAAACAACCGAAAGTTCACTTATCCCCACAAGGAAAAACAACGTTAAGCAAGAATTGATCATCTTCATTGTTACGCTTAAAAATGTGGACAGAAAATTGCTGAAGAAAATACTAAATTTCTTGAAAGATTTTCAACTTTTCAGCATTTACTTTCAATTATTTTTGTTTGTATGTAGGCCTACTAATGATCTTTATACTCTTTATTCTACAATTTATTTTCGTATTGATTTACTTGGATTACAGAAAAATAAATTATTGTTCAAGTTTCTGCTGAAGCAGCAGTTCCGCCTGCTCTTCTCTGATGCAACACACCATTCGTACTAGATACTGGTTCAACCACCGTGCACAGTACTCTTAGTGTGCATTTGATAGATATTTGTGAAACTGAGGCTGGAAATGTCTCTTTAGGGTCACTGGTGAACTGGTTTGCAACAGCCATACGCAGACATTGCCTACTGCAGTTGAGAAGACATTGTTGAAATGCACAATGGCATGATTCTGATCAACTGCAATGAAATTCCTTACAGTATTAGTCTGATTCAGTTGATATTCAGTAACTACGTGTCTATTTAGCTAAAAGTGATATACGTAAATATAAAATATTATTGCTAGTAAAAGGTTAAATCAAACTGAATTGTTTTATTGAACGCAGCAAATGCTTGTTGATGTCATTACAAATAAAATCCATTTGGTATTACATTCTATAACCATGCGAAAAAATTTAGACACGGTGTACTACTACTACGAAGTCTACTGTTTCATATGTCAGTTTATTGTGTATGATTGAAAAATAATGAAAAAAATAATCGTTTTCAAATGTTGCAGTTGATTAGAATCATGCCATTGTGCATTTCAACAATGTCTTCTCAACTGCAGTAGGCAATGTCTGCGTATGGCTGTTGCAAACCAGTTCACCAGTGACCCTAAAGAGACATTTCCAGCCTCAGTTTCACAAATATCTATCAAATGCACACCAAGAGTACTGTGCACGGTGGTTGAACCAGTATCTAGTACGAATGGTGTGTTGCATCAGAGAAGAGCAGGAGGACCTGCTGCTTCAGCAGAAACTTGAACAATAATTTATTTTTCTGTAATCCAAGTAAATCAATACGAAAATAAATAGTAGAATAAAGAGTATAAAGATCATTAGTAGGCCTACATACAAACAAAAATAATTGAAAGTAAATGCTGAAAAGTTGAAAATCTTTCAAGAAATTTAGTATTTTCTTCAGCAATTTTCTGTTCACATTTTTAAGCGTAACGATGAAGATGATCAATTCTTGCTTATCGTTGTTTTTAGTGATGTAGAGATATTTCATCGTTCTAGAAAAATTAACAGAATTGCAGAATATGGGGTACCGATTAGAATTCTACCGATTAGAATTAATGTTAGGTGTGGAGTCGCTTATAATCATGGAACATTTAACTGTGAACTCATGCAATTATCTTCACCTGTTGCGCTTCAGGAATGTTGTTTCTCTACTTTAAAAAATGCAACAACAGACGATGCAAGATGAGACATCACCACATTTGGGTAATGATGTACTTAAATTTGTGGATAAAAAATTCCTATTTTGTGGGTCGGTCGGGGTGGCCTCTTCCCGTGATAGCTTCACTTTTCTCACATCACACCAGTGGCCTTTTCCTTGTGGGGATAAGTGAACGATCGGTTGTTTGAAAGGAAAGTAAATGACATGATGAAACTCAGAATCAGGATTAGGCAATCTGTGGCTTCTATCATACCCGACATCATTCTTACAAGTCTTGCAAATATATAGTTTCCCATTTTAATATTTTTCTAGTTAAGGAATCGCTCATGTGGAGAATTTATCAACATAGTTCTTTTAATATATTATTTATTGTAGCAAACCATTTTTAATATAGTTACTAATAACAATTTTATTATATTTTAAAATAATCTTGTGTACTTTTATCTAAAATAAAAATCAAATAATTTTTACAATTATTATATAGCATTATCATGTGTAACAATCCTTGATAAATTAACTTTTAAATACTTAATAGAAGCAAAATCCGGCCATTATTTAATATAAATTACTTTAAACAGTAAGACATAGGGCAAATCCGGTAGTGATGTCGCGCCGTGGCGGGTGAGTTGCTGCACTTTGGAGTTCTGATGGTAGAGGTTATTTTCGATAGATGACAGCACTGCAAGAATTAAAGGGATAGTTGACGCAATATAAAAAAATTAAACATATATTTTTATAAATTCATAAATATGTCTACTTTGAAGTTTATTTAATAAATGTCTTAGGTCTTATTTTATCTCGCTACTAAATCGATAATTATTTGTAAAAATGACGGTGAATTTTTCTTTTCACAGATTTGAGTACATTACAACACAAAATGCCTACTGAATATAAAAGAAAGGCGAATGTGAACAGGGGTCACTGGAGTGAGGAGAAACAGTCGTTTAAAAGCTCAAGTCAAGAAAAGACTGGCCCCAAAAGTTCAAAAAGTGCTGGGAAAACTATGTACTTGTTTACAATAAAGAATGATGATCGGATCGAAAGTAGAAAACGGTTTCATGTGCCTTGCTGTCCATACGGAGACAAAATATGTATCGATTGTGGTATGAAACAAGCACGAGAGTTAAACCGCGCCAATAAAAAATCATTCTTTTGAACTCTAAAAAACTAAGTAGTCAACATCCAAATTATAAATAGGTACTTTGAGAACTTTATCTACCTGTAGCCTACTTAATTAGTGATTATGAATATTTTCAATAAATCAGACGTGTTATATTTTAATTTACGGTATATGTGTTTTTATATTTAATTCACAGCGCGGCTTCTCACCCTGAATAGACGCGGCAACTCTACCGACATACTGAGAAAGACTCCTGGAGTTCAGCTTTTTAAATTGTTTTTATATCCAAGAAACTTTAATTTCTACACCTGTTCTGCCTATCTACAGGACATCATTTTATTTTTACTAACTTTTCTAATATTAATCGACTATACCTTTATATTAACGATTGAGAACCGGAAAACCGTTTGATACACCTTTCCACGACTGGACTCTTGATGATACTGGCGTAAAATAGAAAGAAAGAAGGGAAGAAAAGTAGTTCATCCATTTACGTAAACTAGGAAATATCGCGATTTTCAGTTTCATAATTTTCATTAGGTTTTTATTTAATCAAAATACAGTACTGTATTAACAATAAGTGTTTTTACTCGCGAACTGAGCTATCCATTCGGACGTATTCATTATGCAGTGTATATTATACTGTCTACAGCACATTAGCGTACAATTTAGAGAATGATGTTAAATTGAAAAATAATCATAATATAGATATTAAACACATTTTTTAAAATGGTGACCGTTCATTTCGATACAGGCTTCAGTTCTTTTGTCCATATTATCGCACTATAGACTATTGTACTTAATTCCAATTACCAGTTTCGGCCTTCCTGTACTATTAACTCATGTTGAAATAATTCTGTACCTACTCCATAAAAGAGTACTTTACGTACTGTAATTTCAATCTTCATTTCTGCCCGATCCGAAAAGATAAAATTACTCAGACATGCTATCTACTGTCCGTCCAAGTGGTTTTGTAGCAGGGTCTAGAAAGGGGGGAAATCACGTGACAGTTAATTACTTAACGAGAAACTTTTATTTAAGTTATTTTGAACTGTTGCCTAATATTACGTAAACGTCCAATTCCTAACAGAAATTAATGTTTTCAGAAAAGAGCTAAGATAGTCCAGCCACTTGCGTTTACAGAGGAGCGAGCAGAAGCGGGTGGGAGAAGCCGGGATGCGACGTAGGCAAACGGACGTCAGTACCTGTGCGAATATATGATTCAATATTGAAAGCTTTTTTGTCATTGAAAAACGCGAACATATTTCTGGAACATACTATGCTCATTAACTCAGTACTGCCTACTATGACTTTGAACTTAAGGCGACTTTGAGTGCATACGCGGCCTTGGTTCTGTGTGGAGAACGGTTGGAAGTTTACTAGTAGAGGGAGTGGGAGTGAAGTACATTCAAAACTTCAGGTACAATAAAAATTGAAGCAAAATAAAATGTCCCCGTATTATGAAAACCCATACATTAAATATATTGCTTCAGAATTTTCAGCCGTTTTGAACCTTTGGAGAAAAGGTTATAAATATAATTTTAGAAAGTATGGCATCACTACCGGATTTGCCCTACGTACGGAATACCGAAGACCATGTTTCTGCATCTGGCGTGCTCAAAATGTGTATTCACTTGAAATTGTCTAAGGAGATTACTTACACCTACAGTAAACTTCCTTTATAATTTGAATATTCAGGAAATTAAAATGATTACCACAGAATTTGTGAAGTATTACTTACACGGCAGGCACCCTTGAAGGGTATGGCAGAACTGGTCTCACTGCTAACACATATCGTGTTAATGTCCAAATAGAGCCAGAAGTATTTGCAATCCTGTCTGGAGATCGTAGTCACATCCAGGGCTTGTAGTATTGGAGGACTTATTATGTAAGGTTGAAACTAATAAAACACAAATTACACTCTTTAACTTGAAGTCTGTTATGGATTTATTATTTTCAGTTATGTGGCTCAGTGCAAGAGTTGCCTAAACCATAGTTACACTGAAAAGAGTTATTAATGTTTAAACTTAGACGTTATTTTTTTAAACTATATGCTCTCAATTGGAAATTAATTCTCATTTACTATCATCTAATATGTATTTAGTACATGTACTTTGGCACAAATATAAATGGTAATTTACAGTCATTCTGTGCAGAACTCAGAGGCTTAAAATTTGTGAGTTTGGCAACTTTGGAACTGAGTCACTCAATTCTGAAAATGAAAATAACGTTTAGAATTAAATGTAATCGAGTGGGCACGTTTTCTCTCACACGTTTTAAATGTGTCGTAACAATTCGGTTCATTTAATATTTATTATTTAATCGCGGTTAATTAGCATCAGAAATGATGGTTCAGCAATGGCTTATAAGCCAGAATCCCGGTTCAAATCCAGCTATACCCTGAGTTTATAATTTGTATTTAGCAAGCACGTGATCCGACAACACAGGGATTTTCTCCGGATACTTGCGGTGCCCATGACATCTCAACGATTCTTTATCATCATACTCAGCATCTGTAACGGGTGTAATGTAGATCCACCTGTTATGCTGCACTCTTGATAGTCTTTGACGAACTAGGTGGTGTACACTTCTGAAAACTAGCTACTTCTATGAGGATGCTAGTAGAGTCGAGGAGAATAACTGCAAGCTAAGGAAGCTCTGAATCTTTTAAATCTGCCTGAACATTCATTTTTTTAAATGAATAAAGCCCATTAGCATTGTTTCCTTGTATCAATTTGCTAAAAGAAGCACACTCAGGAATAGCTGGTTTATTTATTTCATTTTCCATAGCAACAATATTGAAACAATTGAAACAAGAGCTTATTTGAGAATAAAATATTCTATTCTGACTTTTGAATAACTCTATTTCAAAAACATAATAAAATTATTAACTCCTAAATGAAGTATTATAATTAGTAGTACATGAAAAGTACCTGAGTGAGGCCCCAACCGACGAATGTGGCTTTTGTTCCTACAGGCAGCTTTTGGCGAAACGCTGGAATAGTAACGGGTTCAATTGCTCGGTTATAAGCCAAGGGGTGTCTCATCTGTGTAAATAAAGAGTATTAAGGGACGATAATTAATTTTTTAAGATTAATTATAAAGATATTAATTGATTGTTTTACTTTGAATACAGTAGGTCTTCGATTATCGTAGGTTCTACTTAGTATATGGAGCGTTAAGGAAAAATCATTGGTTTTATGGGGCTTGCCTAATACATTGTAGAAACTGTGTGGTAGGTAGGCGTTTCTATGGCAACTGTCATTTGATGAAATAGTCCCATATACTCAATGTTTCTTTCTTAACGTGGAATCATCCATAGTTCGCTATTTAATACCATTAAATTCGATAAACTTAAAAATTCTACTAATAGCCGTGTTTGCCTAATCGTGTACTGATTGGGCAGTCTCGGGTAATTTCATAATACTAAGATTTTGATGAGAGAGAAGCAGTGGCGGCTCGTAATCAAATGTCCAGGGTAGGCAAAATTTACAGAACATTTTTATGTAATTCCCGCGATTCAATGACAGCTCGCTTTCATCATGCCCCCCGAAAATTTAACTCTTGCTTACATAACAATACTGTTACATCAATGAGCCGTTTCATAATTTGTCGGTTTTTTCTAGTTTATTGTAATACTGTTGTCTTGCAACCCTTGTTGTTCAGACAACATTTCCGAAATTGGATTCAAATTCTTTTCAAGTCTCTTTAGACTTACCGAGTTACAAATATGATCTGATTCCAAGTACCTTCTTTAGATTACAATAACAAACGTGACCACCTACAGCTTAGCTTTAACTTCACTTCCTGTTAGCCATTTATGTGTTTCATACCATACTTACTTACTTACAAATGACTTTTAAAGAATCCGCAGGTTCATTGCCGCCCTCACGTAAGCCCGCCATCGGTCCCTACACTGTGCAAGATTAATCCAGTCTCTATCATCATATCCCACCTCCCTAAAATCCATTTTAATATTATCCTCCCATCTACGTCTCGACCTCCCCAAATGTCTTTTTTCCTCCGGCCTCCCAACTAACACTCTATATGCATTTCTGGATTCGCCCATACGTGCTACATGCCCTGCCCATTTCAAACGTCTGGATTTAATGTTCCTAATTATGTCAGGTGAAGAATACAATGCGTGCAGTTCTGCGTTATGTAACTTTCTCCATTCTCCTGTAACTTCATCCCTCTTAGCCCCAAATATTTTTCTAAGAACCTTATTCTCAAACACCCTTAACCTATGTTCCTCTCTCAAAGTGAGAGTCCAAGTTTCACTATCATACAGAACAACCGGTAATATAACTGTTTTATAAATTCTAACTTTCAGATTTTTTGACAGCCGACTGGATGACAAAAGCTTCTCAATCGAATAATAACAGGCATTTCCCATATTTATTCTGTGTTTAATTTCCTCCCGAGTATCATTTATATTTGTTACTGTTGCTCCAAGATATTTGAATTTTTCCACCTTATCTAAAGATAAACCTCCAATTTTTATATTTCCATTTCATAGTGTTTCATACCATGAAGGATTAAATTTTCTTGCACCTTTAGCACTGACTTTATGAACAATAGAGCTTAATGCAGGAGTGGGTCGTCCATTGTCCAAAATACTTCTCTTTTCAATGTCATTACGACGCGAAAACGGACAACGTAACAGTTTACTTATTATATCAGTCATAATATAATATTATTGTTATCACTTACATTAACTATAAATCACCAAATATACTTAACATTAATATACAGTACGTACTTGCAAAAATCACATTTTCTAAAATACACTGTTAAAAAAACATCTTTTAAAACACACTGTTTAAAAACTGTTATACTACTCGTAACAATCTACGTTCCAACTCGTGAAACTTTCAAACAGAAATTTCGCAAATCGTAGGTGTTCGATAATGCTCGTGGGTTCTCGTTAGGGCAGGCAGAATTCTAGCGCGCTGGCTTCAGCATAGAACGCATGCGCTAAGAAAGCATTTAGAATAGCGATCTCTTTTAATGCTTACTCCAGGGCCAGCTTTGAAGTTACGTGGAAGGTCGGCTAACTTCGCTTGTGCCTACCTTCTGACGCATCGTGATCTGTCCAGTGTATTCTTGTCGCATAAATCGAACTGCCAGCAGTAAGCAACGTCCAACTAACCCTCAAAAAATCCCATTCATAGTTAATTGAAGAATTTCTAAGCACCTAGACAAGAATATATAATTATATAAGGTTTTCCAAATGTGTTGGGGTAGTTAATAAATATCCACTTTCAGGTTTTTCTAAATGTGTTGAGGTAGGCTTAGCCTACCCTGCCTGCCCTGAGGAGCCGCCTCTGGAGAGAAGGTAAAAAAAAAAAAAAAAACAAGAGTGTTCTGGAACTTACATATCAGCATTTTTACCTCAAATAAATTTATACAATAGTTACAAACAAGCAATACAAGTATACAAAACAATATAGCATTCTAGAAGAGTTGGTATAATTTAGGAATATTCAGTCAAATTTTAAATTCCTCTGTCAGATTCATACCTACAATACAAAAATTAAAGTTCTTTCGGAATTTTGAAAGGCTTTGACATGTTTAATTAAATCACTGATACACCTAAACCATTTTCCACCATGGTTGTTTTCCTAGAAATTTTCTAAGCGAGATGGCAAGAGATCATTAGGCTTATAATTCGGCTTTTCTTTAAGCACAGCTTTTCATTTGGCTCCTGAAGGTGATGTTGCTTCGTTATCTACCTCTTTAACTCATCTGGGAGTCTGGAAATGTCATTCTCTTTGGTTCCTTCCTAGTCCTCGTCTAACTTGCCAAGAAAAATCGAGGTCTCCCTGAGGAAGTTTTCTTTGTTTTAAGACACAATCAATTGCCTCTTTTTGTAATTTATATTGTATTTATTTCCACATTTTACCTTGCGATTATCTGCTATCTGCAACATGCACGACATGCAGAATATATCAGAGATGATCTGCATACACACACATACAAATATTTTACATCTAATGCATCCAGTATTTCTTCCACCAGAGAGTGTTATTATAATACGTAAAACATTTTAAACAGAAAAAATGACCTCGTAGAATGTGAAAAACAATAAGAAAATAACCTCTCAAAATAAGGCTGTTTCATAATCAGTACACTAATAAACATATATATTTTCAACGAAAATATACAAGGTCAGTACTTACCATTGAAAACAATTAAACCACAAATCACAACAAAAAATCTTCTTTTAACAAAGAAAATCGGATGGTGTGATCACTCGTAATTACAAAGCTATAGATCTCACAACTCTTCAAGAAGTTTCCAAAAAATCCGTTAACATCACTGGAAGAGCGTAGTGAACAAAATCTATGTTACAGATAGTATATTTTTTTACCATTGATAGTATACCATCAAAATTACATTTGTCGCTGGTATAATTTCGTGGTAAATTTGAAAAGAAGTATCACGAAATTAGTCGAGTTTGCCTTACATTATTTCTCTTGGATGGCTAACATTTGCATAATGTTGAGCATCCAGTCACTCATCCATGTAATTCATTCTCTAGAATAAGGTCCTTGTTACACAGGCATATAGAATTATGTCATCTATTAATTATAATTTCAAAATCGGCAAAGAAACATGGCGTTCCGTCGGAACATCCAATTTGGTGTATTGAAGTTTACATGGTTTAGCCTGTTATGCTTTTCTATCAAAGGTCTATAAGAATTAAAACGTATGTAAACATTTTTATATTTTACTCTAAAACAGGATCCTGCGGATTAGTCACAAATTACCGGTCACACGGGGAATTCGTCACACATTACATATTCATCATACAATTTTTACTTTTGTATTATAAAGTCGTTACCATATAGTTCGTCATATCTTACATTCCTGTCATTACAAAATGAGCCATGCATTAAGCATTTTTCAACCCACAATGTCAAATGCTCTATGGTGTAGCCGTCATCGCTCAATTCATGACACTACTGTATTTATATTGAAAATTAATTATTGTAATTAATTGATTTACCCTAATCTTTTTACGCAATTAATACATAATGATTACGTAATTTAATAATAATGTATATTATTGGACGTCTAACAATTAACATATTATCTGCATAATCTCAACATAATTTATCGGTTCAAAATTTCTAGTTTGACAGTTTAATCGCTTCTCGTTGAACATGCTGCACGATTACCCGTAAATTTAGATTAAAAAACAGAACGCGGCCGAGAGAAATTGATTCACTAAGATTTTATGTAATCTAATTACAGCTCGGATTTTTTGGTGCTTAAAGTCGAGAAAATATTAATTTTTTATGTTCTTATGTGACAAAATAGGAAAAATATTTAATTATCTTTCAATATATTGTATGTGAATATAAACAATATGCAGTATTAACAAGTATAAATTATGCTATCTCGCCAACTGCTTAAGACTTACAGTACAAAGTGAGATTCATTCTCAAGTTGTCCATCACAAATGACTGACGATTATCGTGGAACACTGCCTTGTACTGGGAAAAAAAGCGCTCTGGCCATTGAGAAACAACATGCACTCCCTAGAGACATGTTTATGATTGGAAACGAAAACAGAGGTAGCTGATGTTTATGAAATTATTGCTTCCTAATTCAGCGTTATGATAACTTACAAAGCACTACTAAGTGACACATCAATGTTTATGTGTGTTAGTTACAGTACAATTTTTAGTGATGACAGCTCTTCTCACTTGTGGTGAGAGAGGAAATTGCAGTTTCACAGGTCCCCAGATAGGCAATTCCGAGAAACAGTTGCCAGCTGTCACGGAGACCTCGTATGCTTCAGTTACTTATGTGAATGGAAAGGATTTATATGTAAAAAATGTGTAAATGTGTAAATATATGTTAGTTATTTTTATTTTAATAGTAATTAAAAATGGATCTAAACTTACCAAAAATGATAATTATTTTGCAATGTTTTACTTTCAATTTATTGAATTTACTTCCTGCTACCAAGTCAAAACACTACGAAAGTGCCTTTCAAGGACTCGAAAATGTATTCTGTTGTCTCTGATGACAGATTTATATTGACTGAAAATGCTTTCAACATCACATGATATAATGTGAACCGCGGATTTTTAAGTCCTAAATTGGTGCCTACAATAGGTTCTTTCAGTAACTCATTTAGGCTTTATAAAACATAAAATAGGCTCTAAAATTAGAGGATAGGAAACACTATATATATTAAAAAAAAGTAGTACTACAATGTTAACAAATTAGCGAATTGATTGGCAAATGCAGAGAGACTAACATTAGAGCTATACATAGTTGTAAACTGTAGGATATAGTATTTAATTGTTCACCGGTACTGTCACTTAAAATGATATGTATTCACCTAAAGGCATTTAAATCTCCACAAAAATTGTTTCAACTGTTCAAACCATAATTGGCTTCTCAATAAAAGCTTCTCTAAGAGTTCTAGAGAAAAACTTTGGCACTTATCGGTGAAAATCAGTTTATAAGCAGAAAAAGAACGTTCTACATCAACAGCCGTGTCGGGGGTACTTAACTTTCGGCACGTGTTCAACTGGAATGTTGCAGTCAACTACATCGTATTTCCCTACAAGAATATCTGTTGCTGCACACAGTTCTTTCGGGCCCTTGTTGTTTCTTTTGTAACACGTTTTCCATTTTTGTACGCACTTTTTCTCCCACATCTCTTGGCGCTTCCTTGATTCTTTTTAACTCCTCCAGTAAAACCATGTTTTCATAGATAGGTTTTAATGAACCTTCCAATTCTGAAATGACTGCCACAAGAAACGTAAAATGGGACCTATTGAAAGCCAAATCGCCGTGGATTGAGGGATCTTCAAGTAACTGGTTTGCCGAAGTGACACAAGCAACATCCTCGGGTACATTTTTTATATAACTTTCTGTATCTTTAATAAATGTTCACTGTAGTATTCTGCTGTTTTTAACTATGTACCCCATCGGGTAAGAACTGGTTGAGGTGACAGAGGAGTATCTGGGAGCTCTTCTCTGAAAGTCTGTGTCCTTGACAATGACTTAACGAAAATTTTCTTCATTGTAGAGGTTAATTTATTGACCCTAGGAAATTCTACCCTATAACTATCTGTATAGGCGAGCAGCACTTTGTTTCCTTCAAAATTATTAGTACTTTCAGTCCATTGTTGACAAATTGTGCAATTGTTTCCAGGTTTGTCTTAGAAGTTGCTTTGTGCATATCAGATAAGTTCGGGCTGGCGCATTTGAATTCAATTTCCCGACAACTAAATTCGCTGTGTATCGACCAAGATCATTAGTCGTTTCGTGAACTGATATCCAGGTATGTGAGTCTCCAATATCTTGTCGGATTCCGTTAATTGCGTCATTTTATGTTGAATCCAAGTACTTTTTGCGCACCGTTGACTCAGAAGGGAGGGAATATAAAAACAAAGGCTTTGAATTTTGGATTTTCTAGTTTCCGAAATGAAATATCAGCCGCAACAACGGCATGACAAAGTCACTGTAAGACTGTTTCTTTGCTAGATTCTTCAGGTGATTGTGTCAAAAGAGTTTAATTTTAGATTTGTGTTCAGCATTTGCCTTATGTAACGCTCATTGTATATGCTGAATTAAACAGGACTTTTTAAATCTCGAAACCAAAAAGAAGAATTCTATATAGAGTGCAAATAGCAAATTATTTGATAATTAATTCAGATAATTTTAAATTAATATAATCTCTTGATACATGCTTACATCATTAGGCCTATTAGGCCTAACGCCTAATGCCGTGAAATGAAAGCCGTAACTCTGAAATAAAATCAATAAAAAATAAAAGATGACAACTAACGACCTTGTTGTATGTTTGGCACAATATAATTTTCCCATCTGTCGAAAACTTCGGAAAGTCTTGAAGCCACTGCCTTATACGGTTTGGTTTGAAACTCGCTACTTTTGGCATTGTCATCACTGCACTGACATTAAAACTGAAGTAAACTGAAAACAAGACGTTGGATATTGAATTTCGAAATACTTAGCGTATTTAAATTACCAAATTGTTGGTTGCTCTGTTTGTGATCTGTGGTTGGTTGTGCCCATTGTTGTCAGTAAAGCTAGCCAGTTTAGTCAATAAGAAGCGCTCTTCCACTCACAGAGAAAGAGAGAGAGAGAGAGAGATATAGAAGAATTGAAGTCATTGTTGCTTTTAGAACGTAGATCTTCGTTTTTCTAAAATAGTACTTCACAAAGAGGGGCAAAAATAATATAAAATTTCGCTGTCTATTTTTAAATTGAAAAAAATTAGCAAAAACATCAAAATAGGCTGTTTTAGGCACTCTCATAAAGCATAAATGTTCATGAAACGTGTAAGTACAAAGTACCAAAGCCATACATTATCAATAGAAAAATAGTTTTTTTCCGAAAGATCTTCGGTCTTGACTAATAAGTATTATCGCCGTGGTCTCATGCTTAACATTCCGGCAGGTCTTTGAAATTTAATTGTATTATTGTTTTCAATTTCTTATGTCGCCGCTCCAATCACTCGCCTCAATTTCAATATTGCAACCAATAAGCTGCTTCCATTATTAAATGACAACTACTTATCTAATCCACGTGGACCAAAACCGAGGTTGCAATGTCTTGTGCTGAGGACGAACATTAAGGTATGTGATTAAAAATTATTATTAAAGAGTTATTATTAAGATTTAAAAATGTCAACGTACTCATAATTATATGAAATAATAATAATAATAATAATAATAATAATAATAATAATAATAATAATAATAATAATAATAATAATAATAATAATAATAATAGCCATTTAACAATATAACAAACTAGTGCATATTCTTATCGAAGAAGTAGACGTGACAACGTGACGCTTAGAGTGAAACCTACAGAGCAACAATCGGTCGGCAAAATTATGTTTTAAAAGCACACCGCACGTTATTATATGATGCCGACATGTTAAGTATGAGGCCGCGGCGATAATAATAACAAATTCTTAAATGATTGTTGAGATGTAGGCTACATAAGTTAGTTAATTTTCTTTTCTATTGTTGAGAGTACAGTTAATTTTAAAATAATAACAGAAACCAATTTTAACAGAATTACCGTAAATGATCAAGACTCTATTGTCTGAATCTATTATTAAACGTTTTTATTTAATGGAATTTCACAGCTTTTAATTAGACTTAATATGGACTGTATTTAGTTCTGTTTAATATTTTAAAATATCGCAAATATATTGAACTTTATTGTAATGTACCAAACTCTAAAATATGAGAAAAATTAGGAAATAAAAATAGCATTTTTCATCTCTACACATAGTAATACACAAGGGCCATATAAAATATGACCTACTATCTTAGCTTCATAAATATATGTGTATTTACATAGAAACCATTCATATATATATATATATATATATATATATGAAACTCATATATTTACATATGATTGTAACATACATGTAATACTGGACTACAGTACGTAACAATATACAGTAAATATTTGCTTACCTTCACCAATGCTATATCGAAACTAGTTCTGTTATGAATCCTATACTGTGGATGCACCCTTATACCCCGCACGTCTCTGAAAATAGCGTTTTTATCTTCCCAAAAGTCGAACCCAGCCTTTACAGTGATATCTTCACGTCTCCTTAAAAAAGAAAGAATAATAATAATAATAATAATAATAATAATAATAATATTATTATTATTATTATTATTATTATTATTATTATTATTATTAAAAACATGGTAACATGTAACAGTATATAATTGCGATAACACTTAATAGTTCATTAGAGGATGAGCAACTTAAAACGGTCCGGTCCAGCTAGCTGTGCTGACTATTATGTCTGCTAATCTTTGCTGCACTACGATCGGTGCACAGGAAGCTCACATCCAACATAACATTTTGAAGAGTAAACATATCCAGTTCTAATGTGAGTAAAAAAAAAAAAAAGAGTTTTTTTTTTTCTCATAACATTTCCTGGTGTCACTTTATACAGCCGGCCAGTTTTAAATTGCTCATTCTACAAGTTTCATGAACTTCGAAAGAATTATGTTCTTTCTTACGTAGTAACTGATAATCCTATTTGTGATTTATTTCTTGAATTACCGCTCAAGAAGCAGAACTAATTTAAATTATTTTATTTTATTTCACAAAGATCGAAACAAGCTTTCGTGTTCCACATTGCACATAGTCTTTTCTTATAATCCCATGACGTAAGGCGTCTAAGTTTTCTAGAAATACTTGTGCGATTTACGTAGCTGTAGGCCTACCTATTTTTTGTTTCAGAAATTCATAATAAATATTATTCGTACTGTAATATATTTTAATGTTGTAATATATAATATGAATCGTAAGTAATGTCATTAATTCTCGTGGATGATTCCTTCAGTAAGGAGCAACAAAAAAGACAAATACCATTTTTCTGTATTTTGAATAGTTTTCCAGAAAAATGTGCATTTTAAAATAAATCAATTACAAGATCGTGCAACGCTGCCTAATCAGCAGGGAGTGCACATAAAGTTAAGTTTGTTATGTTGCTCTGAACAATCCCTTATATGACTTGTTATGAACAGGGAAGTTGAAGTTCATTGCCACGTACATTGTTTTTAAACTCAGATGATATATCGTTTAACTTTTGTGTTTAAACTGCGATAGAGAGCGGAAAATGAACACTGCTCATTTCACGTTAAATAATATATTGAAAAATTTAAAATAAACTCTACAACCTAATTTTAATTAAATGTTCAGAAAACGCAGGCAATAAAATATGCTTATTTCAAATTAAATTGAAAAGATTCTACTCTGTCATTTCAATTGAATATTCTAGAGAAAGCTTCTGTCACGTTATGAGAACAAAATTTTAAAACGTTTAAAACTCCAAAGGAAATAATAAAAATACGACATGCTTATTTTACGTTAAACGAAAAAAGTTAAAAATATTAATTTTAAATTCGACTTAATTTTAATTAAATATTCGGTAAACACAGACAACAAAAAAGCTTATTTTACTTTATATAAATCTAATTAATGATTAAAAAATCTCCGTTTGTCGTACTAGAAGCATTTTCTTCAGCCTCTCTCCCTCCCACTTTAATTTTTACAGTAGTAACCGGTAAACTTTATACAAGAAATCAAATTTTACTTGAAGCAGTTTTATTGTGTTGTGTTTATATATCTCAGTGTCTCATCCATCTCTTGCATTACGCGAATTGCATCTGTCCAAACAATAACCTTTACAGGATTGTCAGAGTGCATCACGTTTTAAAATTCCTTTCCGGAACGAAAAGTTACATTTATTGGGATCAAATTTCTGCAGATTTAAAGGAGAAAACTAAAATTCTTTCAATCAGTTATCATCATAATAGAATGCTCTCTTAAATTGACTGAGCATATCTGGAATTAATTCAATAGTTTTCCCAAAATACGCCATAAAATGTTTCATATAAAATATTTGTTTTTCTTGAAAAGGAAGTACAAACGAGCAAAATTATATTAAGCATTTTTGTTTGAAATATCTCAAAAGGATAACATCTTGAAATTAATAAAATTACTTACGGTTAACCCTGTATAATCATAAAATCCTTCACATATAGCCTACTTTCCTTCTTCAATTAACTTGTTCAAACAAGCTGTGTACAGTACCATATTTTGTAGTTTCTTCACGGGTTTATATTAGTGACATATGTATAGAACGTATGGCGAATAATTTGAAATATTCGTGTTTCCGTCAGTAGTTTACCTTTATTACAATTGCATTATTTCTCTTTTATTCGTGCACGCATAATTCAGATTGTACAAATAATCTACGTACTTTGTTCAAGAAGCAGAACCAGAAAATAGATTATTCGTTAGAATGTCATATTCCATTATGCTCACACAACTGTCCTAGGAAGCAATGCTACCGTAACTACAGTTGTGTTCACCGGTTTGCATACACCTTAGGAAATGTCCATTAAAGATCTGCATAACAAAAACAAAATAAAAGCATGGATCCTCTCCTGAACTCTTATATCTGACAGAAGGCTTTACCTACATTCGAATGTGAAAATGAATTTTATATTTGTGGTCCATTTAGAGACGAACTTAACATTGTATGGGATTTAAATTCCGATTCGTACGTGTGCTGCATCTCTTATATGGAAATTGCTATTTGTCTCTTTTTTCTCTCTCTCTCTTGTGCCAACGAGTGACCTGAAGGCTTGCACTGCAGTCTGAGACTTATTGTGCTTACCACTCCTATTCTGTGAATGATTGGGTAACCGAAAGGCCGCGCTCTTGTACGAGTATAGCACACTTCACAGTGAACTGAGCCCGGGATATGGTATGGATGATGATGATGATTATGATGATGATATGTGAATTAATAATTACGAAATGGATCCGAGGTCCAACGCCGAAAGTTACCCAGCAATTCTGCTTCAATTTGTTGAGGGAAAATCCCGGAAGATCCCCAACTAGGTAACTTGTCCCAACCAGGATTTGAACCTGGGCACACTCGTTTGACGATCAGACATGCTAACCGTTACTTCACAGCGGTGTAAACTACTATTTTTCTTTCTATTTTCTGTTACTTTTAAATATATATGTATATAATTACTGAAAAACATGCATATAATAATTAAAACATACTTCTATATTATTTATTTTACTTCAATAGGCCTAGTCACGTTCGAATTGCCTGTTTTTATTCGATTTCAACATTAAGCAATACACCTTCTGATCCACTTCTTTTATTTACTGAATTCACTTCTGGCACTCAGAAATAGTAGGTTCCTGCACCGAACACTTCATATTCAACTCTAGAAATGAATTTTTATGCACATGAAGAAAATTCTTGCATGGGTCTGTACTATTCCAATATCCAACTTTAGAATCGAAAGGATGTATGTTTTCGCTATTACACTTGCAACATAGTAGACTAAATTAGTACACATTAGCACCATTTTAAGCAAAATATTATTACATAGACTATTAAAGGTTTTATTATTTTGTCCTACAGAATAATATCTGTAATATTGACAATTAATATTTGAGAAGAAAAATTCGCTCCGGCGCCGGGGATCGAATTTTTCTCCTTAAATATTAATTATTACATAGACGTTAAGGCATAATGAGATGTTTCACAGTCTGTAGTTTATTCAGTGGTTAAGTTTAATAATAATAATAATAATAATAATAATAATAATGAATGATGATGACGATATAAAGTAGCTATTCATCTCAATGCCATGAAATAAGTTTTATACATTTTCACACGAGTCAGTTTCCTAGAAATGTCATAAGAATAACATAGGGTGAATTAGGGTCTGTTGGACAGTCGGGCATGTTGGACACATTGTACTTTAACGTGTTACCTCGCTACCTGTGGGCACCACATTCTGCTATAAGTCAATGACGGAAGTAGCCTCACTCGTGGCTACTTCCGTCATTGACTTACAGCAGAATATGGTGCCCACAGGTAGCGAGGTAACACGTTAAAGTACAATGTGTCCAACATGCCCGACTGTTCAACAGACCCTAATTTACCCTACAACTTGAAGCATCATATTCAGAAAAGGCATTTCCATCATGTGCTTAAAAACTTTAGTCGACGTTAGATTACATTAATTTTCAGCAGAGATTTACACTACTCACTTGTTTTTAACACAGTGACCCGCTGTCAAAATAAATTTTCTGGTAATAATCGTACCAGTGCAAGCTCTTCTTCTTTTATATAGAATAGATACCTGTAAAATGAAACAAGTTACATTTATGCCGCATAGATGCACACACACACACTATATAAGGGAAACCCTAATAAATATATATATATATATATATATATATATATATATATATATATATATATATATATAAGGGAAACCCTGACTTCAATATTTTTGAATGCCTACCCTCCAATTTTGTTCGAATGACTCTAAAACATATCTACACAAAATTTTGTTGTGATTGAAGCTTTGTAATCAATGCCGACTGGAGCGCGAACTCGCATGAAGAACATGCCTGGACTTCTCACGCTGAGTCAAGCCTCGGCCTGTCAGTACGTGCAGTACAATCATCTGTTATTGATCGTGTCGCACGTATTTTCGAGTCGTTACTCTAACATGATGTCACATCAATTACGCAGTACCAGGAAACGTTTGTTTTTAATAGGCGTTATAAAACACCAAATAACTGGACACAAATTACCATCAAATAGCCAAGTGCTGAAAGTTTTATTTTATAACATACGGGAGGTAAAATTAACTCTTAATGAAAGTGCTCATCTTGTGGTTCTTGAGTGCGTTGTATTTTGGGAGAATTCCGACAAGAGCTATTGAGCATTGTTCACAAAAACTTATTAACTTGCATTTGGAGTGCAAAAAAAAAAAAAAAAAAAAAAAAAAAACGCAAAGTTTGCAGATTTTTAAGTGCCGTGAAAAGAAATTTATAAATAATTCGGACAATCTAATTGATATCGCACATGCGAATGCTCTACAAACAATCGAGTTGGAGGAAGACATGATATTTTTACTTCAACAGTGAGAGCCAGGACGTAAAGTCTACTTTGCAGGGGTTGACTGAAAAATCGGGGATAAAAAAACAAAGTGCGAGGCAAAGAAAATTGGAAGAGAAAAGGCAAACGAGACAACAGTGTCCAGCATCTACTTCTACATCTTCTGTTGTACCTCCTTTTTCATCATCTGAAGATTCAGATAAGGGATTTCCAAGTTTAGATGAAATCGATGTTGGTCAGTTTTTAGATTTCTGAGAGTACATCAATGCAGAATGCTACAAGGCGAGATACCAAAAATTTTATCACTACAAAATCAGTGGCTGCTTTGGATAGATGTCAGCTGAGCGTAAGCGATTCTGTATACATCCTTCAGTCGACAGCAGAGGCACTTGGCCACAAGACTGAAGAGTTCCCTATTAATAAATCTTCTATTCATCGACTCACGCAGAAGATGGGAAGGAAAATAATTAAATCCATTTTAAAGAATGATAGCCCTGCAATTCTTGCTGTTCATTGGGATGGTAAACTGTTGCCCGCATTAAATGACAGAGACTCAAAAGAAGAAAGGCTTCCAATCGTTGTTTCATTTGGGAACATTTAGCAGCTCATCGGCGTTCCATAATTACAGAATGGTTCTGGCAAAGAACAAGCGAATGCTGTTTGGAATGCATTAACGTACTGAGTATTGAAGACAATATACAAAGTCTCTGCAGCGACACAACTGCACGTGTCTTACTTGAACAAAAATTGGACAGGGAGTTGTTTTATTCGTGTCATCACATATATGAACTTATTTTATGATGTGTATTTGCATGTAAAGCAAGTGATGTAACAAGCAGTCCTGATATACCACTAAACATTTGAGGGAAAGCTGGAAAAGTGTCAATGCCAATAATTTTAAAAGTGGCAGAAAGAATGTGGACGTTTTTTCAATGAGTCGGAAATTAAGGAGATCTTAGACTTTTATGACAGTGAATCAGATAAACCAACACTGAGAAGTGATTACCGGGAACTCGTAGAGCTCTCTTTAATATTTTTGGGAAGAGACTTTGGAAAAAAAACTAGAAATATGCCCTCCTGGGGCGATGCATCAAGCAAGATAGCAAGAGCAATATATTGCTTAAAAATGTTTCTGTTAACATCTCAACTTAAAATGTTCATTAAAGATAAAAATGCCTTAATGGATCCCTCTCAGTTCATGGTAACTATTTATGTCAAACCGTGGTTTCAGTGTAGTGCATCTGTAAAACCTCCTTGTCAAGATCTCTGCTTCTTAAAAATTCCCAAATCATATTAAAGAATAAATTTCACAATTTCAAAAGCAGCTGTAAAGAAATTTAATCGCCATATGTGGTATTTACCAGACGAGTTGTCTGTACTATCGCTCCTTGATGATGAAGTAGATGTACTACTCAAAATCAAAATAGTAGCAAAATTTGAATAGAGAGAATCTACACATGGAAAATATATATATTCCTGTTTGTAGAGAATTGGATGGGCAAATATTTGTAAGTTTAATTTTTTTTCTGATTACCATTCTTTATTCATTTAATTCGTTAATTTACATCTCCTAATTCAATCTTATCTACATTTCAGAGAAAACAATAGCCGACTTTGTGTCAACCAAGAACAGAGTTTTGTGTATTTTTGCCTGAAGATGGATGCTAGTTTTAGTCAAGAAAGTCCTTCGACATGGACGAGCAACACTTAATATTTAGAAGCTGAGAGGATAGTTAAGGTGTTAAAAGCTGTGGAATGTCTCTCCTGAGAGCGATGTTAAATTAATGCAAGATTTTCATCGACTATTGCCTGTACATGAGGAGCAAAAGCAATTTGTGTTGCGTTGTGTTCAGGAACATCGTATACTGTAACATGATTTCAAGAAAAAACACTGAAAAGAAAGTATAGACAAGAATCCTAAAAATCATAATGCACTCTAAAGAGCAAAAATGTGTTCAATTTTAATAAAAAAAATAGATATTATACATTCATCAATAGCTTTTACACTGACTTCAAACTACAAGACCTTGAATTCCTAACATTCAAATATGGCGTTCGAGTCGGCATGGCTTAATGTTATCCTGTTGAGGTGAAATTTTGTTTTTGAGTAAATCTAACCAAATGTAAAATATTTACGGGATGGGCGCAAAAATCTTCGACGTTTTTTTTTTTTTTTGATAGAATAAGGGGCACCCTAATAGGGGAGAGTAGCCATCGATGGACCGTTGTCATATACTTGGTCATATTGACTGTATGTGCGTGAAACGTCACCTCAAGGCTTCCTCCTCGCATATGTCACTGCTTAGTTGTCTTTGGTGGCGGAAGCAAACACGTAGACTGAACAAGAAGCTCAGATATGTTTATCTTATTTTTACTATAATTTTAAAGTAAATTTAAGTACACAGTACATTGACTAAATGCCATTAAATTATGAAATGACATATATAGCTGGAAGGAGTATTCTATCTGCTTCTTTTTTAGTTGTCTTTTCATAAATTTTGTATAACATCTTCAGCGCTTTTGAGATGTGATTAGAAAATGGCGAAGTCGCTATGGATGGACCAGCTGGAATTCCCATGAATGGACTGCATTTTAAAATGGATCATTCGTGGAAATCAATTCCAATAGAAATGAACTTGACAGTTTCATCCCATCTCACCCTTTCGATTCCGCTTTCGTCCAACCTCTCCTAGCAAGGTGATTGAAGAAACCAAGAAATGCTTACAAGAATATCCTAGAGACATGGGACTGAAAATAAACTAAACAAATCAGTATGGTTTTAGGCAAGGCATATGCTAAAGCAGCTTAATTATTCACAGCTATGAGTTCATTTCGTACCTTCGTACAGCAAGAGTTTGCCCTGTGAATAGAGACATTTTTCAAGATCATCACTTTGCTCCTTCAGTGGATTTCACAATTGAAGTCGACGCCATTTCTGATCTCAGTTACAGACTTAATACATTCATAATTATTTATGTGAATTGGTGAATTGTCATGATGCCACATCTAACAGAGAGAACACAGAGTCTAATCTCGCTCTCTCCTTGATACCAGGCTGCAGCCCATGTGTTGAGAAGCCAGAGACCACAGCAGAGAGCTATTAAGTTAACGGCCTCAACTTACAAGAGAGCTCTTGAAGAAGCTGAACTTGGGTCTAAGACTAAGATAGGGTCCACCTCAAAAAGGGACTGTTATCCACTACTGGAGAAGAAAATTAAATAAGCAAGCCGAAAAAGAAGACAATGAAGAACCCATCAGAAAGCAATCAAAATCAACTCCTGGTTTTGTTTAATGTGTGAAGAAACCATCGAGAAATATATGATTCAGTGTATGTCTTGCAGGAAATGAGTACGGTTAATGAAAATTGTGCAAATGATAGACGGAGTCAAAAGAAATGTTTGCGTGCCATGTGTGTCTTGAAAAGGAAGTACTGTTTGATCTACACTATAAGAATAATCTCTAACTCGAGAAAATAATTTTATGTGCATCATTATGCTGTCTCATTATTTAAAGATGTTTTCTAACATTTTTAGCTACAAATTAGCTCATGTGAGCAGCCTAGAACTTTAAAATAGTGAAATGACAAGGACTGTATTTTTCATGGTTTCAGTTTCAAAATACAATTACAATTAGTTTAAAAGTAAGTTCAAAATCCATTAATCGAATCTATGTTTCTTCATTGCTATGATTTGTCATTTGTAGACATTATTTTGAGATATTTTTAAAATTTTTCTTTTGGTCCATTAATGGGAACTTGGTGGTCCATTCATAGAGGCCTGTCGCCTTCAATGGACCAATAGCCGAATTTTTAATGAGCTAATTTTTAAACAGATGGAAATAAGATGTAGCCCTAAAATTTTATTTTATCAATCCTTATTAGTAAAGTAATTGTTCAAGCTTAAAAACTGAATTTTTTAAAGCATTGATTTTGTCAGTTATAATAAGAAATCGTTAGGTGTTCCATTGATGGCAACCTTACCCCATATATATATATATATATATATATATATATATATATACATATACAGAATATCCGCCTTCATATGTGATAATTACCGTCATTTTTCCAGGTAACCGAAAATGGAGTGTGCTGTTGATGAGAAAGCTGTAACGTTTACTGTGCTGGATAAGTTTGATCTGATGGTTTTTTATGTGAGATCTCTCCCAGCTTAAAACATGTGATGAATTTCACCATCGTCATTCAGACAAAACGAAATTGAATGGCTCCCATAGTCCCTCAAACATTACAAGCCCATGTTCAATTGCGGATCTCTTACAAACATTCGCGCTGCATACCGTCCTATCGCACCAGAAATGTGCAATATGTAAAGAAGTTTTCATGCTCGTATCATTTCGGCAAGGCTCATGAGGGGCATCAATCTTAATGTCTGTTGCTGCAATACTTTCCTGTTGCAATGGAACGGAAATTTACACTATAATAACTATATTCCATCTATGAGACCGGAGATTTGGGACATCCGCTATATATGACTACAAAAGTAAGACAGTAAACCTCTGGAAGATCTTTTGACATAAAATTAAAATAGTGTTCACATTAGTTCAGGAACTATTCTATCATATGTGTCGTTCATGCTTTATTCCGAATTTATTTCTTCCTTGGATTATTTCTTCCTTGGATCTATATATCTTAAAGAGCAAAAAATCGTAAAGAAAAATGGAGATATGTGTTTATCTGGATTCTTGCGATATTTTTCTTTAAGAGAAGGAATCGATGAGGAAAATGAAGAAAATCAGGTATCCTTAATGAATATATAGATAAAACACTTAAAGATGCAGTCAATGAAGCTATTCGTTTTTGGATCAACCATTCAGAAAATATTTTCTCCTCGTCATAACTTCAGTCGGAATCAGTCTATTATAAAAACCTTAATTCTTTCATTACCGTCTTATAGTTCTGTTAGCAACGAGCAGTAGAAAACCTATGAATTATTCTGTGAATTGGCAAAATAAATAAGAAATAGTACCGGGAAAATCATTTAGCAACACCTAAAGTTTATTTTTTTTAATCAGGTGCAAGATAAATGTGACTGAAGACAACATAAGTGGAGTCTATAACTTTGTTCCCAACATCTCCAGTGCTACAACCAAGAGGGTGGCGAGTTCTTGGATGAGATTGGGACAAACGATGAGATTCTGGCATGCAAGTAAATTCCTAATACAAAGACTGCTTGAAAACAATATAAATATTAGATTCGTAACAATTAATAAAATTTCTTATAAAAAGGTAATGGCTGTAATGCCCATGGTTTTTGGGGACGTGGAAGACCGATATTAATCGATTTATCTTCTCTTAGAACAATGAATAATAAGTGTAGAACATTATTACATACACCCTTTTGAGATGAACATCGAAAGAAGGCCTAAGGTTGAGGAGACTATGAAGACTGCTTAAAGGCATTCTTTTTACGCAAAAATCACGCAAGATACCTTACTGATCGTTGCTGGATCACATGTATCAGACATATCCCAGCGAGGCCGATTATAAGCTTTTGTTCTTAATTGATTTGTTTTATGAATTGCGATTGTTACCTATCGTTTGAGTGAAATGGAGGTGATAATATCTGCGAAATGACTCCAGGGTCAGGTGCGAAATTATCCAGCATTTTCTGTTGAAACATGAAATTAAATTAATCCATTTTGTTCAGTGTATATCCATGATTAATGGTTGCGATGGTAATACAGTATTATATAACTATACTTTCAACTTCAGAGGTTATTTAGTGTCTAAATTCAACATAAGGGAGAAATAATAGACACGTTTCTAATAGGGCATTCTATTAGGGACAGAATTTTTTTACTCTATGACTGTGTGTTCACAGGTTTACTTCCTCACTTAATAAGATCTCTAAAGATTGTACCGCTTTCAAGAGCTCATCTTCCATATTATACAGTGAGTAAACGAAATGAAATGCAAATTGCATTATGAAATTCATTAATCTAAAACGTTTTGTCATTGATCACTTTCATTATTAAAGGCCCGTCAACCGTGATGGGAATATATTCCCACCACGCTGTCAATTTAAAAGTAAAGTGGTACTCAAAACTCAAAATAAAAGTTTTGTTAAGAGAAATATATCAGTGAAAACGGCAAATTCCTACGACTCCCGTTCTGTCAAAATTGCGTGTATAATGAATTAATGATACACCAGCTGTAGTCGTGACATCACAACTCCAGGTACGAATAGTTACTGCGATTTTTCCTTAGAGCTTCACTCAGTAGTGTTTCGTACGGCGAAACAACTAGGATGCTATTCATAGACATTTCGCTAGCCCGGGCTACGAGCGTGCTAAACAGGATTCATATCATATCATATCGCTGACACAGCTTTATGAATACGAAAAACGTTAGTTCGCTGATCATCCACCGAAAGCCCGCGATAAGAATGTCTATGAATACGGCCCTACGTGTCTTATTATTTTATATACAGTATAAGTTTGTGTGCTATTCTATCGGAATATTTCTGTTCAAATACTACAAACATAGATCTTGATATAACTATTCATGTATTTCATAATCGCCAAAGATCACCGATTAGATTCAAAGCGTGGGAGAATTGAATAAATCGGCGTAATTTCGAACCCACTTGGAATTTCGTCGTTTGTTCTGAACAGTTCACTCCAGAATATTTTGAAATTACATCCCTGCTAAGAAATTAACTTTTTGCGTATCAAAACAATTAGACCGGTTGAAAAAGTGCAATCCCTTCTTTAGAATTGAAACCGGGTGAAATTAACGAACGTCATCAAAGTCAGTGAAAGACTGGTGCATATATATGGAAGAAGATGATAAAACAAGCAATAGATGAGTCATTTACAAGTTCATACACCGAACTTTGTGAGACAGTGTACGAGGAAGCAGAAACCAGTGATATCCAAGACCAAACCAGTGATGATGCCAATTTAAACACATACAAATTGCGATGAATTTGTTTTGCAATGTGAGCTGAGGAGTGAAATTTTCAGGGGTATTTCAAACTATGAAGTGTCTGAAAGTGACAAGGTAAATGATGAGGATGTGTCCTTTTGTGAAACGACTTGTAGCAGTAGTGACGAGTGCACTGACTCTATGGGAGAAACGGTTTTACCGAAATATAAAAAGAACAAGAGTGTTATATTTTTTTATTGTGTGCGAATGTTTACTCACTCTGGTTACCTTTTGTCCAATATCCAATAAAAATTTCTATGTGTATATTGATACAAATTTATCAGTTAAAACTTTGAATTTGTTTTTTTAAATGCAGGTTATAATAGGTTTTTGAAATTGATTACTTTTTTTTTGATCGAGTTATCACCAACATTGACACAATTATAAATGACCAAGAAAATGTTTATTGTAGATAAGATTATTAAAACCTTATAAAAGGAAGAAACAAATTGGTAGGATAAAAGGAAATGTAAAAGTTAAGACTCTTTTATTGTTCTGAGTGTAGGTTGCAAAATATAATAAATTGTGATGATTTTTTTAAATTAAAAACAATTTCTGATTAATCAAAATACAAAATTTCCGTTCTATCAGCACTTCGAAAGTTTGTGTACTTATTGTCAGGGTCGGGATATTCCCGACGAATTTCTTTTATTACACAAGAAGGTAAGACTTTTCTGTTTCCTCTTCCGAGGGATTTCGAAGAAATAATCCAGTAAACAAACTGTCTGTAAGCTACATAGCGTATGTTCCTGATATTTACCAACCGCAACTTTTCCCTTTCAAAATTAGACTCTGATCTCGCCATCATAACATGCCTAGCAGTATTCAACTTGTCTCTGTTCAGTACAAAAGCGTGAAATGCATTATGAAATGTAATACATTCAGTACTTCCCTTTACATCTCTTATCATTATATTTTCATAGCAACAGTAGCACTCTTGATGAGTTGCTAAAGAAACATTCATCACAGAAACACCAGTCCGTGGTTCGTAGCCAGTCTGTATTCTCACTGCTTTCTTTTCGTATTCTTACAATTTCACATTTCCTGGGCTCAAATTGATATGGCTGATTCCAGCAATGATTCATGGAAATAACTATTTCATATAAGACACGACACCGGACACCAGAAACTTACAATAATAATAGGAAGAGGCTGACGCGGGAAGAAGCTTACAATTACCATAACGCCCAGTTGCTGCTCTCCTCAGTGGAGTAACTCCGGGAATTTTTAATTGTGAATTGTCGCCGTTCTATTAATCGTACGACACTTGGATTTTCACAGAAACTAATCTTTACATCTACGTACTCTGTTAGAATCATTTTCTACCTAAAAGTACATTTTTTAAGTTGACAGGGCCTTTAAGTTATACTAGATTTCGGATCTCCGAAGACTAGGGCAAGAGAACTTCGACTTCAAATAACCTGATCCACCAGGTTAGGGGTTGTTACGAATGTATCAACGAAAGAAACCGAGCTGACCTCATGAAACTGCCTTGGATGGATCATGTTCATATCTTGCGCATGGGCATTTGATTGGAAACGTGCTTTGCAAAGTTTGAGACCAAACCCAAGACAGAAATGGGAGATCGACGCAAAGGATGACCTAAGGGCAATGGAGGTGATGGGATAGAGACATTTAGCAGGAGAGAGGTCACAGTGGAAAAAACTGTCGAGGGGGCCAAAACCGCCCTATATTTTACAGCCAAGAGAAAAAGACTTGATTTTGGAAATTGTCAGCATGATTTTCACTATTTTATATCACATTGAAACAAAGTGAGAGAAGCAATATATTTCCACACATACGTAAAATGTATGGCCATGTATATTATTTCCTTCAATAGAAGGTATCTTTTCAGTTATCAGGGACACCCTAAAGTACGACGGTCCCCAGCGAGCTTACTGTCATCCTCTGAGGAGTTTAGTGGTGAGAGGAATGCGGTTCCTACTAGCCTAGCGCGGTACTGGAGTGGGAGGGAACAGTGACAGTGGCAGTCTGGAAGGAAGTACAATCATACTGAAAACATTTCACTCGTATA
This sequence comes from Periplaneta americana, assembly GCF_040183065.1. NCBI lineage: Eukaryota > Metazoa > Arthropoda > Insecta > Blattodea > Blattidae > Periplaneta > Periplaneta americana. The sequence goes on along the minus strand of NC_091130.1, from coordinate 72,078,479 downwards.
TAGAGTACCTAACACTTGCACACAGTCACACACTACTAGAACACACTACAGAACTGAAGACTGCATATTTTTGGACGATTCATACTTCCTACTCCGCTCGGCTCGGCTTGGCTGTAGCAACAAAAGAATCTACCTGCAACCCCCCGCACCGATGACAAGAATACCTCAGGTTCCAGCGCTAAACTCGTCGGAGGAAGACAGTACATACGGGCGTGACTTACCATTGGCTATGGGCACACGTAACACAGGAGTAATTTGGAATATGTTTCGTTTCGAGAACTAACGCCAATCTTATCAGAAGGATAGTTTAGAGACAAAACTGCAAAAAAAAAAATATATATATATATATAGAATAGAGTGATCCTTGCAGTGCTTACCACGAAAGGAAACTGATTTTCTGAAGCATTCCTTCCACCAATAATTTTTGGCTGTAGCGGACTTCCTACTTCATCCGTGGCACTGCCATCTGGAAGTAAATTATCCATTTCTGAACAGATAAGTAGGTTTTGTAAGTTGCGTTGATATTTAACTCGTGACATGTATGTTAATTTCTAAATTAAAACAAACCCAGAGATCTCGTTCAAGTTTCATGAGGAAAGTGGATCTGAATTTTGTTGGGACTATGTGTGTGTATTTTGTTTTGTCTTTACGAGATATGTCTGGACAGTATCCATCCACCTGCCTAGGACAATGGCGTCTTATTCCACTTCAACGTACTCCTATTGTGACCTCCCACAGAATTCCCAAGGTTCATTCCACTTTTCAAAACAATCTGCAAAGACTTCTTTAGGGGTCTCCTTTAGCTGCCTCGTAATCCTGTCCAAGGTCTGCATTCTTGCATTCTTCTACGTTTCAATGACGATTTTAGCTTTGGAAAGAGCCAGAAATCGCGGGGTCAAACCAGAGCTACGGAACTTTCACCAAGTCAGAGGAAATGAAGATATAGCACTGTAGGCCTATGTAAGTTAATGTTTATTTTGAGTTCGCATTTCGTAACGGCATTTGTCTGGTCTCTATTCTGTCATAGACACAGAGTATTGAGGGACTGGAAGATCACTTTTCTCATGCTGCTACTGGAGTGATGATCTCTGTTCCTGACTCCAGTGGCTTCTGGGCTCTGTTTTATCTTCTAGGCTGCTGACAGTAGCAAAACAAATGTAATTTTAAGTACGTAGCTCATTTTGTTTTTACGGACATGTATTGATTCTGTACTTCTACATGTCTTTCTAAGCTAAACTCGGGATTGTGGTAGGGCTCGGGTAATAACAATTAAGGTAATGTCGGGTTCGGATCTGGTTCAGATCGAGCCGAGTCTAAGAATTTCGGCCCGTGCAGGCCTCTACTGTATAGACGAATATGCTAGACATTTGTGGGTAAGAACCAGAAAAATTTTAGCTTTTACATGGCGATAGTTGTAATAATTGTAATTATTATTATTATTATTATTATTATTATTATTATTATTATTATGGAAGTACACCTACATAAGAATATCCCTGTTGTTGCTAGCATCTTGCCGTTCAGTCCACCCCGCCAAGACTAATTGCAAGGTGTCAACTTGTCCCAGGTTACCGACATCTATTATTGAAGTAATGAGGAATGTGGTCTACTATCTTTCTCCTTCTAGATGGTCTCCACTGAAATATTATTTTACGCAGGCAGACGTTCTTCCAGTATCCATACTATCCTCTAGGTCCTGAAATATAGAATATTTCATACATGCATTTAGTTTCAAATTTTCCACTAGGTGGAATCGTTATCGATCACTTCTTTTCTGTGCTTATTAAGCTCCTGATATGTCTCGGGACTTATAGAATGCACAAGAAGATGGATTCAATCATTAGAATGCGTGTTTCAATTATTTGTAAATTTTGACATGCTTTCGAATACACAGTAAACGTTATATTTTAAGGGTAAAAAATATGATATAAGCTGTATATTTAGAGACCTGAAGTATAGTATATTATACCTGCATTTGTGCCCTAAATGTAACCTGCATAATATTTTCAGCATTTTTTCTCATTTAAGTGACTTTTTTGAAGTGTAGAATTATATTGAATTTCAGAAATAAAACAAAACAGGTCTCAGGACCCAGCAGGATATATGTCCAAACCAATTTAATTATCATTCTTCTTTTCTGCCCGTCACTGTCTCTTCCGCATTAATTCCTGTTCTTAATTCCTTATTAGCTTCCTTTTCCACCGTTGAAATTCCAGCACTTATCAATAGCCCATCTTCACAGCTATCAATGTTTTTGTTGTGTGGATATAAAGAGAAAAATTTTGACGGTGCCATGTATAGTTTCCGGGTCGTTCCGTCGGTAGAGCATTTGTGCGCTAAGCGAAGGGTCCTGGGATCGATACTCGGCCCCGGAACAATTTTCCCTGGAAATTATTCTTACTAAAATTCTTGAGCTTTGTTGTATTCGTTGTTTTATCTGAGTTTTCTCCTATTCCATTTAGGTCGATGTATGTTCATGAACATAATATCTAATCGTTTGATAAACACCTAGTCATCAATGACGACTTCTACCCTATCGTGGCGATTCATTAACAGATATTCCATGTCTTTTTTATGCAAAAGGTCAATTTTAGAGTTAAAAAAGAGAACGAATGTAAAGTTTTGACGTGGAAGGTATACTCTGACTCACTCGCGGTTCGGTACCATGGAAATACAAGTGTAAGATGAACTTTGTGCCTCGTCAGTTTTCCACGTGATCCATGTCACTCCATTCTCTCCATATTTTGCGTCGTTCGTCTCGTTTCATAATCTGATTTTATTGGATACGCTGCTCTCATCCTGCTTTCGTAGTATTTATTTAATACTTAAATCCATCCTTATCTAATATAAAAATACTTAGCAAAAATAAAGATGTTTGCAATCCAAATGATTTCATATATCCCCTGCCGCTATTTTAGACTAAGTCACATAATTTTGATATAATCTGTTCATCAGCGATTGAAGGATATGTGAATCTTGTGCTGAGCTTTGTAGGCGATCAGATTGAGTTTATTAACTAGTCTAGGAAACTAAGTTGTTTTCTGATGGCGGTCACGATGTTGACGATGGTAATAGTGGTAGTGGTGGTCAGGGCCTGATTTACAATTTCAGAGGCCCCTTCTTTTCATATAAGACTAGGCCTGTCTATGTTTATTTTAAATTCTGACACCTTCTGCTTTCACAACGTACTTAATTTTCTATTTCGAGGAGGATTAAAAATTAAGTGATCACATAATTTATCAGTTATTAAATATGGCCACAAGGCAGGGTCAAAGCTGATTGTATTGATTGTAGTACCTGTGCCGTAATTTAGGGATTTCCAATGAATGTTCATTTTTCCTAGATTCTGGTTTAGGCTTATGTAGAAAATACCTTGACTGTTCACAATTTAGGAGCTGTGGCGGATTGTTGTCTGCATATGTAAACATCTTCATTAGTCTGTGTTAAAATATTCTTACCTTTTTGAAAGTGGAGATCTCTGTGTGTAAAGGAGAGTTAATGTGAGTAACACCTGAAGAAACATACTTGCTCAGTGATCAGCATTGTTTTTCCTGTTATTGAATTTCAATATCTTTCCGTTTTGTTTTATGGCACCTAACTCAAAATAGCTTGGGATTCCATTTTTAATTTTGGATATTCCTCTTTAACATCACCATTATACACCGATAATGGTCCTATATTAACAAAAATTAGGTAACCTGCCAGGAACACAGCGCTAGTACTTGGTTTAACATTTAATACAATGAGAACTGATAATGTTAATGACTTTAACTGCTAAATTCATTATTAATTGTTTAAATAGGCCTATTGTTACACTGTTACAATTGAATAATCTGCACAAAGTAACCAACTTTTACAAGTTGAACACATTAAACTCTGCAATCAACTTATCACTCTAAACTTAAAATAATGAAGTGATTTTTAAGCATTTTCTAACATCGTTAATTACGTAATTACTTATTTCTTCAATTCTGATTTCATTTGCAGAATTTATTTAAAAAAAGCTGGTTTCTGAATTTTGAGGCCCCCAGAATCATGAGGCCCTGAGCAGAGGTACCATAGGCTCCTGCCTAAATCAGGCCCTGGTGGTGGTGATTTATTTGCATTAAAAGATAATAGACATAATTTCGTGATGCCGACAGTTCTTGTACGGCTAAGATTAGATTACATACTGCTTGTATCCTACGTACATACCTGAGAATCCACAAACAGCAACCAGATACAAAATAATAGATAGCAACATCGTTTTAAACATCACCGAATGTAAATGGAAATGCATACCTGTGGCGTTGGTTATTTACATAATAGTTTGAAATACACGTAGGCCCCTAACTTGAATTATGATAGATATAAAATCTTTCTAATTGTGATTAACTACTTATTTCCATAATAAATATCAAGACAGATATTTATAGTTTGAAATAACCTAAGAGATTATTTACAGTATATTTAATAAAGCACTTATTAATATTTTACACATGGTTGTAAATATATTATATTAGTTTCAGAAACATTACTTGTTTAACATTGGTCGCTGACGTAACTGTGCGGCTTTTCTCCGAACAAGCGGGACGCCTGCTTGAAATCTGGACATGCCGCGAACCTTAGCACAGCGAAATCATGACATTGAGAATGCGCCTAGCAGGGGATAGTTCTAGGTTTCGTCCACTCCCTTGCAGTATAGTGTTCAATGAAGTTGCATTTTAAGTGAATGCAAAGTGAATAATATTGAAAGTAACATTTCGAGCTGCATTAAGGAATGTATGATTGCAATTATATATCTTGTTTTTTTTTTTATTTTGAAGTTCTTATTGTGTCAACTGCATTTTTAGTGAAGATTCGTGACTTGATGTCCAGTTACTTGTGTTCCATATTGAATCCCAGTTTGATTGTGGGCCTACACTTGGTATAACCATGCTGCAAATCTAGTTGGCTTCAAAATAAATACTACAGCCTAAATTATAATCGAATTTCTAATACAAAGGTTGGATAAAAACTTATGCCAACTCTGCTGTCACATGACGATGGTTTGTTGGAGAGCTGCCAGCTGTGTGGACATGAACAGGGACTGCTAGATGAGTTAATGCAGCCAGCGGCGACAATACTCTGTCAATCTGCTGCAGTGTGTAGAACGTTGACTTTCATAGGGATAGTGCGAGTGCCCTAAGACCATGTTTACGAAACTAGAGCAACGTTCCTGGGTCAAAATTGAAGTGGCATGAGGTCGTAGTACACAAGAATTTTTTCAGGACTGCGTCAAGCATGTGGCGATGGAACGTTGCCATATCGCACAGTGGCACAATGGGTTAAAGCGTTCCAGGAAGGCAAGGACGCCGTTCAGGAAAACCTCCGTACAGGACGACCCTACGTGGAGAACAACACAGTTCCACTCCTTGCTTCCCTGTTGGATGCTGAACGCCGATGGACTGCGCGTGAGTTAGCAGCGGAAGTCGGATTATGTCACAAAACTGTGCTCCACATTCTCCACAACATTCTGGGTTACCGCAAAATTACAGCGCGTTGGATACCCCAAGAAATATTCCAGATGCAACAATGGCACCGCTATGCAGTCGCACAGGCTTTGTTGAATCGGTACCAAAGGGAAAATGACGACTTTCTTGGACGAATCGTCGCTATGGACGAAACCTGGGCTCGCTCATACGAACGCCAATCAAATGAATGAAAGCATCCCGGTTCTCCTCGTCCAAAGAAAGTGCTGTGAATGTGATGTTCATTGTGACGTATGACATTGATGGGGTAATACTGCACCACGCTGTACCTCCAAGGCAGACGGTAAACGCGGACTACTACTGGAGGTTCCTGCAGCACCACCTTCGTCCAGCCCTCAGGAGAAAACGATGGCACTTGGTGCTATAAAACCTCATCATGAAGGCACTGTCTTCATTGCCCGCGTTCATAAGTTACCTGCGCTTGGATAGTGTGGTGTATTCCTAGCTTGTTGTGTGATGGGAGGGGAAGATACGGACGTTCCCTCCGTTGTACAGGTTCAGTGTCGTGAAGGATAAAGTTGCACCTTCTTTACATGACAGTGTTGTAAATAAATGCATTGCAACACATCCTTAGAAATTTAATAACATTGTATTATTCATAGAATGCAAAACTGTACAACAGTTTTCATTTATGATTCACCTATCGTCCACAGTTCCATTACAATAAAGAACAATACATTTCCGTAAAGTATCGAAAGAAAAACCTCTTCGCCTACCACTTAGAAACATTTTGAACCGAGAAATGCGCGTTCCACATCGCAAGACATGAGTGGTGCGAAACGAAAATATGAGCTGTCACACGTATCATCTGAGGGCTCGCCATTAACCGACGAAATATCTCTTATTTCACACATTGCTGAAAATCCACAGTTCTTTTTCAACACGGTCCCAAATTTCGTGTTTACCGGTTCCTAACTTGGAAGTGGTTTTGCTTCACATAGACTTTGGTACAAATATTCTACGAGTCGGAGGCCACTGAACATTTCGAGGGTTGACGATTCTAGTTGTTATATTGTTGTGGGAACATCTTTGTAAACATCTTTTATGTACAACAGATACCCATATTTTATTATTTGCGACACATTTCCTAATGCTGTTGATGACATAATCATAGCACGGGGATAAATATCTTTTGCGAAGAGTCGCCCAGTATATTTCTGCAGAAATGATTTGAAAGTAACATTTTGTAACTTGTGTAACGGAATATTGCAACTTACCATCATATTGCAGAGGTCGTTACAAAACTCTCTCTGAGTAGGCTTACATGAATTTGCACTCGATGTTGTATCATGTCTGCCAAACAGCGTTATCCTTTTTTATGTTGTTTAGACTTACAGTGCTTTTGGATGAAAAGCTTTCTGTGGCCTTTAAACTGTATATGGCATACTTTGCAAAATATATTTACTCCTTGTATAGTGAAATAATCACGGCCAAATTCCTCCACATATTGTAACAACTTCTGTTTCTTTACATCTGACATTACTGGCACTCTTGTTTACAACTTGCACGATCTACACGTGTCCGACCGACTGCTATACGTATTGAGAATGCGTCGAAACGTCGTACCCATCGCGAGTGATGTGGACGTGACGTCAGACTCTCGGTATAGCCCTTGTGCAGACAACTTGAATCGCGGCAGCAGGCAATGAAAAGGCAACGAGGTCCGCGCTTTACTCGTCATTCTTCATGAAGGGCCACCGGCGTGGCTCAGTCGGTTAAGGCGCTTGCCTGCCGGTCTGAAGTTGCGTTCGGGCGCGGGTTCGATCCCCGCTTGGGCTGATTACCTGCTTGGGTTTTTTCCGAGGTTTTCCCCAACCGTAATGTGAATACAAGGTAATCTCTGGCGAATCCTCGGCCTCATCTCGCCAAATATCATCTCGCTATCACCAATCTCATCGACGCTAAATGACCTAGTAGTTGATACAGCCTCGTTAAATAACCAACTAAAATAAAAAAAAAAATTCTTCATGACAAAGCAAGGAGTCACACCGCTGCTGCTGTCAAGGACCTCTTGCGTCACTGGCAATGGGAGATTCTGGAACATTCACTATACTCACTCGATATGAGTCCATGCGTTTACGATCTCTTCGCCAAAGTGAAAGAACCACTGCCAGGGACCCGGTACAATACCAGAGGTGAACTTATCCGTGCTAAAGGGAGATCAGTACGGAACATCAACAAAGATGGACGCGCTGATGGTGTACGACGCCTTCCAAACATTTGGCAAAAGTTGATAAATAAGGGGGGCAACTATATTGAAGATACGTAAATGTTGTAGTCCTGTGAATAAAGTCATGTCAGAAATATCGAACTGTTGCCATTACTTCTTATCCAACCTTTTGTACAAACAAGTGGTAGTCCTTACGCTGATAACGATGTTGTAAATATTTTAATTCATGATGGTAATAAGTGGGTATGTAGAAATGTGGTAAATTACTAAAAGATTCACAAGACTTTGTTCTTCTATGATTTAATTCATTTGGCAATTGCGTATTTGTACTTGGAATACTTAAAAATCAAAGTTTATTAGTTGATAGCTACCATTGGAACAGTCTCAATGAGCCACGATAATGTATACTGAGGCGTTTGGTTTCCACGCCACGTTTATTTTCCTTGTTTTCTCTTTTTTCCTTTTACTTATCTTATCTTTATTCCTTTTCTTTCATTTTATTTTGTTTTATTTTAACTTTATTTAATCCATTTACGTTTCCTTTTTTTCTCTCACTAAATAACAGTGTGAAATTTTTGGGTGGTCGAGGCTAACTGGAAGGGAGCATGCCTATTGGTTATTTTGAAATTGTAATGATCTTTATGTTCTGGATCCTTCTCTTTGCTTTCTTGGCTAGCATTTCTCCTGAGATCGAGCACTCTTCTGGGAGCGTGTGCTTGAAACACATCGTATTAAGTAGTCGGCTGCAAGCATCGTACAGTATTAAGAAAGGCTGGTCTGCACTCTTGTGACACTTTCGCCGATCCATCTTGACCGCTTTGAGTGTTCTCCCTACGCGGACGGCGACTTTACTTAGATTTTGCGTGTGTTACTATCCACCTCCACCATTCAGTGTCTTACAAGGGAAGTACCCCAGCTCGAACGGCTAAAACCGAGTGTAAATGCGTTTAAAATACAGAGCTGCGCTTGTTGTACCAGCCATCAAGGTTATTTATCTGTGAAACTCCGCAGTCGTGTGCATTCAATGATTGAAGAATAACGAATCTAATGACTAGAGAAGCACAAATCGCTGAAGAAACAACACCGTGTAACAGACAGTTATGACAAGGAGATCCACAAAATACATAAATGAGGAATTATGTGACAAGAAGCTCCACGACATTTGCTTTAAATAATATGCGAGTATAGGGTATTTCAAAAGTCACTTCAAACATTAAACCGCTATAAATATTATAATATGAGATAAGGAAAGAACAAAAATATCACAGTGTTAGACAAACAACGAGGTTTACAAAACATTGGTAAGCTGTTCGCCGTTCTCTTGTTCAACGTACAGCTTTCTTTCTGTGACTCCTTGTACAGCATTTTGCAGATAATATCTTGGATTATTGGAAATTTCTTGCGAGATGGCATCTTTCAGTTGCAGTAGGGTTGTTGGATGTGTCAGGCAAACTCGTTCTTTAAGGTAACCCCACAACCAAAAGTCGGCCTGATTGAAATCTGGAGATCGCGGAGGTCACATTGTTGGAAAGTGCCTACTGATGACACGATCGCCAAACATCTGCGTAATTAACTGTTTTTCAGGGATAAAGATGTGGGGTTGAGCGCCATCTTGCATGAAGATTATGCTTTCCATATCGTGATTCCTCAGTCTAGGGATGACGAAGTTCTGTAACATGCTGTAGTAGCGCACCCCGTTTACTGTAACAGTCTGTCTTATTCCATTATTTTCCACACCTGTAGAGTAACGGTTAGCGCGTCTGGACGGGAAACCAAGTGGCCCTGTTTCGATTCCCGGTAAGGACAATTTACCTGGTTCAGGTTTTTTCGGGGTTTTCCTTCAACTCAATATGATCAAATGCTGGGTAACTTTCGGTGCTGGACCCCGGACTGATTTCACCGCCATTATCACCTTCATCTCATTCATACGCTAAATAACCTAAGATGTTGATAAAGCGTCGTAAAATAACCTACTATAATAATTAATGGTGGAGTTAACACGCGTCATTAAGGTTCGTTTTCCGACCAAAGTCATAGTAGGCACTTTTCAACCATGTGGCCTCCGCGATCTGCAGATTTAAATCCGGCCGAGTTTTCCTGACACATCCAACAACCCTACTGCAACTGAAAGATGCTATCTCGCAAGAAATTGCCAATATTCCAAGACATTATCTGCAAAATGGTGTGCATGGTGTAGCAGACAGAATGCTGTACGTTCAACAAGAGAATGGCGGACATCTTCCGAATGTTTTGTAAACCCCGTTGTTTGCCCAACACTGTGATGTTTTTGTTTTTTCCCTATCTCAAATATTATAAAATTGATAGCGATTTAATATTTGAACTGACTTTTGAAATACCCTATATATTAACATATGCAGTGCGTACCAGTCCGTATATCCCGAACTAGAAGATGCTGTGTTGTGGTACGTTCTTCCCTTATTCGTCACAGAGTGCAAATCTGCAGTTTCAACGAAGTGATTAAAACACAACGAAGTGGAACAGAATGCACACTTGACAAGAGCAACATGTGAACATGCTACATCAGCTTCGGTTTATTCGCACTGCAATAGTTCAATATCACAAGCCACAATGATCACACTATCAAATTATGCAACAGGAATATCAATTTCATAACCGGATCTTCGCCACGAAATGTTAACATAGGTCTGTACCTCGGTGAAGTAAGTTGGTTGTAGATGACAGAGTGAAGGCGGATGATGAAATATCGATCATGTAACGTGACCTGCAGTTTGTCAATTTGTAAGCGTACAAAATCAACAGTTCTGCAATGCAGTTTGTACCGTCTGAAAAAAATATATACACCCGGAGGTTGGCAGTATTTGGTTGTCTTTGATGGCAGTATCTGTAACGTAGTATCCTTCTTGGGGAAACATTCTTCTATCAGACTGTAATCTTTGTGTCCTGACCAGAAATCACAAAGTAATAGACCTTTTTTCACAAACATGTTCACGGAGGACCGAATGTAAAAATCTTTTCATGTGCTCTTTGATCATATTTCCACTTTCACTCGCTTCAACATGGACGTTCCGTGGAAAAATTTCTGCTAGTTTCTTTGCAAACTGTGGACCAAACATCCCTGTGTTTCCTGCAAAAGTAAAGCTTGCTCGCTAATCTATCATCTATGGACACTGCCACATCTATTATGTAACTTTGTGTGGAGCTATAAAAAGATTATACCACACCAGCTGTTGATTTCCACCTCTGTGCGATAGTGTTTAAGAAGACGATAATAATAATCCGTGGCGCTACAGCCCGTGAAGGGCCTAGACCGACCAGCCGGCTGCTGGCCTCACGCCCACATGCCGAAGCATAGGTGGACGATCATCCAACCAGAATGGAGGTATCGTGTGGTTAGCACGATGATCCCCCCAGCCGTTATAGCTGGTATTCGCAACCGGATTTCGCTACCTATCGTAGCTCCCCAAGTGCATCACGATGCTGGGTGGGCACCGGTCCCATACACTGGCCGAAATTTCATGAGAAAATTTCTTCCCCCATGAGGACTCGAACCAGCGCGCATTCCGTAACGCGAGTCCTAGGCGGGATGCCTTAGACCGCGACGCCACGGCGCGGGACTAAGAAGACGATAGTTTATTAAAAAAAATTGGTTCTGATCACTATTCCACACGCGTTGCGTAATTATGTTTTTGTCTTTAATAAACATGTTCACATCTACCACAAATGTTTCTGCTTTGTGCCTAATGTATTGATATGCCTGTACGAAATGTTATATTCTTCTTTGAAGCCGCTGGCGAAATGCAAATAAGCTTTAAATTGTCCAGAGCAACTACTGTAGCAGCTTCCGGAGCCCACGCGTGAATGTGCCAGTAGTGGATTACTGATCTTAGTCTCTGGCTCTGTCAAACCATGCTCTTACATTCTCTTTTACAGCCTTCAGATTTGATGTTTTGTTTCCCTTGAAGTGGCCCCGGTCTTGCATTTTGCGCGTAACATAATCCAAAATCCCTTGCAGTTGAATTTCAAACGAATGCAGCTATAACGGTTCATTAGTTTCCTGTAAGAATTGTAATTACGATTAAAATAATAATAAATATTGTCCAATGTAAGATCATCAAGACCTGTAGCACACTAGGTCGTGATATTTTTGAGAATGCAGTTCCTTTATTTGCTGGAGAGGACGTTCCAGAACTGATGGAACTCTCATACCCATGTGCTGTTTCTTCTCCACCATCAGACTCACAATCACTATTCCTATCCAATATGTCGGTATCTACTTCTGATAATTCCCCGTAGTATTTTTGCATTATAATGTCACGTAACATGCATGCAAACGGCTCATCCTCACTCCAATTACATCCTCATTATCCGGTATGTAAGTTCGACGTAGCTTTTCGCACGGCAGGTAAACAATGTTCACAGGATTGATTTCAGCCTACTCATGTCTGCCGTTAGTACGTGCACTTCACTATTGAACACCGCAATGGTCTCACTCGTACTGTCTGTACAGCTACGACGTAGTGAGGCTAGTACGCTAACTTTCAGATGGCGTTAGCGGCCGCACACCTAGTTTTACAGATGAATGGCATTGATAGCTATTCGAACAGGTATAACATTATATTTAAAACGCGTTTCCAGTCGGTTTTAGCCGTTCGAGCTGGGGTACTTCCCTTGTTAGTGAGAACAGTGGATTTTCTAGATAAACTCGTGAGGAAATTGATTAGTTACATTTATTGTATTATTTTTGTGAATTGTCGGAAACCTGTCAGCTTTTTCTGACAAGGGAACCGTCCCATGTCATGGTGCTTAAATTTCATGAAAATGCATATGTAAGCTAATGTTGGTTCGTTAAGAAACGTGGTGATAATCGTTCGTTTCGCTTTTTCCTCGTTTACGAAATCTATTGACTTGAAAATCTTTGCTACTTATACCGCTTCTTACGCGCACTCGGATCATCATAGTTCTGCGACACCGTATCACAGCTGTTCATTTTTTTTCTCTTAACTCACATTAATATAGTAGTAGTGCAATCCATGACATTAATATAGTAGTAGTGCAACCCATGACATTAATATAGTAGTAGTGCAATCCATGACATTAATATAGTAGTAGTGCAACCCATGACATTAATATAGTAGTAGTGCATCCATGACATTAATATAGTAGTAGTGCAATCCATGACATTCGTACACCGTTCAAATCAATAGGCATGCAGCTGGAAGTCTAGGAACACGATTGTGCATATGCTTCCAAGATCCGAAGGGAAATTTGGACCTAAAGTAAAACAACGTGTAGACGAAGATAAGCCATTTAATGCCGTGGTCAAATGAAGTAGTTCTGGTAAACTGACAAAAAGAAACTACGTGAGAAGATGGTTAAGAGATGTATTTCTCCCGGATGTTAAGAAAGACACATTAGCCTACTACTTCTGGATTTCTGGAGTGGTCATATAGACGGAACTATATTTACTTTTGAAGGAGTAAATCAGGGCCGGGCATGAGAGCGGCTCAGTCTAGTCGGCCAGAACTGCTCTCGCTCCGAAAGGCACTTCAATTCCAAGCCACAGCAGAACGCTCACGCACTCGCATTACAGCTACCTTCCCTGCATTAATGTAACAAGAGCCACGGTTGTTTTAGTCATTCAGTCTGTCAGTACATAATAGTTTATAAGGATATTACATCAATCTATTGTACATTACAGAATTTATAAAACTTTTATTAATTTAATGAAATAAACTTCGCTCTATGCACACACACAAATCATTAGGCTTATTTACATAACCCATACGCACATATTGGAACCTCCTCACCACGGTTCTACGAGACAGGCGTATGGCTTCCACTTCCCCTACTTGCTGTGGACAGAGTTCATCTGCCAATGTAATTTAACATCGCATGATGAATTCACCTTCGTTGAATGTTTTCAATTCCTTTGCAATTTCGTGGCAAATTTTGTAGCTAATTCTCATAGCCGATTCACTAAGTGCATTATTGTCATCCTGTTAATATAATATAATATAATATAATATAATATAATATAATATAATATAATATAATATAATATAATATAATATAATATAATATAATATAATATAATATAATATAATATAATATAATGCAATGCGATGCGATATATGATATGATATGATATGATATAAGATATGATATAAGATATATGACCATAAATTAATACAACTTAAAGAAAAAGCTTCCAGGTACATTATATTAGAGTATCTATTCGATATTTATATTGCATTATATGTTATTATAGTGCATTTAGTAATATATAATTTTAAATTATACAAATATTATGATATATCATAGTATAGTATATTGCAGTTCATAATATATAATATGATATATTATATATCATAATACTTGTATAATTTAAAATTATATATTACTAAATGTAAAATAGCTTATAATTCAATGTAAATATCAAATAGATATTCTAATATAATGTACCTGAGAAACATTTTCTTTAAGTTGTATTAATTGATGGCGTTCATTACCAACATATTTGTCATATTCAGTAGGATGTTGTAAAGAATAATGTCGTTGGATATTGAACTTCTTAATACGTTGGAGTGTTTTATGCCAAATTAAACACTTTGCTAATCCACTGCTCTCTACCAAAAAGAACTCCTCCTCCCATGATACATTAAAAGCATTGGGAGTAGCGGGACGCTTTAGTGTATGAGCGGAAGCTCCGTCTTCAAAGTTCGCCGTCATACTGCAGAGTCACCACTGCACCGACACTGAATGAAGTACAGTATGCATACGTCACACCGCTCGCGAGACCCGCTCTTTAAAGCACACAGCGCTCATTTCTCAGAATCACGTAATGTACCCAGCCCTGCAGTAAACAATACTTTACATGGTAAGACAATTAAAACACAAATTATCACTCCAAAAACGACACGATTTGTGCAACCCTTGGATCTCTATTTTGTAGGCAATATAAAATTGTCATTCGAAGGGTAAAAGAGTATTTCAGACATAAAATTATCTGTAAAAACATTAGGTACATTGCGCGATAGGGGCTTCATAATGACATTACATTCTGTTGTGTATTACCAGTTTCATTCACCTACCCTCAGACATGCTAATATGCGCGTGGTAGAGGTGTGGATATGTGACGGAGAAACATGTTAGAAAGTTTGTTGTATGTTGGAAACAGTGTGTGTGTGTGTGTGTGTGTGTGTGTGTGTGTGTGTGTGTGTGTGATTTACAGAAGAGTGTGAAAAATCAGCTTATATAAAATGTGTGTACTGTTCCATGGTTCTTTGTTCCAACCAATTCATTTCGAATCCATACTTTCGTCCACACTTGTGGATTACGGCTAGCGCGTCTGGCCGGGAAACCAGGTGGCCCGGGTTTGAATCCCGGTCGGGACAAGTTACCTGGTTGAGGTTTTTCCCGGGTTTTCCCTCAACCCAATATGAGCAAATGCTGGGTAACTATCGGTGCTGGACCCCGGACTTATTTCACCGACATTATCACCTTCATCCCATTCAGACGCTAAATAACCTAAGATGTTGATAAAGCGTCGTAAAATAACCTACTAAAATAAAAAAATCCACACTTTCATATTGATACATATTTTAAATTTAAAATGAATTTGTATTTCAGCTAGAGTACTATATTAATTAGAGTTAAAGGAAAAAATAGACTAGAGAATTAATGCGAGAGCTGTGATAGGTGTCGCGGAACTGTGAGGATCCGAGTGCGCGAAAGAAGCGGTATAAGTAGCATCGATTTTCAAGTCATATTTCGTAAACGAGGAAAAAGCGAAACGAAAGATTATTTATCACCGCTTCTTACCGAACGAAAATTAGCTTAAATATGCATTTTCATTATATTCAAGCACCATGCCCTGGAACGTTCCCTTGTGAGTCAAGATATTTATCCCGGAGGAGGACATGATGTACATGACTAGACGACCTGGTTCTGTGTTAAGGAATTTTGCTTACCAGGGTTATGGTTACATTACAGTTATATTTGCTATTCATTGTGGGGCAGTGACTACAATTTCTTTGCTCTTGAGACCGAGTTAATGTTAAGATTTTATTTTAGCTCTAAGTTTCGTTCTCCTCCTCGCCAGAGAATGGAGTGATTTTATTGTCAAGGTTTTATAATGTTTCGTTGGTGTTCCGTCTCTTAAGGGAGGAAGAAGTTTCTTTCTGTGTTATGTCACTTTTCTTGGGTCTATTTATTAATAATTAAAGTAGTTTTACCAAATATTGTTCACGGTGTTGATATTATGTTACCGCAAGACAACTCACCGGTTTTTCCATCTTTCGGTCCCTGTTTACCTCAACACACCTTTGATACACGGATGAGTACGGGTACCAGTACCGCCACAGTAATTAAACCGTTGAGCTACGGAGAAGAGTGTGACGTAGTGAGCAATCGATATGGCGACTTAACTCTATAATGGCGACGATGCCTGAAAGCTTATTATTTTGGTCAAGAGCAGCGGTGACCAAAACTCGGGATGCAGTGATTACATGCAACAGACAGCCTATGTAGTAAGGAGACGGGGGAAAGGTAGGCCTACTTGGCATGAAAACTACAACCAGTGGTGGTTCCTGTACTAACATCTTCATCAATCCCGGGGTTAAAAGTCTCAAGCTTTGCTATATCAGTAATGTCACTGCTGTCATCAAGAGCCGGTGAATAATATACAATTTTTCTTGCTTCTTTTTTTTTAACCTTTTTCTTAAATAAGTTATAATCATGAATTTTCTAAATTTTTCTCTCGATACTTGGTCGAGAAATTCGTAGTTTTTTCAAAATTAAAAACTTCTTATGGACAAGTTATTTAAGCTATTTTAATGATTACTCTTTTGAGAAATTCTGTTCTATTAAAAGACTTTAGAGCACGAGATATTTCAAACCCCATTAGGTAGCTGACGTCCTTACATTTATTTATCTCATCTTTCTCTTCCTGGCTGTGATTTAAGACATGTCAATTCCTGGCATTTAACAGTTCGTTGGCACATAATATTGAATCAGTTTTTCTACAATATTATTATTAAATGAATAACTAATAGAGAGTTACCCTCATCTAAAGATTAAGGAGATTAAAATTGAGATGAAAACTAATAATTTTATCCTTCTAGGGAGAAGATCTAAAAATATCAATATTCATGCAGGTAGAAAAGAATTATAGAAACACATACTTAGTGGTCAATAATAATAATAATAATAATACTAATAATAATAATAATAATAATAATAATAATAATAATAATAATAATAATAATAATAATAATACATTATTCAGCGTGGCAATTAATGTTTCTATATACTCCTAATTGAACCGTTGAGCAAAGTAAACACATTAGATTTTGTCCGACAGAACAACAAAAAAGTTCTCCTCATTCTTTTGAGCCGAGCTCGACGCGTCAGTAATTCAGCTAGTACACCATCTCGCCCGACAGAGTTCACTCCGACAGCATATCATAGTTAGAGCCATTTATCCTCCTAGTTTCTTACCTAATTTTCCTATTGGCCGGCTGGTATTTGTTAAACAAAAGAGAGCGATGCGAGGTTTCTTTGTTACGCTCAGTTATTTTTGACTTCACTCAGGAACCAAGGCTCATTTAGTTAACTACACTCAGGAACCAGGGCTCGTCTAGTAAACTACACTCAGGAACCAGCGCTCGTCTAGTAAACTACACTCAGGAACCAGGGCTCGTCTAGAGAACTTCACTTAGGAACTTAAGTTCGATGTGTAAGGTTGTTCCGAGAATTGTGGTATTATTAGCTTCACGCAGGAATTTACGCTCGACATGAAAGCTTGCTTGGAGAATATCTCGGACAGTTAAATCCATTCCGGAGTTCAGTGCTGTGGTATAAAGTTGTATTAGATTTATCATTGGAGTAGTTAAATCGAAGTTATGAAGTTATTTTGATATTTGCTTATATGTGTTTGCGATATGTTTGGTGGATCGTATATGGAGATTATTCGCTAGTGATAGGTCTTGGTTCATGTATTCGATTTTGTGTGAGGTTATATAGTTGTGATGAGTTACCTCGAATCGAGATTCCGAGATAGTCTGGCGAAGTTGCGGTGATTAACGATCTTGATGGCTTATATCGTAATAGTGTACGTAATGAAACTGGAGTCATATTGCTCTCTTGATTATTCTATACTTTATATTTTCCAAATTGATTATTATTACTTTCTACACGCTGGTATTTATGAATTCGAGTATATTGAGTTTCAGTGGGTATTTAAATGAGTACGCGGATTCGAAGCTATTGTCTGTTGTATATTATCCGGTGTTTCTCTCTCTCTCTCTTTTGGGCATCAGGTTTGTTGTTGTAGTACAGAGATTATTACTATGTGTGTGGTCTATTTGAGATTTATCTTTAATTAATTATGTGTACATTGATCAGTAGTGTGACTGTTTATATTGGGTTACTTCTTTGTGCTATACTGAGTGTATATTGAACTTGTTACTTGCACTCTCATGGTATTTTGTAATCTAATGGGGCACTTATTAAGAGTTATCATAATGGCTGGGCATTGATGTTAAATTCTCATATGTTGTTGGACATATTGCGAGAATGTTCCAGCGGGCAAATGTTTTAATAGATCAAGAATCTATTACTTGGAATTTGTTAAATAGGTTGTATAATGACTTGCAGGTATATTGGCCCAGGTTGTCCAAAGTCTCGACGGTTCAGTAATTTGTTTATTGTTATATTTCAGATTAAGTTAAGACATCTTTTCCGTTCATCTAACTTCATACTTGTATGTTACTTCCATTGAATCATTCATGTATTTGTTATCCATTTATTTGTTAATTATAATTGTTACTAAAAATTCACACTATTTATTTTGTAAGTCTTCCACTGCGCACATCCCAATTATCCGATGCACCATTCCATCTGGCGAATAACAACCCGGCATAGATGATCGTCCCTCTCACTTTACCAAACCACCTCTTACTGCTTATAGAGACAGAGTTTGTAGAGCGACATGATACCGCCACTACTTGCCTTTAGTACGTGAATGAAACACACAACAATGTACAGGAAACTTCTTGTACTCGTTTGAATGTCTGTGATTACACGATGTAATCACGACACCCGCTTTGCTCACCGCTGGTCTAGAGTAAAGTACTAATTTTTACTCCATTTTATGACAGGCAAGGGGGTAAAATTTTTCTTCTGAAGTTTACTACTATCTGAAGTAAGAATAATCATAATCAGGTACAATAACATTTGAGCTCGGTGGACTTTCATTCCTCAGAACAGGCATTCCAAAAACACGGTAGGACTGAAGAGTGCCATACATCAGTGCAGTAAAATCTCGTTTTTACACTTTTTAAGCGTTCAATGTAAAAATGTTTATTACTCAATGACGAGTACTTGACATTGCGTCCCATCTATGACAGACGCGCCAAAGCTTCTGTTCTTTTTTCCTCTGTAGTCGTTACCCTCAGTGCACCATCGGAGACGAACTGCATATCATCGCATGATCGTAATTAATTAAACAATGATGGAATTCCGGTAGGGAAACGAAAGCAATCCTTGAAAACCTACCACCATGTGCCACCTTTGTCCACCATAAATTGCACTTGACCGTCGATATCGCTACGAAGATTGCTACTATCCATACTTGCAAGGGAACTGTTAATGAGCTCATGTCGAAACATCTCAAACTGCGCACATTATTAAGGCCTCCACGACAGATAGATAAATAAATAAAAAAAAATAGCTGCCCATGTGGACATTAATGTTGTGAACCTGAATCTTGAATAAAATACTGCAGAAAGTTTGAGTAACCTTCGGCCTTGAGCAGATAGTGCTCATTCAGCGTGTTGAGTGCAAAAACCATTGTTACATCATACAACTTCAAACCCTCACATTTGGTATGGCCTACTAGAGAGCAAGTAACACGAAATACGGAGTGCGCAGCCCAAGAGCATTCGAAATTTCTATCACAAACATATCGTACCGGTAATGAATTACGGGTTTCTTGCTGTGTCATAACTTTTTTTGCTCTAACAGGAAAATTTAAAGAAATGAATTTGAAGGAAGAGGAGATGTGATCAACTCCTAAATCCGACATCACTAGAAGACTTTCAAATTCCCGAACATAGGATTCTTTTTTTCATGGTGAGAGAGTTTATTATTAAATTATTTGACTCATATCTACAGGAAAATAGTAATAAAGGCCGGGTAATTAATATGTTTGGCACCAAAGAAAACTTAGAATTTTAATGAAAAGTAACGAGTGGTTTATAGACAGCTTTTTCAAGGTTTGTCCCTTCTATATTAAGCCAATAGGAAAGATTGGAGAATGCTGGATTTGCAGTAAAATATCTGCCCTTTGGCGGAGCACTAATGTATGTATGTATGTATGTATGTATGTATGTATGTATGTATGTATGTATGTATGTATGTATGTATGTATGTATGTATGTATGTATGTATGTATGTATAATGGTTATAATGGTTATGTGCGTTTGTGTGAGTTGTGATATTCTTCAGTAATTTATTACATGTTATATTACGAGTAGTAAGCCCATTTACTCAGTTACTCGTATTTAAGGCACATTTAAAAATCTGGCGGTTTTTATTCAGATTCTGCTGTTTTCGAGATGTTAGCGGGTTTTCATTTTGCTCAGTTGGCAACACTGGTGGAGTTACACTCATAAAAGTGACTAGTGTCTTATTTGAGCTCAAATATATTGAAATTTAGAGTTCAGTGCATTACTTTTACAGTTTGTTATTCTGTTGATGTATCACAAACACTTCTGGATGTGGTGGCCACCGATATTGGTGTCAAAACATGATGCTTGAGGCCTGGATTATAGTAAGTTCCGCAAGTTGAATAGCTTTTGTGATACATCGGCATGTTGATGGAATGTAAAATTAATGTCGGTAAACTTACGAGAATTTGAATGCAGCTACTGTTGTGAACGTTATACAGTAAGCTCATAAAGCGTTGATATCTTCGAAAATAACTCCTCACATCTTATATGTGTAATGAAAATTTGTCCTTTTTTCTTCTCCACAACCTTTCAGAATCTACAAAACTATTTATTTACACCCAGTGGTGCGCTCATGAGAGAAGACTGTTATAATTAACTATCATTAAGAATTATCCCTGTGTTCGGCGTGGTGAACATTTTTTTGGAATTTTGCACCTTGTCACAGTTTTAAAAAAATAGGATACGACACGGTGCATATTTATATTAGCTAGTATGACTGTCATTTCCTTATACAAATAAAATACTTAATATACAAAGTTTCAATCTTTTGCACTTATACATTACAATCGTTGGTACAAAATGAACTGTATATGTATATACGGCAATGAATAATCAATTATGCTTTTTAACTTATTCTTGATTACCTTCTTTTAACACTTGTATAATGATTAACATTATTGTACAAGTAACGACTGCTTTACTGTGTTAATCTATACTAATAATAAATCTGTAGCCGAAATTTTTCTGGTAATTTTCGATTTTCCAAAAATAATTGGTCCTAACATGTATAATTAACCGCCCTGAAACCGAAAATCGCTTTTTGAAATTTTTGTTTGTATGTCTGTCTGTCTGTATGGAGGTTTGTTACCTTTTCACGCGATATGGCTGAACCGATTTATATGAAAATTGGAATATAAATTAATAATAATTGTGAACATCAAATAGTTGATATTAGCACGTGTGTAATAAAATATTTCTTTGAATGACACTTGTTTTCTCTGAAGTAGATCTTTTATATACAGAATGATTTGCTATTCTTTTGTTATTCATACTTTAGAAATGTGTAAATTATACTTATTTTGTACAGAACAACCACCATTGGTAGCCAAAGTAATCGTATTGTTGAAAATAACATTACTGTTTATCTTTTTAAATTGATGTCTTAATAAATAATATTGAAACTGATTAGAATAATTAAAAAGCATGCAACTATTGTTTTTTTTTAGTTTAAAGTACAAACGTCATAATGGACTTATGTACTTATTTCCTATTTTGCTTTATAATGAATTGTAATTATATTTTTGAATATGTTTACATTATGATATTTCACATTATACATTACGTCTATTTCCTTCGATGTCACTGTGTCCATTGTTCATTTATTTGTTACTAGTCAAATTACTGCACTTTCGAAATACGAAAATAAATGTATTAAAGTGTCAAATTATTTGTATTCCTATTTAAAGCAAACATATTTTTGTAATTAAACAAAATAAATATCCTTCAATATTATTACTCTGTTTGTATACTGAGAAAATGTTAAAGAGTTATTGTATGATGAAATGTACCTGATGTTATTTGGAGATCGTATTTTCTTCCTCCTTATCATTTCTTTCTGTGTGAGATTTGTGTTCTAAATAATTCGCGATCTTACATGAACTTATGTAATATCGATAATTGGGTTATACAAATCGAACAAGATTCAGTCACTATGTGACGAGAAAGAGTTACGACGTAATCAAATGATGAAGTTATGACGTATACTGTTTAACACTGGTATGGAAAAACGCCAGCTATATAGCGTTTATTGGTAAGAAAAATATACATGGCTTGTGCACGTCTTGGTCTGTGAAAAACTATAATATTGTTTAACATATCTATAAGCAACTTTCATTAGTAAAACTCTAAAAGTTTAAAATATAAACGATACTTATAAAGTTACTGCAAGTTCAGAATAATAAAGAAAATATGTGTTATAGTGTCGAATGAACTGTAAGAATACTTGCAAACACTTTTTTTTTTCAATAAGACAACATAAATTTTCTTGTTACTCCGGTTGTGTACTCGAAAAACGTTATTTTCATTTAAATGCGCCTGATGTTCTGTCTACTCTGCAAGACATCAGGCGTAACCGCTCGACAACCGAGTTATTCGGCCCGATGTTCATCGTACCCGGTTGAGCTCCGACCGGACGAATCTAAACCGGTTGTGTGCGCAGTTTTGCAGGTCTCTAATTCCTAGACAATGTTTAAGCTGGAATGCAAAAATGTCACATAAAACACTCCTTGAAGTGAGTGAAACATTCGCCAAATAAGTTCTGAATTCATAAGACAAACGCAGAGGAACAATTTTCGTGTTTTCAGTAGTTCAGTAAATTAATGCAAGAGTAAAAGTACACCCTCATACTTATCCTTTCACAACAATATTTTTCTGATTTATATTTCTAACTATTAGGCTATGGCATCAACGTCATATAGTCTTTTTCTATACAGGTAGTAACAATGATGATATTAATTACAATTATGTCAATAATGTAACAATGACAATTATAAACGTCGACAGTAGAAAAGGAATATATTACGTTCGCGAAACTATAGTACATTATGACATCCCTTTTTCATTCAACATATCTCAAACCCTGCGAAAACTGTGAAGTCCGCCTTATTGCCTGAGCTACTGCTAAGACGAGTGAAAGCCTCTCGATTGTCAGTTTATCCCTCTTATAGAGTGGTCACTTTTATATCGAACACATTACTTATCTCTGGTTATACCTGCAAAAATTATAATTCATCAAAAGCTAACATAATAGTTGGCGTAAAGGACTTCTTTGAGTTCTATACTCGTATTTTATAGAATCTGGCAAGGTGAGATGCAAATTCACTTACGACCGTAAAATTTTGGTGGCAGCAGTATGTTTGGCGAGCTGTTTGAATCCATAGGTAACGGATACTTTTTTATTTCCAGAAATATAGTTATATCAGCTTATCATTGAATTGTATTGTTTCATAGGTGGAAGTAGTTTACAATTTTGTGAACTTTATTTTTATATAATTAAGCTGAATCACAATAAAGTTAAAAGAGTTAGACATGAAATTATATCACATTCTGCAGGTGGTTCTCTTCTTATAGTAATCTCTGCTGATGGTGGTTCTGATCCACTTCGAGAAGCGCGACACTTCAATAAATTTTATGGGGTCTAAGCCGCTGCAGTTCGTCGAGCCGCGCGTGTTCATTCCCCACTGCATGTTTCCCACAACCAGCGGACCACCAGAATCGCCCTTTGAACACATGATGAAAAAGATAGTATTGAAATCAATAACTCCATCTTATACATTGTTAAAAATGTACCTGGAAATCTTGAAAGAGATTTGTGTTAAGCATCATTCTACCAGAAAAGTTGGAAGCAGACTTTCCTCCGAGTTGAATTCTACCAGAGACTGGGAAACCAAACTCAAGACCATTCCAATATGAAATAATTGTAATTTTATTAAAATCAATAATTAAAATAACACTGAACAACAAGAATTTTGCTGCGACTTAAAACAATGTGTCCCTTATGGTTTGGTGTGCACTGAATACGAAAATGCATCACTTTTTTCATATCACGTAAGATTTTTAAGATATTATATTATGATTTCACTTTTCGATAAGCGCTCCTCCAGGAAAAGTCTGGCGGGGTTTGGGGATTGTAAACTAACACAAAAGCTAATGCATTTTATGAGTTAATGACCTAAATTTCTGGTTTGTTATGGTTGTTGTCATGTTCATTCGCATATCTAATAAATAAACAGATATTGGCCCCTTCTATTCCGTAAATTTCATAACAGTTGAAAGAAGTGAGGTCTAGGGTCGCGTTTCGTTGTAAACTAGTTAGTTATTGTTGCATGTACGAGCTTCAATATATTGTATAAAGAGTGGTAGTATTTAAGTGATTAGTTAATAACATAGTCTATATATAAAGAGTGTTAGTGTGTAAGTGATTAATTAATAACACAGTTTTCAATTTAAAGTATCAGTCTTTGTGCCCACATAGATATAATGTTGCACCGGCGGTGTATAAATTCTCCGAACGTGTTTTATTACGTGTGTGGTGAATATATCACTAAATCCCAAAGAAAAATTACTTCACCTGTGATTAAGAAAGCACACGAACTGTATTTTAAATGCAAATTAGGAGATCAGGAAAACATTTTGCACCCCCATACATGTAAATGTTCTCGATGTTTGACAGAATGTTTAACGGCTCTCATCCTTCGATGGCATTTGCTATTCCGATGGTATGGAGACAATAAAAAGACCATGTCACAGACTGTTATTTTTGTTTAACAAAAGTGTCAGGCTTTACTTTAAAAAATACACACTCCATTGTATATCCAAATTTGCCCTCAGCCGTTAGACCTATTAAGCACACCGATTCTCTTCCGATACCTAAATCACCTGAAAATTGGACCTTGGACGAAGAATCGAACTCTTCCTCGGAAGCTGGACCTTTCTTCACTCCTGACTTTGATTCTGAGTTTATAGAATCCAAAAGCTCCATATGATTTCACAATCGGAGTTAAATGGCCTCATAAGAGGCTTGGCTAAATCTCACAAAAGTCAAAGCTGAACTATTAGCTTCTTGACTACAATGATGGCACCTTCTTCAGCCTGACACTAAAGTATCAGCTGACTCTTTGTTTGAGAAAAACTTTCCGTTTCAGAAAAAATGGCTTGGCGTGCTTTCAAAGATGTTTGCTCAAATATCTTTGGAAATTCTAGGGACGACAATTACATCGAACTTGTGGAAACCATGTTAAGTGCATATGAGAAAGTGGAGTGTAATATGTATCTCAAAATACACTTCTTATATTCTCATTTGAATTTCTTTCTTCCTAATTTTGGGCGGTAAGCGACGAGCATGGGGAAAGATTTCATCAATAAATATCTGAAATGAAAAGGCGATATAAAGGAAGGTCATCAACCAACATGCTTGCAGACTAGCGTTGGTTCCTTGTAAAAGACAGTCCCGGGTCTAGTTATAAATGGAAGTCGTCAGAAAATCCGTCGAAATGATAAGTTCAAATTCCGAGATTTTTCTCATTATACGCATAAAATTTTTATTGTTGTTGTGTTTTGAACTATGTGACATCATTTTTGTATCCAGTACATATTTCTCAAGTATTATGAGGCATTTTGAATCCCTAGTGTGTTGTAATTTTATCAGTAGCAGTGAAATATTAAATGGTACGTGATGGGACAATTTGGATTTTTAATTCAGATTTACGGCACACATATTAGTAATATTCACATATTTTTATTTTGGAGCAAGACAAAAAGTAAAAATTTGTTGTTCAGCTAACCAATTTCCGAATTATTCATAATTCATAATCTAGTTATTTATAAATAGGATTCAAATTCGAAAAAAAAGGGTTTATTTCCTTCTGAATAACTCATCTTCATTCTCACAGTATAATGGTTGTCTGCACAGATTTCTTCATATTCATAGGTATTCTTCTATTTTCATCAAAGCGATATTTGTTATAAATGTCGTAATTATTGAAAATATAATAAGTGTAGCAACAATTTCAACATTCATCATCATCATCATCATCATCATCATCATCATCATCATCATCACCATCATCATCATCATTAGCAGCAGCAGCAAGTGCATTATCTCCACCACCAAATGTTTCTATTTCAGCACCACTCTCTTCATCAATTTATTATTTCATTATAATCATTATCATTCCTATAATCATCATCATCACTATAATGACCATAATCACCATATTCATATTCATTAATTGCTCTTTCATTGATTGTCAACCTATATCCGTCATCATTCTCTTCTAATTTCTTCGTAACCAACAGCATAATATTACCTGTATTTTGGTATCTAGTTTATTTATTATCATCATTAACACCATCATCATCATCATTATCCTCTTCCTCATCATCATCATCATCATCATCATCACCATTTTAATCATCATCAACATTTCTTTCAATTTCGTCAAAATCTTATATTTTTATTTTCATTTCCATTAACACTATTCTCATCTTCATCAGTTCCCCTTAACCTCAGCAAAGTTATTTTTTCACATTCTGTATCAACTTATAGCCTACTACTGTGGCTATTATTTTCTTCGTCAGTTTTTATAATCATGAACCTTAACGTTGTGTTTTTTTAATCATCATCATGAAGTCTCTTATCCTTCATAGAACCGTCCAGTGAAAATTTATTTGATATTCTCATTCAGCTCAAATTTTGATGCTCAATAACCTCTACAGTTCAAACGTTGTTAAATTAAATACACCGTAACTACAAGTTATACACTAGATAATCTTATAATATTTTAAAATTGTTATTAGTAACTATATTTAAAAAAGGTTTGCTACAATAAATAATATGTTAAAAGAACTAGGTTGATAAATTCTCCACATAAGCGATTCCTTAACTAGAAAAATATTAAAATGGGAAACTATATATTTGCAAATCTTGTAAGAATGATGTCGGGTATGATAGAAGCCACAGATTGCCTAATCCTGATTCTGAGTTTCATCATGTCATTTACTATCCTTTCAAACGACCGATCGTTCACTTATCCCCACAAGGAAAAGGCCACTGGTGTGATGTGAGAAAAGTGAAGCTATTACGGGAAGAGGCCACCCCGACCGACCCACAAAATAGGAATTTTTTATCCACAAATTTAAGTACATCATTACCCAAATGTGGTGATGTCTCATCTTGCATCGTCTGTTGTTGCATTTTTTAAAGTAGAGAAACAACATTCCTGAAGCGCAACAGGTGAAGATAATTGCATGAGTTCACAGTTAAATGTTCCATGATTATAAGCGACTCCACACCTAACATTAATTCTAATCGGTAGAATTCTAATCGGTACCCCATATTCTGCAATTCTGTTAATTTTTCTAGAAGATGAAATATCTCTACATCATTAAAAACAACGATAAGCAAGAATTGATCATCATCATCGTTACGCTTAAAAATGTGAACAGAAAATTGCTGAAGGAAATACTAAATTTCTTGAAAGATTTTCAACTTTTCAGCATTTACCTTCAATTATTTTTGTTTTTGATTTTCGTATTGATTTACTTGGACTACCGATAAATAAATTATTGTTCAAGTTCCTCCTGAAGCAGCAGGTCCGCCTGCTCTTCTCTGATGCAACACACCATTCTTACTAGATACTGGTTCAACTACCGTGCACAGTACTATTAGTGTGTATTTGGTAGATATTTGTGAAACTGAAGCTGGAAATGTCTCTTTAGGGTCACAGATGAACTGGCTTGCAACAGCCATACGCACACATTGCCTACTGCAGTAGAGAAGACATTAAGATCCTACATTGTTGAAATGCACAATGACATGATTCTGATCAACTACAATGAAATTCCTTACACTAATTGTCTGATTCAGTTGATATTCAGTAACTACGTATCTATTTAGCTAGAAGTGAAATTCGTAATTATAAAATATTATTGCTAGAAAAAGGGTAAATTAAACTGAGTTGTTTTATTGAACGCAGAAAATGCTTGTTGATATCATTACAAATAAAATCCATTTGGTATTACATTCTATAACCATGCGAAAAAATTTAGACACGTGTACTACTGATACGAAGTCTACTGTTTCATATGTCAGTCTATTCTGTATAATTGAAAAAATAATGAAAAAAATAATCGTTTTCAAATCTTGGAGTAGCTATCCATTGTGTACTTTTATCTAAAATAAAAATCAAATAATTTTTACAATTATTATATGGCATTATCATGTGTAACAGTTCTTGATAAATTAACTTTTAAATACTTAATAGAAGCAAAATCCGGCCATTATTTAAGATAAATAACTTTAAACAGTAAGACATAGGGCAAATCCGGTAATTTTCGATAGGTGACAGCACATTATGTTGTTAAGTCAATTAAAGCAAGCATTATGAGTGGATGTGTTGAATATTTGTGGTATTTTACGTGAGTTACAACTGATTTAATGCGGCAAGTTTCTTATATGTGGCGTTAAAGTTTTTCTTACCTTTCATATAAAGTACCTGAAATACTTCCTATCGAGTACCCGTGAAATTACACTGAATTATGGTTTCTAACATTCTTCCTCTTAACTTCACGTGATGTTGCCACCTTGTTCAATTCTATATGGCAAGTAGGAGAGGGGTGTGGCATCTCTACCTGAAGTTTGGTAGATAGATGCCGCAATATAAAAAATTAAACATATGTTTTTATATATTCATAAATATGTCTACCTTGAAGTTTATTCAATAAATGTCTTTAGATCTTATTTTATCTCGCTACTAAGTCGATAATTATTTGTAAAAATGACGATGAATTTTTCTTTTTACAGATTCGAGTACATTACAACACAAAATGCCTACTGAATATAAAAGAAAACCGAATGTGAACAGGGGTCACTGGAGTGAGGAGAAACAGTCGTTCAAAAGCTCAAATCAAGAAAAGACTGGCCCCCAAAATTTCAACAGGTGCTGGGAAAACTACATACTTGCTTACAACAAAGAATGATGATTGGATCGGAAGTAGAAAACGGTTTCATGTGCCTTGCTGTCCATACGGAGACAAAATATGTGTCAATTGTGGTATGAAAAAAGCACGAGAGTTAAACCACGCCAATAAAAAATCATTCTTTTGAACTCTAAAAAACTAAGTAGTCAACATCCAAATTTTAAATGGGTACTTTGAGAACTTTATCTACCTGTAGCCCACTTAATTAGTGAATATGAATATCTTCGATAAATCAGACGTGTTATATTTTAATTTACGCGTGTTTTTATATTTAATTCACAGCGCGACGTCTCACCCTGAACAGACGCGGCAACTCTACCTACATACCCGAGAGAGAGACACACCTCGAATCCAGCTTTTTAAGTTGTTCTTATATCCAAGAAATTTAATTTCTACACCTGCCTATCTACAGGACATCATTTTATTTTTACTAAAATTTCTAATATTAACCGGCTATACCTTTGGATTAACAATTGAGAACCGGAAAACCGTTTGATACCCCCTTCCACGACCGGAGTTTTGATGATACTGGCGTAAAATACAAACAAAGAAGGGAAGAAAAGTAGTTCATCCATTTACGTAAACTAGGAAATATCGCGATTTTCAGTTTCATAATTTTCATTAGGTTTTTATTTAATCAAAATACAGTACTGTATTAACAATAAGTTGTTTTATTCACGAACTGAGCTATCCATTCGGACGTATTCATTATGCAGTGTATATTATACTGTCTACAGCACATTAGCGTACAATATAGAGAATGATGTTAAATTGAAAAATAATCATAATATAGACATTTAAACACATTTTTTAAAATATTGACCGTTCATTTCGATACAGGCTTCAGTTCTTTTGTGCATATTATCGCACTATACACTATTGTACTTAATTCCAATTACCAGTTTCGGCCTTCGTATACTATTAACTCATGTTGAAATAATTCTCTACCTACTCAATAAAAGAGTACTTTACGTAGTGTAAATTCAATCTTCACTTCTGCCCGATCCGAAAAGATAAAATTACTGAGACATGCTATCTACTGTCCGTCCAAGTGGTTTTGTAGCAGGGTCTAGAAGGGGGGGGGGAATCACGTGACAGTTAATTACTTAACGAGAACCTTTTATTTAAGTTATTTTAAATTGTTGCATAATATTACGTAGACGTAAATTTCTAACAGAAATTAATGTCTTCAGAAAAGAGCTAAAACAGTCCAGCCACTAGCATTTACAGAGAGGCGAGCAGAAGCGGGTGGGAGAAGCCGGGATGCGACGTAGGCAAACGGACGTCAGTACCTGTGCGAATACATGATTCAGTATTGAAACCTTTTTTTCATTAGAATACGCGAACATATTTCTGGAACATACTATGCTCACTAACTCAGTACTGCCTACTATGACTTTGGACTTAAGGCGACTTTGAGTGCATACGCGGCCTTGGTTCTGTGTGGAGAACGGTTGGAAGTTTACTAGTAGAGGGGGTGGGAGTGGAGTGAAGTACCTTCAAAACTTCAGGTACAATAAAAATTGAAGTAAAATAAAATGATGTCCCCGTATTATGAAAACCCATTCATTAAATATATTGCTTCAGAATTTTCAGCCGTTTTGAACCTTTGGAGAGAAGGTTATAAATATAATTTTAGAAAGTATGGCATCACTACCGGATTTGCCCTACGTACGGAATACCGAAGACCATGTTTCTGCATCTGGCGTGCTCAAAATGTGTATTCACTTGAAATTATCTAACGAGATTACTTACACCTACAGTAAACTTCTTTATAATTTGAATATTCAGGAAATGAAAATGAGGACCACAGAATTTGCGAAGTTTTACTTACACGGCAGGCATCCTTGAAGGGTATGGCAGAACTGGTCTGACTGCTAGCACATATCGTGTTAATGTCCAAATAGAGCCAGAAATATATGCAATCCTGTCTGGAGATCGTAGTCAGATCCATGGCTTGTAGTATTCGAGGATGTGTTATGTAAGGTTGAAACTAATAAAACACAAATTACACTCTTCAACTTGAAGCCTGTTATGGATTTATCATTTTCAGTTATGTGGCTCAGTGCAAGAGTTGTCTAAACCATAATTACACTGAAAAGAGTTATTAATGTTTAAACTTAGACGTTGTTTTTTTTAATTATATGCTCTCAATTGGAAATTATTTCTCACTTACTATAATCTAAGATGTATTTAGTATATGTACTTTGGCACAAATATAAATGGTAATTTACAGTCATTCTATGCAGAACTCAGAGGCTTAAAAATTTCTGAGTTTGGCAACTTTGGAACTGAGTCACTCAGTTCTGAAAATGGAAATAACGTTTAAAATTAAATGTAATCGATTTCGTACGTTTTCCCTCACATGTTTTAAGTGTGTCGTAACAATTCAGTTCATTTATTATTTATTATTTAATCGCGGTTATTTAGCTTCAGCAGTCATGGTTCAGCAATGGATTATAAGCCAGAAGCCCGGTTCAAATCCAGCTATACCCTGAGTTTATAATTTGTATTTAGGAAGCACGTGATCCAGACAACGCAGGGATTTTCTCCGGATACTCGCGGTCCCCATGACATCTCAACGATTCTTTATCATCATAATCAGCATCATTGTAACGGGTGTAATGTAGATCCACCTGTTATGCTGCACTCTTGATAGTCTTTGACGAACTAGGTGGTGTACACTTCTGAGAACTAGCTACATCTATGAGCATGCTAGTACAGTCGAGGAGAATAACTGCAAGCTAAGAAAACTCTGAATCTTTTAAATCTGCATGAACAATCATTTTTTACATGAATAAAGCCTATTAGCATTGTTTCCTTATATGAATTTGCTAAAAGAAGCACACTCAGGAATAGCTGGTTTATTTATTTCATTTTCCATAGCAACAAGTGAAACAATTGATACAAAATTTTATTTGAAAATAAAATATTCTATCCTGACTTTTGAATAACTCTATATCAAAAACATAATAAAATTGTTAACTCCTATATGAAGTATTGGAGTTATTAGTATTTGAAAAGTACCTGACTAAAGCCCCAGCCGACGAATGTGGCTTTTGTTCCTACAGGCAGCTTTCCGCGAAACGCTGGAAGACTAAGGGGTTGAACTGCTCGGTTATAATCCAAGCGGTGTCTCATCTGTGTAAATAAAGAGTATTAAGGGACGATAATTAATTTTTAAAATTAATTATAAATACATTAATTGATTGTTTCACTTTGAATAGACTAGGTCTTCGATTATCGTATTTTCTACTTACTCTATAGAGCGTTGGTTTTATAGGGCTTGCCTAATACATTGTAGAAACTGTGTGGTAGGTAGGCGATTCTATGGCAACTGTCATTTGATGAAATAGCCCCATATACTCAAAGTTTCTTTCTTAACGTGGAATCCTCTATAGTTCGCTATTTAATGCCATTAAATTCGATAATCTTAAAAATTCTACTAATAGCTGTGTTTGCCTAATTGTGTAGACCTACTGGTTGGGAAGTCTCGGCTAATTTCATAATACTAAGATTTTGGTGAGAAATAAGGTTAAAATTAAAAAAAAAAAAAAAAAAAAAAAACAAGAGTGTTCTGGAACTTATATATCAGCATTTTTACCTCAAATTTATACAATAGTTACAAACAAGCAATACAAGTATACAAAACAATTTAGCATTGTAGAAGAGTTGGTATAATTTCGTGATAGTTCTTTAATTCAAAATCTTTAGGCATATTCAGTAAAATTTTAAATTCCTCTGTCAGATTCGTACCAACAATACAAAAATTAAAGTACTTTTGGTATTTTGAAAGGCCTTGGCATGTTTAATTAAATCACTGATACACCGAAACCATCTTCCACCATGTTTCTTTTCCTAGAAATTTTCTGAGCAAGATGGCAAGATCTCATTAGGCTCATAATTAGCTTTTCTTTAAGCACAGATATTCTTTTGGCTCCTGAAGATAATGGTGTTTCGTTGTCTATCTCTTTTAACTCATTTGGGAGGCTGGAAATGTCATTCTCTTTGGTTCCTTCCTGGTCCTTGTGTAACTTGCCAAGAAGAATCGAGGTCTCTCTGCTGCATTTTTTTTAAGACACAATCAATTGCCTCTTTGTGTAATTTATATTGTATTTCTTTCCACATTTTACGTTGCGATTATCTGCCATCTGCAACATGCACGACATGCACAATATATCAGAGATGATCTGCACACACACACACACACACACACACACACACACACACACACACACACACACACACACACACACACACACACATACCAGTGGCGGCTCGTAGTCAAATGTCCAGGGTAGGCAAAATTTACAGAACATTTTTATGTAATTCCCGCGATTCAATGACAGCTCGCTTTCATCATGCCCCCCCCCGAAAATTTAACTCTTGCTTACATAACAATACTGTTACATCAATGAGCCGTCTCATAATTTGTCGGTTTTTTCTAGTTTATTGTAATACTGTTGTCTTGCAACCCTTGTTGTTCAGACAACATTTCCGAAATTGGATTCAAATTCTTTTCAAGTCTCTTTAGACTTACCGAGTTACAAATATGATCTGATTCCAAGTACCTTCTTTAGATTACAATAACAAACGTGACCACCTACAGCTTAGCTTTAACTTCACTTCCTGTTAGCCATTTATGTGTTTCATACCATACTTACTTACTTACAAATGGCTTTTAAAGAATCCGCAGGTTCATTGCCGCCCTCACGTAAGCCCGCCATCGGTCCCTACATTGTGCAAGATTAATCCAGTCTCTATCATCATATCCCACCTCCCTAAAATCCATTTTAATATATCCTCCCATCTACGTCTCGACCTCCCCAAATGTCGTTTTTCCTCCGGCCTCCCAACTAACACACTATATGCATTTCTGGATTCGCCCATACGTGCTACATGCCCTGCCCATTTCAAATGTCTGGATTTAATGTTCCTAATTATGTCAGGTGAAGAATACAATGCGTGCAGTTCTGCGTTATATAACTTTCTCCATTCTCCTGTAACTTCATCCCTCTTAGCCCCAAATATTTTCTTAAGCACCTTATTCTCAAACACCCTTAACCTATGTTCCTCTCTCAAAGTGAGAGTCCAAGTTTCACTATCATACAGAACAACCGGTAATATAACTGTTTTATAAATTCTAAATTTCAGATTTTTTGACAGCCGACTGGATGACAAAAGCTTCTCAATCGAATAATAACAGGCATTTC
Source organism: Periplaneta americana (assembly GCF_040183065.1). Lineage (NCBI taxonomy): Eukaryota > Metazoa > Arthropoda > Insecta > Blattodea > Blattidae > Periplaneta > Periplaneta americana. Next base: position 72,044,335 of record NC_091130.1, on the reverse strand, counting down.
CCATATTTATTCTGTGTTTAATTTCCTCCCGAGTATCATTTATATATGTTACTGTTGCTCCAAGATATTTGAATTTTTCCACCTTATCGAAAGATAAACCTCCAATTTTTATATTTCCATTTCATAGTGTTTCATACCATGAAGGATTAAATTTTCTTGCACCTTTAGCACTGACTTTATGAACAATAGAGCTTAATGCAAGAGTGGGTCGTCCATTGTCCAAAATACTTCTCTTTTCAATGTCATTACGACGCGAAAACGGACAACGTAACAGTTTACTTATTATATCAGTCATAATATAATATTATTGTTATCACTTACATTAACTATAAATCACCAAATATACGTAACATTAATATACAGTACGTACTTGCAAAAATCACATTTTCTAAAATACACTGTTAAAAAAAACATCTTTTAAAACACACTGTTTAAAAACTGTTATACTACTCGTAACAATCTACGTTCCAACTCGTGAAACTTTCAAACAGAAATTTCGCAAATCGTAGGTGTTCGATAATGCTCGTGGGTTCTCGTTAGGGCAGGCAGAATTCTAGCGCGCTGGCTTCAGCATAGAACGCATGCACTAAGAAAGCATTTAGAATAGCGATCTCTTTTAATGCTTACTCCAGGGCCAGCTTTGAAGTTACGTGGAAGGTCGGCTAACTTCGCTTCTGCCTACCTTCTGACAGTTCTGACGCATCGTGATCTGTCCAGTGTATTCTTGTCGCATAAATCGAACTGCCAGTAGTAAGCAACGTCCAACTAACCCTAAAAAAATCCCATTCATAGTTAATTGAAGAATTTCTAAGCACCTAGACAAGAGTATATAATTATATAAGGTTTTCCAAATGTGTTGGGGTAGTTAATAAATATCCACTTTTAGATTTTTCTAAATGTGTTGAGGTAGGCTTAGCCTACACTGCCTGCCCTGAGGAGCCGCCTCTGACACATACACACACACACACACACACAAATATTTTACATCTAATGCATTCGGTATTTCTTCCACCAGAGAGTGTTATTATAATAAATAAAAAATTTAAACAGAAAAAATGGCCTCGTAGAATGAGAAAAACATAAGAAAATAACCTTAAAAAATAAGGCTAGGTTACATAATCAGTGCACTAATAAGCATATATTTTTCACCGAGAAGTATACAATGTCAGTACTTACCATTGAAAACAATTTGGACCACAAATCACAGCAAAACGTCTTCTTTTAACAAAGAAAATCGGATGGTGTGTTCACTCGTAATTACAAAGCTATAGATCTTACAACTCTTCAATAAGTTAATACTATACCATCAAAATTACATTTGTCGCTGGTATAATTTCGTGGTAAATTTGAAAAGAAATATCACGAAATTAGTCGAGTTTGCCTTACATTATTTCTCTTGGAAGGCTAACATTTGCATAAAGTTGAGCATCCAGTCACTCATCCGTTGAATTCATTCTCTAGACTAACGTCCTTGTTACACAGGCATATAAAATTATGTCATCTATAAATTAATATTTCAAAATCGGCAAAGAAACATGGCATTCCATCGAAACATCCAATTTGGTGCTTATTGAATTTTACATGGTTTAGCTTGTTATGCTTTTCTATTAAAGGCCTACAAGAATTAAAATGTATGTAACTATTTTTATATTTTAAGCAGTTACTCTAAAACGGGATCCGGCGAATTAGTCACAAATTACCGGTCACACGGAGAACTCGTCACACATTACATATCCATCACACAATTTGTACTTTTGTATTATAAAGTCGTTACCATACAGTTCGTCATATCTTACATTTCTATCATCACAAAATGAGTCATGCATTAAGCATTTTTCAACGCACAATGTCAATTGCTCTATGGTATAGACTTCATCGCTCAATTCATGACACTACTGTATTTATATTGAAAATTAATGATTATAATTAATTGATTTACCCTAATCTTTTTACGCAATTAATAAATGATGATTACGTAATTTAATAATACTGTATATTATTGGACGTCTACTAATTAACATATTATTTGCACAATCTCAACATAATTTATCGATTCAAAATTTCTAGTTTGACAGTTTAATCGTTTCTCGTTGAACATGCCGCACGATAGCCCATAAATAAAAAAAAAAAAAAAAAAAAACAGAAACCGGCAGAGATTCACTAAGATTTTATGTATAATAATATAATTACAGCTCGGATTTTTTGGTGCTTTAAGTCGAGAAAATATTAATTTTTTGTGTTCTAAAAATAGGGAAAATATGTGACAAAATAGGAAAAATATTTAATTATGGTTCAATTATTGTTTGTGAATATAAACAATATGCAGTTTTAACCAGTATAAATTTTGCTATCTCGCCAACTGCCTAAGAATTACAGTACACAATGAGACTCATTATCAAGTTGTCCATCACAAATGACTGACGATTATCGCGGAACACTGTCTTGTACTGGGAAAAAGAGCGCTCTGGGCATTGAGAAACAACATGTACTCCCTAGAGACATGTTTATGATTGGAAACGGAAACAGAGGTAGCTGATGTTTATGAAATTATTGCTTCATAATTCAGCGTTATGATAACTTACAAAGCACTCCTAAATGACACATCAATGTTTATGTGTGTTAGTTACAGTACAATTTTTAGTGATGACAGCTCTTCTCACTTGTGGTGAGAGAGGAAATTGCAGTTTCACAGGTCCACAGATAGCCAATTCCGAGAAACAGTTGCCAGCTGTCACGGACAGACCTTGTACGCTTCAGTTACTTATGTGAATGGAAAGGATTTATATGTAAAAAATGTATAAATGTGTAAATATATGTTCAGTTAATTTTATCTTAATAGTAATTAAAAATGGATCTAAACTTACCAAAAATTATCACTATTTTGCAATGTTTACTTTCAATTTATTGAATATGAAATTCAAATGACATGATTTACTTACTGCTGCCAAGTCAACACACTACGAAAGTGTCTCTCAAGGACTCGAAAATGTATTCTGTTGTCTCTGATGACAGATTTATATTCACTGAAAATGCGTTCAACATCACATGATGTAATGTGAACCGCGGATTTTTAAGTCCTAAATAGGTGCCTACAATAAGGTCTTTCAGTAACTCATTTAGGCTTTATAAAACATAAACTAGGCCCTAAAAGTATAGGGTAGGAGACACTATAGATATTTAAAAAAGCAGTACTACAATGTTAACAAATTAGCGATTTGATTGGCAAATGCAAAGAAACTAACATTAGACCTATACATAGTCGTAAACTGTAGGAAATAGTAATTAAGTGTCCACGGGTACTGTCACTTAAAATGATATGTATACACGTAAATGCATTTAAAGCTCCATAAAAATTGTTTGAACTGTTGAAGCCATAATTGGCTTCACAATAAATTACTAGAAATTTCTCTATGTGTTCTAGAGAAAACTTTTGACGCTTATCGGTCAAAATCAGTTTATAAGCAGAAAAAGAACGTTCTACATCAACAGACGTGACGGGGACATACTTAAATTTCGGCACATGTTCAACTGAAATGTTGCAATCAACTACACTGATTTTCCCAATAGAATATCCACTGCTGCACACAGTTCTTTCGGGCCCTTGTTCTTTCTTTTGTACACGTTTTCCATTTTTGTACGCACTTTTTCTCCCACATCTCTTGGCGCTTCCTTGATTCTTTTTAACTCCTCCAGTAAAGCCATGTTTAATAGATAGGTTTTCATGAACCTTCCAATTCTGAAATTACTGCCACAAGAAGCATATAATGGGACCTAGTGAAAGCCAAATCACGGTGGATGGAGGGATCGTAGAATAACTGTTTTGCCGAAGTGGCACAAGCAGCATCCTCGGGTACATTTTTTTATAACTTGCTGTATCATTAACAAATGTTCACTGTAGTATTCTGCTGTTTTTAACTATGTACCTCATCGGGTAAGAACTGGTTGAGGTGGCAGAGGAATATCTGAGAGCTCTTCTCTGGAAGTCTGTATCCTTGACAATGACTTAACGAAAATTTTCTTCATTGTAGAGATTAATTTATTGACCCTAGGAAATTCTACCCTATAACCATCTGTGTAGGCGAGCAGCACTTTGTTTTCTTCAACATCATTAGTAATTTCAGTCCATTGTTGACTAATTGTGCAATTGTTTCCAGGTTTGTCTTAGAAGTTGCTTTGTGCATATCAGATAAGTTCGGGCTGGCGTATCTGGATTCAATTTCCCGACAACTAAATTCGCTGTGTATCGACCAAGATCGTTAGTCGTTTCGTGAACTGATATCCAGGTATGTGAGTCTCCAATATCTTGTCGGATTCCGTTAATTGCGTCATTTTATGTTGAATCCAAGTACTTTTTGCGCACCGTTTACTCAGAAGGATGGAAATATATATATATATAAGGCTTTGAATTTTGGATTATCTAGTTTCCGGAATGAAATGTCAGCTGCCACAACGGAATGGAAAGTCTCTGTAAGACTGATCCTTTTTGCTGGATTCTTCAGGTGATTGTGTCAAAAGAGTTTAAGTTTAGACTTGTGTTCGGCATTTGCCTTATGTAACGTTCATTGTATATGCTGATTTAAACGGGACTCTTAACACTCGAAACCAAAAAGAAGAATCCTATATAGGATGCAGATAGCAAATTATTTGATAATTAATTGAGGATAATTTTAACTTAATGTAATCTCTTGATATTTGTTAAATCATTAGGCCTATTAGGCCTAACGCATAATGCTGTGGAAAGAAAGCAGTAACTCGGAAATAAAATAAAGAAAAAATAAAAGATAACAACTAATGTCTTTGTTGTATGTTTGGCACAATATAATTTTCCCATCTGTCGAAAAGTTCGGAAATTCTTGAAGCCATTGCCTTATACGATTTGGTTTGAAACTCGCTACTTTAGGCATTGCCATCACTGCACTGACATTAAAACTGAAGTGAACTAAAGAAGAGACGATGGATATTGAATTTCGAAATCCTTAGGGTATTTAAATTACCAAACTGTTGGTTGCAGGGAGGTGCAACTCTCATTGGAAGATTTCATACACGAAATAGAGAGACATCTAACGGAGTCTGTCTTCAATAATTGATAATTCCTTCAATAATTTCTCAGTAGGTGGCAAACAAATCGAATTCTGCTCCAAACATGAGCGACCATATTTTCATTTGAAATTCAAATTTTAACGTTCGAGTTCACTGACCACACTACCAGCAGAATATAGTACTATTCACGTCTTTTGTTAATTATGTTCTTTTAATCTATTCAACAAAATATCAGGCAAGCAGTTAATACATACTTACTGCTGATTATATAGGCTAAATGGAAATGTATTTAATGAAATTATAAATATCACATTAAACATAACGAGAATTATTGTGATGTAGTTTTCACATACTATCATTGAGCTTATTGCAAGGTGAAATGACTGATACGCTGCAAGAAAACAAATGCAAAATAATGAAATACATATATGTGTTATTTATTAGTGATATAAGAAACATCACAACATTGTTTTCTATGATTCCAGCATGTCACAGAAAACCAGGGCCAAAACATGCTGTGTATCAGGCGTTGCTTACGAGATTATACAAGCCGGCGCATAGAGCTTGAAATAAGGGTCTGAAGTGGTTCCCTCGTAATGCCAATTCCGCCGCTCGGAGCGCTGTTCCATCCTAAATATTCATAGCAGAACACTTAAATGACATTGGCATTCGGGACATTTAAAGGACTCACCATTGCTTATTAAATGCTTCTTACAATATTTTACGGATAATAGATGTAATTTCCAAACTTCTACGTCTCAATTATATTACAATAAAATGCTGTCATTCTTGATATTAAAAGATATTACATATTATAAACTAAGGTACTACCTTCCTGTTGTTCAATTCATACACCGTACCTTTTCGGAAATAATAAAAGAAACCTAATATATTTTACATGAACACTGTAGTCTACCTTTTTCACGTATTTGTCATTATTATTATTATTATTATTATTATTATTATTATTATTATTATTATTATTATTATTATTATTATTATTATTATTATTATTATTCCAATGAATTAAGGTACTGTACTATCTTCCATTTCCCTGACTTCATAATTTAATCATTTGTAAGTGGGCCTAACTTGTCCTTTTCTTTTTAAAAAATATATTGACGTTGAAGTGTTATGATTTTTACTAATGCAAACAGCAGTCACAATACATGATTAGGACAAATGTGCGATTTTTCTTGCACACCTTGCAGTGGTGAAATAAATATCTAATAGGCCTGCTGATTAACCTGTTACTTACTTACAATTGGCTTTTAAGGAACCCGCAGGTTCATTGCCGCCCTCACATAAGCCCGCCATCGGTCCCTATCCTGTGCAAGATTAATCCAGTAGTGGATAGTAATAGCAAATGATATGATATTTTAGTGTGTATAAACAGTTTTTAAATTAGGAGATAGAATTAAATTAATTAGGAAGTTAGACTGCAATATATGTGATTAGAAATGGTTTTCGAATTTGTTCATTTCCCAAAACATAAACAAATATCTCAGGAATCTCAGGGATGATATTTTTTTAGAATTTTGCCGCCCATAGGCACATGCGCATCTGCTCTCCTCGATCCCCATTTCATTTTTAGTAATGTCTGAATTTCGCTCCCCTGAGCTGATTTCTGTCGTCACTCATGACATGTCAATTTAATGATAACATAAAAGTAAAATTTTGGGTACCATGCAGTGATAATTGTGCTTTATCACAACGAATATTATTTATTTATTTATTTATTACTCGTAATGTCGTAATAATATTTGATTTGACTTGGAGGATGAGGGGAGTACGTTACACTAAACTCGGCATGCTCAACATTAAAATCGCATTGCTGCGTATGTTGTATCCTAAATAATGTAAATCGTATGTGTCAATATTCAGCAGTAATAATTAACCATTGTCGTGGAATATTTCGCCACTATAAATGATGATGGTAAATGAAGAGTTCGCGGGAAAAACGATGAATGTCATATTTCAGTTAAGGATTAGATAATGAACTAATTGAGTCTATAACTGCAAGATGTAGTGCTATTTCTATAGAAAATAAAGGAAAGGATTACTATATTCGTGGTGATAATTCTCCTTTTTACCATTTTTCATAAGAACAACATTAAATTTCGTAGTGATCCATTGAATTATATAATGACATCAACCTTAACGAAACTGTGACATTCATCGTTTTTCCCGCGAACTCTTCAAATCATGCTCTTTTCCTCGAATAACGCTACTGATTGCCTTAAGGCAAACTAAGAACTATATTAGTTTGATTTTGATGATGATGATGATGATAATAATAATAATAATAATAATAATAATAATAATAATAATAATAATAATAATAATGTCTGAAAGTAGCAGACACCGGTAGTTAACTTTCGGCAATTATAACAAATTAGAGGGAACGAAATCTGAAAGAAAAACACGGAACTGAAAGCAATCAACTTGCCAAAGTAAATGAACCAGATGAACAATGTAGTTTGGAAGCAAAATTTTTAATTGAATAAATTCAGACTTTCGGGAAACAAAATTGTAAATTCCATTAAATGACGCTGAAAATCTGCATACTGATATTTAACAAGTCATCAATAAATCTCAAATAAGACTGTAATATGCTTGTTATGTTTATAATCTTCGTACTCGATCAGTAATGCAAAATTAATCAAAGAATTTTCACGATACACAATGCTTAGTAAAAACTGCTATTCATCATTTAATAGGATTGCGAGGCGAACCTAGCGGCAGAAATTGTCATGACGCTAGGACCCTCTCTCGATCGTGCCATGGGCCAGCTTGTATTATCTCGTAAGCAACGGTACCAGGTTGTCTGGGCTCCATTAAATTACTACAGATGTTGTCCATGATACCAAATAAAAATCTTTTCCTGTTTATTAACATAAAACATGTGTACCGGTACAGTTTGTCTGAATATTGCGATATTAAAAGACACACAGCTAATCGTATGTTTCAATATTAGATTCACCTATAAAAAACACGATTGTATTACTCTCTGCAGGTCCGAAGACGGACGTAATTCAAAGAAATAGGATTAAGTAAACAATATTACATGCCTCTCAACATATTTCGGAAAGTGGAAAGATTGCCAAGTCCGGATTCCTTCTTTTTGAGCCTACACGTATTACGTACCTTAATTCTTTCGCATTTGTTTGCTTGAAGAGTATCAATAATAAACTCGTTATGTTTCATTTATATTTACAATTTCAGTAAATACATTTCCATTTAAAACCCAGTAAGTATCAACTGCATCCCTTATAATCTGTTGAATAGAATAAAAGAACACGTATAAGACATTTCATACCTTAAGAGTTACAAAAAACATGCCCTTTTCATTCCCTTCCCAATCCGAAATACGAAGCTGGTAACTATTAACTATTGTTACCGGCAGGTGGGTGGAAAAAGGAGGATAAAATTGTAATCTAAATGGAATATAAATTATGGTCCACACCTGTGGAGTAACGGTTAGCGCGTCTAGCCGTGAAACCAGGTGGCCCGGGTTCGATTCCCGGTTGGGGCAAGTTACCAGGTTGAGTTTTTTTCCGGGGGTTTCCCTCAACCCAATATGAGCAAATGCTGGGTAACTTTCGGTGTTGGACCCCGGACACATTTCACCGGCATTATCACTTTCATCTCATTCAGACGCTAAATAACCTAAGCTGTTGATAAAGCGTCGTAAAATAACCTACTAAAATAAATAAATATATATATATATATATAAATTATGTACATTGCAGTAGTGAGTAAAATGGTCTGATATAGTAATGAATATTGTTACCGACATAGAAAGAGAGGTGGGTGGTAAGATAGTAAGTGCTGTTACCGACTTCAGATTTGCAATCGCCCGCAGATGGCTCTACGGTCGTCCTGGCATCCAACGTTGGCATCGTTTAAGCATTGAGCTGCACATCTTTCTGTTTGTGATCTGTGGTTGGTTGTGCCCATTGTTGTCAGTAAAGCTAGCCAGTTCAGTCAATAAGAAGCGCTCTTCCACTCAGAGAGAGAGAGAGAGAGAGAGAGAGAGAGAGAGAGAGAGAAATAGAAGAATTGAAAAGTCATTGTTGCTTTTAGAACGTAGAACTTGGATTTTTTTAAATAGTACTTCACAAAGAGGGGGAAAAAATAAAAAAAAATTTCGCTGTCTATTTTGAAATAGAGAAAAATAGGCAAAAACATCAAAATAGGCTGTTTTAGGCACTCTCATAAAGCATAAATGTTCATGAAACGTGTAAGTAGCCTACAAAGTACCAAAGCCATACATTATCAATAGAACAATAGTTTTTTTCCGAAAGATCTGCGGTCTTGACTAATAAGTATTATCATGCTTAACATTCGGCAGTTCTTTGAGCGGCCTCGTGCATAACATTCGGCAGGACTTTGAAATTTAAATGTATTATTGTTTTAAATTTCTTATGTCGCCGCTCCAATCACTCGCCTCAATTTCAATATTGCAACCAATAAGCTGCTTCCATTATTAAATGACACCTACTTGTCTAATCCACGTGGACTAAAACCGAGGTTGCGAAGTCTTGTGCTGAGGACGAACATTAAGGTATGTGATTAAAATTATTATTAAAGAGTTATTATTAACAGTTAAGAATTTCAACGTACTCGTATATGAAATAATAATAATAATAATAATAATAATAATAATAATAATAATAATAATCATTTAACAATATAATTGTTTTCAATTTCTTATGTCGCCGCTCCAATCACTCGCCTCAATTTCAATATTGCAACCAATAAGCTGCTTCCATTATTAAATGACACCTACTTGTCTAATCAACATGGACTAAAACCGAGGTTGCAGTGTCTTGTGGTGAGGACGAACATTAAGGTATGTGATTAAAAATTATTATTAAAGTTATTATTAACACAAAAGAAAAAATTAAGATCATGGGATGATGAAATTAAGGAGATCATAAAAAATAAAAATATAGCTTATAGAAAATACTTTCAAACAAAATCTGTTAATGATGAAATAGATTATAAACATAAAAGGGCGATAGCTAACAGAGAAATTAGAAAACGACACAGGCAATCATGGAAAGAGTTTATATCTTTTTTAGAAACTGACATTTATAAAATGAAACCCAATACATATAAAATTTTAAAATACATGAACAGAGACATAAAGGAATCCGCCAAGATAAACCCTTGCCCTAAAATAGAAACATTCCTAGACTTTTACAAAAACTTATGGAACAATCCTACTTTTGATTCAAAATTCTGGGACACAAAAAACCCAGATGAACAATGCATTACCAAAGAAGAACTACAAGAAGCATTAAAGAAGACGAAAAATAGTAAATCACCTGGAGAAGATAACCTAAATTCAGAATTGTATAAATATGCAGGAGATCTATTTCAAGAAAGATTACTAAGATTTCTAAACAGAATATATCTGACTGCCACTTTACCGGAAGAATAGAAAAATAGTGTAATTATTCCCATATATGAAACAGGAGATAAACAGAATGTTGAACACTATAGAGGGATTAGTATCCTCAACACATGTTATAAGATATTTAGTAGGATTTTAAATGAAAAATTAAAAAAACATGCTGAAACTTTCCTTCTGGAGTGTCAAAATGGCTTTAGAAAAGGAAGATCATGTGTAGATCCATTATTTAGTATGAAACTATTGTTAGAAAAAAGAAGAGAATTTAATTTAGAAACCCATATAGCTTTTATTGATTTTGTGAAAGCTTTTGATAAAGTCCGAAGAGACCTTTTATTCGACATATTACAAGAAAAAAATATTCCAAATTTGCTATTGCAAAATATAATAGAAATCTACACAGACAGCAAAATAAGTGTCAAAATAAATAACTGTATATCCGAAAAAAAATTAGTTAATAATGGAGTTCGACAAGGTTGTCCACTATCACCAACTTTATTTAATATTTATATAAATGAAATTATTTTAAAATGGAACCAAATCTACACATCAGGAATCAAAATAACCAGTGCTCTAACATTAAATACCTTACTCTATGCCGATGATCAAGTCATAATTTCCAATTCAGAGGATAATTTACAAAGAGGATTGTATACATTAAATAAAATATTAAAAGATTTTGGGATGGAAATTTCAGCACAAAAATCAAAAGTAATGGCATTTTTAGGACAAGACCCAGTCAGAAGTAAGATAATACACAATACCCAATGCCTCGAACAAGTGCAAAATTTCAATTATCTGGGTTGTGAAATATCTTATCAAAATGAAAAAGATGTGAACAAGAAAATTACCAAATTTACACAAATTCTAGGAATAATAAACAATGCATTAAAAGCTAAATTAGTACAAAAATCTACAAGAATAAAAATATATAATACACTAGCATTACCCACCCTTTTATACGGAAGCGAGATTTGGTCATTAAAGAAAAAAGACGTGAACAGAATCAAAGCAACGGAAATGAAATTTTTGAGGAGGACAGCAGGATATACTCTTTTAGGCCGAAAAAGGAATGAAGAAATTTTAGAACAATTAGAAGTAGAGTCAGTAGAAGAAAAAATCAGCAGATACAAATTCAATTGGCTAGATCATGTAAGAAGAATGGAAAATTCAAGAATCCCAAAAATTATGATGCAGTATAAACCTAGAGGACATCGTCGACCAGGAAGACCTTTAAGAAGACTGCTAGATGGGGCCGAAACAGGTCTACAGAGGCCTAATTCGTGAAGGATGATGATGATGATTATTATTAACAGTTAAGAATGTCAACGTACTCGTATATGAAATAATAATTATAATGATAATAATAATAATAATAATAATAATAATAATAATCATTTAACAATATAACAAACTATAGTCCCGTCGCTCTAACTTCCGGCAGCCAATCATGTTGCAGGTCGGCTACATTTAAACGTGTGCGTCTTGTGATTCGCTGATGAAGATGTACAGCATTTCCTAAGGGCGGATAAATACTTAATATATAATAGCCTGCCATTTTGTCTCTTTCGTTGGCGTTCGCAGAAAGCACACGAGGAAGTTATTTGCCGCTCAATTATTTGCTCAATTATAGTGCGTTTGATTTATTATCGTAGGAGCTACGACATGATAATGTTTAACGGTGTGGCAAATAGGTCTGATAGCTCGGCAACGAAAGAACAAAAATGGCGAACGATACTACCTCCCTAGACTTTATAGAGCCTTGACTTCCTAAGACGTAAGCAAAGGGGAGGAGTCACGCCGGGAATAACAGCGTCGCGTAGTGCTTATTCTTATCGAGGAAGTAGACGTGACAACGTGACGCTTAGAGTGAAACCTACCTGCACGTTATTGTATGATGCCGACATGTTAAGCATGAGGCCGCGGCGATAATAATAACAAATTCTTAAATGATTGTTGAGATGTAGGCTACATAAGTTAGAGGAAGCGCAAAGAAAGCTTGCCCATTTGACTGATGCGCAGAGAACGATATTCGGTCCTCGTGCCGCCATGCTCGTTACAGGGCTGCTATGAATCACCTAATGCTGATTACAGGGCGCATTCGAAAGCGGGTCTTGAGCTGTTCGTAACGTGAAGTGTATTGTGCTGAGCCGGTAGAAGCCAGCGTGTGCGTTACATATTCTGCGTTTTATCCCTGATATCAGGAATTTTATATAGTTCAAAATGTGCTTATTACATAACAGACTTCTGTATAACATTCTATGTACCGGTACTTAATAATGCCCCATGTTTCGCTGTAAATTAGGAAGTTCTAATAAAACATTGCACAGTCAAACTAGGGAATTATTTATAACGTTTATAAATTTATGAAAAACGAAACAGGCTCCGCTCGTAACATAAGGAGTATATAAGGTAGAAACACATTATTGACACTGCACGGCACAGAATGTGATTTCCTGTGCTGTCACGTTCTACATTCAATGTGTGGTATTCGTTTTCTCCATTTATTTACGTTGCTTAGAATCACACTGTTCCCACGCCACGGACGCCACGTCCTCTCCAGTGTAGCACTCGTGCCATCACGTTTAGATTTTCTGTTGCACCGGACTTCGGTGGATGGTGGAGAGCACGTGCAGTTTCATTATGGAGTAATACATGATTGAAAAAGTAAATCAACATGAATGTTTGTGTAATTTCATGTGCTCTAAGTACAGAGACTTGAACATGAGAAACATAGGACGTGAGGAAATAGGAAGAGATTTGAATATGAGCGATGAATAGGCCTACTATAATTATGTCAATTTATCCAGTATTAGTAGTCTAACTAAATCGACTGAACTAACCTTTTTATTTCCATTATTATTATTATTATTATTATTATTATTATTATTATTATTATTATTATTATTATTATTGTAGGTACAGCAGTGTAGATGTGACCATACATATTAACTACAATAGCTGTATGTTAAACATGTATCTTAATTTTGCGATCTACTTCGACGAACATTTAATGACAGAGCAAGAAGAAGGCAATGAAAACACACAGCGGCATTTGCAATAAAATTATCGCGTCCTTTATCTGCGCCATCAAGTTACTATATATTTTCACCATAGGATGATGCTCTATGAACTGCAGGACCATCCCCATCAACAGCAGAAGACATAAGTGCAGGTACGCTCACAAATTGTGAGCCCATAATGAACAATGATTATTATCGTTAAACTGCCCATTATCAGGGTTCGTTCAGTTGTACAACAATGGACATTATTCAAGAAACCACTTCACGTAGGTATGAAACTTCATTGAAATATTATAATAAAGAGTTTTTTAGTTTAGTCAACTGTCCGAAAACAGATCTGAACCTCACAAGTGATACCAACAAGACACTACTTATGAGGCAAATAGCCAGGAGATAATGGGGTACGGTAGCCAGTTCCTTTCCCCCTCCATTGCATACATCGGCGACTAGCTACATATTACACTAACCAGACTTCAGATGCATACAAACAATTGTTCTTCCTCTGACACATATCGTCAAGTGAGATGTACTGCCTGATAATAGATGTACATATCAGACAGAACCTCAATCAGAGGTAATTAAAGAGTATTATTATTATTTAAATTTCTAGCATGTATTCACTTTAAACATACAACTAATTTTTCGCCAGTGTTCACTGCTGTTCGAAATTGGGTGTTCTGTTTCTATCTAGATTGTAAATAAATTCAAATTCTTCTTTATTCATTCTGAAGTTCATATGAAAACATTATTCCAGATGTATAAACAAGGTGTGAAATTCTCCAAATTCCTCCGGTTTTAAGTTTGTCATGCACCCACTTCCAACACTTTTTTTCCTGAATGATAATAGCCGAAGCCGCATTTTCGATGTCTTCTTCAAACTCTGAAGAACTGCTGAACTAATAATCCATTCACCTTCCATCTCTGCTACAGAAAAGCTACCGAATAAAAGAGCGCCTGAACAGATTGTAAGTGTGAAGTGACATGGCGTGGCGATAATGTGCACACAACGCGACACAGCACTTGCCTTCCAATTTATATGATCTCACAGGAGAACACATGCCGTGGCAATAATGTGATTCCTCCTATACAGATTAAAATAAACCGACCATAGTACCCCAGTTATCGGAACATTTTAATAAAATCACATAGTATTAGCACAGTCTAGTATATACAGTCACGAAGCTCAATACATAGTAAATATGCATCCATAGATAGTTGCTAAACACTAGGATCGCTAATATCGCCTCATTACAGACAATGCGAAATAGTATCGGCACAGTCAATTGATCCTAGCAACCTCAAAACTCAAGCTTCGTGACTGTATATACTAGACTGTGGTATTAGTGTTTTATTACAACGTCAAATATCAATTATTATTACACGATTACATATTTCTTATAACATATTTGTCATTTCATTCAGTGATTTTATATATCTAAAAAAGTTCGTGCTTCTGTATTTTCAACAATTACATATTTCTTATAACATCGTTGTCATTTGATTCAGTGATTTTATGTGTAAACAAATTCGTTCTTCTGTATTTTCAAAAACGTTGTGTTATTAGTTACTCTGTAACAAGGTTTACGTTACGATACACGCGCTCTGATAAATCTCACTCGAAACATCAAGCCAGCAGAATGAGAATTGTCGACAGTTTGCCAATCGAATCGAAGCGAGGTCGAGTGCACCCGAACGTTTCCGAAAGTTCGCGCAGATTTCCGTGGCAAGCTCTTCTTGCGTCTACTCTACAAATTTGTATTCCTATTTTTGAGAGTACAGTTAATTTTAAAATAATAACAGAAACCAAGTTTAACAGAATTACCGTAAATGATCAAAACTCTATTGTCTAAATCTATTATTAAACGTTTGTATTTAATGGAATTTCACAGCTTTTAATTAGACTTAATATGGACTGTATTTAGTTCTGTTTAATATTTTAAAATATAGAAAATATATTGAACTTTGTTATAATGTACCAAACTCTAAAATATGAGAAAATTTAGAAAATAAAAATAGCATTTTTCATCTCTACACATAGCAATACACAAGGGCCATATAAAATATAACCTATTTAGCTTCATAAATATATGTGTATTTACATAGAAATCCATTCTGTGTTTATGAAATTCATATATTTACATATGAATGTAGCATGCATGTAATTCTAGACTTTAGTACGCAACAATATGAATATGTGCTTACCTTCACCAATGCTATATCGATACTAGTTCTGTTATGAATCCTATATTGTGGATGCACCCTTATGCCCCGTACGTCTCTGAAAATAGCGTTTTTATCTTCCCAAATGTAGAACCCAGCCTTTACAGTGATATCGTCTCGGCTCCTTAAAAAAGAAATAATAATAATAATAATAATAATAATAATAATAATAATAATAATAATAATAATAATAATAATAATAATAATTAACATGGTAACTTGTAACAGTATATAATTGCGATAACACTTAATAGTTCGTTACAGGATGAGGAACTTAAAACGGTCCGGTCCAGCTAGCTCTGCGGACTATTATGTCTGCTAGTCTTTGCTGCGCTACGATCGGTGCACAGGAAGCTCACATCCAACATAATATTTTGAAGAGTAAACATGTCCAATTCTAATATGAGTAAAAAAAAAAGAGTTTTTTTTCCTGACATTTCCTGGTGTGCCGGCCAGTTTTAAATTGCTCATTCTACAAGTTTCATGAGCTTCGAAAAAATTGTATCCTTTCTTACGTAGTAACTGATAATCCTATTTGTGGTTTATTTCTTGAATTACAGTTCAAGAAGCAGAACTAATTTAATTTTTTTTTTATTTCACAAAGATTGAAACAAGCTTTCGTGTTAAACATTGCACATAGTCTTTTCGTATAATCCCATGACGTAAGACGTCTAAGTTTTCTAGAAATAATTGTACGATGTACGCAGCTGTAGGCCTAACTATTTTTTGTTTCAGAAATTCACAATAAATATTATTCGTACTGTAATATATTTTAATGTTGTAATATACAATATGAACCGTAAGTAATGTCATTAATTCTCGTGGATGATTCCTTCAGTAAAGAGCAACAAAAAAGACAAATACCATTTTTCTGTATTTTGAATAGTTTTCCAGAAAAATGTGAATTTTAAAATACATCAATTACAAGGTCGTGAAACGCTGTCTAATCAGCAGGGAGTGCACATAAAGTTATGTTTGTTATGTTACTCTGAACAACCCCTTCACCTGGCTTGTTATGAACAGGGAAGTTGAAGTTCATTGCCACGTACATTGTTTTTAAACTCAGATCATATATCGTTTAATTTTTGTGTTTAGACTGTGTTAGAGAGCGGAAAATGAACACAGCTCATTTCACGTTAAATAATATATTGTAAAATTTAAAATAAATTCTAAAACCTAATTTTAATTAAATGTTCAGAAACCGCAGGCAATAAAATATGCTTATTTCAAATTAAATTGAAAAGATTCTACTCTCCCATTTCAAATGAATATTCTAGAGAAAGCTTCTGTCACGTTATGATAACAAAATTTTAAAACGTTTAAGAGTCCAAAGGAAAAAATAAAACTACGACATGCTTATTTTACGTTAAACAAAATAAATTAAAAATATTAATTTTAAATTCGACTTAATTTTAATTAAATATTCGGTGGACACAGACAACAAAAAAGCTTATTTTACTTTATGCAAATCTAATTAATGATTAAAAAAATCTCCGTTTGTCGTACTAGAAGCATTTTCTTCAGCCTCTCTCCCTCCCACTTTAATTTTTACAGTAGTAACCGGTAAATTTTATACAAGAAATCAAATTTTACTTAAAGCAGTTTTACTGTGTTATGTTTATATTTCTCATTGTCTCATCCATCTCTTGCATTACGCGAGTTGCATCTGTCCAGACAATAACCTTTATAAGGTTGTCAGAGTGCATCAAGTTTTAAAATTATTTTCCAGAACGAGAAGTGACATTTATTGGGATCAAATTTCTGCACATTTATAGGATAAAACTACAATTCTTTCAATGCTCTCTTAAATTGACTGAGCATATCGGGAATTAATTAAATAGTTTTCCCAAAATACGCCATGAAATTTTTCATATAAAATATTTTTTTTTCTCGAAAAGGAAGTAAAAACGAGCAAAATTGTATTAAACTATTTTGTTTGAAATATCTCAAAGAATAACCTCTTGCAATTAATAAAATTACTTACGGTTAACCCTGTATAATCATAAAATCCTTCACATATAGCCTACTTTCTGTCTTCAGTTTGCTTGTTCAATCAGGTTGTGTTCAGCACTATATTTCTAGTTTCTTCACGGGTGTTAAAATTAATTTGATTAGTAAATTTCGTAAATAATACACTGCGAATAACTCCTAAGTTATATATTTTAGATAAAGGAAATATTATTGGAACATTTTAATGAAATCATAATCTTCCACAATACCATACAGACTGCATCATAATAGTACATTATGCAACGAGCCTATAATGGTAGTAATTAAGACGCGAGGATGTTTGTTTATGAAACGAGCGCAAGCGAGTTTCATAATTTTCATACGAGCGTCTTAATTACCATTATAGGCAAGTTTCATACGTATATATTATTTT
The DNA here is from genome assembly GCF_040183065.1 of Periplaneta americana. Taxonomy (NCBI): domain Eukaryota; kingdom Metazoa; phylum Arthropoda; class Insecta; order Blattodea; family Blattidae; genus Periplaneta; species Periplaneta americana. Next base: position 72,026,250 of record NC_091130.1, on the reverse strand, counting down.
ACTGTACCGAAGTACATATGATATTTCCATGCAGATATTCTGAGTCATCATACGATGAAAGAGTAATGGAACGGAGACGTTTCATACGACTTTTTATGCTCGACCATATTTCTAACTTGAAATTATTCATAAGTATTCATGTTATGGTTATGTAAGTGAGGAGCGGAACTGACCTGAAATGTGAGATATGCGCAGACGCGAAAGTATTGATTTTTTCCGAGGCACGAATGTTATTGGCCTTGATATAATCTAGAGAATAACATGAAGATTAGTCTTTATATAACCTGGAAATTGATTTAGAATTGAAAAACGAGATGACAAATTGAATTTATTTGAATATTATTTACAATTAACGCTAATTATTATAGTAACAGAATATAACCTTCTGCGACAGTATTGGATTTCCAGCCTCCGTGACTTTTCGCTAATTGTCTTTCGATTGCAGATCCGAGAATAATCGATACTTGCAGTTTTATAATGGTACAATGGTGATATCTCATTGGCTGAACAACTGAATTATAATGAATAGGTGTACTTTAATGAAGTGCATTAAAGGCCTACTACCCGGTGTATAATTTCTACATTTCGGCATGGTCGAGCATAATGAAACTTTATTTATACGGACTAGGGACCATCAAAGTTGGTTCAGAAATATTTTTATAATAATTACAAAGAAAAATGCCAAACATTTATTTTTGTTTGTAAAAAAATGCAATGGGTTTATCTCACTCTGTGTATTAGTGACATATGTATAGAACGTATGGCGAATAAACTGAAATATTCGTGTTTCCGTCAGTAGATTACGTTTATTACAAATGCATTGTTTCTCTTTTATCCGTGCACGCATCATTCAGATTGTACAAATAATATACGTAGGCCTACTTTGTTCAAGAAGCAGAACCAGAAAATAGATTATTCGTTAGAATATCGTATTCCATTATGCTCACAGAACTGTCCTAGCAAGCAATGCTACCGTAACTACAGCTGTGTTCACCAGTTTGCATACAGCTTAGGAAATGTCCATTAAAGATCTGCATAACAAAAACAAAATAAAGGCATGGATCCTCTCCTGAACTCTTATATCTGACAGAAGGCTTTACCTACATTAGAATGTGAAAATGAATTTTATGTTTGTGGTCCATTTAGAAACGAACTTAACATTGTATGGGATTTAAATTCCGATTCGTACGTGTTCTGCATCTCTTATATGGAAATTGCTATTTGTCTCTTTTTTCTCTCTCTCTATCTTGTGCGAACGAGGGACCCGAAGGCTTGCACTGCAGTCTGAGACTTATTGTGCTTACCACTCCTATTCTGTGGATGATTGGGTAACCGAACGGGCGCGCTCTTGTACAAGTACAGCACGCCTCACAGTGAACTGAGCCCGGAATATGGTATGGAGGTGATGATGATGATGATGATGTTATGTGAATTAATGATTGCGAAATGAGTCCGAGGTCCAACGCCGAAAGTTACCCTGCAATTCTGCTTCAATTGGTTGGGGGAAAACCCCGGAAGAACCCCCAACTAGGTAACTTGTCCAAACCAAGATTTGAACCTGGGCCCGCTCGTTTGACGGTCAGACATGCTAACCGTTACTTCACAGCGGTGTAAACTACTATTTTTCTTTCTATTTTCTGTTACTTTTAAATATAGAACTACTGAAAAACACGCGTATTTAAATTTAAAAAGACTTCTATATTATGTAGCCTATTTTACTTCAATAGTCATGTTCGAACTGCATGTTTTTATTCGGTTTAGACATTAAGCAATACATCTTTTAATACTTAATTAACTTCTGGCACTCAGAAATATTAGGTTGCTGCACCGAACACTTCATATTAAACTAAAGAAATGAATTTTTATGCATATGAAGAAAATTCTTGCATGGGTCTGTACTATTCCAATATTCAGCTTTAGAATCGAAAGAATGTATGTTTTCGCTATTACACTTGCAAAATAGTAGACCTAAATTAGTACACATTAGCACCATTTTAAGCAAAATATTATTACATAGACTATTAAAGGTTTTATTAATTTGTCCTACAGAACAATATCTGTAACATTGACAATTAATATTTGAGGAGAAAAATTCGCTCTGGCGCCGGGGATCGAACACGGGTCTCTTGGTTCGATCCCCGGTGCCTGAGCGAATTTTTCTCCTCAAATATTAATTATTACATAAACGTTAAGGCATAATGAGATGTTTCACAGTCTGTAGGTTATTCAGTGGTTAAGTTTAATAATAATAATAATAATAATAATAATAATAATAATAATGGATGATGATGATGATGATGATGATGATATAAAGTAGCTATTCATCTCAATGGCATGAAATAAGTTTTATACATTTTCACACGAGTCAATTTCCTAGAAATGTCATAAAAATAACATACAACTTGAAGCATCATATTCAGAAATAGCATTTCTATCATGTGCTTAAACATTTTAGTCGACATTAGATTACATTAATTTTCAGCAGAGATTTACACTACTCACACGTTTATAACACAGTGACCTGCTGTCAAGATAAATTTTCTGGCAATAATCGTACCAGTGCATTCTCTTCTTCCTTTGTATAGAATAGCCACCTGTAAAATGAAACAAGTTACATTTATGCCACATAGATGCACACACACACACACGCACGCACGCACACACACACTGTATATATTAGGGTGTCCCTTATTTTCCGACTTCAATATTTTTGAACGCCCACCCTTCAAATTTGTTCGAATGACACTAAAACATGTCTACACAAAATTTTGTTGTGATTGAAGCATTGTAATCAATGCCGACTGGAGCGCGAATTCGCATGAAGAACATGCCTAGACTTCTCACGCTGAGTCAAGCCTCGGCCAGTCAGTACGTGCAGTACAATCATCTGTTATTGATCGTGTCGCACGTATTTTCGAGTCGTTACTCTAACATGATGTCACATCAATTACGCAGTACCAGGAAACGTTTGTTTTTAATAGGCGTTATAAAACACCAAATAACTGGACACAAATTACCATCAAATAGCCAAGTGCTGAAAGTTTTATTTTATAACATACGGGAGGTAAAATTAACTCTTAATGAAAGTGCTCATCTTGTGGTTCTTGAGTGCGTTGTATTTTGGGAGAATTCCGACAAGAGCTATTGAGCATTGTTCACAAAAACTTATTAATTTGCATTTGGAGTGGAGAAAATTGCAAAAAAAAACGCAAAATTTGCAGACTTCGTAAGTGCCGTGAAGAGAAATTTATAAATAATTTGGACAGTCTATTTGATTTCGCACATGCCAATGCTTTACAAACAAAGTTGGAAGAAGACATGATATTTTTACGTCAACAGCGAGAGCCAGGACATAAAGACTACTTTGCAGGGGTTGACAGAAAAATCGCGGATAAATAAAACAAAGTGCGAGGCAAAGAAAATTGGAAGAGAGAAGGCAAACGAGACAACAGTGTCCAGCATCTACTTCTACATCTTCTGTTGTACCTCCTTTTTCATCATCTGAAGATTCAGATAAGGCATTTCCAAGTTTAGATGAACTCGATGTTGGTCAGTTTTTAGATTTCTGAGAGTACATCAATGCAGAATGCTACAAGGCGAGGTACCAAAAATTTTATCACTACAAAGTCAGTGGCTGCTTTGGATAGATTTTAGCTGAGTGTAAGAGATTCTGTATACATCCTTCAGTCGACAGCAGAGGCAGTGATGTAACAAGCAGTCCTGATATACAACTAAACATTTAAGGGAAAGCTGGAAAAGTGTCAATGAGAATAATTTTAAAAGTGGCAGAAAGAATGTGGATGTTTTTTCAATGAGTCGGAAATAAAGGAAATCTTAGACATTTATGACAGTGAATCAGATAAACTAACACTGAGAAGTGATTACCGTGAACTCGTAGAGCTCTCCTTAATATTTTTGGGAAGAGACCCTGGAAAAAAACTAGAAATATGTCCTCCTGGGGCGATGCATCAAGCAAGATTGCAAGAGCAATATATTGCTTAAAAATGTTTTTGCTAAGATCTCAACTTAAAATATTCATTAAAGATAAAAATGCGTTAAGGGATGCCTCTCAGTTCACTGTATTTGTTTATGTCAAATCGTGGTTTCAGTTTAGTGCATCTGTAAAAGCTCCTTGTCAAGATCTCTGCTTCTTAAAGGTTCTGAAATCATATAAAAGAATAAATTTCACAATTTCAAAAGTAGCTGTAAAGAAATTTTGTCACCATATGTGGTATTTATCGTTGTCTGTCCTATCGCTCTTTGATCATGAATAAGACGTACTACTCAAAATCAAAATAGTAGCAAAATTTGAATAGAGAGAATCTACACATGGAAAAGATATATGTTCCTGTTTGTGGAGAATTGGATGGGCAAATAGTTGTAAATTTAATTTTATTCTGATTACAATTCTTTATTCTTTTAATTTGTTAATTTACGTCTCCTAATTCAATCTTATCTACATTTCAGAGAAAACAATAGCCGACTTTGTGTCAACCAAGATCAGAGTTTTCTGTACTTTTGCCTGAAGATGGGCACTAGTTTTATTCAAGAAAGTCCTTCGACATGGACGAGCAACACTTGATATTTAGAAGCTGAAAGGATAGTTAATGTGTTAAAAGCTGTGGAATGTCTCTCCTGATAGGGATGTTAAATTAATGCAAGATTTTCATGGACTATTGCCATTGTGTTGCGTTGTGTTCAAGATCATCATAGACTGAAACCTGATTGAAGAAAAAACTCTGAAAAGAAAGTATCCACAAGAATCCTAAAAACCATAATGCACTCTAAAGAGCAAAAATGTATTCAATTTTAATAAAATAAAATAGATATTATACATTCATGAATAGCTTTTACACTGACTTCAACCTACAAGACCTTGAATTCCTAACATTCAAATATGGCGTTCGAGTCGGCATGGCTTAATGTTATCCTGTTGAGGTGAAATTTTATTTTTCAAGTAAATCTGACCAAATGTAAAATATTTACGAGACGGGCGCAAAAATCTTCGACTTTTTTCTTTCCTTTTTTTGGTAAAATAAGGGACATCCTACACAGAATATTCGGCCTCATATGTGATAATTACCATCATTGTTCCAGGTAAACGAAAATGAATTGTGCTATTGCTGAGAAAGATGTAACGTTTACTGTGCTGGATAAGTTTGAACTGATGGTTTTTATGTGAGGTCTCTCCCAGCGTAAAACATTTGATGAATATCACCATCGTCATTCAGACAAAACGAAATTGAATGGCTCCCATAGTCCCTCAAACGTTGTTCAATTGCGGATCTCTTACAAACATTCGCGCTGCGCACCAGAAATGTGCAAATCTGCAATATGCAAAAAAGTTTTCATGCTCGTATCCATTTCGGTAAGGCTCATGAGAGGTATCAATCTGAATGTCTGTTGCAGTAGGCTAATACTTTCCTTTTGCAATGGAACGGAACTTTACATTATAATAACTATGTTCTATCTATGAGACCGGAGATTTGGGACTTCCGCTATACATGACTACAAAAGAAAGTAAGACAGTAAACCTCTGGAAGACCATTTGACATAAAATTAAAATAGTGTTCATATTAGTTAAGTACCTATTCTATCACATGACATGTGTCATTCATACTTTATTCTGAATTTATTTCTTCCTTGGATTAAAGTAATATTTTTTCCTCGCCGTAACTTAAGTCGGAATCAGTCTATTATAAAAACTTTAATTCTTTCATTACCGTCTTTTAGTTCTATTAGCAACATGCAGTAGAAAACTTATGAATTATTCTGTGAATTGGCAAAATAAATAAAAAATGGTACCGGGAATATCATTTAGTAACCCCTAAAGTTTTTTTTTTAATCAGGTGCAAGATGAACGTGACTGAAGTCAACATAACAAGACGAGTCTATAACTTTATTTCCAACATCTCCAGTGCTACAACCAAGAGGGTGACGAGTTCTTGGATGAGATTGGGACAAACGATGAGATTCTGGCATGCCAGTAAATTCCTGATATAAAGATTGCTTGAAAGCAATAGAAATATTAGATTCGTCACCATTAAAAAAGTTTTTTTTATATAAAGGTAATGGCGGTAATGCCATGGTATTCGGGGACGTGGAAGACCGATACTAATCGATTTATTTTCTCTTATAACAATGAATAATAAGTGTAGAACATAATTACATACACTCTTTTGAGATGAACATCGAAAGAAGGCATAAGGTTGAGAAGACGTTGAAGACTGCTTAAAGGCACCACGACGTTCATTCTTTTTACGAAAAAATCACGCAAGATACCTTACTGATTGTTGCTGGAATTGGTATCACATGCATCAGACATATCCCAGCGAGGCCGATTATAAGATGTTGTTCTTTAATTGATTTGTTTTATGAATTCCGATTGTTACCTAGCGTCTGAGTGAAATGAAGGTGATAATATCTGCGAAATGACTCCAAGGTCAGGTGCGAAAGTTATCCAGCATTTGCTGTTGCAAACATGAAATTAAATTAATCCATTTTGTTCAGTGTGAACTGTTAATGTATCTTTAAGTTCAGTGTATATCCATGATTAATAGAAGCGATGTTAATACAGTATTATCTAACTATTCTTTCAACTTCAGAGGTTATGTAGTGTCGAAATTCAACATGAGGGAGAAATAATAGACTCTTTTTTCATTGGGCATTCTATTAGTGACAGTATTATTTTACTCTATGACTATGTGTTCACAGGTTTACTTCCTCCCCTTAAGAAGACCTCTAATGCTAGGTTTACACGGCGACAGTTTAGAGCGAGAGAAGATCTAAAGTACGGTATCAGGAGAGCTCTCTATAGGAGTGTTTACACGGTGACAGAATTTAGCTTCTCTAAACCCATTAGCGAGCTCTCATGAGATTTATATAACTGTAAACTCTAATGTTACTCTCCGGACCGTTTACATGGTGCAGACAGTTTAGAGTGAGAGAAAGTGTTACGAGCATATAGAAAAGAACAGGCTGGTCAGTGCGTTTACAACTATGGCAGAAACACAACGTTTTTCTACCGCTGTAGTGCGCAGTTCTTATGCATTGAAGAAGGCAGAGGAGAAATAGATCTACGTGGGAAAAACCGTGGATATCTCGCCGGAACACGCATGGAGCTTACACATCGGACCTGAAATTGGCAAAAAAGACACAACTATGAGGATTGTCATTAGTATAAAGTAAAGGCTGTTGGTCACATTACGCTTCCTAGCAACAGGTTTATATCCTAAACATATTATTTTATTGTTCTTAACAGAATAAATTATGAATAATAATAATAATAATAATAATAATAATAATAATAATAATAATAATAAATAATCATATGAAAATGGTAGACTACATTGCTCATGTAAAATATATTAAGTTTCTTTCATTATGTTCGAAAAGGTATGGTGTATGAATTGAACAACAGGACGGTAGTGCCTGAGTTTATAATATGTAATATCTTTTCATATGAAAGATGACAACCATTTATTTTAATATAATTGATACGTAGAAGTTTTGAACTTACGTCTATTGACCATAAAATATTGTACGCATTTAATACGCAACGGTGAGTCCTTTAAATGCGCCGAATGTCAATGTCAATAAGTGTTCTGCTACAAATATCTAGAACCGAACAGCGCTCTGAGCGGCGGAATTGCGTCTCTACATTTACACGGCGAGAGTTTAGAGAAGAGAGGGCTAGAGATTATAGCTGAGTATAGCTCGTGCGGAACCTGGTGAAACTTGGAGGGAGAGAACAGTATTGTGGTGTGGGATCGACTACCGACCGATGTTATGTGACGAGATGCAAGCGAGACTGAAAAAGCGTTACCCCCTCCACTCTTAACCGCCTGTAGAACTGGTTTCTCCATCAAGGTCAAGCTTCACCAGATTCCGTTCGAGCTATATCACCGTGTAAACGGTTTTGAGAGTAGGTATCTCGTTGACTCTAATTGGATATTAGAGAGACTAAATAGAGCGGCCTTGAAAACTGCTCTCGCCGTGTAAACACCCTGGACAAAGAACTCGCATATGCTCTCAACTCTCATTATAGTTACTCTAAATTATTCACCTCAGTTGAACTTTTTCATAAACTCTCGCGACAGAAGCAGTATAAATGACGGCCAAAAACAATGGAGTGTCGAAGACACGAAGATTGATTGAAGCATATGAATTGGAAAGTTGTTTGTGGAATGTCTTTAACAAGAATTACAAGAATAAGGACCTTGAGAAATCAGGCATTGTCAAAATTAGCTGAGATTGTTGAGGCGTCTGAACTTGGGTTTTAGTTTTGCTAATTTATTGTAATTTGGCCGTAATTTTAGCAAGGTCCATTGTTTTAGTTGTTAATTTGTGGGTTTTATTCTTGCTTATTTATTTGCTGGAGGAGGTACAGCGTAAGGTCCATAGAGTGCGAACTGTAATAATAATAATAATAATAATAATAATAATAATAATAATAAAAATAATAATATCACTATTTTGTTATTATTATTATTATTATTATTATTATTATTATTATTATTATTATTATTATTATTATTATTATTATTATTGTGCAATTATCACCATTCACTTGATGTGGAAATGTTTCTATATTCCTTTAATACTATTGATAATGCATCATATTAATAATAATAATAATAATAACACTCACCTAGTACATTACAAACAAATCACATAACTGGTCCAGTGGGGTCTATACCGGTATCTGTTAACAGAAATATAGTTATAATTTAACAAAACGAAATAGGCACAACTATTACACTGTATTAGTAGAACCATTATAAACACAATATATTGAATGAAGATGAACAATGTTATGTGAAAAATTATTGTTTTTTTTTTTTCTTTGAACACGCGGTCTCTTTTGAGGAGCTTAAACGCAATCAGTCATTTTCATCGCAAATTCTGCACACTTTTTTTTTTTAACATTGGAGGTAAATTGGACTTTGGCCCTTGTAGCAAGAATATTTTTTTCCTCTTTAATTTTGGGGGGCATAAAGCACTTCTTCTTTTTCTTCTTCTTCTTCTTCTTCTTCTTCTTCTTCTTCTTCTTCTTCTCAAGAACCACTTCTTCAGCTGCATCCGTTGCCTTTCTTTCACCAGGAAGCCTGAAAATTGTCTTTGTTCCTACAAAAGACCTTTCCGGTTTCGAACACATGTAATTTACGTGCTATGAATCTGAGATGCATGAATTAGTACCAATGGAAAGAGAAACTACAAACGTTTAGTTTCTTGACTTAAAGATGTTCAATGTGTCCCTCCTCCTTAGTAACACGGCACACATCAAGCCTATAGTCAAGTTCCACGTAGGTACGCGGATTTTCCGATCTTCAGATTCTGAGGTTATGTCTGTTCACCTTACCAGAAAGTTGAAAAGTGACGTCGTCAGAAAATATCACGGAACGAATAAATTCATCATCGTTTCCAATTAAAGTCTACATACTTGTGCAAAAATTTCTTCGTAGTACTTTGTCCTCTGGTATTAGGGCTTGCAGCAACTGTAGTAGGTATGGATAGAGTCGCAACCGCTTGCGAAGAATCGTGCCTTTAAATATGTGTACCATTTACGGATTTTAGGCCCACTGGGTGGATCTGCACCAAACTTTGTTTGGTAATGCTTTTGCACATTAATAACCGACTGGTTCACATGAAAATTAAGCTCTTCTGTCGTCTATAGCAGCCATTTCGCCTCAACAATGAACAAATTTGTTTATATGCACTATTATGAGGCGTGTTATCAAATAGGGAAACAATGTTAACACAACTAAACTTTTTTATTTTCTCTTACCATTGGTACTATTTTCATGCATCTCTGATTCATAGAATGTAAATTACATGTGTGCCGACTTGAGCTATAATTTGCACATTTTTGATCAAGACTATCAACTCCGTCCTTCGTGCAATTATAGTATTCTATACGAATAAATAAATAATGACTCACCCAACAATATTAGTAACTCAAGTGCTATGCGCGGTCAGGTTACACAACTGCTGACACACTGCTCAGAAGTTAGATGGGTGATGATGTCATGAAAACACACTGACCAGCCTATTCTTCTCTAACTGCTCTCTCTCAACACTTTCTGTCACTCTAAACTGTCTGCACCATGTAAAAGGTCCAGAGAGTAACTTAGAGTTTAGAATTATATAAATCTCATGAGAACTTGCTAATGGGTTTAGAGAAGCTATATTCTGTCACCGTGTAAACACTCCGTTAGAGAGCTCTCATGATTCTTCAGAACTTCGCTCTGAACTGTCGCCGTGCAAACGTAGCATGATTATTACTTTAGACCTGTATTTCAAGAGTTATGCGCAAGCTTGTATAATCTCGTACGCAACAGTCGCGAGAGTTAATGAAAAAGTTCAACTTAGCTGACTAATTTAGAGTAGCTATAATGAGAGCTGACAGTATATACGAGTTCTCTTTTCAGGGTGTTTACACGGCGAGAGCAGTTTTCAAGGCCGCTCTATTTAGACTCTCTATTTAGATATTAGAGTGAACGAGATACCTGCTTTCACAACCGTTTACACGGTGATACTCAACTATAATTTCTAGCTCTTCTCTAAATTGTCGCCGTGTAAACGTAGCATTAAGAGTGTACCGCTTTCAAGAGCTCATCTTCCATATTATACAGTGAGGAATACGCTATGAAATGCAAATTGCATTATGAAATTCATTAATATAAAACGTTTTGTCATTGACCACTTTCATTATTAAAGGCCCTGTCAACTTAAACATAAAGTGGTACTCAAAATACAGGTTTTGTTAAGAGAAATATAGCACTGAAAACCGCCAGTTTCTATGACGCCCGTTCTCTCAAAACTGCGTGTATAATGAATTAATGATACACCAGCTGTAGTCGTGACGTCACAACTCCAGGTACGAATAGTTCACTGCAATTTTTCCTTTGAGCTTCACTCAGTAGCGTTTCGTACGGTGAAACAACTATAGTCCCGACGCTGTTATTTCCGGCGTGACTCCGCCCCTTTGCTTATGTCTTAGAAAGTAAAGGCTCTATAAAGTCTACTAGCAGTAATAGGTAGGTAGGTAGTATCGTTCGCCATTTTTGTTCTCACATTGCCGAGCTACCATACGAGGAATCTATTTGCCACACCGTTAAAAATTATCATGTCGTAGCTCCTATGATAATAAATCAAACGCAATGTAATTCAGCAAATAATTGAGCGGCAAATAACGTCTTCGTATGCTTTCTGCGAACGCCAAAAAAAGAGCTAAAATGGCTGGCGATTATAGTAAGTATTTATCGAGCCTTAAGAAATGAGTCAGCGAATCACAAGACGCACACGTTTAAATGTAGCCGACCTACAACGCGATTGTCTGCCGGAAATTAGAGCGACGGGACTATAGTGTCTTATTATTTTATATATAAGTTTGTGTGCTATTTTATCGGAAATGTCTTATTGTTGTGTTTTTGGATGTTCACATACTACAAACATAGATCTTGGGATAAGTATTCATGTATTTCCTAATCGCCAAAGGTCACTGATTAGATTCAAAGCGTGGAAGAATTGAATAAATCGGCGTAATTTCGAACCCACTCGGAATTCCGTCGTTTGTTCCGAACAGTTCACTCCAGAATATTTTGAAATTACATCCCGGCTTAGAAATTAACTTCTGCGTATCAAAACAAGTAGACCGGTTGAAGAAAGTGCAATCCCTTCTTTAAAATTGAAACCGAGTGAAATTAACGAACATCATCAAAGTCAGTGAAATACTGGTGGATATGTATGGAAGAGGATGATAAAACAAGCAACAGACTAGTCATTTACAACTTCATAGAGCGAACTTTGTGAGACAGTGTACGATGAAGCAGAAACCAGTGATATCCAAGAACAAACAAGTGATGATGTTAACACAATCTAGTATATACAGTCACGAAGATCAATATGTAATAAGTATGCATCTATACATAGTTGCTAACCACTAGGATCGCTATTATCGCCTAATTACAGACAATGCGAAAGAGTACCTGCACAGTTTATTGTTCCTAGCAACCTCATCAACTCCAGCTTCGTGACTAGTCTCTGATGTTAATTTAAACACATATACAAATTGCAATGAATTAGGTGTGGAATGTGAGCTGGGGGGTGAACTTTTCAGAAGTATTTCAAACTGTGAAGCGTCTGAAAGTGAAGAGGTAAATGATATGAATGTGTCCTGTGAAACGACTTGTAGCAGTAGTGACGAGTGCACTGACTCTATAGGAGAAGCGGTTTTACCGAAATATAACAATTTAAAAATGAACAAGAGTGTTATATTTTTTATTGTGTGCGAATGTTTACTACTCTGGTCACCTTTTGTCCAATATCCAATAAAATTTTCGATGTGTATATTGATACAAATTTATGAGTTAAAACTTTGAATTAAAAAAAAAAGCAGATTATAATAGGTTTTTGAAATTGATTCCTTTTTTTTTTTTGATCGAGTTATCACCAACATTGAAACAATTATAAATGGCCAACAATATGTTTATTGGAGATAAAGTTATTAAAACTTTATAAAAGGAAGAAACAAATTGGTAGAATAAGAAAAAAATGTAAAAATTAAGATTTCTTTTTAATGTTCTGAGTGTCGGTTGCAAAATATAATAAATTGTGGTGAATTTTAAAAATTAAAAACAATTCCTGATTAATCAAAATACAAAATTTCCATTCTGTCAGCACTTTGAAAGTTTCTGTAATACTTATTGTCAGGGTCGGGGTATTCCCAACGAATTTCTCTTATTACACATGAAGGTATGACTTTTCTGTTTCCTCTTCCGAGGGATTTCCAAGAATTAATCCAGTAAACAAACTGTCTGTAAGCTACATAGCGTATATCTCGCAACTTTTCCCTTTCAAAATTAGACTCCGCCCTCACCATCATAACATGCCTAGCAGTATTCAACATCTCTGTTTAGTACAACAGCGTGAAATGCATTATGAAATGTAATACACTCAGTACTTCTCTTTACGTCTCTTATCATTATATTTTCACAGCGATAGAAACACTCTTGATGAATTGCTTAAGAAATATTCACCACAGAAACACCAGTCCGTGGTTCCTAGCCGGTCTGTATTCTCACTGCTTTCTTTCTGTATTCTTACAATTTCACCTTTCCTGGGCTCAAATTGTTATGGCTGATTCCAGCCATGATTCATGGAAATAACTATTTCATATAAGACACGACATCGGACACTGGACACCGGAAACTTACACTAATGCTAGGAAGAGACTGACGCGGGAAGAAGCTTACAATTACCGCAAAGCCCAGTTGCTGCTCGCCACAGTGGAGTGTGACATCACTTCTGTAACTCCGGGAATTTTTAACTTTGGATTGTCGCCGTTCTATTAATCGTACGACGCTCGTTTTTCACAGAAACTAATCTTTACATTTACTCTGTTAGAATCATTTCTACCTAAAAGTATATTTTTTTAAGTTGATATGGTTTTTAAGTTATACTAGATTTCGAATCTCCGAAGACTAAGGCAAGAGAACTTCGACTTCAAATAACCTGATCCACCAGGTTAGGGGTTGTTACGAATGTATCAACGATTAAAACCGAGCTGACCTCATGAAACTGCCCTGGATGGGTCATGTTCATATCTTGCGCATTGGAATTTGATTGGAAACGTGCTTTGCGAAGTTTGAGACCAAAACCAAGACAGAAATGGGAGATCGAGCTAAAGGGAAAACAGGTGATGGGATAGAGACATTTATCCGGAGAGAGGTCACAGTGGAAAAAATTGTTGAGCGGGCAAAACCCGCCCTATATTGTACAGCCAAGAGAAAAAGACTTGATTTTGGAAGCTGTCAGCACGATTTTCACTATTTTATATCACATTGAAACAAAATGAGGGAAGCAATTTATTTCCACACATACGTAAAATATATGGCCATGTATATTATTTCCTTCAATAGAAGGTATCTTTTCAGTTAACAGAGATACCCTGAAGTACGACGGTCCCCGACGAGCTTACATGCGGGCGTGACTTACCATTGGCTATGGGCACACGTAACACAGGAGTAATTTGGAATATGTTTCGTTTCGAGAACTAATGCCAGTCTTATCAGACGGATATTTTAGAGAAAAAACTGCAAATAAATATACAGAATAGAGTGATCCTTGCAGTGCTTACCACGAAAGGGAACTCGTTTTGTGTAGCATTTCTTCCACCAATTATTCTTGGCTGTAGCGGACTTCCTAATTCATCCGTAGCACTGCCATCTGGAAGTAAATTATTCATTTCTGAACAGATAAGTAGGTTTTGCAAGTTGCGTTGACATTTAACTCGTCACATGTAGTGTTAATTTCTAAATTAGAACAAACTCACAGATCTTTTTCATGTTCCGTGGGGAAAGTGGATCTGAATTTTGTTGGGACTATGAGTGTGTGTGTGTGTGTGTGTGTGTACTTTGTTTTGTCTTTACGAGATCTGTCTGGACAGTATCCATCCACCTGCCCAGGACAATGGCGTCTTATTCCACTTCAACGTACTCCCATTGGGACCTCACACACAAACCCCAAGGTTCATTCCACTTTTCAAAACAATCTGCAAAGACTTCTTTAAGGGTCTCCTTCAGCTGCCTCGTAATCCTGTCCAAGGTCTGCATTCTTGCATTCTTCTACCTTTCAATGTCGATTTTAGCTTTGGAAAGAGCCTGAAATCGCGGGGTCAAACCAGAGCTACGGAACTTTCACCAAGTCAGAGGAAATGAAGATATGGCACTGTAGGCCTATACGTAGAAGTCTGCACGGGCTCAGGTCAAGCCCGCGGGGCTAGGCCTGGTCCGGCCCGGATCGGCCCGTGGGCCGGTTTCGGCTTGAAATTCGCTGGTCCTTGTCGGATTCGGGCCGGGCTCAGGTCTTAAAGGAACATAAATCATTTTTTTCCCGCGAATTATGTACTGTTTAAAAATAATACGAAGTTTTTAATGTCCACCAGGCACCCATTCCGAGCAGTAGACTATTGGTATCGTAAGTTATTGTTTAGTTTGAGTTCGCATTTCGTAACTGCATTTGTCTGGTCTCTACTCTGTCATAGACACAGAGCATTGAGGCACTGGAAGATCAGTTTTCTCATGCTCCTACTGGAGTGGTAATCTCTGTTCCTGACTCCTGTGGCCCCTGGGCTCTGTTTTATCTTCTAGTCTGCTGACAGTAGCAAAACAAATGTAACTTTAAGTACGTAGCTCATTTTGTTTTTACGGCCAAGTTTTGATTCTGTACTTCTACATGTCTTTCTAAGCTAATGTCGGGTTCGGATCTGGTTCAGATCGAGCCGGGTCTAAGAATTTCGGCCCGTGCAGGCCTCTACTGTATAGACGAGTATGCTAGACATTTGTGGGTGAGACCAGAAAACTTTTAGTTTTTACATGGCGATAGTTGTAATAATTGTAATAATTGTAATCATTATTATTATTATTATTATTATTATTATTATTATTATTATTATTATTATTATGGAAGTACACCTACATAAGAATATCCCTGTTGTTGCTAGCATCTTGCCGTTCAGTCCACCCCGCCAAGACTAATTGCAAGGTGTCAACTTGTCCCAGGTTACCGACATCTATTACTGAAGTAATGAGGAATGTGGTCTACTATCTTTCTCTTTCCAGATGGTCTCCACTGAAATATTATTTTACGCAGGCAGACGTTCTTCCAGTATCCGTACTACCCTCTAGGTCCTGAAATATAGTATACTGTATTTCATACATGCATTTAGTTTCAAATTTTCCACTAGGTGGAATCGTCATCGATCATTTCTTTTCTGTGCTTGTTAAGCTCCTGATATCTCTTGGGACTTATAGAAAGCACAAGAAGATCTATTCTATCATTACAATGCGTGTTTCAATTATTTGTAAATGAAAATGGCAACCAGCAACTCAAGGTCAAGGCATCGTACGACATGCTTTCGAAGTACACAGTAAACGTTATATTTTAAGAGTAAAAAATATGATATAAGCTGTATATGTAGAGACCTGAAGTATGGTATATTATACCTGCATTTGTGCCCAAACTGTAACCTGCATAATATTTTCAGCATTTTTTCTCATGTAAGTGACTTTTTTTTTGAAGTGTAGACTTATATTGAATTTCAAAAATATAATAAAACATGTCTCAGGACCCAGCAAGATATAATATGTCCAAACCAGTTTAATTATCATCCTTCTTTTCTGCCCGTCACTGTCTCTTCCGCATTAATTCCTGTTCTTACTTCCTTATTAGCTTCCTTTTCCACCGTTGAAATTCCAGCATTTATTAATAGCCCATCTTCACAGCTATCAATGTGTTTGTTGTGTGGATATAAAGGGAAAAATTGTGACGGTGTTATGTATATTTCCTGGGTGGTTCTGTCGGTAGAGCATTTGTGTGCTAAGCGAAGGGTCCTGGGATCGATAACCGCCCCCGGAACAATTTTCCCTGGAAATTATTCTCACTGGAATTCTTGAGCTTTGTTGTATTCGTTGTTTTATCTGAGTTTTCTTCTATTCCATTTAGGTTGATGTATGTTCATGAACATAATACCTAATTGCTTGATAAGCACCTCGTCATCAATGACGACTTCTACCCTATCGTGGCGACTCACTAACAGATATTCCATTTTTTTATGCAAAATGTCTATTTTAGAGGTAAAAAAGAGAACGAATGTAACGTTTTGACATGGAAGGTATACTCTGACTCACTCGCGGTTCGGTACCATGGAAATACAAGTGTAACATGAAGTTTGTGCCTCGTCAGTTTTTCACGTGATCCATGCCACTCCATTCTCTCCATATTTTGTGTCGTCAGTCTCGCTTCATAATCTGGTTTTATTGGATACGCTGCTCTCATCCTGCTCTCTCGTATTATTTATTTAATTCTTAAATCCATCCTTACCTAATATAAAAAAATACATAGCAATCGAAATGATTTCATACATCTCCTGTCGCTATTTTAGACTAATTCACATAATTTTGATATAATCTGTTCATCAGCGATTGAAGGATATGTGAATCTTGTGCTGAGCTTTGTAGACGATCAGATTGAGTTTATTAACTAGCCTAGGAAACTAAGTTGTTTTCTGATGGCAGTCACGATGTTGATGAGGTAATAGTTGTAGTGGTGGTCAGGGCCTGATTTACAATTTCAGAGGCCTCCTGTTTTCATATATGACTAGGCCTGTCTATTTTATTCTAAATTCTGTCACCTTCTCCTTTCACCACATATTTAATTCTCTATTTTGAGGACGATTAAAAATAAAGTGATCCCATAAGTTATCAGTTATTAAATGTAGCCATAAGACAGGGTCAGAGCTGATTGTATTGGTTGTAGTACCTGTGCCGTAATTTAGGAGTTTTCATGGAGTGTTCATTTTTTCTAGATTCAGGTTTAGGCTTATGTAAAAAATACCTCGACTCTCCCCAAAATAGTAGCTGTGGCGGATTGTTGTCTCCATGTGTAAACATCTCCATTGGTCTGTGTTAAAATATTCTTAACTTTTTGAAACTGGAGATCTCTGTGTGTAAAGGAAAGTTGCTGTCAGTAGCACCTGAAGAAACATACTTGCTCAGTGATCAGCATTGTTTTTCCTGTTATTGAATTTCAATATCTTTCCGTTTTGTTTTATGGCACCTAACTCAAAATTGCTTGGGATTCCATTTTTAATTTTGGATTCCTCTTTAACATCACCATTACACACCGATAATGGTCCTATATTAACAAAAATTCGGTACCTGCCAGGATCACAGCACTAGTACTTGGTTTAACATTTAATACATTGAGAACTGATAATGTTATTGACTTTGACTGCTGAATTCATTATTAATTGTTTAAATAGGCCTACTGTTACACTGTTACAATTGAATAATCTGTACAAAGTAGCCAACTTTTACAAGATGAACACATTAAACTCTGCAATCAACTTGTCACTCTAAACTTAAAATAATGAAGTGATTTTTATGCGTTTTCTAACATCATTAATTACGTAATTACCTATTTCGTCGATTCTGATTTCATTTGGCAGAGTTGTTTATTTCATTTGCATAATTCATTTAAGAAAAGCTTTTTTTCTGGATTTTGAGGCCCCCACAATCATGAGGCCCTAAGCAGAGACACCATAGACTCCTGCCTAAATCAAGCCCTGGTGGTGGTGATACTGATGGCGGTGATGATTTATTTGCATTCAAAGATAATAGACATAATTTCGTGATGCCGACAGTTCATGTACGGCTAAGATTAGATTACATACTGCTTGTATCCTACGTACATACCTGAGAATCCACAAACAGCAACCAGATACAAAATAATAGATAGCAACATCGTTTTAAACATTACCGAATGTAAATGGAAATGCATATCTGTGGCGTTGGTTATTTATATAATAGTTTGAAATACACGTAGGCCCCTAACTTGAATTATGATAGATATAAAATATTTCTAATTATGATTAACTACTTATTTCCATAATAAATATCAAGACAGACATTTATAGTTTGAAATAAGCAAAGAGATTATTTACAGTATATTTAATAAAGCACTTATTAATATTTACACATGGTTATAAATATATTATATTAGTTTCAGAAACATTACTTGTTTAACATTGGTCCCTGACGCAACTATGCGGCTTTTCTACGAACAAGCTGGACGCCTGCTTGAAATGTGGACACGCAGCGAACCTTAGCACAGTCAAATCATGACATTGAGAATGCGCCTAGCAGGGGATAGTTCTAGGTTTCGTCCACTCCCTTGCAGTATAGTGTTCAATGAAGTTGCATTTGAAGTGAATGTAAAGTGAATAATATTGAAAGTAACATTTCAAGCTGCATTAAGAAATATAAGGTCCCAGTGGGTAATAAAGCCCATCGAGAAATAAGGCCCAACTTTGAAATTCGCGGATCAAGGCTAAGAGGAAGAGTGATCACTCTGTAGTCATGTTGGGGAACTAAAATTACACCTGCCTAATAATTTGCGCGCAGCTTATGTTGGTAGTAATGGAGTAACAAGAAGAAACCGGCCGAAACATTTTGAGGAGAGAAACTATGATATTGGAAGTAAAGTTAAATGTAATAATATATTTCAATGCTCAGAATATTGAAAGTGTTATTGCATGTTATGCTTGAGAGATATTTCATCGTTCCAGATACAAGTTCAAAATAATTTTTCCAAATCTCCATGACGCAGACATAACCTCAAAATCATACCAGGTCTGTGATCGTGCAATAAGGCTCAAGCAACAACAGGTAAATAAGGCCCGGGCCTTATTTCCCGACAACTATTAAAATTTGCAAGACGATTAATTAAGTTAATTATATTGTTGAGTATGAACTTCCACTTCAGATTGCAAATGTTATAATAATAATAATAATAATAATAATAATAATAATAATAATAATAAATATCTAGGGATAAAATTAAAGTAGGCTACATAAATAATTCAAGTACAGTTTACTACTTTGTTCGCAGACATTACATTTACTCTTATGTGTTTATGACATGCAACCACTTGATAAAACAGTCTATAGATCCTTCGAACACTTTGGGATGAAACATTGTTCAGATACTGGGAGCTTTATCCTGAAAGGCGACTACATAAAGAGAGATTCTCAGCAATATTTACACCTGTCTGGAATAAATGCATGACCGTACAAAATGTCGCCAATGGTTTCCGAGCCACTGGTATCTATCTTTTTGCGCCAGATGTTATACCAGAAACAGTCTTTGCGCCAAGTTTGGTCACTAAACATCCACTGGAACAACAGGAGTCAGAAATACCAGCACCAACTCATTCACAAATTACAACTGAATCATCTTTCTTTGGTATAGAAAATAAGGCATTTAGCTCTCAGCCTTCAACACCTCAATGAACGATAGAAGGTAGCCAGAGTGATGACAATCAGGTGTCAGAACAAGTGGAGTACAAACAAAAAAATACTGGTAAAATAACAAGCCCATTCGCAACTATTCTGAGCACACCGAAGAAAGTAGCATGCGACAAACAGGTAATCCGTAAAAAAGCATTAAATTATAAAGCAGTCACACTTACAAAGGAATTCTTTGTGAAAGTAACCAAAGAGAGCGAAGAAGAAAGATATAAGAATGACAATAATAAAGAAATGGGGAATAAGAATCCATCCCCTAAAAGGAAAAACACTAAGGAGGAAAGTATTGAGGACACGAGAACAGTTGCGTTGAAAAAGAGCAATATCTCCCAGTCGAGACATGATGTTAATAAGGATTGGTACTGTTTTGTCTGTGAATCAGCTGAAGCATTGGATATGAGATAGTGTGTATCATGTTCGTTGTGGCTCCATGAAGTTTGTGTGGGTCTCACTGCCTCTAATAAAGATATTCGTGTATGCCCTAAATGTTTGGAATAGTCAGATTTTTTCTGTGACACACTGTTTCAGATTTTCAGAAGTTTATTGTCACTATTGTTTACAAATACGATTGTTCAGGTATTCCAGTACATGTAATTGTTGCTTGTATTCATTTCATTTTATGTTATTGTGATATTAACTCTGTTTCCTAATTTGATAAGTTAATTGAAATGTATTTTCTTTGGGCTCTATTACCCTACGGCAGGTACATATTAACATACTACTCGGGAAATAAGGCCCAGTTGTAAAGATTTACTAAATTTGGAATAACAGGGAAACATTTTGATATATCAGTCTGTTCTTTTTGTATTTTGTTACATAAATAAACATCTTTAGACATTACCTCATTAGTGTATTTCTAAACCAACTTCAGTAGCGGCCATACTAAAAGATCCGTTAGGTGGGCCTTAATACCCACAGGGACCTTATTATTGCAATTATATATCCTGTTTTTTTTATTTTGAAGTTCATACTGTCTCAACTGCATTTTTATAGTGAAGATTCGTGAATTGATGTCCAGTTGCTTGTGTTCCATATTGAGTCCCAGCTTGATTGTAGGCCTACACTTGGTTTAAACATGCTGCAAATCTAGTTGGCTTCAAAATAAATACTATAGCCTAAATATAATCGAAGTTTAAATACAAAGGTTGGATAAAAAGTTATGGCAACTCTGCTGTCACATGACGATGGTGCGTTCGAGAGCTGCCAGCTGGTGGACATGAACAAGGACTGCTAGATGAGTTAGTGCAGCCAGTGGCGACAGTACTCTGTCAATCTACTGCAGTGTGTAGAACGTTGACTTTCATAGGGATAGTGCGAGTGCCCTAAGACCATGTTTACAAAACTAGAGCAACGTTCCTGAATCAAAATTGAAGTGGCACGAGGTCGTAGTGCACAAGAATGTTTCCAGGGACTGCGTGAAGCTAATGGCGATGCAGCGTTGCCATATCGCAGAGTGGCATGATGGGTTAAAGCGTTCCGGGAAGGCAGGGACGCCGTTCAGGACAACCTCTGTACAGGACGACCCTACGTGGAGAACAACACAGTTTAACTCCTTGCTTCCCTGTTGGATGCTGAACGCCGATGGACTGAGCGTGAGTTAGCAGTGGAAGTCGGAGTATGTCACAAAACTGTGCTCCACATTCTGCACAACATTCTGGATTACCGCAATATTGCAGCGAGTTTGATACCCCAAGAAATATTCCAGATGCAACAATGGCACCGCTATGCAGTTGCACAGGCCTTGTTGGACCAGTACAAAGGTAAAATGACGACTTTCTTGGACGAATTGTCGCTATGGACGAAACGTGGGCTCGCTCATACGAACAAAACTTGAAACGCCAATCAAATGAATGAAAGCATCCCGGTTCTCCTCGTCCAAAGAAAGTGCGCCCTACACAAAGTGCTGTGAAGATGATGTTCATTGCGACGTACGACATTGATGGGGTAATACTGCACCACGTTGTACCTCCAAGGCAGACGGTAAACGCGGACTACTACTGCAGGTTCCTGCAGCACCACCTTCGTCCAGCCCTCAGGAGAAAACGACGAATCTTGGTGCTTCAAAACCCCATCATTCTTCATGACAATGCAAGGAGTCACACCGCTGCTGCTGTCAAGGACCTCTTGCGCCGCTTGCAATGGGAGATTCTGGAACATCCACCATACTCACTCGATATGAGTCCATGCGATTACGATCTCTTCGCCAAAGTGAAAGAACCACTGCCAGGGACCCGGTACAATACCAGAGGTGAACTTTTCCGTGCTAAAAGGAGATCAATACGGAACATCAACAAAGATGGACGCGCTGACGGTGTACGACGCCTTCCAAACATTTGGCAAAAGATGATAAATAAGGGGGGCGACTATATTGAAGATACGTAAATTTTCTACTCCTGTGAATAAAGCCATGTCAGAAATATCGAACTGTTGCCATTACTTTTTATCCAGCCTTTTGTACGAACAAGTGGTAGTCCTTATGCTGATAACGATGTTGTAATTATTTTACTTCATGACGGTAATAAGTGGGTATGTAGAAATATGGTAAATTACTAAAAGATTCACAGGACTTTGTTCTTCTCTGATTTAATTCAGTTGACAATTGCGTATTTGTACTTGGAATATTTAAAAATCGAAGTTTATTAGTTGATGGCTACCATTGGAACAGTCTCAACTAGCCACGGTAATGTATATTGAGGCGTTTGGTTTCCACGCCACGTTCATTTTCCTTGTTTTCTCTTTTTTTCCTTTTCCTCATCTTATCTTTATTCCTTTTCTTTCCTTTTATTTTGTTTTATTTTAACTTTATTTAATCCATTTACGTTTCCTTTTTTTCTCTCACTAAATGACAGTGTGCAATTTTCGGATGGTCGAGGCTAACTGGAAGGGAGCATGCCTATTGGTTATTTCGAAATTGTAATGATCTTTATGTATTGGATCCTTCTCTTTGTTTTCTTGGTGAGCATTTCTCCTGAGATCGAGCACTCTGCTGGGAGCGTGTGCTTGAAACACATCGTATTAAGAAGTAGTCGGCTGCGAGCGAGTGCTCGCTAAGCATCGAACAGTATTAAGAAAAGCTGGTCTGCACTCTTGTGACACTTTCGCCGATCCGTCTTGACCGCATGAGTGTTCTTACTACGCGGACGGCGACTTTACTTAGAATTTGTGTGTTACTATCCACCTCCGCCATGCAGTGTTTTAGTGAAAACAGTGGATTTTCCAGATGAACTCGTGAGGAAATTGATTAGTTACATTTATTGTATTATTTTTGAGAATTGTCGGAAACCTGTCAGCTTATTCTGATAAGGGAACCGTCCCATGTCATGGTGCTTAAATTTCATGAAAATGCATATGTAAGCTAATTTTGGTTCGTTAAGAAACTTGATGATAATCGTTTGTTTCGCTTTTTCCTCGTTTACGAAATATATTGACTTGAAAATCTTTGCTACTTATACCGCTTCTTACGCGCACTCGGATCATCATAGTTCTGCGATACCGTATCACAGTTGTTAATTTTTTTATCTTAACTCACATTAATATAGTAGTAGTGCAATCCATGACATTCGTACACCGTTCAAATCAATAGGCATGCAGCTGGAAGTCTAGGAACACGATTGTGCATATGCTTCCAAGATCCGAAGGGAAATTTGGACCTAAAGTAAAACAACGTGTAGACGAAGATAAGCCATTTAATGCCATTATCAAATGAAGTAGTTCTGGTAAACTGACAAAGAGAAACTACGTGAGAAGATGGTTAAGAGATGTATTTCCCCGGATGTTAAGAAAGACACATTAGCCTACTAGTTCTGGATTTCTGGAGTGGTCATATAAACGGCACTATATTTACTTTTGAAGGAGTAAAAATTACTTTACGATTTGTGCAAACCTTGGAGCTCTATTTTGTAGGCAATATAAAATTGTAATTCGAAGGGTAGAAGAGTATTTCAGACATAAAATTATCTGTAAAACATTAGACACATTGAGCGATAGGGGCTTCATAATGACATTACATTCTGTTGTGTATTACCAGTTTCATTCACCTGTCCTCAGACATGCTAATATGCGCGTGGTAGAGAAAACAGTGTGTGTGTGTGTGTGTGTTTGTGTGTGTGTGTGTGTGTGTGTGTGTGATTTACAGAAGAGTGTTGAAAATCAGCTGATATAAAATGTTTGTACTGTTCAATGGCTCTTTGTTCCGACCAATTCATTTCGAATCCACACTTTCGTCCACACTTGTGGAGTAACGGCTAGCGCGTCTGGCCGGGAAACCAGGTGGCCCGGGTTTGAATCCCGGTCGGGACAAGTTACCTGGTTGTGGTTTTTTCCGGGGTTTTCCCTGAACCCAATATGAGCAAATGCTGGGTGACTATCGGTGCTGGACCCCGGAGTTATTTCATCGGCATTATCACCTTCATCTCATTCTGACGCTAAATAACCTAAGATGTTGATAAAGCGTCGTAAAATAACCTACTAAAATAAAAAAAAATCCACACTTTCATATTGAAGGTGAGTCACAAAGTAGATACATATTTTGAATTCAAATTGAATTTGTATTTCAGCTAGAGTACTGTATTAATATTAGTTAAAGGAAAAAATAGAGTGGAGTATTAATGCGAGAGCTGTGATAGGTGTCGCGGAACTGTGAAGATTCGAGTGCGCGAAAGAAGCGGTATAAGTAGCATCGATTTTCAAGTCATATTTCGTAAACGAGGAAAAAGCGAAACGAAAGATTACACGTACAACATGAAAAATGCCCTTTACATGAAAACATGTGTTTCTTGTATATTTATGGCTGGAAATAACGAATCTTTACTCAGTTTTTGTCTAAGACGAACCATTTTCCAAAAAATCCACAATTAATATTTTATGTATTTCCTCAATAATATTGCTATGTTTCCTTAATTTAAATTATTTTTCGAATATCCTGCTTCTTCTATCAAACATTTTCAGTTCAGGGATAGATTTAGACACATTTAGAAATATATATCTACATCAATCATTCACTACCAGGTTGATCATACCATAATTCCAGCATTTTAAATGTAATTTTTGTTTACTTTCAAATGTTTCCATTCACCACGTGATACTGCTCATTGAAAGTGCTGTTTGTGGAGTGCTGTTAAGTGTGAAGTACTAATGTTTTAAGGCCTAAGGACACAGTGAACTACATTCAATGCATCATGTCTCGTCAATGTAAAAATAAGCCTGACTTATTTTGTTTTGTGTGTGGCGAAGTTAGATTCAAGACTCAACAATGTAGCTTGTCGCCATTGGTTAGAAAGGCATATGAATTGTACTTTGGATGCAGAGTTGGAGATCAGGATAAGTCTTGGGCTCCACATATATGCTGCAATTCATGCTCCAGGAATATGAGAAAGTGGTTACAAGGAAAACGTAGCGCAATGAAGTTTGGTGTACCTATGGTTTGGCGCGAACCAAAAGACCACGTAACGGATTGTTACTTTTGTTTGACAGATGTTAAGGGGTTCACGCCCAAATCCAAACACTCTATGCGGTATCCAAACATATCCTCCGCTATGCGACCAGTTTTTCATTCTGAAGACCTTCCTGTACCTACAGCTCCAGATAAATATACTCTTGATTCAGAGGAAGACACTTCAGATGCCCGATGCGGTCAAGATCCAGATTTTCAACCCTCTCCATCTATGACATGTGTACATCATGAAATAAAACAGGGAGAGCTTAATGATCTTGTACGGGACTTAAAACTCTCTCAAACAGATGCAGAATTACTGGGTTCTAGGCTACAAGGTTGGAATCTGTTAGATAAAGATGTAAAAATTACTTCATTTAGAAGACGACAAAGCAATTTTGGGCACTATTTTGCGGAGAAAGAAGGCATTATTTATTGCTGTGATGTGAATGGGTTATTTCAGGCATTGGGACATGAACACATTGTAGGAGACTGGCGCCTGTTTACTGACTCTTCCAAACGTAGTCTAAAGGCAGAACTCCTCCATATAGGCAATGTTTTTCCCTCTGTTCCTATAGCATATAATGCTGTAAATACCAAGGAAACATATGAGGTAATGAGTGCTATATTGAAATTAATTGACTACTCTACATTCAAATGGCACATTTGCGGAGACTTAAAAGTTATTGGGATATTAACAGGCATGCAACAAGGATACACTAAATTCTGCTGCTTCCTATGTGAATGGGATAGTCGTGACAGAAAAAGTCACTACATCCGTAAACAGTGGCCTCCACGACAAAACTACATTCCTGGCACCAAAAACATACTTCATGAACCACTTGTGAATCCGCAATATGTCTTTCTTTCACCATTGCACATTAAACTTCGTTTAATGAAAATTTTTGTAAAAGTGCTGGACAGAGAAGGGTTAGCCTTCTTGTATCTCAGAAACAAATTAAAAAGTTTAAGTGAGGTAAAGGTAAAAGAAGGGGTTTTTATTGGCTCACAAATTAAATCAGTCATGCACGACGAAGACTTTGAATATAAACTATCAGAAGGAGAAAAAGCAGCCTGGCATGCATTTAAATCACTATGTTCAAATTTCCTTGGAAACGAGAAAGCTGAAAACTAATGAAGATCTTGTTCGTGACATGGTGAAATGCTTTCGTGTTATAGGCTGCAATATGTCTTTAAAACTACACTTTTTGAACTCACATCTAGATTTTTTCCCTCAAAACCTGGGTGCAGTTAGTGATGAGCAGGGCGAAAGATTCCACCAGGACATTGCTATGTTTGAAAAGCGCTTCAGTGGACGATGGAATGGAAGTATGCTAGCTGCATATTGTTGGTCTACTATCAGGGACACTCCACCAGATGCCTACAAGTGCAAACGGCCAAAAAAATCATTTTAGTGTATATGTTTTCCGCAATGAGTGTCGTTGTTAATTTTCTCTCTGACCAATTTGTATAAATATGAAAAGCGGGTCTCCTAAAAAAACGGTACGTGATGGATCATTTTGGTTTTCAGTTATGAATCAAGCACCTTTTGTTTATACAGAATCATATATTTTCATCTAAAGGGCAGACACAAAGTTCAAATTTGTTGTACAGTGTAATTTATCACCGTTTCTTACCGAACGAAAATTAGCTTAAATATGCATTTTCATTATATTCAAGCAACATGACCTGGAACGTTCCCTTGTGAGTCAAGATATTTATCCTGGAAGAGGACATGATGTACATGACTAGATGACCTGGTTCTGTGTTAAGGAATTTTGCTTCCCAGGGTTATGGTTACCTTACAGTTATATTTGCTATTCATTGTGGGGCAGTGACTGCAATTTCTTTGCTCTTGACACCGAGTTAATGTTATGATTTTAGTTTAGCTCTAAGTTGCGTTCTCCTTCTCCTCGCCAGAGAATGGAGTGATTTTATTGTCAAGGTTTTATAATGTTTCGTTGGTGTTCCGTCTCTTAAGGGAGGAAGAAGTTTCTTTCTGTGTTATGTCACTTTTCTTGGTTCTATTTATTAATAATTAAAGTAGTTTTACCAAATATTGTTCACGGTGTTGATATTTTGTTACTACAAGACAACTCACCGGTTTTTCCATCTTTCAGTCCCTGTTTACCTCAACACACCTTTGAACCAGGGATGAGTACGGGTACCAGTACCGCCACAGTACTTAAACCGTTGAGCTACGGAGAAGAGTGTGACGTAGTGAGCAATCGATATGGCGGCTTAAATCTATAATGGCGACAATGCCTGAAAGATTATTATTTTGGTCTAGTGCAGCGGTGACCAAAACTCGGGATGCAGTGATTACATGCGACAGACAGCCTATGAAGTAAGGAGACGGGGGAAGGGTACTTGGCATGAAAACTACAACCAGTGGTCGTTCCTGTACTAACATCTTGATCAATCCCGGGGATAAAAGTCTCAAGCTTTGCTGTATCAGTAATGTCACTGCTGTCATCAAGAGCCGGTGAATAATATACGATTTTTCTTGCTTCTTTTTTAACATTTTTTTTTTTGAATAAGTTATAATCAGGAATTTTCTAAATTTTTCTCTCGATACTTTGTCGAGAAATTAGTAGTTTTTTCAAAATTAAAAACTTCTTATGGACAAGTTATTTAAGCTATTTTAATGATTACTCTTTTGAGAAATTCTGTTCTATTAAAATACTTTAGAGCACGAGATATTTCAAACCCCATTAGGTAGCTGACGTCCTTACATTTATTTATCTCATCTTTCTCTTCCTGGCTATGTTTTAAGACATGTCAATTCCTGGCATTTAACAGTTCGTTGGCACATAAAATTGAATCAGTTTTTCTACAATACTATTATTAAATGAGTAACTAATAAATAGTTTCCCTCAACTAAAGATTAAGAAAACTAAAATTGAGATAAAACCTAATAATTTTATCCTTCTAGGGAGAAGATCTAAAAATATCAATATTCATGCACGTAGAAAAGAATTATAGAAACATATATTTAGTGGTCAATAATATAATAATATAATAATAATAATAATAATAATAATGCTTTATTCAGCGTTGCAATTAATGTTTCTATATACTCCTAATTGAACCATTGAGCAAAGTAAACATATTACATTTTTTCCGACAGAAGAACAAAAAAGTTCTCCTTCTCATTCTTTACGAAACCACTTCTTACTGCTTGTAGAGACAGAGTTTGTAGAGCGACATGATACCGCCACTGCTTGCCTTTAGTACGTGAATGAAACACATAACAATGTACAGGAAACTGCTTGTACCCGTTTGAATGTCTGTGATTAGTGATTACACGATGTAATGACGACACCCGCTTTGGTCACCGCTGGTCTAGAGTGAAGTACTAATTTTTATTCTATTTTATATGACAGACAAGGGGGTAAAATTTCTCCTCTGCAGTTTACTACTATCTGAAGTAAGAATAATCATAATCAGGCACAATAAGATTTGAGCACGGTGGACTTTCATTCCTCAGAACAGGCATTCCAAAAACACGGTAGGACTGAAGAGTGCCATACATCAGTACAAGAAAATCTCGTTTTTATACTTTTTAAGCGTTCAATGTAAAAATGTTTATTACTCAATGACGAGTACTTGACATTGCGTCCCATCTATGACAGACGCGCCAAAGCTTCAGTTCTTTTTTCCTCTGTAGTCGTTACCCTCAGTGCACCATCGGAGACGAACTGCATATCACCGCATGATCGTAATTAATTAAACAATGATGGAATTCCGGTAGGGAAACGAAAGCAAACCTCGAAAACCTACCACCATGTGTCACCTTTATCTACCATAAATTGCACTTGACCGTCGATATCGCTACGCCGATGGCTACTATCCATACTTGCAAGGGAACTATTAATGAGCTCATGTCGAAACATCTCAAACTGCGCACATTATTAAGGCCTCCAATAGACAAATAAATAAAAAAATAGCTGCCCATGTGGACATTAATGTTGTGAACCTGAATCTTGAATAAAATACTACAGAATGTTTGAGTAACCTTCGGCCTTGAGCAGATAGTGCTCATTCAGCGTGTTGAGTGCAAAAACCATTGTTACATCATACAAACTTCAAACCCTCACATTTGTTATGGCCTACTAGAGAGCAAGTAACACGAAATACGGAGTGCGCAGCCCAAGACCGTTCGAAATTTTTATCACGAACATATCGTACCGGTAATGAATTACGGGTTTCTTGCGGTGTCATAACTTTGTTTGCTCTAACAGGAAAATTTAAAGAAATCAATTCGAAGGGAGAGGAGATGTGATCAACTCCTAAATCCGACATCACTAGAAGACTTTCAAATTCCCGAACATAAGAATTATTTTCCATGGTGAGAGAGTCCATTATTAAATTATTTGGCTCATATCTACAGGAAAATAGTAATAAAGGCTGGGTAATTAATATGTTTGGCACCAAAGAAATCTTAGAATTTTAATGAAAAGTAACGAGTGGTTTATAGACAGCTTTTTTTCAAGGTTTGTCCCTTCTATATTAAGCCAATAGGAAAGATTGGAGAATGCTGGATTTGCAGTAGAATATCTGCCCTTTGGCGGAACACTACGTATATGTATGTATGTATGTATGTATGTATGTATGTATGTATGTATGTATGTATGTATGTATGTATGTATGTATGTATGTATGTATGTATGTATGTATGTATGTTTCATTTTGCTCAGTTGGCAACACTGGTGGAGTTACACTCATAAAAGTGACTGGTGTCGTATTTGAGCTCAAATATATTGAAATTTAGAGAGTTCAGTGCATTACATTTACAGTTTGTAATTCTGTTGATGTATCACAAACACTTCTGGATGTGGTGGCCACCGATATTGGTGTCAAAACATGATGCTTGAGGCCTGGATTATAGTAAGTTCCGCAAGTTGAATAGCTTTTGTGATACATCGGCATGTTGATGGAATGTAAAATTAATGTAGGTAAACTTACGAGAATTTGAATGCAGCTACTGTTGTGAACGTTATAAGCTCACAAAGCGTTGATATCGTCGAAAATAATTCCTCAAATCTTATAATATGTGTAATGGAAATTTGTCCATTTTTCTTCTCCACAACCTTTCAGAATCTACAAAACTCTTTTATTTACACCCTGTGGTGCGCTCATGAGAGAAGAATTTTATAATAAACTATCATTCAAAATTATCCCTGTGTTCGGCGTGGTGAACATTTTGTTTGGAATTTTGCACCTTGTCACTATTTTAAAAAATAGGATACGACACGGTGCATATTTATATTAGCTAGTATGACTGTCATTTTCTTATACAAATAAAATACTTAATATACAAAGTTTCAATCCTTTCCACTTATACATAACAATCCTTGCTACAAAACGAACTGTATATAATAGGCCTAGGTTTCTATATAAGGCAATGAATAATCAATTATGCTTTTTAACATATTCTTGATTACATTCTTTTAACACTTATATAGTGACTGATTAACGTTATTTAACATGTAACGACTGCTTTACTGTGTTAATATTATATAAATTATGGTGGTAAATTACCTGGCTAACTAGTTTCTATGTGATATGCGTCATTCTCCGAAACCTAGTGAGTTCGAGCGCTATCTTCTGGTTTCTTGTTGTGATGGGGTGTGTTCTTGATTGTGTCGGAAAGGGTGTGTGTTTTGAAATTCAATTGAGTGTTCAAGATTTGTTAGGGTTGTGTTTTTTTGTTTTTGAAAATTTGTCATTCTTCTAGAATGCCAAGTTTCTGTTTTGTTTTGGTTTTTTTTTTTTTTTTTTTGGCTCAGTGTATAGTATTTTCAAGTCAGTATCTACATATGTTGTTGCAGTTATGATTGGAGTTGGTGACGTGTTCTGTGTAGGTTAAATTGTATGGTTTGTTTATGGCTGTGTTATGTTCCTTATAACGTGTTCGAAATTATCTTTCAGTCTGTCCAATGAACAAGTCATTGAAACTGTTGCATGATAGTTTGTGTACACCTGTTAAGTTGTATTTGTTTGTGTCTTGTCTGTGTGTTAAGATGTTTTTGTAGTGTGATTTGTGTTCTGTATGCAATGTTGTATTTTAGCTTCTTGACAGATGATGCAATCTTGTATGTGTTTTCGTTTTCGTATGTTAGTGTGAATGTATTTGTTTTGTTCTTGTGTTTGTGTTGCGTTTTCTTCTTTGCATTTAGTCTTTCTTCTATTACATTGGGGTTTCATCCATTTTCCTGTCTATGTATTTGATAGTGTGTATTTCGTCTTTGTAGTCTTGTAGGCTCATAGGAATGTTGATTAGTCTGTGTATCATGGATACAACTGTCGCGTGTTTGTGTTGTGTGGGATGATTAGAGGTGTTGTGTATATGTGTTACCGATGTAGTGGGTTTACTGCATATTTTGAACTTATGTTTGTTGTCTGTTTTTGTTATTGTGATGTCTGAGAAATTTATGGATTTGTTGTTTTCTGTTTCTAGTGTGTAGTGTGGTTTTGGGTGTATTTTGTTTATGTGTAGGTTTTAAATCTGTCTTTTGTTCTCTTTGTATAGTATTACCACAGTCACGAAGCTCAATACGTAGTAAATATGCATCCATAGATAGTTGATAACCACTAGGATCGCTACTATCGCCTCATTACAGACAATGCGAAATATTACCAGCACAGTCTATTGTTCCTAGTACCCTCAAAACTCAAGCTTCGTGACTGTATATAATAGACTGGTATTAATATGACGTCTACGTATCTGTGCAAGTATTCTTTTTGATACAACCAAAGGGTTGTAATTAGTTACTGTGTCCCGCAAGTCTTTCCAGTGGTGATTACGTGGAAACAGTATTGATCAAAGTTAACGGAAATTATGGGGAGCAATGCATTATGGAACGAAGGAAGGGTAACGTTAATTACTAACTGAAGCCCGTACAGGAATGTAGGTACCGCCAGCCCTTGTAAGACAAAATATGAAAGAAAAAATACTATATTTTCGGGCAGAAATCATTATCGATTCTGTGGGCTAGATGTCTGAATTTGAAGTAGGCCTACATTCGACATCTGGAATTGATCATATACCTTTCATTTCCTTATTTCTTTCAGATTGCTCTGTACGTTGTGAAAAACCTAGATATAGTTATGTCATTACGCAATATTTGTAGATATTCCTAGACATTGTTTAAGCTGGAATGCAAAAATGTCACATAAAACACTCCTTGAAGTGAGTGAAACATTCGCCAAATAAGTTCTAAATTCATAAGACAAACGCAGAGAACAATTCTCATGTTTTCAGTAACTCAGTAAATTAATGCAAGAGTAAAAGTACACTCTCGTACTCATCCTTTTACAACAGTATTTTCCTGATTAATATTTCTAACTATTATGGCATCAACGTCATAGTCTTTTTCTATACAGATTGTAACAATAATGATATTAATGACAATTATGTCAATAATGTAACAATGACAATTATAATCGTCGACAGTAGAAAAGGAATATATTACGTTCGCGAAATTGTAATACATTATGACATCCCTTTATCATTCAATATATCTCAAACCTTACGAAAACTGTGAAGTCCGCCTTATTGTCTGATCTACTGCTAAGACAAGAGTGAAAGCCTCCCGTTTGTCCATGGATGGGCAACTTTTGCTTACAAAGCGATAAAAAACCTTGAAAAGAGAAAGACAGAAGGAGCCAGACGCGGCAGGTACAAGTTGTTTGTAGTTTTGCTGCAAAAGCAGTTCACTGCCAAAGTGCGCTCTGGTGGCTCATGCAGGTGGTTGTGGTATCTACTCCATGATATGAATTTCAGAATAACACATGTTACAATACTGATGGTAATTTTAGACAGGATGTACCTAAACACACATAAAAAATATATATTATTACCGTGCTTTGTAAATTCGTTTAGTACTGTAAACACAATCTGAATTATAACCTTTTCAAGATGCAACAAATATAGCAGCAACACTTATTTATTATTACACTATTACTTATTATATATCTTAAGTTATTTGAAACAAAGAACGCGAGAATTTACAAGTCTTTATGCATTACAAAGTATTCCTCTGTTCTTGGAAAGATAATAGTCTGTATTCGCAAACAACCACAAATTCAAGGAAGTAATTTTTTACATGTCACTGAAAATGAAATAAACTTACTTCTGAGCTCTTTCTGTGCATTGAGAGCTTTTACTAATTCTTTCTTGTATTAAACCTGCCTCAAGAACATACAGTATACAGGATGAATCTTCTCATCCTGCGGATTGGGAACTAGGCAAACCTTCATCCTGCGGATTGGGAACTAGGCAAACCTTCATTTTACAGTCGATACTAAATGCAGGTGCTCACATCACATTCACCAGCCTGTCCGATAAGGCTGCGATGTTGACCTGTGTTAAACTAATTATGTTAAAACATATGACAGAAGAACTATTATTAATCCGTTCCATGACAAATTGTCCTTTTAATTACCCTAAATAAAGACTACCTTCAGGTGTCAGTAGCCTACTTGAACTCAGACCTTCACCGCTAAAGGCCAGGGCGTACACACCTGTGCCAGATCATGTCATGCCGAGAGGTACGTAGCAGTCAATTCGGCCGAAAGTTGTAGGACGCAGGGGACTGTGTTTACAGTATAATCTGTGAAACGCCGGTACTGCATAACTTCTCAATCCGCAGGATGAGAAGATTCACACGGTATATGGAAGCGAAGAGTATATTTGGAAATTTTGACTTAGACAGCATTACGAACAGTTCGATACAGTGTTGCATACAGACACTACAGCTAGTACAGAGTCCGTTCTACCAGCACTGAGGTTTTGTTGACACTTTAAGAGCACGAGTTGCCCACCCATGCGTTTGTCTCTCTTATAGAGTGGTCAAGTGGTCACTTTTATATCGAACACATTACTTATCTCTGGTTATATCTGTAAAAATAATAATTCATCCATAGCGAACATAATAGTTGGCATAAAACATTTCTTTGAACTCTATAGTTTATAGAATCTGGCAAGGTGAGATATATATTCACTTATTACTGTAAAATTTTGGTGGCAGCTGTATGTTTGGCGAAGTGTTTGAATCCATAGGTGAAAAAAGTATAGTTATATCAGTTTATCATTGAATTGTATTGTTTCATAAGTGGAAGTAGTTTACAATTTAGTGAACTTTATTTTTATACCATTAAGCTGAATCACAATAAAGTTAAAAGAGTTAAACATTAAATTATATCACACTGCTGCAGTGGTTCTCTTCTTATAGTAATCTCTGCTGATGGTGGTTCTGATCCACTTCGAGAAGCGCGACACTTCAAGAAATTTTATGGGGTATAAGCCGGTGCAGTTCGTCGTGCCGCGCGTGTTCATTCCCCACTGTACGTCTCCTACAAACAGCGGACCACCAGAATCGCCCTTTGAACACATGATGGAAAAGACAGTATTGAAATCAATAACTCCATCTTAGAAATTGTTAAAAATGTACCTGGAAATCTTGAAAGAGATTTGTGCTAAGCATCATTCTACCAGAAAAGTTGGAAGTTGGCAGACTTTCCTCCGAGTTGGATTCTACCAGAGGCTAGGAAACCAAACTCAAGACCATTCCAACATGAAATAATTTTAATTTTATTAAAATCAATCATTAAAAGAACACTGAACAACAAGAATTTTGCTCCGACTTAAAACATTTTGTCCCTTATGATTTGGGGTGTGCACTGAAGACGAAAATGCATCACTTTTTTGATATCACGTAAGATTTTTAAGACATAATATGTTTTCACTTTCCGAAACGTCTGGCGCGGTTTGGGAATTGTAAACTAAAACAAAGGTAATGCATTTGATGGGTTAATGACCTATTTCTGGTTTATTTTGGTTGTTGGCATGTTCATTCGTACTTCTAATAAATAAACAGATATTGATCCCTTCTATCCCGTAAATTTCATAACAGTTGAAAGTGATGTCTAGGGTTGTGTTTCGTGGTTAACTAGTTATTGTTACATGTACGAGCGTAAATATACTGTATAAAGAGTGGTAGTGTTTAAGTGATTAGTTAATATCATAGTTTGTATATAAAGAGTGTTAGTGTGTAAGTGATTAATTAATAACACAGTTTTCAATTTAAAGCATTAGTCTTTGTGCCAACATAGCCATAATGTCGCGCCGACGGTGTATAAATTCTCCGAACGTGTTTTGTTACGTTTGTGATGAATATACGACTAAATCCCAAAGAAAAATTATTTCACCTGTGATTAAGAAAGCACACGAACTGTATTTTAAATGCAAATTAGGAGATCAAGAAAAAATTTTGTACCCCATAGATGTTGTAAATGTTCTCGATATTTGACAGAATGGTTAAACGGCTCTCATCCTTCGATTGCATTTGCTATTCCGATGGTATAGAGACAACAAAAAGACCATGTCACAGACCGTTATTTTTGTTTAACAAAAGTGTCAGGCATTTACCTAAAATAAATGCATATCCAAATTTACCCTCAGCCGTAAGACCTATTAAGCATACCGATTCTCTTGCGATACCTAAATCACCTGAAAATTGGACCTTGGACGAAGAATCGAACTCTTCCTCGGAAGCTGGACCTTCCTTCACTCCTGACTTTGATTCTGAGTTTATAGAATCCAAAAAGCTCTATATGATTTCACAATCGGAGTTAAATGACCTCATAAGAGGCTTGGCTAAATCTCACAAAAGTCAAAGCTGAACTATTTAGCTTCTTGACTACAATGATGGCACCTTCTTCAGCCTGACACTAAAGTATCAGCTGACTCTCTGTTTGAGAAAAAAACTTTCCGTTTCAGAAAAAATGGCTTGGCGCGCTTTCAAAGATGTTTGCTCAAATTTCTTTGGAAGTTCTAGGTAAGACAATTACATCGAACTTGTGGAAACCATGTTAAGTGCATATGAGAAAATGGAGTGTAATATGTATCTCAAAATACACTTCTTATATTCTCATTTGAATTTTTCCTCCTAATCTTGGAGCGGTAAGGGACGAGCATGGGGAAAGATTTCATCGATAAATATCTGAAATGAAAAGGCGATATAAAGGAAGATCATCAACCAGTATGCTTGCAGACTAGTGTTCGTTCTTTGCTAAAAGACAGTCCCGGATTTAGTTATAAACGGAAGTCGTCCAGAAAATCCGATGAAATGATAAGTTCAAATTCCGAGATTTTTCTCATTATACGCATTAAATATTTTTATTGTTGCTATGTTTTGAACTATGTGACATCATTTTGTATCCAGTACATATTCATTTTGAATCTCTAGTGTGTTGTAATTTTATCAGTAGCAGTGAAATATTAAAAAATAAGATTTTTCATTAAAAAATCAATACCCTTTCCCCGGAAAATGATACGTGATGGGACTATTTGGATTTTAAATTCGGATTTAGGGCACACATATTAGTAATATTTACATATTTTTATTTCGAAACAAGACAGAAAGTAAAAGTTTGTTGTTCAGCGTAACCAATCTCCGAATTATTCATAATTCATAACTTATTTATTTATAAATAGCATTCAAATTCGGAAAAAAAAGTGTTTATTTCCTTCTGAATTACTCATCTTCTTCATTCTCACATTATAACAGTTGTCTGCATAGTTTTTTTTTTTTTTTTTTTTAATAGGTATTCTTCTATTTCCATCAAAGTAATATTTATTATAAATGTCGTAATTATCGCAAATATAATTAGTCTCTCAACAACTTCAACATTCATCATCATAATTATCATCATCATCATCATCATTTGCAGCAGCAGCAGCAGCAACTGCATTATCTTCACCATCAAATGTTCCTTTTTCAGCACCACTCTCTTCATCAATTTATTCGTTCATTATAATCATTACCATTACTATAATCATCATGATCATCATATTAACATTCATTAATTGCTCTTTCATTGACTGTCAATCTATATCCATCATCATTCTCTTGTAATTTCTTCGTAACCAACAGCATAATATTACCTGTATGTTGATATTGGTATAAAGTTAATTTATTATCATCATTAGCATCATCATCATCATCATCATCATCTCTTTCAATTTCGTCAAAATCTTATATTTTTATTTTTATTTCCATTAACACTATTCTCATCTTCATCAGTTCCTCTTAACCTCAGCAAAATTATTGTTTCACATCCTATATTATTATTATATTATATATATTAGTATTATTATTACTGTTATTATTATTATTATTATTATAACTATTTCTTACCAACGTTTATTATTGTCACACTAACATTAGTTATCCAATTTTCATTATTTACTTTCATGTTCTCTTATGATCTAGATATTAATGTAATAACTGTGTAAGCAATTCTATTCAATTAGAATTAGAGTCTGGCTGGGCGGAAGAGAAGGCCTACTGGCCTTAGCTCTGCCAGATTAAATAAATAAATTATTAATTATTATTAACGTTACTGACGATGGGATAGCACGAGCCCCGAAACATGTACAACAGTGAGAATCAACCACACACAAATTTTAAGTGTTCAAACAATTGTTTATAACTATTTATAATATTTTAATGGTTATTTTATGATGAAATATTTAGTATTTATTATGTATTGCTACATAAAATACAAAATAAATATAAAATAGATAAATATATCAACTTATTCTATTGTCGCTATTATCTTCTTTTTCAGTTTTTATAATCTTGAACATTATCGTTGTGGTTTTTTATCATCTTCAAGAAGTCACTTGTTCTTCATAGATGCGTCCAGTGAAAATTTATTTGATATTCTTATTCAACTCAAATTATGAGTTCTACAGTTCAAAATGTCCTTAAATTAAATACACCGTAACTACAACTTATTCACTAGATTATTTTAAAATATAAGAAAATTGTTATTAGTAACCATATTAAAAAATGGTTTGCTACAATAAATAATATATTAAAAGAACTATGTTGATAAATTCTCCACATGAGCGATTCCTTAACTAGAAAAATATTAAAACGGGAAACCATATATTTGCAAGACTTGTAAGAATTATGTCGGGTATGATAGAAGCCACAGATTGCCTAATCCTGATTTTGAGTTTTATCATGTCATTCACTTTCCTTTCAAACAACCGATAGTTCACTTATCCCCATAAGGAAAAGGCCACTGGTGTGATGTGAGAAAAGTGAAGCCATCATGGGAAGAGGCCACCCGATCGACCCACAAGATAGGAATTTTTTATCCACAAATTTAAGTACATCATTACCCAAACGTGGTGATGTCTCATCTTGCATCGTCTGTTGTTGCATTTTTTAAAGTTGAGAAACAACATTCCTGAAGTTCAACAAGTGAAGATAAATGCATGAGTTCACAGTTAAATGTTCCATTGTTGTAAGCGACTGCACACCTAACATTAATTCTTATCGGTAGAAGCATGTAGGTTTTCAGACCCCATATTTTGCAGTTCTGTTAATTTTTCTAGAAAAATTAAATATCTCTTCATCACTAAAAACAACGTTAAGCAAGAATTGAATCTTCATCGTTACGTTTAAATATGTGAACAGAAAATTGCTGAAGGAGATACTAAATTTATTATTTTGTACTCTATGTAATCAATTCTGTATAAAAACTGTCTCGTAGGCAATTCCTAGATAGGGTCTGGGTTACTGTCTTACTTCATCTGTCCATAGATGGAAAAACGAAATTCGACTTCGATTTAATGTCAATACCGGTAATATATGGCTATCTTAATCGCTGACTTTCTCTTATTGGGTTAAAATATCTGCGGGTATTGAATCATTTCAAAGGGCGAGAAATTTTGACTTCAGTATTTATTAGTTATACTCGTAGGAGAATAGATTTCCCGTCGGAATGTGTCTTAATCAAGATTATTATTGTAACAATATGGAATTTGTGTCATTTTTTTATTTATTTTACCTACGACGCTAATGTGACTGAAGTAATTAACTAAATTCAGATTCATATCTTATTATTTTTTAAATTTTGTTTAAGGACATAATTGATGATCTTCAGCAATTAATTATGTTCTTTCAAATATATTCTGGTGGTTTACAGTTGATTGCTAATTCTTATTTTTTTCTATTGTAAGTAACCTCTCATTTTGTTTTCCAGACTAATTTGCAGACTTTAAATTTATTGTTAACCGGTTCATTTTTGCTCGGTTAATTTCCTTCAGGTTAAATTAATTTTAAAATAACCGGTTAACTGATAACCTATTATTTTCGAATAACCTCCCATCCCTAGCAACAGCCATACTCTCACATTGCCTACTGCAGTTGAGAAGACATTTAAGATCCTGCATTGTTGAAATGCATAATGGCATGATTCTGATAAACTGCAATGAAATTCTTTACACTATTTGTCTGATTCAGTTGATATTCAGTAACTACGTATCAAATTAGCTGGAAATGATATACGTAATTATAAAATATTATTACTAGTAAAAGATTAAATTAAACTGAGTTGTTTTACTGATCAAGCAAATGCTTGTTGATATCATTACAAAAAAAAAAACATTTGGTATTACATTCTATAACCATGCGAAAAAATTTAGACGCGGTATACTACTACAACGAAGTCTACTGTTTCATATGTCAGTTTATTCTGTATAATTGAAAAAATAATGAAACAATTATCTTTTCCAAATCTTGGAATGGCTATCCATTGTGTACTTTTATTTAAAATAAAATTCAATTTAATTTTTACAATTATTATATAGCATTATCATGTGTAACAATCCTGGATAAATTAACTTTTAAATACTTAATAGGAGCAAAATCCGGCCATTATTTAAGGTAAATAACTTTAAACAGTAAGACATAGAACAAATCCGGTAGTGATGCCGCGCCGCGGCGGGAGAGTTGCCGCACTTTCGAGTTCTGATGGTTCAGGTCATTTTCGATAGGTGACAGCACATTATGTTGTTAAGTCAATTAAAGCAAGCATTATGAGTGGATGTGTTGAATATTTGTGGTATTTTACGTGAGTTACAACTGATTTAATGCGGCAAGTTTCTTAAATGAGGCGTTAAAGTTTTTCTTACCTTTCATATAAAGTACCTGAAGTACTACCTATCGAGTACCCGTGAAATTAAACTGCATTAAGGTTTTTAACATTCTCCCTCTTAACTTCACGTGATGTTGCCACCTTGTTCAAAATTCTATATGGCAAGTAGGAGAGGGGTGTGGCATCTCTACCCGAAGTTTGGTAGAGATGCTGCAAGAATTAGAGGGATAGATGCCGCAATATAACAAAATTAAACATGTATTTTTATAAATTCATAAATATGTCTACCTTTAAGCTTATTCAATAAATGTCTTTAGCTCTTATTTTCTCTCGCTACTAAGTAGATAATTATTTGTAAAAATGACGATGAATTTTTCTTTTTACAGATTTGAGTACATTACAACACAAAATGCCTACTGAATATAAAAGAAAGGCGAATGTGAACAGGGGTCACTGGAGTGAGGAGAAACAGTCGTTCAAAAGCTCAAGTCAAGAAAAGACTGGCCCCAAAAGTTCAAAAAGTGCTGGGAAAACTACGTACTTGCTTACAATAAAGAATGATGATTTGATCGAAAGTAGAAAACGGTTTCATGTGCCTTGCTGTCCATACGGAGACAAAATGTGTCGATTGTGGTATGAAAAAACCACGAGAGTTTAACCACGCCAATAAAAAATCATTATTTTCAACTCTAAAAAACTAAGTAGTCAACGTCTAAATTATAAATAGATACTTTGAGAACTTTATCTACCTGTAGCCTACTTAATTAGTGAATATGAATATTTTCAATAAATCAGACGTGTTATATTTTAATTTACATGTGTTTTTATATCTAATTCACAGTGCGGCGTCTCACCCTGAACAGACGCGGCAACTCTACCGACGTACCTGAGAAAGACTCCTGGAGTCCAGCCTTTTAAATTGTTCTTACATCCAAGAAACTTTAACTGCTACATCTGTTCTGC
Source organism: Periplaneta americana (assembly GCF_040183065.1). Lineage (NCBI taxonomy): Eukaryota > Metazoa > Arthropoda > Insecta > Blattodea > Blattidae > Periplaneta > Periplaneta americana. Next base: position 71,985,027 of record NC_091130.1, on the reverse strand, counting down.
CTATCTACAGGGACATCATTTATTTTTACTAACATTTCTAATATTAACCGGCTATACCTTTGGATTAACGATTGAGAACCGGAAAACCGTTTGATACCTCCTTCCACGACCGGAGTTTTGATGATACTGGCGTAAAATACAAACAAGGAAGGGAAGAAAAGTAGTTCATCCATTTACGTAAACTAGGAAATATCGCGATTTTCAGTTTCATTATTTTCTTTAGCTTTTATTTAATCAAAATACAGTACTGTATTAAGAATGAGTGTTTTTACACACGAACTGAGCTATCCATTCGGACGTATTCATTATGCAGTGTATATTATGCTGTCTACAGCACATTAGCGTACAATATAGAGAATGATGTTAAATTGAAAAATAATGATAATATAGATATTTAAACACATTTTTTAAAATGGCGACCATTCATTTCGATACAGGCTGCAGTTCTATTGTGCATATTATCGCAGTATACACTATTGTACTTAATTCCAATTACCAGTTTCGGCCTTCGTGTACTATTAACTCATGTTGAAATAATTCTGTACCTACTCTTATAAAAGAGTAATTTACGTACTTTAAATTCAATCTTCACTTCTGCCCGATCCGAAAAGATAAAATTACTCAGACATGCTATCTATTGTCCGTCCAAGTGGTTTTGTAGCAGGGTCTAGAAGGGGGGAAAATCACGTGACAGTTAATTACTTAACGAGAACCTTTTATTTAAGTTATTTTAAACTGTTGTATATTATTACGTAGACGTCCAATTCCTAACAGAAATTAATGTTTTCAGAAAAGAGCTAAGATAGTCCAGCCACTTGCGTTTACAGAGGAGCGAGCAGAAGCGGGTGGGAGAAGCCGGGATGCGACGTAGGCAAACGGACGTCAGTACCTCTGGGAATATATGATTCAATATTGAAAGCTTTTTTGTCATTGAAAAACGCGAACATATTTCTGGAACCTACTATGCTCACTAACTCAGTACTGCCTACTATGACTTTGGACTTAGGGCGACTTTGACTGCATACGCAGCCTTGGTTCTGTGTGGAGAATGGTTGGAAGTTTACTAGTAGAGGGAGTGGGAGTGAAATACATTCAAAACTTCAGGTACAATAAAAATTGAATTAAAATAAAATGATGTCCCCATATTATGAAAACTCATATATTAAATATATTTCTTCAGAATTTTCAGCCGTTTTAAACCTTTGCAGAGAAGGTTATAAATATAAAAAGTGCGGCATCACTACCGGATTTGCCCTACGTACGCAATACCGAAGACCATGTTTCTGCATCTGGCGTGCTCAAAATGTGTATTCACTTGAAATTATCTAACGGGATTACTTACACCTACAGTAAACTTCTTTATAATTTGAATATTCAGGAAATGAAAATGAGGACCACAGAATTTGCGAAGTTTTACTTACACGGCAGGCATCCTTGAAGGGTATGGCAGAACTGGTCTGACTGCTAGCACATATCGTGTTAATGTTCAAATAGAGCCAGAAATATATGCAATCCTGTCTGGAGATCGTAGTCAGATCCATGGCTTGTAGTATTCGAGGATGTGTTATGTAAGGTTGAAACTAATAAAACACAAATTACATTCTTCAACTTGAAGTCTGTTATGGATTTATTATTTTCAGTTATGTGGCTCAGTGCAAGAGTTGTCTAAACCATAATTACACTGAAAAGAGTTATTAATGTTTAAACTTAGACGTTGTTTTTTTTAATTACATGCTCTCAATTGGAAATTATTTCTCATTTACTATCAGCTAATATGTATTTAATACATGTACTTTGGCACAAATATAAATGGTAATTTACAGTCATTCTATGCAGACCTCAGAGACTTGAAATTTGTGAGTTAGGCAACTTTAGCAATGAGCCACTCAGTTCTGAAAATGGAAATAACGTTTAAAATTAAATGTAATCGAATTGGCACGTTTTCTCTCACACGTTTTAAGTGTGTCGTAACAATTCAGTTAATTTATTATTTATTATTTAATCGCGGTTAATTAGCTTCAGAAATGATGGTTCAGTAATGGCATATAAGCCAAAAGCCCGGTTCAAATCCAGCTATACCCTGAGTTTATAATTTGTATTTAGCAAGCACGTGATCCAGACAACACAGGGATTTTCTCCGGATACTCGCGGTCCCCATGACATCTCAACGATTCTTTATCATCATAATCAGCATCATTGTAACGGGTGTAATGTAGATCCACCTGTTATGCTGCACTCTTGATAGTCTTTGACGAACTAGGTGGTGTACACCTCTGAGAAATAGCTACATCTATGAGCATGCTAGTAGAGTCGAGGAGAATAACTGCAAGCTAAGGAAGCTCTGAATCTTTTAAATCTGCATGAACAATCATTTTTTTACATGAATGAAGCCTATTAGCATTGTTTCCTTATATGAATTTGCTAAAAGAAGCACACTCAGGAATAGCTGGTTTATTTATTTCATTTCCCATAGCAACAATAGTGAAACAATTGAAACAAGAGCTTATTTGAGAATAAAATAATCTATTCTGACTTTTGAATAACTCTATATCAAAAACATAATAAAATTATTAACTCCTAAATGAAGTATTATAATTATTAGTATATGGAAAGTACCTGAGTATAGCCCCAACCGACGAATGTGGCTTTTGTTCCTTCAGGCAGCTTTTCACGAAACATTGGAATACTAATGGGTTGAATCGTTCGGCTATAGCACAAGTGGTGTCTCATCTGTGTAAATAAAGAGTATTAAGTGACGATAATTAACTTTTAAAATTAATTATAAAGATATTAATTGATTGTTTTACTTTGAATGCAGTAGGTCTTCGATTATCGTAGTTTCTACTCACTCTATAGAACGTTAAGAAAAAAGCATTGGTTTTATGGGGCTTGCCTAGTACATTGTAAAAACTGTGTGGTAGGTAGGCGATTCTATGGCAACCGTTATTTGATGAAATAGCCCCATATACTCAATGCATTTTTCTTAAAGTGGAATCCTCTATAGTTCGCTATTTAATACCATTAAATTCGATAATCTTAAACATTCTACTAATAGTCGCGTTTGCCTAATCGTGTACTGGTTGGGCAGTCTCGGCTAATTTCATAATACTAAGATTTTGGTGAGAAAGAAGGTTAAAATTAAAAAAAAAAGAAAAAAAAAACAAGAGTGTTCTGGAAGTTACATTTCAGCATTTTTACCCAAATAAGTTTATACAATAGTTACAAACAAGCAATACAATAATACAAAACAAGTTAGCATTCTAGAAGAGTTGGTATAATTTCGTGATAGTACAAGGATATTTTCCTAATAGTTCTTTAATTCAAAATATTTAGGCATATTCAGTGAAATTTTAAATTCCTCTGTCAGATAAGTAGGGTAAACATTGGTACAGTTGGGACGGTCGTTCTGTGCCGGTGTGCTTGGTTATCTTGAGCAACAGAGTGAGTTTATAGAAACACGTGACTTACCGCCTCGGCTGGGATCTGCAGCGTGTAGTGACATCATCATGCGCAGTTGGTTCCAGGATGTGGAATGAACGGCGCATTCCACTCACAGTTGTCCAGTATCACTTATCACATCACACGTGTTATCATAATAAATACAAACTGATTATAAACATAACATGATATCCATGGTTCAATTATATAGCAATGAAGAGAAACAGACGCAATCAATATATCTAATCATCAGACAAACTTTCGATACCAGATATATCACCACCATTGTCGTCGTGATCATCATCTTCATCGTCGTCGCTTTCACTACTGCTGTCTCCGCCCGTAATTATGAAGCTTTCAATTACATTTTCCATAATTCCTTCCTGTTCAATATATTCATCTTCGATTTTTTCAACATGTTCACATACTTTTTCCCATTTTTCTACACTGATGTCATCAACCCGTTGTTGGCACAATTTCATCACTTGCTCTAATTTAAAAGTTGTGTTTTGACCGGCTACCCACTGCTTTATATCTGCCCAAATCAATTCCAATGGATTTAGCTCAGGTGAATACGGCGGCAATCTGAGTACACAGTGTCCATTCATAGCTAAGAGATTGTCAATCACGCAAGTTTTATGAAGTGGCTTATGTGTTTTAATGAGCCCGTAAAGCTCCACTTTAGCATATTTTCCTGAAACTGCACATTGTTTCTTCTAAGCCAGTCCTGCATATCACTTTTCTTTGAATTACTTGAGGGAGCTTTATGCAACTGCACGTTATGATAAGGTGCGTTATCTATTATAAAAACAGATCTAGGGGGCAAATTCCGAATCAACTTTTCCGTTATCCACTTCTGGTAATTGTTGGCATTCATTTCATGATGGTAGTCTCCAGTTTTCCTGTTCGATTTAAACATCAGAAATGCGCCAGGTACAAAACCCGCTCGACCCCCTGCATGAACAATAATAAAGTTCATCGTGTACCGAAACGCATCACAGATGTTGATGATTTTGATAAAAGAGTTATACGACAGACAATTTATAATTTTTATATAAATGACAAAACAGTGCCCACTGTCAGTAAACTGCTACCTAAACTAAAAGATGCCATAAACTTTAACGGGGGTAGTACAAGTTTAAAGATCATTTTACGTGATATGGGGTTTAAATGGAAGAAGACAAGAAATAATAAAGCGGTATTACAGGAAAGGCATGATATTCGAGAACAGCGCGTATCATATTTACGCGCAATAAAGAAATACAGAGAAGAAGGTAGGCCTCTAATATACGAGGATGAAACGTATATTCATAGTACGCATACAAGACCAAAAAATTGGAGTGATGACAAAACCTCAGGTTTACTGGCGCCTTTTTCAGCGGTATTAAAAAGTCTCCAGAAGCTGCTTCACTCTTCATGAAAGAATGTATATTGTTCACAACTTCCCGAGTTTGGCTATGCAGTGTTTTTGCGCCAAGTTTAGACTGAATAGGAGGCATTTTAGTCTACACAAACACACACAACTGCAATTTGTCACGATAATAAATAAACAATATGAATATGAACTAACTAAACTAACAAACAGCAATTATCACGCACGTGGCAGGACGATGTTGCACAGCCAAGGCTTTCTGCGAGACTGGCCACTTGCCATATTCTGCGCATGCGCGAGAGTGTAGGCTCACTGGCTAGCTACCATATGATTCTCACCGGCACAGAACGAACGTCCCAACTGTAATTTCGTGGCAATGGTTATTTCGTGGTACTTTTTCTTTGCTATTTCGTGAACTAACCAATGGTGTTACGAGATTCAAATTTCCACCAAGGGATTGCATATGTGTCCGGTTTCCAGAAACATACAGCTACGCTTTGTGTGACTATTGTAGCTGTTTCAGTGAGCTTTCATGTTTGGAGAGAGTAAGTTTGCGTCGACTTCTCAGGCGTACAAATTTTGTGGATGTTTGTAATTACATTACAGGCTTATTACTAAAGGTAAACATATGATATTTGGTACAAAGATTTATTATATCTTAGTGAAATTTTAGGAAATGTTTTTGGAATTTTAGATACAGCTGTAGTCGCCATATAGGCTTAGTTTTACTGACAGAAATCTTAGCTGTTTGAGGCGAAATTTTGTTGAGCATTAAGCGTTACATTTTATACTATTTTAAAAATTGTATTACAATACGAATTTTAGAAATCTGAAGGCAAGATGTGATAGCAAAAAAGAAAAGGGGGACGAAATGGGTTCAGTGTAGCTTCTGTTTGACTTGTTATCATGTTAAGCGGCAATGATAAGTGCTTGATGACTTACTTTCAAGAAATGTGACAGAAGATGAAACATGGCTCCACCATTTCGTATCGGAGAGAGAGACAGACAATGGAGTGGCATCATGCAAATTCACCAAAGAAATAGAAATTCAGAAGTGCACCTTCGGCAGGAAAAGTGTTTTTCGATTCGGAAGGACTCTTGCTGGTGAACATCATGCCACACGGAACCACCATTAATTCTGACGCGTATGTGGCAATTCTCAAGAAACTTCAAGCTCGACTGAGTCGTGTTCGACGACATCGGAAGAAGCAGAATGTTCTACTAGGCCTATTGCACGACAACGCACAGCCATATGTCAGTCACAAGACCACAGACCAAATCAGAAAATTCGGATAGACAACACTGAAACATCCAACTTACAGTCCTGAACTGGCACCGTGCGATTACCATCTCATTGGTAAACTGAAGGATCCCTTCTCGGAACGAGGTTAGAAGATGACTCCTGTGTGCACGCTGCTAAAGAGTGGCTCAGACGTGTTGGTCCAGACTTTTACCGTGCTGGTTTACAGGCCCTCGTTCCTAGGTTATGTAAGGCAGTTGAAAGGGATGGGGATTGCATATGTGGAAAAGTGACATTTTGTTGCTAAAGGATGTATCTACATTCTGTGGAAATAGCAAAGCTGTAGGATAAAAATATATTTTTAAACAAATGTTATCCATTACTTTTGAAGTTACGATAGTAATATAGGCTATAGTAAAATCCGTAATAAAAGTATTCACCCTTTCAGGGCAAAGAAGATTCCTTTTAAATTTCAATTTTCACTTTGATTTCATTCTTATTATGTGTTGATATGTATTTCTAAGTTTTCTTGCTATGAATATTAGACGGAATTACTATGTTTGAAGTCTTGTAAAAATAAATGAGAATTTCATTTCACTTTAATTAATTTTCCACAATTCTTCTACCTCTAACGAAATTATCAATGTGATATCACGAAATTACTAAGGTTATCACGAAATAACCACCCTTTTAGCTTAAGTTGTAAAAGTGGCTTATGGCACTTGTTCAAGAAAGTGTCCAATCTTTTATGTCTCCAGATTTGTACAGCAAATTATCGTCTTTTACATGAAAAATCGGAATAAGGATATATTAACACGTTTGCATTTTAAATTAATTTTCATGAAATTATCACGAAATTATCAATGTTTACCCTATCTACAATACAAAAATTAAAGTTCTTTTGGTATTTTGAAAGGCCTTGACATGTTTAATTAAATAACTGATGCACCGAAACCATCTTCCACCATGCTTGTTTTCCTAGGAATTTCCTGAGCAAGATGGCAAGAGATCATTAGGCTTATAATTCGGCTTTTCTTTAAGCACAGCTTTTCATTTGGCTCCTGAAGATGATGCAGTCTCGTTGTCTATCTCTTTTAACTCATCTGGGAGGCTGGAACTGTCATTCTCTTTGGCTCCTACCTGGTCCTCGTCTAACTTGCCAAGAAAAATCGAGGTCTCTCTCCGGCAGTTTTTCTTTGTTTAAAGACACAATCAATTGCCTCTTCATGTAATTTATATTGTATTTATTTCCACATTTTACGTTGCGATTATCTGCCATCTGCAACATGCACGACATGCACAATATATCAGAGATGGTCTGCATACACACACACACACAAACACAAATATTTTACATCTAATGCATTCGGTATTTCTTCCACCAGAGAGTGTGATTATAATACATAAAAAATTTAAACAGAAAAAATGGCCTCGTAGAATGAGAAAAACACTAAGAAAATAACCTCCCAAAATAAGGCTCTGTTACATAATCAGTGCACTAATAAGCATATATTTTTCACCGAAAATATACAATGTCAGTACTTACCATTGAAAACAATTTGGACCAAAAATCTCAGCAAAAAGTCTTCTTTTAACAACGAAAATCGGATGGTGTGTTCACTCGTAATTACAAAGCTATAGATCTTACAACTCTTCAATAAGTTTCCAAAAAATCCGTTCACGTCACTGGAAGAGCGTAGTGAACAAAATGTATGTTATAGATAGTACATCTTTTACCATTAATACTATACCATCAAAATTACATTTGTCGCTGGTATAATTTCGTGGTAAATTTGAAAAGAAATATCACGGAATTAGTCGAGTTTGCCTTACATTATTTCTCTTGGATGGCTAACATTTGCATAATGTTGAGCATCCAGTCACTCATCCATGTAATTCATTCTCTAGACTAACGTCCTTGTTACACAAGCATTTAAAATTATGTCATCTATAAATTATAATTTCAAAATCGGCAAAGAAACATGGCGTTCCGTCGAAACATCCAATTTGGTGCTTATTGAATTTTACATGTTTTAGCCTGTTATGCTTTTCTATCAAAGTCCTATAAGAATTAAAGCGTATGTAACCATTTTTATATTTTACTCTAAAACGGGATCCGGAGGATTAGTGACAAATAACCGATCACATCGGGAATTCGTCACACATTACATATTCATCACACAATTTGTACTTTTGTATTATAAAGTCGTTACCATACAGTTCGTCATAGCTTACATTTCTGTCATCACAAAATGAGTCATGCATTAAGCATTTTTCAACAAACAATGTCAATTCTATATGGTGTAGCCGTCATCGCTCAATTCATGACACTACTGTATTTATATTGAAAATTAATGATTATAATTAATTGATTTACCCTAATCTTTTTACGCAATTGATAAATGATGATTACGTAATTGAATAATACTGTATATTGTTGGACAACGTCTACTAATTAACATATTATTTGCACAATCTCAACATAATTTATCGATTCAAAATTTCTAGTTTGACAGTTTAATCGTTTCTCGTTGAACACGCTGCACCATTGCCCATACATTTAGATAAAAAAAAAACAGAACGCGGCCGAGAGAAATTGATTCATTAAGATTTTATGTATAATAATATAATTAGAGCTCGGATTTTTGGTGCTTAATGTCGAGAAAATATTAATTTTTGTGTTCAAAAAATAGGGAAAATATGTGACAAAATAGGAAATATATTTAAATATGTTTCAATTATTGCATGTGAATATAAACAATATTCAGTATTAACCAGTATAAATTATGATATCCCGCCAAGTGCTTAAGAATTACAGTACACAATGAGATTCATTCTCAAGTTGTCCATCACAAATGACTGACGATTATCGCGGAACACTGCCTTGTACTGGGAAAAAGAGCGCTCTGGCCATTGAGAAACAACATGTACTCCCTAGAGACATGTTTATGATTGTAAACGAAAACAGAAATATCTGATGTTTATGAAATTATTGCTTCCTAATTCAGCAGTATAACTTACAAGGCACTTCTAGATGACACATCAATGTTTATGTGTGTTAGTTACAGTACAATTTTTTAGTGATGACAGCTCTTCTCACTTGTGGTGAGAGGGGAAACTGCAGTTTCACAGGTCCACAGACATGGTACTCCGAGAAACAGTTGCCAGCTGTCACGGAGACCTCGTATGCTTCAGTTACTTATGTGAATGGAAAGGATTTATATGTAAAAAATGTATAAATGTGTAAATATATGTTCAGTTATTTTTATCTTAATAGCAGTTAAAAATGGATCTAAACTTACCAAAAATGATAATTATTTTTTAATGTTTCACTTTCAATGTACTAAATATGAAATTCAAATGACATTATTTACTTCCTGCTGCCAAGTCAAAACACTACGAAAGTGCCTTTCAAGGACTCGAAAATGTATTCTATTGTATCTGATGACAGATTTATACTGACTGAAAATGCTTTCAACATAACATGATGCAATGTGGACCGCGGATTTTTAAGTCCTAAATAGGTGCCTACAATAAGTTCTTTCACTAACTCATTTAGGCTTTATAAAACATAAAATAGGCTCGAAAAGTATAGGATAGGAAACTCTATAGATATTTTAAAAAGTAGTACTACAATGTTAACAAATTAGCGAATTGATTGACAAATGCAAAGAAACTAACATTAGACCTATACATAGTTGTAAACTGTAGGAAATAGTAATTAAGTATCCACCGGTACTGGCACTTAAAATGCTATGTATACACCTAAATGCATTTAAAGCTCCACAAAAATTGTTAGAACTGTTCAAACCATAATTGGCTTCACAATAAATTACTAGAAACTTTTCTAAGTGTTCTAGAGAAAAATTTTGGCGCTTATGGGTGAAAATCAGTTTAATCAACAGACGTGACGGGGGCATACTTAACTTTCGGCACATGTTCAACTGGAATGATGCAATCAACTACATCGGATTTCCCAATAGAATATCCACTGCTGCACACAGTTCTTTCGGGCCCTTGTTCTCTTGTAACACGTTTTCCATTTTTGTACGCACTTTTTCTCCCACATCTATTGGCGTTTCCTTGATTCTTTTTAACTCCTCCAATAAAGCCATGTTTTCATAGATAGGTTACCATGACTGCCACAAGAAACGTATAATGGGACCTAGTGTAAGCCAAATCACGGTGGATGGAGGGATCTTAGAGTAACTGTTTTGCCGAAGTGTCACAAGCACCATCCTCGGGTACATTTTTTTTTATAACTTTCTGGATCTTTAAGAAATGTTCACTGTAGTATTCTGCTGCTTTTAACTATGTACTCCATGGGGTAAGAACTGGTTGATGTGGCAGAGGAATATCTGGGAGCTCTCTGAATGTCTGTATCCTTGACAAAGGCTTAAAACCATTTTCTTCATTGTAGAGTTTAATTTTTGAGCCTAGAAAATTCTACCCTATAACTATCTGTGTAGGCGAGCAGCACTTTGTTTCCTTCAAAGTTATTAGTACTTTTAGTCCATTATTGACAAATTGTGCAATTGTTTCCAGGTTTGTCTTAGAAGTTGCTTTGTGCATAGCGTATAAATACGTTCGGGATGGCGCATCTGGATTCAATTTCCAGACAACTAATTTCGCTATGTATCGACCAAGATCGTCAGTCGTTTCGTGAACTGATATCCAGGTATGTGAGTCTCCAATATCTTGTCTGATTCTGTTCATTGCGATTTTTTATGTTGAATCCAAGTATTTTTGCGCACCCTTGATTCAGAATGGTGGAATATAAAAAAAAAGGCTTTGAATTTTGGATTTTCTAGTTTTCGAAATGAAATATCAGCTGCCACAACGGGATGACAAAGTCACTGTAAGACTGTTTCTTTTTGCTAGATTCTTCAGGTGATTGTGTCAAAAGAGTTTAAGTTTAGATTTGTGTTCGGCATCTGTCTTATGTAACATTAATTGTATATGCTGAATTAAACGGGACTTTTTAACACTCGAAACCAAAAAGAAGAATCCTCTATAGAGTGCAGATAGCAAATTATTTGATAATTAATTCAGATAATTTTAAATTAATATAATCTCTTGATACATGCTTACATCATTAGGCCTATTAGGCCTAACGCCTAATGCCGTGAAAAGAACGCCGTAACTCTGAAATAAAATCAAGAACAAATAAAAGATAACAATTAACGACCTTGTTGTATGTTTGGCACAATATAATTTTCCCATCTGTCGAAAACTTCGGAAAGTCTTGAAGCCACTGCCTTATACGGTTTGGTTTGAAACTCGCTACTTTTGGCATTGTCATCACTGCACTGACATTAAAACTGAGGTAAACTAAAGAAAAGACGTTGGATATTGAATTTCGAAATCCTTAGCCAATTTCAGTTACCAAATTGTTGGTTGCGGTTGGTTGTGCCCATTGTTGTCAGTAAAGCTAGCCAGTTCTGTCAATAAGAAGCGCTCTTCCACAGAGAGAGAGAGAGAGAGAGAGAGAGAGGGAGAGAGAGAGAGAGAGATGGAAGAATTGAAAAGTCTTTGTTGTTTTTAGAACGTAGAACGTCGATTTTTTAAAATAGTACTTCACAAAGAGGGGAAAAAATAATATAAAATTTCGCTGTCTATTTTTAAATTGAAAAAAAATTAGCAAAAACATCAAAATAGGCTGTTTTAGGCACTCTCATAAAGCATAAATGTTCATGAAACGTGTAAGTACAAAGTACCAAAGCCATACATTATCAATAGAAAAATAGTTTTTTTCCGAAAGATCTTCGGTCTTGACTAATAAGTATTATCGCCGTGGTCTCATGCTTAACATTCCGGCAGGTCTTTGAAATTTAATTGTATTATTGTTTTCAATTTCTTATGTCGCCGCTCCAATCACTCGCCTCAATTTCAATATTGCAACCAATAAGCTGGTTCCATTATTAAATTACAACTACTTATCTAATCCACGTGGACTAAAACCGAGGTTGCAATGTCTTATGCTGAGGACGAACATTAAAGTATGTGATTAAAAATTATTATTAAAGAGTTATTATTAAGAGTTAAAATTGTCAACGTAGTCATAATTATATGAAATAATAATAATAATAATAATAATAATAATAATAATAATAATAATAATAATAATAATGACCATTTAACAATATAACAAACTAGTGCATATTCTTATCGAGGAACTACGACGTGACAACGTGACGCTTAGAGTGAAACCTACAGAGCAACAATCGGTCGGCAAAATTATTTTAAAAGCACTCCGCACGTTATTGTATGATGCCGACATGTTAAGTATGAGGCCGCGGCGATAATAACAACAAATTCTTAAACGATTATTGAGATGTAGGCTACATAAGTTAGTTAATTTGCTTGCCTATTGTTGAGAGTACAGTAAATTTTAAAATAATAACAAACCAATTTTAACAGAATTACCGTAAATGATCAAGACTCTATTGTCTAAATCTATTATTAAACGTTTGTATTTAATACAATTTCACAACTTTTCATTAGACTTAATATGGACTGTATTTAGTTCTGTTTAATATTTTAGAATATAACAAATATATTGAACTTTATTATAATATACCAAACTCTAAAATATGAGAAAAATTAGAAAATAAAAATAGCATTTTTCATCTCTACACACAGAAATACACAAGGGCCATATAAAATATAACCTATCTCAGCTTCATAAATATATGTGTACTTACATTGAAATACATTCTGTGTCTATGAAACTCATATATTTACATATTATTGTAGCATACATTTAATACTGGACTACAGTACGTAACAATATAAATATGTGCTTACCTTCACCAATGCTACATCGAAACTAGTTCTGTTATAAATCCTATACTGTGGATGCACCCTTATACCCGACACGTCTCTAAAAATAGCGTTGTTATCTTCCCAAATGTAGAACCCAGCCTTTACAGTGATTTCATCACGGGTCCTTAAAAAAGAAAGAATTATTATTATTATTATTATTATTATTATTATTATTGTTATTATTATTATTATTGTTATTATTATTATTATTATTATTATTATTATTATTATTATTATTCAAAACATGGTAATAACATATAATTGCTATAACACTTAATACTTCATTACAAGATGAGCAACTTAAAACGGTCCGGTCCAGCTACCTGTCCTGACTATTATGTCTGCTAGTCTTTGCTGCACTACGATCGGTGCACAGGAAGCTCACATCCAACATAATATTTTGAAGAGTAAACATGTCCAATTCTAATGTGAGTAAAAAAAAGGAGTTTTTCTTCCCCCATAACATTTCCTGGTATGACTATACAGCCGGCCAGTTTTAAATTGCTCATTCTACAAGTTTCATGAACTTCGAAAGAATTGTGTTCTTCTTACGTTGTAAGTGATAATCCTATTTGTGGTTTATTTCTTGAATTACCGCTGAAGAAGCAGAACTAATTTAAATTATTTTATTTTATTTCACAAAGACCGAAACAAGCTTTCGTGCTCCACATTGCACATAGTCTTTTCTTATAATCCCATGACGTAAGACGTCTAAGTTTTCTAGAAATACTTGTGCGATTTACGTAGCTGTAGGCCTACCTATTTTTTGTTTCAGAAATTCATAATAAATATTATTCGTACTGTAATATATTTTAATTTTGTAATCTACAACATGAATCATAAGTAATGTCATTAATTCTCGTGGATGATTCCTTCAGCAAAGAGCACCAAAAAATTACAAATACCATTTTTCTTTATTTTGAATAGTTTTCCAGAAAAATGTGCATTTTAAAATACATCAATTACAAGATCGTGCAACGCTGTCTAATCAGCAGGGAGTGCACATAAAGTTATGTTTGTTATGTTGCTCTGAACAACACCTTATATGACTTGTTATGAACAGGGAAATTGAAGTTCATTGCCACTTACATTGTTTTTAAACTCAGATGATATATCGTTTAATTTTTGTGTTTAAACTGTAATAGAGAGCGGAAAATGAACACTGCTCATTTCACGTCAAATAATATATTGTAAAATTTAAAATAAACAACCTAATTTAGTTAAATGTTCAGGAAACGCAGGCAATAAAATATGCTTATTTCAAATTAAATTGAAAGGATTCTACTCTGTCATTTCAATTGAATATTCTAGAGAAAGCTTCTGTCACGTTATGAGAACAAAATTTTAAAACGTTTAAAACTCCAAAGGAAATAATAAAAATACGACATGCTTATTTTACGTAAAACGAAATAAATGAAATATGTTAATTTTAAATTCGACTTAATTTTAATTAAATACTCGGTGAACACAGACAACAAAAAAGCTTATTTTACTTTATACAAATCTAATTAATGATTAAAAAATCTCCGTTTGTCGTACGAGAAACATTTTCTTCAGCCTCTCTCCCTCCCAATTTAATTTTTACAGTAGTAACCGGTAAACTTTATACAAGAAATCAAATTTTACTTAAAGCAATTTTACTGTGTTATGTTTATATTTCTTATTGTCTCATCCATCTCTTGCATTACGCGAGTTGCATCTGTCCAGACAATAACCTTTAGAGGGTTGTCAGAGTGTATCAAGTTTTAAAATTCCTTTCCAGAACGAAAAGTTACATTCATTGGGATTAAATTTCTGTACATTTGAAGGAAAAAACTACAGTTCTCTCAATCAGTTATCATTAGACTTCGTTGAATTGCCACACGCAGCATGCAATCAGGTTGCCGATGTAGGGTAGTATAGAAGAGGTGAGCGACCGCCCGGTCTCGTAGTATAATCAGTTCATGTTAAGAATTGTGACCGGTCCAAATAGATAGAGCAGCTACAGCTAATGTATACCTATGTAAGCAAATGCTTTTGCATTACTGTGGTCGGAATAGTCAAAGCTTAACATTTGTTCAGTGCAGACACGAATTCAATCAAACATACTACAATGAGAGTGTTGCTGTTCCAAATAATTTCCCCTGGAATACCCTTATCCCCGCAGCCATTCTTGACCCGTTGGGGAACGTGGTTGGATGCTGTTAATTATTATACAGAACATTACGGCAAAATAATGGAGGTAATTGATGCATTGGATTGCACAGACAGTTCCGCTGTTGCAGCTGTAAAATCATTGCCTTCTAAACAGCTATTGGAAGATATTATGTTCATTGATTCTAATTTTAAAATCGTGTCCAAAGTATCATCCTGTTAGATTCGTCTAAACTACAACTCCCAGAAGCCCTTAATATAGTGGATAAAGTATCACAAACCGTTATCCAAAATAACAATTCACTAATTTAAGAAAAAATGAAATGTAAGTTGAGAAATATTATTGCTAAAAATTCTGCCTATTCACAACTTCGTATTATAAATGATGTACTGTCGGGTCACGACAAGACTCTGAAGTTGGTGTACTAAAACGTAGTGACGTTCCGTTCTTCAAATATGTACGTATTACATGGTGTGATGTTGAACGTACTTTTTCCCAAAATAAAAATTGTTTAAGTGACCATCGGAGGAGGTTACTTTGCAGTCGCTCAAAATGTACGTAACTCTTCACTGCAATGCACATATTGAAGGATGATGTGAATATCTTAGAGGTAAATTTTAAGAGTTAATATATCTCACTATAAAATAATTGTATCTTTACATGTTTAGACATTTCCTGCTTCAATGATCATTCATTATATTTCTTGAATGCAGGATACAGGTTTTTTGCAACCGCAGTACACTGCTGAGTGTTTACATTAGAGACATACTCCATCATTTGCACGCACCCTTCTCATACAGTCTATACCGCGTGCGTAGTAAACCTTGCGATTCTCGTGGCAATTCCACGAAGTCTAGTTATCATAATACAATGCTCTCTTAAATTGACTGAGCATATCGGGAAATAATTCAATAGTTTTCCCAAAATACGCTATGAAATGTTTCATATAATTTTTCTTTTCTTGAAAAGGAAGTAAAAACGAGCAAAATTATATTAAACCTTTTTGTTTGAAATATCTCAAAGAATGACCTCTTGAAATTAATAAAATTACTTACGGTTAACCTTGTATAATCATAAAATCCTTCACATATAGTCTACTTTCCGTCTCCAATTTAATTGTTCAAACAGGTTGTGTACAGTACTATATTTTGTAGTTTCTTCACGGGTTTTAAAATTAATTTTATTAGAAAAATTTCGTAAATAATATACTGCGAATAACGCCTAAGTTATATATTTTAGATAAAGAAAATATTATAGGAACATTTCAATGAAATCATAATATTCCACAATACCATACAGACTGCATCATAAAGAAATTTTCTTTATACGGACCATCAAAGTTGATTCAGAAATATTTTTTTAATAATTACAAAGAAAAATGCCAAACATTTATTTTTGTTTGTAAGAAATGCAATGGGCTTATCTCACTCTGTGTATTAGTGACATATGTATAGAACGTATGGCGAATAATTTGAAATATTCGTGTTTCCGTCAGTAGTTTACCTTTATTACAATTGCATTATTTCTCTTTTATTCGTGCATGCATAATTCAGATTGTACAAATAATCTACGTACTTTGTTCAGGAAGCAGAACCAGAAAATAGATTATTCGTTAGAATGTCATATTCCATTATGCTCACAGAACTGTCCTAGGAAGCAATGCTACCGTAACTACAGCTGTGTTCACCATTTTTAATACACCTTAGGAAATGACCATTAAAGATCTGCATGACAAAAACAAAATAAAGGCATTGATCCTCTCCTGAACTCTTATATCTGACAGAAGGCATTACCTACATTAGAATGTGAAAATGAATTTTATGTTTATGATCCACTTAGAAACGAACTTAACATTGTATGGGATTTAAATTCCGATTCGTACGTGTGCTGCATCTCTTATATGGAAATTACTATTTGTCTCTTTTTTCTCTCTCTCTATCTTGTGCCAACGAGGGACCCGAAGGCTTGCACTGCAGTCTGAGACTTATTGTGCTTACCACTCCTATTCTGTGAATGATTGGGTAACCGAACGGGCGCGCTCTTGTACAAGTACAGCACGCCTCACAGTGAACTGAGCTCTGGATATGGTATGGATGATGATGATGATGATGATGATATGTGAATTAATGATTGCGAAATGAGTCCGAGGTCCAACGCCGAAAGTTACCCAGCAATTCTGCTTCAATTGGTTGAGGGAAAACCCCGGAAAACCTTCAACTAAGTAACTTGTCCCAACCAGGATTTGAACCTGGGCCCGCTCTTTTGACGGCCAGACACGCTAACCGTTACTTCACAGCGGTGGAAACTTCTATATGTCTTACTGTTTTCTGTTACTTTTAAATATAGAACTACTGAAAAATATGCATATGATAATTAAAACAGACTTCTATAATATGTATTTTACTTCAATAATAATGTTCGAAATGCCTGTTTTTATTCGGTTTCAACGTAAAGCAATACACCTTCTGATCCACCACTTTTAATACTGAATTAACTTCTGGCGCTCAGAAATATTAGGTTGCTGCGCCGAACACTTCATATTAAACTCAAGAAATGAATTGTTATGCACATGAAGAAAATTCTTGCATGGGTCAGTACTATTCCAATATCCAACTTTAGAATCGAAAGGATGTATGTTTTCGCTATTACACTTGCAACATAGTAGACCTAAATTAGTACACACTAGCACCATTTTAAGCAAAATATTATTACATAGACTATTAAAGGTTTTATTAATTTGTCCTAGAGAATAATATCTGTAATATGGACAATTAATATTTGGGAAGAAAAATTCGCTCCGGCGCCGGGGATCGAAATTTTCTCCTCAAATATTAATTATTACATGGGAGTTAAGGCATAATGAGATGTTTCACAGTCTGTAGCTTATTCAGTGGTTAAGTTTAATAATAATAATAATAATAATAATAATAATAATAATAATAATAATAATAATAATGAATGATGATGATATAAAATAGCTAATCATCTCAATGCCATGAAATAAGTTTTATACATTTTCACACGAGTCAATTTCCTAGAAATGTCATAAAAATAACATAGGGTAAATTAGGGTCAGTTGGACAGTCGGGCATGTTGGACACTTTGTACTTTAATGTGTTACCTCGCCACCTGTGGGGCACCACATTCTGCTATAAGTCAATGACGGAAGTAGCCACGAGTGAGGCTACTTCCGTCATTGACTTATAGCAGAATGTGGTGCCCATAGGTGGCGAGGTAACACGTTAAAGTACAAAGTGTCCAACATGCCCGACTGTCCAACTGACCCTAATTTACGCTACAACTTGAAGCATCATATTCAGAAAAGAGCATTTCTATCATGTGCTTAAAAACTTTAGTCGACGTTAGATTACATTAATTTTCAGCAGAGATTTACACTACTCACACGTTTATAACACAGTGACCAGCTGTCAAAATAAATTTTCTGGTAAGAATCGTACCAGTGCAAGATCTTCTTCCTTTATATAGAACAGCCACCTGTAAAATGAAACAATTTACATTTATGCCGCATAGATGCACACACACACACACACACACACACACACACACACACACACACACACACACTATACTTACTCACTTACAAACGGCTTTTAAGGAACCCGAAGGTTCATTGCCGCCCTCACATAAGCCCGCCAGCGGTCCCTATCCTGTGCAAGATTAATCCAGTCTCTATCATCATATCCCACCTCCCTCAAATCCATTTTAATATTATCTTCCCATCTACGTCTCGGCCTCCCTATAGGTCTTTTTCCCTCCGGTCTCCCAACTAACACTCTATGTGCATTTCTGGATTCGCCCATACGTGCTACATGCCCTGCCCATCTCAAACGTCTGGATTTAATGTTCCTAATTATGTCAGGTGAAGAATACAGTGCGTGCAATTCTGCGTTGTGTAACTTTCTCCATTCTCCTGTAATTTCATCCCGCTTAGCCCCAAATATTTTCCTAAGCACCTTATTCTCAAACACCCTTAACCTATGTTCCTCTCTCAGAGTGAGAGTCAAAGTTTCAGAACCATACAGAACCGGTAATATAACTGTTTTATAAATTCTAACTTTCAGATTTTTGGACAGCAGACTGGATGATAAGAGCTTCTCAACCGAATAATAACACGCATTTCCCATATTTATTCTGCGTTTAATTTCCTCCAGAGTGTCATTTATATTTGTTACTGTTGCTCCAAGATATTTTAATTTTTCCAACTCTTCGTAGGATAAATCTCCAATTTTTATATTTCCATTTCGTACAATATTCTGGTCACGAGACATAATCATATACTTTGTCTTTTCGGGATTTACTTCCAAACCTATCGCTTTACTTGCTTCAAGTAAAATTTCCGAGTTTTCCCTAATCGTTTGTGTATTTTCTCCTAACATATTCACGTCATCCGCATAGACAAGAAGCTGATGTAACCCGTTCAATTCCAAACCCTGCCTGTTATCCTGAACTTTCCTAATGGCATATTCTAAAGCGAAGTTAAAAAGTAAAGGTGATAGTGCATCTCTCTGCTTTAGCCCGCAGTGAATTGGAAAAGCATCAGATAGAAACTGACCCATACGGACTGTGCTGTATGTTTCACTGAGACACATTTTAATTAATCGAACTAGTTTCTTGGGAATACCAAATTCAATAAGAATATCATATAATACTTCCCTCTTAACCGAGTCATATGCCTTTTTGAAGTCTATCAATAACTGATGTACTGTACCACACACACACACACACACACACACACACACACACACACACTATATATATATATATATATATATATATATATATATTAGGGTGTCCCTTATTTTACGACTTCAATATTTTTGAACGCCCACCCTCCAATTTTGTTCGAATGACTCTAAAACATATCTACACAAAATTTTGTTGTGATTGAAGCTTTGTAATCAATGCCGACTGGAGCGCGAACTCGCATGAAGAACATGCCTGGACTTCTCACGCTGAGTCAAGCCTCGGCCTGTCAGTACGTGCAGTACAATCATCTGTTATTGATCGTGTCGCACGTATTTTCGAGTCGTTACTCTAACATGATGTCACATCAATTACGCAATGCCAGGAAACTTGTGTTTTTAATAGGTGATGTAAAACACCAAATAACTGGACACAAATTACCATAAAATAGCCAAGTGCTGGAAGTTTTATTTTATAACATACGGGAGGTAAAATTAACTCTTAATGAAAGTGCTCATCTTGTGGTTCTCGAGTGCGTCATATTTTGGGAGGAAGCAAGAATTCCGACAAGAGCTATTCAGCATTGTTCACAAAAACTTATTAATTTGCATTTGGAGTGGAGAAAATTGCAAAAAAAAAAAAAAAACGCAACGTGTGCAAACTTTTTAAGTGCCGTGAAGAGAAATTTATAAATAATTCGGACAATCTATTTGATATCGCACATGCCAATGCTCTGCAAACAATCAAGTTGGAAGAAGACATGATATTTTTACTTCAACAGCGAGAGCCAGGACGTAAAGTCTTCCTTGCAGGGGTTGACAGAAAACTCGCGGATAAAAAAACAAAGTGCGAGGCAAAGAAAATTGGAAGAGAAAAGGCAAACGAGACAACAGTGTCCAGCATCTACTTCTACATCTTCTGTTGTACCTCCTTTTTCATCATCTTAAGATTCAGATAAGGCATTTCCAAGTTTAGATGAAATCGATGTTGGTCAGTTTTTAGGAGAGATTTCTGAGAGTACATCAAAGCAGAATGCTACAAGGCGAGGTACCAAAAATTTTATCACTACAAAATCAATGGCTGCTTTGGATAGATGTCAGCTGAGTGTAAGAGATTCTGTATACATCCTTCAGGCGACAGCAGAGGCACTTGGCAACAATACTGAAGAGTTCCCTATTAATAAATCTTATAGTCATCGAGTCACACAGAAGATGGGAAGAAAAATAATTAAATCCATTTTAAAGAATGATAGCCCTGCAATTCTTACTCTTCATTGGGATGGTAAACTGTTACCCGCATTAAATGTCAGAGACTCAAAAGAAGAAAGGCTTCCAATCGTTGTTTCATTTGGGGACAGTTAGCAGCTCATCGGCGTTCCATAATTACAGAATAGTTCTGGTAAAGAGCAAGCGAATGCTGTTTGGAATGCATTAACATACTGAGTATTGAAGACAATATACAAAGTCTCTGCAGCGACACAACTGCCTCAAACACTGGCCGTTTAAATGGGGCACGTGTCTTACTTGAACAAAAATTGGACAGGGAGTTGTATTCGTGTCGTCATCACATATATGACCTTATTTTACGATGTGTATTTGCATGTAAAGCAAGTGATGTAACAAGCAGTCCTGACATACCACTAAACATTTGAGGGAAAGCTGGAAAAGTGTCAATGCCAATAATTTTAAAAGTGGCAGAAAGAATGTAGACGTTTTTTCAATGAGTCGGAAATTAAGGAGATCTTAGACTTTTATGACAGTGAATCAGATAAACCAACACTGAGAAGCGATTACCGGGAACTCGTAGAGCTCTCTTTAATATTATTGGGAAGAGACCATGAAAAAAAAAAAAAAAAACTAGAAATATGCCCTCCTGGGGCGATGCAACAAGCAAGATGGCAAGAGCAATATATTGCTTCAAAATGTTTCTGTTAACATCTCAACTTAAAATATACATTAAAGATAAAAATACCTTAAGGGATCCCTCTCAGTTCATGGTAACTATTTATGTCAAACCGTGGTTTCAGTGTAGTGCATCTGTAAAACCTCCTTGTCAAGATCTCTGCTTCTTAAAAATTCTAAAATCATATAAAAGAATAAATTTCACAACTTCAAAAGCAGCTGTAAAGAAATTTAGTCACCATATGTGGTATTTATCAGAAGAGTTGTCTGTCCTATCGCTCCTTGATGATGAAGTAGATGTACTACTCAAAGTCAAAATAGTAGCAAAATTTGAATAGAGAGAACTACACATGGAAAAAATATGTATTCCTGTTTGTGGAGAATTGGATGGGCAAATATTTGTAAGTTTAATTTTATTCTGATTACAATTCTTTATTCTTTTAATTCGTTAATTTACATCTCCTAATTCAATCTTATCTACATTTCAGAGAAAACAATAGCCGACTTTGTGTCAACCAAGAACAGACTTTTCTGTACTTTTGCCTGAAGATGGACACTAATTTTATTCAAGAAAGTCCTTCGACATGGACGAGCAACACTTAATATTTAGAAGCTGAAAGGATAGTTAATGTGTTAAAAGCTGTGGAATGTCTCTCCTGAGAGGGATGTTAAATTAATGCACGATTTTCATGGACTATTGCCTGTAGATGAAGAGCAAAAGCAATTTGTGTTGCGTTATGTTCAAGAACATCGTATACTGTAACATGATATCAAGAAAAAACATTGGAAAGGAAGTATAGACAAGAATCCTAAAAATCATAATGCACTCTAAAGAGCAAAAATGTGTTCAATTTTATTAAAAAAATATATATTATACATTCATCAATAGCCTTTACTCTGACTTCAAAATACAAGACCTTGAATTCCTAACATTCAAATCTGGCGTTCGAGTCGGCATGGCTTAATGTTGTTCTATTGAGGTGAAATTTTTTTTTGAGTAAATCTGACCAAATGTAAAATATTTACGAGATGGGCGCAAAAATCTTCGACGTTATTCTTTTTTTGATAGAATAAGGGGCACCCTAATAGGGGAGAGTAGCCATCGATGGACCGTTGTCATATTCTTGGTCATATTGACTGTATGTGCGTGAAACGTCACCTCAAGGCTTCCTCCTCGCATATGTCACTGCTTAGTTGTCTTTGGTGGCGGGAGCAAACACATAGACTGAACAAGAAACTCAGAAATGTTATTTCTTATTTTTACTGTAATTTTAAAGTAAATTTAAGCACAGAGTACATTGACTAAATGTCATTAAATTATGAAATGACATATATAGCTGGAAGCAGTATTCTGTCTGCTTCTTTTTTAGTTGTCTATTCATAAATTTTGTATAACATCTTCAGCGCTTTTGAAATGTGATTAGAAAATGGCGAAGTCGCTATGGATGGACCAGCTGGAATTCCCATGAATGGACTACATTTTAAAATGGATCATTCGTGGAAATCAATTCCAGTAGAAATGAACTTGACAGTTTCATCCCATCTCACCCTTTCGATTCCGCTTTCGTCCAACCTCTCCTAGCAAGGTGATTGAAAAAACCAAGAAATGCTTAGAAGAGTATCCTATGGACATGGGACTGAAAGTAAACTATAAAAATCAGCATGGTTTTAGGCAAGGGATATGCTAAAGCAGGGTAATTATTCACAGCTATGAGTTCATTTCGTACCTTCGTACAGCAAGAGTTTGCCCTGTGAATAGAGACATTTTTCAAGATCATCACTTTGCTCCTTCACTGGATTTCACAATTGAAGTCGACGCCGTTTCTTATCTCAGTTACAGACTTAATACATTCATCATTATTTACGTGAATTGTCATGATGCCACATCTAGCTGAGATAACACAGATTCTAATCTCGCTCTCTCCTTGATACCAGGCTGCAGCCCATGTGTTGAGAAGCCAGAGACCACAGCAGAGAGCTATTAAATTAACGGCCTCATCTTACGAGAGAGCTCTTGAAGAAGCTGAACTTGGGTCTAAGACTAAGATAGGGTCAACCTCAAAAAGGGATGTTATCCACCACTGGAGAAGAAAATTAAATAAGCAAGCCCAAAAAGAAGACAATGAAGAAACCGTCAGAACGCAATCAAAATCAACTCCTGGTTTTGTTTAATGTGTGAAGAAACCATCGAGAAATATATGATTCAGTGTATGTCTTGCAGGAAATGAGTACGGTTAATGAAACTTGTGCAAATGTTAGACGGAGTCAAAAGAAATGCTTTGCATGCCATGTGTGTCTTGAAAAGGATGTACTGTTTGATCTACACTATAAGAATAATCTCGAACTCGAGAAAATAATTTTATATGCATCATTACGTTGCTGTCCCGTAATTTAAAGATGTTTGCTAAAATTTTTAGGTACAAATCAACTCATTTGAAGCAGCTTAGAACTTCAAAATAGTAAAATGACAAGGACTGTATTTTTCATGGTTTCAGTTTCAAACTACGATTACAATTGGTTTAAAAGTAAGTTCAAAATCAATTAATCGAATGTATGTTTTTTCATTGGTATGATTTGTCATTTGTAGACATTATTTTGAGATATTTTTAATTTTTTTTTTCTTTTGGTCCATTCTTGGGAACTTGGTGGTCCATTCATAGAGACTTGTCGTCTTCAATGGACCAATAGCCGAATTTTTAATGAGCTATTTTTTAAACAGATAAAATAAGATGTAGCCCTAAATTTTATTTTATCACTCCTTATTAGTAAAGTAATTGTTCAAGCTTAAAAACTGAATTTTTTAAAGCATTGATTTTGTCAGATATAATAAGAAATCGTTAGGTGTTCCATTGATGGCAACCTTACCATATATATATATATATATATTACACAGAATATCCGCCCTCATATGTGATAATTACCGTCATTGTTCCAGGTAAACGAAAATGGAGTGTGCTGTTGATGAGAAAGATGTAACGTTTACTGTGCTGGATAAGTTTGAACTGATGGTTTTTTATCTGAGGACTCTCCCAGCGTAAAACATGTGATGAATTTCACCATCGTCATTCAGACAAAACGAAATTGAATGGCTCCCATAGTCCTTCAAAGGTTACAAGCCCATGTTCAATTGCGGATCTCTTACAAACATTCGCGCTGCAGACCGTCCTATCACACCAGAAATGTGCAATATGCAAAAAAGTTTTCATGCTCGTATCTATTTCGGCAAGGCTCATGAGGGGCATCAATCTGAATGTCTGTTGCTGCAATACTTTCCTTTTGCAATGGAACGGAAATTTACACTATAATAACTATGTTCCATCTATGAGACCGGAGATTTGTGACATCCGCTATACATGACTACAAAAGTAAGACTTTTTCACATAAAATTACAATAGTGTTCACATTAGTTCAGGAACTATTCTATCACATGTGTCGTTCATACTTTATTCTGAATTTATTTCTTCCTTGGGTTAAAGCAAAATTTTCTCCTCGTCATAACTTCAGTCGGAATCAGTCTATTATAAAAACTTTAATTCTTTCATTACCGTCTTTTAGTTCTGTTAGCAACTAGCAGTAGAAAACTTATGAATTATCTGTGAATTGGCAAAATAAATAGGAAATAGTACCGGGAAAATCATTTAGCAACCCCTGAAGTTTTTTTAATCAGGTGCAAGATGAATGTGACTGAAGGGATCATAAGACGAGTCTATAACTTTGTTCCCAACATCTCCAGTGCTACAACCAAGAGGGTGGCGAGTTCTTGGGAGACATTGGGAGAAACAATGAGATTCTGGCATGCCAGTAAATTCCTGATACAAAGATTGCTTGAAAGCAATAGAAATATTAGATTCGTCACCATTAAAAAAATTTCTTATAAAAAGGTAATGGCGGTAATGCCCATGGTATTTGGGAACGTGGAAGACCGATATTAATCGATTTATTTTCTCTTATAACAATGAATAATAAGTGTAGAACATTATTACATAACACTCTTTTGAGATAAACATCGAAAGAAGGCATAAGTTTGAGAAGACGTTGAAGACTGCTTAAAGGCACCATAACGTTAATTCTTTTTACACAAAAATCACGCAAGATACTTTACTGATTGTTGCTGGAATTGGTATCACATGCATCAGACATATCCCAGCGAGGCCGATTATAAGCTGTTGTTCTTTAATTGATTTGTTTTATGAATTCCGATTGTTACCTAGCGTCTGAGTGAAATGAAGGTGATAATATCTGCGAAATGACTCCAGGGTCAGGTGCGAAAGTTATCCAGCATTTGCTGTTGCAAACATGAAATTAAATTAATCCATTTTGTTCGGTGTAAACTGTTAATGTACCTTTACGTTCAGTGTAAGTTATATCCATGATTAATAGAAGCGATGGTAAAACAGTATTATCTAACTATACTTTCAATTTCAGAGGTTATTTAGTATCTAAATTCAACATGAGGGAGAAATAATAGACACGTTTCTAATAGGGCATTCTATTAGGGACAGGATTTTTTTACTCTATGACTATGTGTTCACAGATTTACTTCCTCCCCTTAATAAGGTCTCTAAAGATTGTTTCGCTTTCAAGAGCTCATCTTCCATATTATACAGTGAATAATACGCTATGAAATGCAAATTTCATTATGAAATTCATTAATCTAAAACGTTTTGTCATTGACCACTTTCATTATTAAAGACCCTGTCAACTTAAAAAAAAAATGTGGTACTCAAAAGTTTTGTTAAGAGAAATATAACAGTGAAAACCGCAAGTTTCTACGACACCCGTTCTCTCGAAACTGCATGTATAATGAATTAGTGTTACACCAGCTGTAGTCGTGACGTCACATCTCCAAGGACGAGTAGTTCACTGCGATTTTTCCTTAGAGCTTCTCTCAGTGTTTCCTACGGTGAAACAACTAGTGTCTTATTATTTTATATATAAGTTTCTGTGCTATTGTATCGGAAATGCGCCATTGTTGTGTTTTTTGTGTTCAAGTACTACAAACATAGATCTTGGAATAAGTAATATTATTTCCTAATCGCCAAAGGTCACCGATCAGAATCAAAGCGAGGGAGAACTGAATAAATCGGCGTAATTTCGAATCCACTCGGAATTCCGTCGTTTGTTCTGAACAGTTCACTGCAGAATATTTTGAAATTACATCCCGGCTTAGAAATTAACTTCTGCGTATCAAAACAAGTAGACCGGTTTAAAAAAGTGCAATCCCTTCCTTAAAATTGAAACCGGGTGAAATTAACGAACGTCATCAAAGTCAGTGAAAGACTGGTGCATATGTATGGAAGAAGATGATAAAACAAGCAATAGATGAGTCATTTACAAGTTCATACAGCGAACTTTGTGAGGCAGTGTAAGAGGAAGCAGAAACCAGTGAAATCCAAGAACAAACCAGTGATGATGCCAATTTAAACACATACAAATTGCGGATGAAGTAGTTTTGCAATGTGAGCTGAGGAGTGAAATGTTCAGGGGTATTTCAAACTGTGAAGCGTCTGAAAGTGACTAGGTAAATGATGTGGAGCTGTCTTTCTGTGAAACGACTTGTAGCAGTAGTGACGAGTGCACTGACTCTAGGAGAAAAGGTTTTACCGAAATATAACAATTTAAAATTGAACAAGAGTGTTATATTTTTTTATTGTGTGCGAATGTTTACTACTCTGGTCACCTTTTGTCCAATATCCAATAAAAATTTCGATGTGTATATTGATAGAAATTTATCAGTTAAAACTTTGAATTTGTTTTTAAACAATGCAGGTTATAATAGGATTTTGAAATTGATTTTTTTTTTTTTTATCGAGTTATCACAAACATTGAAACAATCATAAATGGCCACAATATGTTTATTGGAAATAAAGTTATTAAAACTTTATAAAAGGAAGAAAAAAATTGATAGATCATGAAAAAATGTAAAAATTAAGATTTCTTTCTGATGATCTGAGTGTTGGTTGCAAAATATAATAAATTGTGGTGAATTTTAAAAATTAAAAACAATTTCTGATTAATCAAAATACAAAATTTCAATTCTGTCAGCACTTTGAAAGTTTCTGTAATACTCATTGGCAGGGTCGGGGTATTCCCAACGAATTTCTTTTATTACACATGAAGGTATGACTTTTCTGTTTCCTCTTCCGAGGGATTTCCAAGAATTAATCCATTAAACAAACTGTTTGTAAGCTACATAGCGTATGTTCCGTAACTCTTCCCTTTCAAAATTAGACTCCGCCCTCACAATCATAACATGCCTAGCAGTATTCAACGTGTTTCTGTTTAGTACAACACCGTGAAATGCAATGTGAAATGTAATACACTCAGTACTTCTCCTTACGTCTCTTATCATTATATTTTCACAGCAATAGAAACACTCTTGATGAGTTGCTGAAGAAACATTCACCACAGAAACACCAGTCCGTGGTTCCTAGCCGGTCTGTATTCTCACTGCTTTCTTCCCGTCTTCTTACAATTTCACCTTTCCTGGTCTCAAATTGATATGGCTGATTCCAGCAATGATTCATGGCAATAACTATTTCATATAAGACACGACACCGGACACCAGAAACTTACACTAATGATAGGAAGAGACTGACGCGGGAAGAAGCTTACAATTACCGCAAAGCCCACTTTCTGCTCGCCACAGTGGAATGTGACGTCACTTCTGCAAGTCCCGGAATTTTTAACTATGGATTGTCGCCGTTGCATTAATCGTACAACACTGGGGTTTTTACAGAAACTTATCTCTACATCTACTCTGTTAGAATCATTTCTACCTAAAAGTATATTTATAAAGTTGATATGTCCTTTAAGTTATACTAGATTTCGAATCTCCGAAGACTAGGGCAAGAGAACTTCGACTTCAAATAACCTGATCCACCAGGTTAGGGATTGTTACGAATGTATCAACGAAAGAAACCGAGCTGACCTCATGAAACTGCCCTGGATGGGTCATGTTCATATCTTGCGCATGGGCATTTGATTGGAAACGTGCTTTGCGAAGTTTGAGACCAAAACCAAGACAGAAATGGGAGTACGACGCAGAGGATGACCTAAGGGCAATGGAGGTGATGGGATAGAGACATTTAGCCGGAGAGTGGTCACAGTGGAAAAAATTGTTGAGAGGGCCAAAACCCGCCCTATATTTTACAGCCAAGAGAAAAAGACTTGATTTTGGAAATTATCAGCATGATTTTCACTATTTTATATCACATTGAAACAAAATGAGGGAAGCAATATATTTCCACACTTAGGTAAAATGTATGGCCATGTATATTATTTCCTTCAATAGAAGGTATCTTTTCAGTTATCAGAGACACCCTGAAGTACGACGGTCCCCAGCGGGCTTACTGTCATCCTCTGAGGAGTTTAGTGGTGAGAGGAATGCAGTTCCGACTAGCCTAGCGCGGTACTGGAGTGGGAGGGAACAGTGACAGTGACAGCCTGGAAGGAAGTACAATCATACTGAAAACATTTCACTCATATATAGAGTACCTAACACGTGCACACAGTCACACACTACTAGAACACACTACAGAACTGAAGACTGCATATTTTTGGACTATTAATACTTCCCACTGCGCTCGGCTCGGCTTGGCTGTAGCAACAAAAGAATCTACCTGCAACCCCCCCGCACCGATGATAAGAATACCTCAGGTCCCAGCGCTAAACTCGTCGGAGGAAGACAGTACATACGATCGTGACTTACCTTTGGCTATGGACACAGCTAACACAGGACTAATTTGGAATATGTTTCGTTTCGAGAACTAATGCCAGTCTTATCAGACGGATAGTTTAGAGAGAAAACTGCAAAAAATATACATAAAATAGAGTGATCCTTGCAGTGCTTACCACGAAAGGAAACTCATTTTCTGAAGCATTCCTTCCACCAATAATTTTTGGCTGTAGCTGACTTCCTACTTCATCCGTAGCACTGCCGTCTGGAAGTAAATTATTCATTTCTGAACAGATAAATAGGTTTAGCAAGTTGCGTTGATATTTAACTCGTCACACGTAATGTTAATTTCTAAATTTGAACAAACCCAGACATCTCGTTCAAGTTCCATGAGGAAAGTGGATCTCAATTTTGTTGGGACTATGTGTGTGTACTTTGTTTTGTCTTTACGAGATTTGTCCGGACAGTATCCATCCACCTGCCTAGGACAATGGTGTCTTATTCCACTTCAACGTACTCCCATTGGGACCTCCCACAGAATTCCCAAGGTTCATTCCACTTTTCAAAACAATCTGCAAAGACTTCTTTAGGGGTCCCCTTCAGCTGCCTCGTAATCCTCTCCAAGCTCTATATTCTTGCATTCTTCTACCTTTCAATGTCGATTTTAGCTTTGGAAAGAGCCAGAAATCGCGGGGTCAAACCAGAGCTATGGAACTTTCACCAAGTCAGAGGAAATGAAGATATGGCATTGTAGGCCTATGCGTAGAACTCTGCAGGGGCTCGGGTCAAGCCCGCGGGGCTAGGCCTGGTCCTGGCCCGGATCGGCCCGTGGGCCGGTTTCGTCTTGAATTTCGCTGATCCTTGTCGAACTCGGGCCGGGCTCAGGTCTTAAAGAAACATAAATATTTTTTTTCCCGCGAATTAGGTACTGTTTAAAAATAATACAAAGATTTTAATGTCCACCAGACACTCATTCAGAGTAGTAGACTCTCGGTATCGTAAGTTATTGTTTAGTTTGAGTTCGCATTTCGTAACTGCATTTGTCTGGTCTCTACTCTGTCATAGATACAGAGCATTGAGGGACTGGAAGATCACTTGTCTCATGCTCCTACTGGAGTGATGATCTCTGTTCCTGATTCCTGTGTCTCCTGGGCTCTGTTTTATCTTCTAGTCTGCTGACAGTAGCAAAACAAATGTAATTTTAAGTACGTAGCTCATTTTGTTTTTACGGATATATTTTGATTCTGTACTTCTACATGTCATTCTAAGCTAAACTCGGGATTCGGGTAGGACTCGGGTAATAACAATAAAGGTAATGTCGGGTTCGGGTCTGGTTCAGATCGAGCCGGGTCTAAGAATTTCGGCCCGTGCAGGCCTCTACTGTATAGACGAGTATGCTAGACATTTGTGGGTGAGACCAGAAAACTTTTAGTTTTTACATGGCGATAGTTGTAATAATTGTAATCATTATTATTATTATTATTATTATTATTATTATTATTATTATTATTATTATTATTATTATGGAAGTACACCTACATAAGAATATCCCTGTTGTTGCTAGCATCTTGCCGTTCAGTCCACCTCGCCAAGACTAATTGCAAGGTGTCAACTTGTCCCAGGTTACCGACATCTATTATTGAAGTAATGAGGAATGTGGTCTACTATCTTTCTCCTTCCAGATGGTCTCCACTGAAATATTATTTTACGCAGGCAGACGTTCTTCCAGTATCCGTACTACCCTCTAGGTCCTGAAATATAGTATACTATATTTCATACATGCATTTAGTTTCAAATTTTCCACTAGGTGGAATCGTTATCGATCATTTCTTTTCTGTGCTTGTTAAGCTCCTGATATCTCTTGGGACTTATAGAAAGCACAAGAAGATCTATTCTAT
This sequence comes from Periplaneta americana, assembly GCF_040183065.1. Classification (NCBI taxonomy): domain Eukaryota; kingdom Metazoa; phylum Arthropoda; class Insecta; order Blattodea; family Blattidae; genus Periplaneta; species Periplaneta americana. The sequence goes on along the minus strand of NC_091130.1, from coordinate 71,953,837 downwards.
CATTACAATGCGTGTTTCAATTATTTGTAAATGAAAATGGCAACCAGCAACTCAAGGTCAAGGCATCGTACGACATGCTTTCGAAGTACACAGTAAACGTTATATTTTAAGAGTAAAAAATATGATATAAGCTGTATATGTAGAGACCTGAAGTATAGTATATTATACCTGCATTTGTGCCCAAACTGTAACCTGCATAATATTTTCAGGATTTTTTCTCATGTAAGTGACTTTTTTTAAGTGTAGAATTATATTGAATTTCAAAAATAAAACAAAACATGTCTCAGGACCCAGCAGGATTTAATATGTCCAAACCAATTTAATTATCATTCTTCTTTTCTGCCCGTCACTGTCTCTTCCGCATTAATTCCTGTTCTTACTTCCTTATTAGCTTTCTTTTCCACCGTTGAAATTCCAGCACTTATCAATAGCCCATCTTCACAGCTATCAATGTGTTTGTTGTGTGGATATAAAGAGAAAAATTGTGACGGTGCCATGTATAGTTCCTGAGTAGTTCCGTCGGTAGAACATTTGTGTGCTAAGCTAAGGGTCCTGGGATCGATACCCGGCCCCGGAACAATTTTCCCTGGAAATTATTCTCACTGGAATTCTTGAGCTTTGTTGTATTCGTTGCTTTATCTGAGTTTTCTTCTATTCCATTTAGGTTGATGTATGTTCATGAACATAATATCTAATTGCTTGATAAACACCTCGACATCAATGAGAACTTCGACCCTATCGTGGCGACTCACTAACAGATATTCCAGGTTTTTTTTATGCAAAATGTCTATTTTAGAGGTAAAAAAGAGAACGAATGTAACGTTTTGACATGGAAGGTATACTCTGACTCACTCGCGGTTCGGTACCATGGAAATACAAGTGTAACATGAAGTTTGTGCCTCGTCAGTTTTTCACGTGATCCATGTCACTCCATTCTCTCCATATTTTGTGTCGTCCGTCTCGCTTCATAATCTGATTTTATTGGATACGCTTCTCTCATCCTGCTCTGATAGCATTTATTTAATACTTAAATCCATCCTTATCTAATATAAAAAATACATAGCAAAAATAAAGATGTTTGCAATCCAAGTGATTTCATACATCCCCTGTCGCTATTTTAGACTAATTCACATAATTTTGATATAATCTGTTCATCAGCGATTGAAGGATATGTGAATCTTGTGCTGAGCTTTGTAGACGATCAGATTGAGTTTATTGACTAGCCTAGGAAACTAAGTTGTTTTCCGATGGCGGTCACGATGTTGACGATGGTAATAGTGGTAGTGGTGGTCAGGGCCTGATTTACAATTTCAGAGGCCCCTTCTTTTCAAATATGACTAGGCCTGTGTATTTTATTTTAAATTCTGTCACCTTCACCTTTCAACAATTACTTAATTTTCTATTTTGAGGAGGATTAAAATAAAGTGATCTCATAAGTTGTCAGTTATTAAATGTAGCCACAAGACAGGGTCAGAGCTGATTGTATTGGTTGTAGTACCTGTGCCGTAGTTTAGGAGTTTTCAAGGAATGTTCATTTTTCCTAGATTCAGGTTTAGGCTTATGTAAAAAATACCTCGACTCTCCCCAGTTTAGCAGCTGTGGCGGATTGTTGTCTCCATGTGTAAACATCTTCATTAGCCTGTGTTAAAATATTTTTAACTTTTTGAAACTGGAGATTTCTGTGTGTACAGAGAGTTACTGTCATTAACACCTGAAGAAACATACTTGATCAGTGATTACCATTGTTTTTCCTGTTATTGATATTCAATATCTTTCCGTTTTCTTTTATAATAATAATAATAATAATAATAATAATAATAATAATAATAATAATAATAATTATTATTATTATTATTATTATTATTATTATTTATTTTAGCTGGCAGAGTTAAGGCCGTAAGGCCTTCTCTTCCACTCAACCAGCAAAAAGTGTATATGCATATGCATGAACTTACAAAGAATTCAACAATTTGATTTAGATGAGAGTTACATGTATACAAGAGTTATTTACGAATTAAGCAACAAAATACTATGAACTATTAATTAAACACTGAAATAAACTATGTAGCAGAATTAAACTAAAATACTGGCACCTAACTCAAAATTGCTTGGGATTCCATTTTTAATTTTGAATATTCCTCTTTAACATCACCATTACCCACCGATAATGGTGCTATATTAACAAAAAATTAGGTAACCTGCCAGAATCACAGCGCTAGTACTTGGTTTAGCATTTAATACAATGAGAACTGACAATGTTATTGACTTTGACTGCTGAATTCATTATTAATTGTTTAAATAGGCCTACTGTTACACTGTTACAATTGAATAATCTGTACAAAGTAGCCAACTTTTACAAGTTGAACACATTAAACTCTGCAACCACCTTATCACTCTAAACTTAAAATAATGAAGTGATTTTTATGCGTTTTCTAACATCATTAATTACGTAATTACCTATTTCGTCGATTCTGATTTCATTTGGCAGAGTTGTTGTCAATTTCATTTGCGTAATTCATTTAAAAAAGGCTTGTTCCTGGATTGTGAGGCCCCCAGAATCATGAGGCCCTGAGCAGAGGCTCCATAGTCTCCTGCCTCAATCAGGCCCTGGTGGTGGTGATAGTGATTGCGGTGGTGATGTATTTGCTTTCAAAGATAATAGACATAATTTCGTAATGCCGACACTTCAAGTACTGCTAAGATTACATTACATATTGCTTTTATCCTAAGTACATACCTGAGAATCCACAAACAGCAACCAGATACAAAATAGTAGATAGCAACATCGTTTTAAACATTACCGAATGTGAATGGAAATGCATATCTGTGGCGTTGGTTATTTATATAAGAGTTTGAAATACACGTAGGCCCCTAACTTGAATTATGATAGATATAAAATCTTTCTAATTGTGATTAACTACTTATTTCCATAATAAATATCAAGACATACATTTATAGTTTGAAATAACCAAAGAGATTATTTACAGTATATTTAATAAGGCACTTATTAATATTTTACACATGGTTGTAAATATATTATATTAGTGTCAGAAACATTACTTGTTTAACATGATCGCTGACGTAACTGTAGAGCTTGTCTACGAACAAACGGAACGCCTGCATGAAACCTGGATACGCCGCGAACCTTAGCACAGTGAAATCATGACATTGAGAATGCGCCTAGCAGGGGACAGTTCTAGGGTTCGTCCACTCCCTTGCAGTACACTGTTCAATGAACTTGGATTTGAAGTGAATGCAAAGTGAATAATATTGAAAGTAACATTTCAAGCTGCGTTAAGAAATATATTATTGCAATTATATATCCTATTTTTTTTATTTGAAGTTCTTATTGTGTCAACTGCATTTTTTTTAGTGAAGATTTGTGACTTTATGTCCAGTTACTTGTGTTCCATATTGAGTCCCAGTTTGATTGTAGGCCTACACTTGGTTTAAACATGCTGCAAATCTAGTTGGCTTCAAAATAAATACTATAGCCTAAATATAATCGAATTTCAAATACAAAGGTTGGATAAAAAGATATGGCAACTTTACTGTCACATGACAATGGTGCGTTCGAGAGCTGCCAGCTGTGTGGACATGAACAAGGACTGCTAGATGAGTTAGTGCAGCCAGCGGCGACAGTACTCTGTCAATCTATTGCAGTGTGTAGAACGTTGCCTTTCATAGGGATATTGCGAGTGCCCTAAGACCATGTTTACAAAACTAGAGCAACGCTCCTGGGTCAAAATTGAAGTGGCACGAGGTCGTATTGCACAAGAATGTGTTCAGGGACTGCGTGAAGCATGTGGCAATGCATCGTTGCCATATAGCACAGTGGCGCGATGGGTTAAAGCGTTCCGGGAAGGCAAGGACGCCGTTCAGGACAACCTCCGTACAGGATGACCCCACGTGGAGAACAACACAGTTCAACTCCTTGCTTCTCGGTTGGATACTGAACGCCGATGGACTGCGCGTGAGTTAGCAGCGGAAGTCGGATTATGTCACAAAACTGTGCTCCACATTCTCCACAATATTCTGGGTTACCGCAAAATTACAGCGCGTTGGATACCCCATGAAATATTCCAGATGCAACAATGGCACCGCTATGCAGTTGCACAGGCCTTGTTGGACCAGTACCAAAGGTAAAATGACGACTTTCTTGGACGAATTGTCGCTATGGACGAAACGTGGGCTCGCTCATACGAACAAAACTTGAAACGCCAATCAAATGAATGAAAGCATCACGGTTCTCCTCGTCCAAAGAAAGTGCGCCCTACACAAAGTGCTATGAAGGTGATGTTCATTGTGACGTATGACACTGATGGGGTAATATTGCACCATGCTGTACCTCCAAGGCAGACGGTAAATGCGGACTACTACTGCAGGTTCCTGCAGCACCACCTTCGTCCAGTCCTCAGGAGAAAAAACGACTCTTGGTGCTACAGAACACCATCATTTTTCATGACAATGCAAGGAGTCACACCGCTGCTGCTGTCAAGGACCTCTTGCGCCGCTGGCAATGGGAGATTCTGGAACATCCACCATACTCACTCGATATGAGTCCATTCGATTACGATCTCTTCGCCAAAGTGAAAGAACACTGCCAGGGACCCGGTACAATACCAGAGCTTAACTCATCCATGCTATAGGGCGATGAATACGGAACATCAACAAAGATGGACGCGCTGATGGTGTACGACCCCTTTCCAAACATTTGGCAAAAGTTGATAACTAAGGGGGCGACTATATTGAAGATACGTAAATGTTGTACTCCTATGAATAAAGTCATGTCAGAAATATCGAACTGCTGCCACTACTTTTTATCCAACCTTTTGTACGAGCAAGTGGTAGTAATTATGCTGATAACGATGTTGTAATTATTTTACTTCATGACTGTAATAAGTGGGTATGTAGAAATGTGGTAAATTACTAAAAGATTCACAAGACTTTGTTCTTCTGTGATTTAATTCATTTGACAATTGCGTATTTGTACTTGGAATACTTAAAAATAAAAGTTTATTAGTTGATGTCTACCATTGGAACAATCTCGATGAGCCACGATAATGTGTACTGAGACGTTTGGTTTCCACGCCACGTAAACTTAGCGGCAAAAAGAATGGGCCGGCCGACAATTTCTAAGGTTCAGAGGCATAACACTGCGCATGCTCGTCTCGTGAAAGCCATAGTTCACTAGGTAACACATAATTAAACCATTTAAATTTGCTGTATTTTTGTTTAAGAGTCTAAAATATATAATAAAATCGAATGGCGGGTTGATTCTAGATACATCAGGGCCCTTGAAGAGTGAAATAATAATAATAAAATTCATAAATACAAAATCAACCGGAGCGAATATGAACAGAAAACCACGTATTATGCCGAACTGATGTTAACAGGCACAGTAGCGTAAGTCGTTACGGCATTGGTCTATTGAACAAGTTGATAGTAGTAGCTCAAGATTCGAATCTCCCCCAATCTTCTTTTTTTTTTAATTGAATCGGTTATTGTTGAAAGGAACTAAGTCCACTTTTTAAAGTCTTGAGATAGTCGAAAAAAAAACTATTTTGTGGATAGTCTATCGAGATTAAACGAACACATATTGTACACATTTTTTATGTGTACAATATATGTTGGTTTAATCTTCGATAGATTATCCAAAAAACAGTTTTTTTTTCGATTATCTCAAAACTTTAAAATTGGACTTAGTTCCTTTCAACAATAACCGATTCAATTACAAATTTGATATCATATATGTCTCGCAAAGCTACAATTATGTGGCGATATCTCTTAGAATATGCCCAAACTCTAATAAATAATAAACCTCCATCTCTCTTTCAAGCAATACTGCTGTTAATACAACGTTCTCTCTCGTCATTACGCTTGATGATGGCACAGAAACAATAACACATTGCCCTGGTTCGCATAGGATATTCTGCTACTCTCTGACAGGACTTCGATTGGAGAAATGTCATTTTCTCCGACGAGGTAATTGTCTCCAATAGCAACGATAGTACTGCCCTAGTTTATTGTATGAATGGCCACCGATACAATGAACGCTTCGTGAGACGAATTATTAACAAGTCGGGTTGCGTTGGGGGTGGATGTCATACGATAGGGCAGGACTTTTGGAACGCATCCACGGGCGGTTTACGGCAGAAGTCTACGAACACATTTTGGCAAATGTAATGATCCCTTCCGCCCGAAAACGATATCCAGAAGGAACACTTTTCTTCCAGCAGGATAATCATCCGATACACACCGCCAACCGGATTCAAGGATGGTTTACGAGGAGGCGAGATGTCGACCCAGTCGACTGGCCTCCAAATTCACCAGATATGAATCCGATTCAAAATTTGTGGGCTGCAGTCAAAACGATCCTACGCTCTAATTGGGGAGAACAACCACCCGTTCGGATATCTGAGGAATTGTTTGACAGAGTTCTAGATGCGTGGGAGGAGATGGCCAAGAATTTAGACGTGTTCCATAGTCTTGTGGACACCATCCCGCGAGGAATGAGGGCAGTTGTTGACGCAGGTGGTTTGTGTACGAGATACTAGTCCCCACCACAGGCCTTGTTTTGTTAATATTTAAAAAAAAATGTGTGTTTTTATTAATTTAATTTAATTATTTATTTGTGTTTTATATGCGTCCGGTTTTTTAGGATGTGAAACAAGTGAAGAGTTCGCGGGAAAAAGATGAATGTCACATTTCTGTTGAGGATTAGATAATGATCTAATTGAGTCTATAACTGCAAGATGTAGTGCTGTTTCTATAGAAAATAAAGGAAAGGATTACTGTATTCGTGGTGATAATTCTCCTTTTTACTATTTTTCATAAGAACAACATTAAATTTCGTAGTGATCCATTGAATTAGATAATTACATCAACCTTAACAAAACTGTGACATTCATTGTTTTTCCCCCGAACTCTTCAAGTATTTTTGTCGTTTATTAATAGCCCACAGGTGATGGGGCAATAATATTTTTACAAGGCAGGCATAACGAAGTTTGTTAACAAATGCCATTTCACATTCAAACTAATAAATTAAGTAAAAGTTAAAATAAAAAAAATAATAATTTTACCGTACCGGGAGGCGAACTCACAACCTCTGATACGGATGGCAGACTTCTTACCACTGGGCCACACACTGCTCGTTAGGTTTATTACATTATAGACGGACGACTTTCAATGAAGAGACACCACAGCAATGCCTTGCAGTGGGTTACGTTTACACGAGTGAACCGCGCGGTAGAACTTAGCATTTCTATCGACCAAGAGTCGGCCAATTCTTTTTGCCGCAAAGTGTACATATTCCTTGTTTTCTCTTTTTTCCTTTTCCTTATCTTATCTTTATTCCTTTTCTTTCCTTTTATTTTGTTTTATTTTAACTTTATTTAATCCATTTACGTTTCCTTTTTTTCTTTCACTAAATGACAGTGTGAAATTTTTGGGTGGTCGAGGCTAACTGGAAGGGAGCATGCCTATTGGTTATTTTGAATTTGTAACGATCTTTATGTTCTGGATACTTCTCTTTGTTTTCTTGGTGAGCATTTCTCCGGAAATCGAACACTCAGCTGGGAGCGTGTGCTTGAAACACATCGTATTAAGAAGTAGTCGGCTGCGAGCGAGTGCTCGCTAAGCATCGTACAGTATTAAGGCTGGTATTCATAGTCGACACTTTCGATTAAAGTGTCCTTTGTAAGACGCAAAGTATCACTTTTCCGTTGCACAGTCGACACTTTGGTGCAAAGGAACACTTCGGATGAAAGTGTACTTCCGACCACACTTTGAGCCGAAAAGTGTCACTTTGTAGAAAAATGGCGGACGTCTTGGAAGTTGTCGAACTATTTATTAGAACATGCGGAAGAGGTGGCACAATTATTGGACAATGTACGAAAGCGCTACATTAGGGATACGCCTAAAGACAATCCCGTGGAATTTTATAATGCTATAGAATTAAAAAAAACGGTTCCAATTTGATAAAGAAACTGTTATTGAAACTGCTCATCTTTTCGATGGCCGGTTGACAAAAACTAATAATAGAGGTTTGTCAGTGCCTCCAATAATACCGTTATTGACTGCATTAAAATTCTGTCCTACAGATCTGTACCATATATTAATATCTATAATATTATAGTTCAGATATTTCTGTTGTAACATTCGTATATTTATAACCTCAATTCGATGAAGTGATATGTAAGTAGATATGCCTATATACATATAACCAATTTTTTATTATTGAAACGAATTTTTTAACTTAAATAATATTTAACTTCAATCTAATGTAGGCGTAAATATCTTAAAAATTAGCATTGAGAGACCTCACGTGCCTGTTTTCTAAGTAGATTCCATAATTATATATTGGGTTTAAAATGATTTTGATTTTTGTTGACTACCTGTATTTTGAGATAAGATTTATCTTGATTTTGATATAATCATTACTGTTTTGATAATATATATTTTTATGCCAGTAAGAAATAATCTACATCTGATATGGCTGCTTCTGCTGAGATACTGTCTCTAGTTCATGTGCAGTCATAACCTCACCGTGAAAAGAGATCTCGTATCATTAGGCCTAGGCCTATTTTGTTTTGCATTGTAGAAGAACTTGGCATTCAAAATATTCCTGAAGAGCAAGCAATAATGGACAAGAGAGAGAGAGAGAGAGAGAGAGAGAGAGAGAGAGAAAGAAGTAATAATAATAGCACTAGTAGACTAATGTGTTTATTTCGTTCTTATGGCTTCCATTCACTATTCACGAAAAAGACAAAAATGAAAATAGAGGGGATAAAACGATATACCAATGAAGCAGATGCGTATAAAACCTAACCTAACGATATATATATATATATATATATATATATATATATATATATAACCTACTCAGTCCAACTTAACCTAACTATATAAACCAATAAAAGATATCCTAGCTATATAAATCAATGAAAAAGATATGCACAAAACATAATCTAACTATATAAATCAATGGATCAGCTATGTATTGTACAAAACCTAACCTAATTTCACCAGCAGTATCACTACCTATTTAATAAAATATTATATATCTGAACTGGCTGAAATAATCTAAACTATCGGCAACAAAAACTAGAAACTGAAATAAAACAACTTTAAATATATATTTTCTTTTTCGCGCGATCAATTAGGCTCCCAACTCAAATCACAAGCATTATAATCTGTGGGTTATACATTAATTTGTTATCGCTTGTTCACTTGTTTTGAAAGGCATCGTGGAACTTCTGTTACCAACTTAATTGTAACTCTACACTTTGCTGGTATAAAGTGACACTTTATAAAGTGTACTTGTTCAATCGTCTATGAATACCACTAATATGAAAGAGCCACTTTCGTCAGAAGTGTCACTTTGCAAAGTGGTGATATAAAGTGCCGACTATGAATACCAGCCTAAGAAAGGCTGGTCTGCACTCTTGTGACACTTTCGCCGATCCGTCTTGACCGCATGAGTGTTCTCCTTACGCGGGCGGCGACTTTACTTATATTTTGTGTGTTATTATCCACCTCCACCATGCAGTGTCTTAGTGAGAACAGTGGATTTTCCAGATGAACTCGTTAGGAAATTGATTAGTTACATTTATTGTATTATTTTTGTGAATTGTAGGAAACCTGTCAGCTTATTCTGATAAAGGAACCGTCCCATGTCATGGTGCTTAAATTTCATGAAAATGCATATGTAAGCTAATTTTGGTTCGTTAAGAAACGTGGTGATAATCGTTCGTTTCGCTTTTTCCTCGTTTACGAAATATATTGACTTGAAAATCTTTGCTACTTATACCGCTTCTTACGCGCACTCGGACCATCATAGTTCCGCGACACCGTATCACAGCTGTTCATTTTTTTCTCTTAACTCACATTAATATAGTAGTAGTGCAACCCATGACATTAATATAGTAGTAGTGCAACCCATGACATTAATATAGTAGTAGTGCAATCCATGACATTAATATAGTAGTAGTGCAACCCATGACATTAATATAGTAGTAGTGCAACCCATGACATTAATATAGTAGTAGCGCAATCCATGACATTAATATAGTAGTAGTGCAATCCATGACATTAATATAGTAGTAGTGCAACCCATGACATTAATATAGTAGTAGTGCAACCCATGACATTAATATAGTAGTAGCGCAATCCATGACATTAATATAGTAGTAGTGCAATCCATGACATTAATATAGTAGTAGTGCAACCCATGACATTAATATAGTAGTAGTGCAACCCATGACATTAATATAGTAGTAGCGCAATCCATGACATTAATATAGTAGTAGTGCAACCCATGACATTAATATAGTAGTAGTGCAACCCATGACATTAATATAGTAGTAGCGCAATCCATGACATTAATATAGTAGTAGTGCAACCCATGACATTAATATAGTAGTAGTGCAACCCATGACATTAATATAGTAGTAGCGCAATCCATGACATTAATATAGTAGTAGTGCAACCCATGACATTAATATAGTAGTAGTGCAACCCATGACATTAATATAGTAGTAGCGCAATCCATGACATTAATATAGTAGTAGTGCAATCCATGACATTCGTACACCGTTCAAATCAATAGGCATGCAGCTGGAAGTCTAGGAACACGATTGTGCATATGCTTCCAAGATCCGAAGGGAAATTTGGACCCAAAGTAAAACAACGTGTAGACGAAGATAAGCCATTTAATGCCGTGATCAAGTAATTCCGGTAAACTGACAAAAAAAAAAAACTACGTGAGAAGATGGTTAAGAGATGTATTTCTCCCGGATGTTAAGAAAGACACATTAGCCTACTACTTCTGGATTTCTGGAGTGGTCATATAGACGGCACTATATTCACTTTTGAAGGAGTAAAAATTACTTTAATTGGTAAGACAATTAAAACACAATTTATCCCTCCAAAAACGACACGATTTGTGCAACCCTTGGATCTCTATTTTGTAGGCAATATAAAATTGTCATTCCAAGGGTAGAAGACTATTTCAGACATAAAATTATCAGTAAAAATATTAGCTACATTGCGCGATAGGGACTTCATAATGACATTACATTCCGTTGTGTATTAACAGTTTCATTCACCTGTCCTCAGACATGCTAACATGCGCGTGGCACGGGTGTGGATATGTGACGGAGAAATATGTGAGAAAGTTTGATAACATTCTTGCAACCCAATGTTGTATGTTGGAAACAGTGTGTGTGTGTGTGTGTGTGTGATTTACAGAAGAGTGTGAAAAATCAGCTTATATAAAATGTTTGTACTGTTCAATGGCTCTTTGTTCCGACCAATTCATTTCGAATCCACACTTTCGTCCACACTTGTGGACTAACGGCTAGCGCATCTGGCCGTGAAACCAAGTGGTCCGGGTTTGAATCCCGGGTGGGACAAGTTACCTGGTGGAGATTTTTTCCGGGGTTTTCCCTCAACCCAATATGAGCAAATGCTGGGTAATTATCGGTGGTGGACCCCGGACTTATTTCACCGGCATTATCACCTTCATCTCATTCAGACACTAAATAACGTAAGATGTTGATAAAGCGTCGTAAAATAACCTACTGAAATAGAAAAATCCACACTATCATATTGACGGTGAGTCACAAAGTTGATACATATTTAAAATGCAAATTGAATTTGTATTTCAGCTAGAGTACTGTATTAATATGAGTTAAGGAAAAAAATAGAGTAGAGAATTAATGCGAGAGCTGTGATAGGTGTCGCGGAACTGTGAGGATCCGAGTGCGCGAAAGAAGCTGTATAAGTAGCATCGATTTTCAAGTCATATTTCATAAACGAGGAAAAAGCGAAACGAAAGGTTATTTCTCACCGTTTCTTACCGAACGAAAATTAGCTTAAGTATACATTTTCATTATATTCAAGCACCATGACCTGGAACGTTCCCTTGTGAGTCAAGATATTTATCCCGGAGGAGAACATGATGTACATGACTAGACGACCTGGTTCTGTGTTAAGGAATTTTGCTTACCAGGGTTATGGTTACCTTACAGTTATATTTGCTATTCATTATGGGGCAGTGACTACAATTTCTTTGCTCTTGAGACAGAGTTAATGTTAAGATTTTATTTCAGCTCTAAGTTGCGTTCTCCTTCTCTTCGCTAGAGAATGATTTTATTGTCAAGGTTTTATAATGTTTCGTTGGTGTTCCGTCTCTTAAGGGAGGAATAAGTTTCTTTCTGTGTTATGTCACTTTTCTTGGGTCTATTTATTAATAATTAAATAGTTTTACCAAATATTGTTCACGGTGTTGGTATTTTGTTACCACAAGACAACTCACCGGTTTTTCCATTTTTTTGTCCCTGTTTACCTCAACACACCTTTGATCCACGGATGAGTACGGGTACCAGTACCGCCACAGTACTTAAACCGTTGAGCTACGGAGAAGAGTGTGACGTAGTGAGCAATCGATATGGCGGCTTAAATCTATAATGGCGACGATGCCTGAAAGCTTATTATTTTGGTCTAGAGCAGCGATGACCAAAACTCGGGCTGCAGTGATTACATGCGACAGACAGCCTATGAAGTAAGGAGACGGGGGAAAGGTAGTTGTATGTATGTATGTATGCATGTATGTATGTATGTATGTATGTATGTATGTATGTATGTATGTATGTATGTATGTATGTATTTACACTGCATGTGGGCAAGCACCCGGTGGCAATGGTATACACAATATAAACAATACAAAATAAAAAAAAACAATATAATTGTACAATACACAATGAAATATTTACTCAATACAATAAGAATACACAGTACAACTTAACACAATAATTACAATTAATAATAAAACATAAATGAAATACCTAATTTTACAATACAACCTACATATATAGAGGCCCTACATAAGTTTCAATAGAGTAGCCAATTTGCAAAACCAGCTATTTGCAAGTTAGACGAATTTTGGAAAATGAGGAAAATTGTGTAAAAACTTATCCACAGATGCTAGAGGTATGATTTCTAGTTTAAATAATGGGGAAAAAATATTTAGTCTGTCTTCCTACAGTTCAGAAATATATGATTAATAGGTAATTAGTTATATTGTATATTAATTTGCAAATAGCAGGTTTTGCAGCTGAACAGAGCAGTTAGCAGGATTTGCAACTCTATAGGTAGGCATATTAACGATACATTAATTTGAAAAACCTGGTATTTGATCAATGTTAACAGTTTATCTGACAAGACTAACTTGGAAACAAACTGACGGTAGAAGGGAACATTCTTATTTTCGTTATATACCTAAATATTATTAAACACACAAATATTGTACTATAAAAAGTAAAAAAAGAGAACAGAATACCAATGTTATAGTTTGAAGGTTTCCTTATGTACTACTGTTTGTGAAAAGTGCAACACCCAGAAAGAATGCCCGAACAACCCCAAACTCGGGAGATGCGTAAAACAGAGTACCAAATGTAGTGTGTTCGTACGAGTCCCGCTTCAATTTGTACTACAGTTATGGTCACAAACGTGTTAAGCGCTACCGTGGTGAATGCGGTCTGAGAGCCTGCATTGTTGAGCGGCATTGCGGACAAGTTCCTAGTGTGATACAATATGTGATCTCGCTTCCTACGTATTCAGGACAATCCGATCTTCAACTGCTACATTAGAGAGGTCTTAGAGTCCGAGGTACTGCCCCTCCCTCAGGCAACTCCACATGCCATATTTGAGCAGGACAATGTCCGGTCACATGTGGCGAGGATTGTGCAAGTCTTCTTCGAAGAACGACGGGTATCACTGCTTTCCTGGCCTGCACGTTCGCCAGACATTTCGCCCATCGAACATGTCTGGGATATGGTTGGTCGGCAACTTGTTCGTCATGGTCCTCCAGCACACATTCTTGACTCTTTGTGGACTCGCATACAAACTGCTTGGAGGGAGATTCCCCAGGAACATATCCAGGAACTCTTTGATTCCATACCACGATGCGTAGAAGCTCTGATTGCAGCGCATGGAAGCTTCACTCCATATTGAAATCTCACGGTCAAAGATCAGGTACAGTTCTGTAATTCTAATCCTTTGTGTAGTGTCATATATCTAAACTGTGATATCAATTTCATTTCAGTCACATGTATCCTTCTTGGTGTTGCAATTTCTACAAACATCAATGTAATATAACACTTTACAAATTGTTCGGTTCTTCCTCATCCATGAATTCGAAGTCCACTACATCCATATGTTCATCCTCATTTTCACTCAGGTCTGCAACAGCAAGGTCTTGCTGCTGATTGAACATTTCGGTGTAGAAGGTCAGGTTTGCATTCCGAAACCAGTCCTACCCGAAGTACAATTCCAGAAGTCTTTCAATGACCCTGATGTTTGCTTCTTTAAGGATGACACCCATTGGAATGTAGTCCTTTTGGAAATGTTTACCTTTATTGTTTAAACTTTTGGATTCGTCTTTTCACTGGTACCATTCTCTTCATCATCTGTATCTTCTCCCTCAACACTAACAGAGTTATTGAAACAGGATACACCATATCCATCCACACTCATTTCGGCAAAAGTTGAAAAAACTGCAAGATAATCACAGTAACCACTTCAAGACTTCAAAACACTTAACATAAAAGGTTAGAAGTTCCCGATAAAGCGCGGGCAGAAACTCTCAGATGATGTCTTAAATGCAGCAGTATAGTCAATTTAACTATACGAGCAAAAAGTAGCTTTATTATCAGCGTCTAATAATATCTTATTCGTTATTTTAGTATGCTCAATGTAATCCTTATGGAGCTCGAAATAGCAGCTTTTGCATCCGTAACTCTCAATATGGCCATGTTGTCTCAGTGACATTTAGCAGGTTTTGCAAAAGTATACATGACATTGTGCAGTTAGCAGATATTGCATCCTTACGCTCTTCACACTTAGCAGATTTTGCAAGCGTATGCAATTTTATTTACTAGATTTGAAGTGTTTAGAGTTGGATTTGTAACCGAATGTATGGCTTATTACGTAGCTAATGACGAACTGAAACCATGGTTACCATTATCTCATTTTTCATTTTTTTGACAGTTAGCTGGTTTTGCATCTGGGCTACTTTATAGTCTTTCACTTTATTCTCATCTCACTCACTGTAGTGGCACTATGACGCATTTCACTGACACTTCAGGACACATTTCACTGACACTCTATAACACATTTCACTCACACTATAGAACACATTCCATTGACGCTATAAATTATCACTGATCGGAACTATTTACTGCACTGTAAAACCATAACTTCACTGACTCACCTCGCTTCACTGATACAACAGTTCAAATAAGTCAAATAATTACACCCTTATGCATACTTATAAACAGAGCTACATTTAAGCTAAACATTTCTAGTCTAAGGCCCTCTTACACGCTATTTTTAAATAATTTACAATTCAAACCAAGGAAGTAACTCGTCATGCTAAATAAATATATGTCACCTTAAAAATTAAATGTTAAATGTCACCTCAATTTTAATTTGCACTTTATACACAACTTTTTAAGTTATTCTTGAATCTCCTTAAGGAAGGACATCCCTCAAAGACCGCTGCAGGTAGGTCATTCCAATCATTTATAGTCCTATTTAAAAATGAGAATTTACCTACATCCGTTTTCTGTTTCCTACATTCGATTTTAAAATCATGATCGTTCCTACCACAGTACGTTGACTTTTCTAACCGAGCCGTTATGTCTACCCATGCTTTCTGACCTAGATGTGCTCTATACAATGATGTTATTCTAGTTTTCCTACGTCTGTTTTCCAAAGTTTCCCATTTAAGTTCTTTTATCGTATCGTTTCCATCTTATCTTTTACCTTTAACAAATTTAGCTGCCCTATACTGGATTCTTTCTAAGGAATTTATCTGATATGTTCTATAGGGATCCCAACATGTAGTTCCGTATTCCATAAACGGTCGCACTAACGTTAGATATGCTATTTCCCTCGATTTGGGGCTAGCCTTTCTCAAGATTCTCATAATAAAGTGAAGTGCCCCCCATGCTTTACCCGTAACATTATCAACATGCTCTCCCCAAGAAAGTTTGGAGTTTAAATACACTCCTAGGTATTTACAACATTGTTCTTGCAGAATTACAACACCACTGAATTTGTAATTAAGACTAGTTTCCTCTCGGGTTTTACAAAATGTTATAGATTTAATTTTAGAACCATTTATTTTCATCCTATGCATTAACGCCCAGTTATAAATTTTATTCAAGTCTGTTTGAATAGCATCCACATCTGAATTATTTCTAATTTTTTCTATAGGTAATGCAGTTGTCTGCAAATAGCCTCACATTTGATGTAATATTCTGGCATGTCATTTACGTATATTATAAAGAGTAATGTACCCAGGATGCTGCCCTGTGGCACCCCTGAACTTACATTTCCAGTTTCCGATATTTCATGACCTACTCTAACTCTCTGGGTTCTACAGTTTAAGAATTCTTGGATTCATAGCACCACTCTTTTATCTATTCCTAGCCTACTTAACTTACCTATTAATATGTCATGTGGCACCAAATCAAATGCTTTCGAAAAATCAAACACAACTGCGTCGATTCTTTCGCCTCTATCTACCTCTTCAGCTAGATCCTGAACCAGCGACGTAATTTGACTATCACATGAGAAGTCTTCCCTAAAACCATGCTGGCGGTTGTAAAACCAGTCTTTCGCATTTAGAACATGGCGAATATAATCCGATATCAAATGCTCCATGACTTTACATACGACAGATGTAAGGCTAATCGTTCTGTAGTTTCCGACATCTAATTTATTTCCACCTTTATGTATGGGTATCACTACAGCTGATTTCCAGCCACATGGAATAGCTGCTTTGTTTATGAAAATATGAAATATACGCATGAAAACTACAAACAGTGGTGGTTCCTGAACTAACATCTTGATCAATCCCGCAGATAAAAAATCTCAAGCTTTGCTGTATCAGTAATGTCACTGCTGTCATCAAGAGCCAGTGAATAATATACGATTTTTCTTGCTTCTTTTTTTTAACCTTTTTCTTGAATATAATCAGGCATTTTCTAAATTTTTCTCTCGTTACTTGGTTGAGAAATTCGTAGTTTTTTCAAAATTAAAAACTTCTTATGGACAAGTTATTTAAGCTATTTTAATGATTACTCTTTTGAGAAATTGTGTTCTATTAAAAGACTTTAGAGCACGAGATATTTCAAACCCCATTAGGTAGCTGAGGTCCTTACATTTATTTATCTCATCTTTCTCTTCCTGGCTATGTTTTAAGACATGTCAATTCCTGGCGTTTAACAGTTCGTTGGCACATAAAATTGAATCAGTTTTTCTACAATACTATTATTAAATGAGTAACTAATAAATAGTTTCCCTCATCTAAAGATTAAGAAAACTAAAATTGAGATAAAACCTAATAATTTTATCCTTCTAGGGAGAAGATCTAAAAATATGAATATTCATGCAAGTGGAAAAGAATTATAGGAACATATATTTCGTGGTCAATAATAATATTAATAATAATAATAATACATTATTCAGCGTGGCAATTAATGTTTCTATACTCCTAATTGAACCGTTGAGCAAAGTAAACATATTACATTTTGTCCGACAGAACAACAAAAAAGTTCTCCTTCTCATTCTTTACGAAACCACTTCTTACTGCATGTAGAGACAGAGTTTGTAGAGCGACATGATACCGCCACTGCTTGCCTTTAGTACGTGAATGAAACACACAACAATGTACCCGTTTGAATGTCTGTGATTACACGATGTAATCACGACATCCGCTTTGGTCACCGCTGGTCTAGAGTAAAGTACTAATTTTTACTCCATTTTGCATGACAGGCAAGGGGGTAAAATTTCTCCTCTGCAGTTTACTACTATCTGAAGTCAGAATAATCATAATCAGGTACAATAAGATTTGAGCTCGGTGGACTTTCATTCCTCAGAACAGGCATTCCAAAAACACGGTAGGACTGAAGAGTGCCATACATCAGTACAGCAAAACCTCGTTTTTATACTTTTTAAGGGTTCAATGTAAAAATGTTTATTACTCAATGACGAGTAATTGACATTGCGTCCCATCTATGACAGACGCGCCAAAGCTTCTGTTCTTTTTTCCTCTGTAGTCTTTACCCTCAGTGCACCATCGGAGACGAACTGCATATCATCGCATGATCGTAATTAATTAAACAATGATGGAATTCCGGTAGGGAAGCGAAAGCAATCCTCGAAAACCTACCACCATGTGCCACCTTTGTCCACCATAAATTGCACTTGATCGTCGATATCGCTACGCCGATGGCTATTATCCATACTTGCAAGGGAACTATTAATGAGCTCATGTCGAAACATCTCAAACTGCGCACATTATTAAGGCCTCCACGATATATAGACAAATAAATAAAAAAAATAGCTGCCCATGTGGACATTAATGTTGTGAACCTCAATCTTGAATAAAATACTGCAGAATGTTTGAGTAACCTTCGGCCTTGAGCAGATAGTGCTCATTCAGCATGTTGAGTGCAAAAACCATTGTTGCATCATACAAACTTCAAACCCTCACATTTGGTATGGCCTACTAGAGAGCAAGTAACACGAAATACGGAGTGCGCAGCCCAAGACCGTTCGAAATTTTTATCACAAACATATCGTACCGGTAATGAATTACGGGTTTCTTGCGGTGTCATAACTTTTTTGCTCTAACAGGAAAATTTAAAGAAATCAATTCGAAGGGAGAGGAGATGTGATCAACTCCTAAATCCGACATCACTAGAAGACTTTCAAATTCCCGAACATAGGAATTTTTTTTCATGGTGAGAGAATCTATTATTAAATTATTTGACTCATATCTACAGGAAAATAGTAATAAAGGTCGGATAATTAATATGTTTGGCACCAAAGAAAACTTAGAATTTTAATGAAAAGTAACGAGTGGTTTATAGACAGCTTTTTCAAGGTTTGTCCATTCTATATTAAGCCAATAGGAAAGACTGGAGAATGCTGGATTTGCAGTAAAATATCTGCCCTTTGGCGGAACACTACGTATATGTATGTATGTATGTATGTATGTATGTATGTATGTATGTATGTATGTATGTATGTATGTATGTATGTATGTATGTATGTATGTATGTATAATGGTTATGTGCGTTTGTGTGAGTTGTGATATTCTTCAGTAATTTATTACGAAGCATGTTTACATGTTATATTACGAGTAGTAAGCCCATTTTCTCAGTTACTCGTATTTAAGGCACATTTAAAAATCTGGCGGTTTTTATTCAGATTCTGCAGTTTTCGAGATGTTAGCGGGTTTTCATTTTGCTCAGTTGGCAACACTGGTGGAGTTACACTCATAAAAGTGACTAGTGTCTTATTTGAGCTCAAATATATTGAAATTTAGAGTTCAGTGCATTACTTTTACAGTTTGTTATTCTGTTGATGTATCACAAACACTTATGGATGTGGTGGCCACCGATATTGGTGTCAAAACATGATGCTTGAGGCCTGGATTATAGTAAGTTCCGCAAGTTGAATAGCTTTTGTGATACATCGGCATGTTGATGGAATGTAAAATTAATGTAGGTAAACTTACGAGAATTTGAATGCAGCTACTGTTGTGAACGTTATAAGCTCACAAAGCGTTGATATCGTCGAAAATAATTCCTCAAATCTTATAATATGTGTAATGAAAATTTGTCCTTTTTTCTTCTCCACAACCTTTCAGAATCTACAAAACTCTTTTATTTACACCCTGTGGTGCGCTCATGAGAGAAGGATTTTATAATTAACTATCATTCAAAATTATCCCTGTGTTCGGCGTGGTGAACATTTTTTTGGAATTTTACACCTTGTCACAGTTTTAAAAAAATAGGATACGACATGGTGCATATTTATATTAGCTAGTATGACTGTCATTTTCTTATACAAATAAAATAGACTACTTAATATACAAAGTTTCAATCCTTTGCACTTATCTCATACATTACAACCGTAGGTACAAAATGAACTGAATGTGTATATATATATATATATATATATATATATATATATATATATACACAATGAATAATCAATTATGCTTTTTAACTTATTCTTGGTTACATTCTTTTAACACTTGTATAATGACTGATTAACGTTATTTAACAAGTAACGACTGCTTTACTGTGTTAATCTATAGTAATAATAAATCTGTAGCCGAAATTTGCTGGTAATTTTCGATTTTCCAAAAATAATTGGTCCTAACGTATGTAATTAACCGCCCTGAAACCGAAAATCGCTTTTTTGAAATTTTTGTTTGTATGTCTGTCTTTCTGTCTGTCTGTCTGTCTGGAGATTTGTTACCTTTTCACGCGATAATGGCTGAACCGATTTATATGAAAATTGGAATATAAATTAAGTTCGTTGTAGCTTAGAATTTAGACTATATAGCATTCTAAATATTTTATTTAGAAACTGGATAATAAGGGGGCTTGAATTAAATAAATCGAAATATCTCCCTTATTATTAATTTTCACGAAACATATTACATAACAAAAGTTTCTTTAAAAATAATTTCCGATAAGTTTTATTCTATGATAAATTTTGATAGGACTGATATATAATGAGATAAATGAGTTTCAAAATTACAATAACAACGCCATCTAAGGCGGTGTAATGAAATAAAAAACAAATAGCTTCGTCTATAAGGGGCCTTGGACAACGACAAACGAATGCTATGAAATATAGCCTACAGAGCGTTGCTTACGAGATTATACAAGCTGGCGCATAGCGCTTGAAATGCGGGTCTGAAGTGGTTCCCTCGTAATGCCAATTCCGCCGCTTGGAGCGCTGTTCTATACTAAATATTCATAGCAGAACACTTAAATGACATTGACATTTGGGACATTTATTTAAAGGACTCACCATTGCTTATTAAATGCTTCGTACAATATTTTATGGATAATAGACGTAATTTCCGAACTTCTACGTCTCAATTATATTACAATAAAAGGCTGTCATTCTTGTTATTAAAAGATATTACATATTATAAACTAAGGTACTACCTTTCTGTTGTTCAATCAATACGCCGAACCTTTTCGGAAATAATGAAAGAAACTTAATAAATTTTACATGAACACTGTAGTCTACCTATTCACATATTCATTTATTATTATTATTATTATTATTATTATTATTATTATTATTCCAATGAATTAAGGTACTGTATTATCTTCCATTTCCCTGACTTCATAATTTAATCATTTATAAGTAGGCCTAACTTATCCCTTTCTCTTTTAAAAATATATTGACGTTGAAGTGTTATGATTTTTACTAAAGCAAACAGCAGTCATAATACATGATTAGTACAAATGTGCGAATTTTCTTGCACAACTTGCAGCGGTGAAATAAATATCTAATAGGCCTGCTGATTAACCTGTTACTTACAAATGGCTTTTAAGGAACCCCAGGATCATTGCCGCAGGTTCATTGCCACCATCGGTCCCTATCCTGTGCAAGATTAATCCAGTAGTGTGTAGCAATAGCAAATGCTATGATATTTTATTATGTGTAAACAGTTTTTGAATTAGGAGTTAAAATAAAATTAATTATGAAGTTACACTGCAATATATATGATTAGAAATGGTTTTCGAATTTGACCATTTCCCAGAACATAAACAAATATCTCAGGAATCTCAGGGACAATATTTTTTAGAATTTTCTGCCCATAGGCACATGCGCATCTGCTCTCCCCGATCCTCATTTTATTTTTAGTAATGTCTGAATTTCGCTCCCCTGAGCTGTTTTCTGTCGTCCCTCATGACATGTCAATTTAATGAAAACATAAAGTAGAATTTCCGGTACACCATGCAGTGATAATTGTACTTTATCACAACGAATAATTGTAGTAATTATTATTTATTTATTTATTTGTTTATTTATTTATTACTCGTAATGTCGTAATAATATTTGATTTGGCTTGGAGGATGAGGGGAGTACGTTACACTAAACTCGGCATGCTCAACATTAAAATCGCATTGCTGCGTATGTTGTATCCAGTGACGTCGCCAGGATCAGAGCAAGGAGGGTGCGGATGTGGTACATAAAAATTCCAAAATGTTCTTTCATACACTTGCGCGCATACTATACATCTGTTTATTATTATTATTATTATTATTATTATTATTATTATTATTATTATTATTATTATTATTATTATTATTATTATTATTATTATTATTGCTCATCACATCCATTACGATACACTATGTGACGTAGTTGTTTTTTCACATCCACGAAATTGTTTGTTTGTTTTTGTTCTTCAAAATAATTTATGCCCAATATTTTGTTAATAAATTACCTTTTGGGGTGCGGAAAGGGGTACTCCGATTTTTATGGGGTGCTTGCGCACCCTTTCGCACCCCCTTAGCGACGTCCCTGGTTGTATCGTAAATAATGCAAATCGTATATGTGCCAATATTCAGCAGTAATAATTAACTATTTTCGTGGAATATTTCGCCACTATAAATGATGATGGTATATCATATTCTTTTCCTCGAATAACGCTACTGATTTCCTTAAGGCAAGACAAGCTGAGAACTATATTAATTTCATTTTGATGATGATGATGATGATGATGATGATGATACTACTACTACTACTACTACTACTACTACTAATAATAATAATAATAATAATAATAATAATAATAATAATAATAATAACAATGTCTGAAAGTAGCAGAAACCGGTAGTTCACTTTCAGCAATTATAAAAAATTAGAGGGAACGAAATCTGAAGGAAAAACACGGAACTGAAAAGAATCAACTTGCCAAAGTAAATAAACCATATGAACAATGTAGTTCGGAAGCAAAATTTTTAATTCAATAAATTCAGACTTTCGGGAAACAAAATTGTAAATTCCATTAAATGACGCTGAAAATCTGCGTACTGATATTTAACAAGTCATCAATAAATCTCAAATAAGACTGTAATATGCTTGGCATATTTATATTTTTCGTACTCGATCAGTAATGCACAATTAATCAAACTATTTTCACGATACACAATGCTTAGTAATGGAACTATTCATCATTTCTTAGTATAGCGAGGCGGACCTAGCGGCAGAAATTGTCATGACTCTCTGAGACCTACTCTCGATTGTGCTATGCGCCAGCTTGTATAGTCTAGTAAGCAACGCTACAGAGAATGTTTCTGTGTTTGTATGAAGTAATATCGGAAGATAAATTAAATGATTTGTATAATTAATTATTAATTCACCATTGGAAAGTGTAGTTTCTCTAGATGGACATAATGCTATAATGTTACTACAGTAACTTCTGAGTGAATCGAGGACAGGTAAGATTAAAATAGCTTCCTATGCACAGGAAACCTGATAGGCTATTCTGTACATTCGTTTCCTGTATTTTCTAAAATAATTTTTATTACCAAATGAGTGGTCTCTGGATCAAAATGATCGCATTTTAATGTTTTAATACAATTTAAATTAAGTAACATAATAAACGATTTATCCTTCTATCAAACACGAATGTTCCCTGGATCAAATGTCCTATTTTAATTATGCAATTACTTCATATTTATTTCTAACGGGTGCATTTCTAACGGGTACGGCAAGTATTATATAAATTCTGGTGGTAAATTACCTGGCTAACTAGTTTCGACGTGATTTGCGTCATTCTCCGAAACTTAGTGAGTTCAGCGCTATCTTCTGGTTTCTTGTTGTGATGGGATGTGTTCTTGATTGTGTCGGAAAGGGTGTGTGTTTTGAAATTCAATTGAGTGTTCAAGATGTGTTAGGGGTGTGTCTTTTTGTGTTTGAAAATTTCTTATTGTTCTAGAGTGTCAAGTTTCTGTTTTTTTTTTTTTTTGGCTCAGTGTATAGTATTTTCATGTCAGTATCTACATATGCTGTTGCAGTTATGATTGGAGTTGGTGACGTGTTCTGCGTAGGTTGAATTGTATGGTTTGTTTATGGCCGTGATATGTTCCTTATAACGTGTTCGAAATTATCTTCTAGTCTGTCCAATGTACAAGTCATTGAAAGTGTTCCATGATAGTTTGTGTACATCTGTTAAGTTATATTTGTTTGTGTCTTCTCTGTGTGTTAAGATGTTTTTGTAGTGTGATTTGTGTTCTGTATGCTATGTTGTATTTTAGTTTCTTGACAGATGATGCAATCTGGTATGTGTTTTCGTTTTCGTATGTTAGTGTGAATGTATTTGTTTTGTTCTTCTGTTTGTGTTGCGTTTTATTGTTTGCATTTAGTCTTTCTTCTATTAATTGGGGTTTCATCCATTTTCCTGTCTATGTATTTGATAGCGTGTATTTCTTCTTGTAGTCTTGTAGGCTCATAGGATTAGTCTGTGTATCATGGATACAACTGTCGCGTGTTTGTGTTGTGTGGGATGATTAGATGTGTTGTGTATATGTGTTACCGATGTAGTGGGTTTCCTGCATATTTTGAACTTATGTTTGTTGTCTGTTTTTGTTATTGTGATGTCTGAGAAATTTATGGATTTGTTGTTTTCTGTTTCTAGTGTGTATGTGGTTTTTGGTGTATTTTGTTTATGTGTAGGTTTTAAATCTGTCTTATGTTCTCTTTGTATGGTATTATATAGTCTATATATATATATATATATATATATATATATACAGTCACGTAGCTCAATACGTAGTAAATATGCATCCATAGATAGTTGATAACCACTAGGATCGCTACTATCGCCTCATTACAGACAATGCGAAATATTACCAGCACAGTCTATTGTTCCTAGGACCCTCAAAACTCAAGCTTCGTGACTGTATATAATAGACTGGTATTAGTATGTCGTCTACGTATCTGTGCCAGTATTCATTTTAATACAACCAAAGGGTTGTAATTAGCTACTGTGTCCCGCAAGTCTTTCCAATGGTGATTACGTGGAAACAGTATTGATCAAAGATAACGGAAATTATGGGGAGCAATGCTTTATGGAACGAAGGAAGGGTAACGTTAATTACCAATTGAAGCCCGTACAGAAATGTAGGTAACGCCAGCCCTTGTAAGACAAAATATGAAAGAAAAAATACTACATTTCCGGACAGATATCATTACCGATTCTATGGGCTAGATGTCTGAATTTGAAGTAGGCCTACATTCGACATCTGAAATTGATCATATACCTTTCATTTCCATATTTCTTTTAGATTGCTCTGTACGTTGTGAAAAACCAGATACAGTTATGTCATTACGCAATATTTGTAGATATTCCTAGACATTTTGTAAGCTGGAATGCAAAAATGTCACATAAAACACTCCTTGAAGTGAGTGAAACATTCGCCAAATAAGTTCTCAATTCATAAGACAAACGCAGAGAACAATTCTCGTGTTTTCAGTGGCTCAACAAATTAATGCAAGAGTAAAAGTACACTTTCATACTCATCCTTTCACAACAGTATTTTCCTGATTAATATTTCTAACTATTATGGCATCAACGTCATAGTCTTATTCTATACAGATAGTAACATTAATGATATTAATGACAGCTATGTCAATAATGTAACAATGACAATTATAATCGTCGACAGTAGAAAAGGAATATATTACGTTCGCGAAATTGTAATACATTATTATATCCCTCTATCATTCAACATATCTCAAACCCTACGAAAACTGTGAAGTCCGCTTTATTGCTTGAGCTACTGCTAAGACAAGAGTGGAAGCCTCCCGTTTGTCCATGGATGGGCAACTCGTGCTTATAAAGCGATAAAAAAAACCTTGAAAAGAGAAAGACAGAAGGAGCCAGACGCAGCAGGTACAAGTTGTTTGTAGTTTTGCTGCAAAAGCAGTTCACTGCCAAGGTGCGCTCTGGCGGCTCATGCAGGTGGTTGTGATATCTACTCCATGATATGAATTTCAGAATAACACATGATACATTACTTACAGTAATTTTAGACAGACTGTACCTAAACACACATAACAAAATTATATTATTTCCTAGCTTTGTAAATTCGTTCAGTACTGGAATTATAACTTTTTCAAGATACAACAAATATAGCAGCAACACTTATTTATTATTACACTATTTCTTATTATATGTCTTAAGTTATTTGAAACATAGAACGCGAGAATTTACAAGTCTTTATGCATTAAAGAGTATTCCTCTGTTCTTGGAAAGTCTGTATTCGCAAACAACCACAAATTCAAGAAAGTAATTTTTTACATGTCACGGAAAATGAAATAAACTTACTTCTGAGCTCTTTCTGTGCATTGAGAGCTTTTACTAATTCTTTCTTGTATCAAACTCTGAGTCAAGCACATACAGTATACAGGATGAATCTTCTCAACTTGCGGATTTGTAACTAGGCAAACCTGCATTTTACAGTCGATACTAAATCCAGGTGCTCACATCACATTCACCAGGCCGTCCGATAAGGCTGCGATGTTGACCTGTGCTAAACTAGTTATGTTAAAACATATGACAGAAGAACTATTATTAATCTGTTCCATGACAAATTATCCTTTTAACTACCATAAATAAAGACTACCTTCAGGTGTCAGTAGCATACTTGAACGTCAGACCTTCACCGCTAAGGGCCAGGGCGTACACCAGATCATGTCATGCCGAGCGGTACGTAGCAGTCAATTCGGCCGAAAGTTATAGGACGCAGGGGACTGTGTTTACGGTATAATCTGTGAAACGCCGGTACTGCATAACTTCTCAATCCGCAGGATGAGAAGAATGAGAAGATTCACACGTTATATGGAAGCGAAGAGTATATTTGGAAATTCTGACTTAGACAGCATTACTAACAGTTCGATTCCTGATTTCGCCGGAATCTGAGTAGCAAGCTGTTCTGTAGATTTATCAATTCAAGCTATAAACTTTCAGGATCTTCTATCGGCTGTAAGCCAAAAGGATTTCAGAAAAATCTCGATTCCTTGTCAATTGTCACTGTTTCTCCAAACTTATGAGTGAATTCTGCTGTAGGTCTTGAAATGGGGTCTTATATTTGATAAGATTTTCTTATCACTCTTCAAGATACTTTATAGTTAAAGAAAGTGAAGTTGTCTATGTTCTACAAATTTACATGATACTGCCACATTTCAAATTTATCCATAAATGCTCTTAGTTAGTCGATCATATGTCGTGCAATTCTGTAACTCTCACGGACAACGAGCTAACGATATTTGATATCAGTCTCACCTTGTTGATATCTCATTTTTACCTTTAGCTATTCTAAAGCAGATCTAGACAGTATTTCTTTACTAAAACCTTCACTGCGTTTATTTGTAACATAAAATGATATGCTTATGAATGTGTAATAGAACATAATGCAAACTTTACCTCGTTTCTTAATAAAAAACTCTTTCTCTTTCGAATCATCACTAAAGGGAAATAATCTGGGGATTATACTGTCTTCCACTTAAAACGAGCCACCACCTACTGCAGACGCGAGCGAACTTACGTGTAGCAAGAACCGCATACAGACACTACAGATAGTACAGAGTCCGTTCTACCAGCACTTAGGTTGTGTTGATTTTTTTGAGAGCACGAGTTGCCCACCCATGCGTTTGTCTCTCTTATGGAGTGGGCACTTTTATATCGAACACATTACTTATCTCTGGTTATATCTGTAAAAATAATCATTCATCCAAAGCGAACATAATAGGTGGCATAAAGTACTTCGTTGAGTTCTATATTCTATAGTATCTGGCGAGGTGAGATGTAAATTCACTTATGACCGTAAAATTTTGGTGGCAGCTGTATGTTTGGCGAGCTGTTTGAATCCATAGGTAACGGGCACATTTTTATTTCCGGAAATATAGTTATATCAGCTTATCATTGAATTGTATTGTTTTATAAGTGGAAATAGTTTACAATTTAGTGAACTTTATTTTTATACCATTAAGCTGAATCACAATGAAGGTAAAACAGTTAAACATGAAATTATATCACACTGCTGTAGAGGTTCTCTTCTTATTGTAATATCTGTGGATGACGTTTCTTATCCATTTCGTGAAGCGCGACACTTCAATAAATTTTATGGGGTATAATCCGTTGCAGTTCCACGGGCCGCCCATGTTCATTCCCCACTGTATGTCTCCTAGAACCAGCGGACCACCAGAATCGCCCTTTGAACACATGATGAAAAAGACAGTATTGAAATAAACAACTTCATCTTAGAAATTGTTAAAAATGTACCTGGAAATCTTGAAAGAGATTTGTGTTAAGCATCATTCTACCAGAAAAGTTGAAAGTTGGGAGACTTTCCTACGAGTTGAATTCTACCAGAGGCTAAGGATACCAAACTCAAGGCCATTCCAAAATGAAATAATTTTAATTTTATTAAAATCAATAATGAAAATAGCACTGAACAACAAGAATTTTGCTCCGACTTAAAACAATGTGTCCCTTATGATTTGATGTGCACTGAATACGAAAATGCATCACTTTTTTCATATCACGTAAGATTTTTCAGATATACTAGATTTCACTTTCCAATAAGCGCTCCACCAGGAAACGTCTGGCGGGGTTTGGGGATTGTAAACTAAAACAAAAGTAATGCATTTGATGAGTTAATGACCTATTTCTGGTTTATTATGGTTGTTGGCATGTTCATTCGTACTTCTAATAAATAAACAAAATTTGGCTCCTTCTATTGCGTAAATTTCATAACAGTTGAAAGTGATGTCTAGAGTCGTGTTTCGTGGTTAACTAGTTATTGTTACATGTACGAGCGTCAATATAATGTATAATGAGTGGTAGTGTTTAAGTGATTAGTTAATGACATAGTTTATATATAAAGAGTGTTAGTATGAAAATGATTAATTAATAACACAGTTGTCAATTTAGACCTAAAGCATCAGTCTTTGTGCCAACATAGCCATAATGTCACGCCGGCGGTGTATAAATTCTCCGAACATGTTTTGTTACGTGTGTGATGAATATACGACTAAATCCCAAAGAAAAATTATTTCACCTGTGATTAAGAAAGCACACGAACTGTATTTTAAATGCAAATTAGGAGCTCAGAAAAAAATTTTGTACCCCATACATGTTGTAAATGTTCTCGATATTTGACAGAATGGTTAAACGGCTCTCATCTTTCGATGCCATTTGCAATTCCGATGGTTTGGAGACAACAAAAAGACCATGTCACAGACTGTTATTTTTTTTTACAAAAGTTTCAAGCTTTACCTAAAAAAATACACATTCCATTGTATATCCAAATTTGCCCTCAGCCGTAAGACCTATTAACCACACCGTTTCTCTTTCGATAACTAAATCACCTGGACCTTGGACGAAGAATCGAATTCTTCCTCTAAAGCTGGACCTTCCTTCACTCCTGACTCTGATTCTGAGTTTATAGAATCCAAAAAGGACCATATTATATCATTATTGGAGTTAAATGACCTCATAAGAGACCTCGCTAAATCTCACGAAAGTCAAAACTGAACTACTCGTACTAGCTTCTTGACTACAATGATGGCACCTTCTTCAGCCTGACACTAAAGATCAGCTGACTCTTTGTTTGAGAAAGAACTTTCCGTTTCAGAAAAAATGGCTTGGCGCGCTTTCAAAGATGTTTGCTCAAATTTCTTTGCAAATTCTACGGAAGACAATTACATCGAACTTGTGGAAACCCTGTTAAGTGCATATGAGAAAATGGAGTGTAATATGTATCTCAAAAAACACTTCTTATATTCTCATTTGAATTTCTTTCCTCCTAATCTTGGAGAGGTAAGTGACGTGCATGGGGAAAAATTTCATCAATAAATATCTGAAATGAAAAATCGATATAAAGGAAGATCATCAACCAGCACGCTTGCAGACTAGTGTTCGTTCCTTGTAAAAGACAGTCCCGGTCTAGTTATAAATGGAAGTCGTCCAGAAAATCCGTCGAAGTGATAAGTTCAAATTCCGAGATTTTTTTTCATTATAAACATAAAATATTTTAATTGTTGTTGTGTTTTGAACTATATGACATCATTTTTATATCCAGTACTTATTTCTCAAGTATTATGAGGCATTTTGAATCCCTAGTGTGTTGTAATTTTATCAGTAGCAGTGAAATATTAAAAAGATAAGATTTTTCATTAAATAATCAATACACTTTCCCCGGAAATGGTACGTGATGGGACAATTTGGATTTTAAATTCGGATTTAGGGCACACATATTAGTAATATTCACATATTTTTATTTCGTAGCAAGACAAAAAGTAAAAATTTGTTGTTCAGCGTAACTAATCTCGGAAATATTCATAATTCATAACTTATTTATTTATAAATAGCATTCAAATTGGAAAAAAGTGTATTTTTCCTTCCGAATAACTCATCTTCTTCAATCTCACAGTATAATCGTTGTCTGCACAGTTTTTTTTTTTTTTTTTTCATATTCTCCTATTTCCATCAAAGTGATATTTGTTATAAATGTCGTAATTATTGAAAATATAATTAGTCTATCAACAACTTTAACATTCATCATCATCATCATCATCATCATCATTAGCAGCAGCAGCAGCAGTAGCAGCAGCAGCAGGAGCAGCAGCAGCAACTGGATTATCTTCACCATCAAATGTTTCTATTTCAGCACCACTCTCTTTATCAATTCATTCTTTCATTATAATCATAATCATAATCATCATCACTATAATCATCATCATCACCATATTCATATTCATTAATTGCTCTTTCATTGACTGTCAACCTCTATCCATCATCATTCTCTTGTAATTTCTTCGTAACCAACAGCATAATAATACCTGTATATTGCTCCCAAGTTCATTTATTATCATCATTAGCATCATCATCATCATCATTATCATCATCATCAACAACATTTCTTTCAATTTCGTCAAAATCTTATATTTTTATTTTCATTTCCATTAACACTATTCTCATCTTCATCAGTTCCTCTTAATCTCAGCAAAATTAGTTTTTCACATCCTATATCAACTTATTCTACTGTGGCTATTATCTTCTTCGTCAGTTTTTATAATCATGAACATTATCGTTGTGGTTTTTTTTTTATCATCATCATGAAGTCGCTTGTCCTTCATAGAAGCGTCTCATTCAGCTCAAATTTTGATGCTCAATAACCTCTGCAGTTCAAAACGTCGTTTAATTAAATACACCGTTACTACAACTTATTCAGTAGATTATTTTATAATATAATAAAATTGTTATTAGTAACTATATTCAAAAAAATGTTTGCTACAATAAATAAAATGTTAAAAGAATTATGTTGACAAATTCTCCACATGAGCACTTTCCTAACTAGAAAAATATTAAAACGGGAAACTATATATTTGCAAATCTTGTAAGAATGATGTCGGGTATGATAGAAGCCACAGATTGCCTAATCCTGATTTTGAGTTTCATCATGTCGTTCACTTTTCTTTCAAACAACCGATCATTCACATATTCCCACAAGAAAAAGGCCACTGGTGTGATGTGAGAAAAGTGAAGCTATCATGGGAAGAGGCCACACCGACCCACAAGATAGGAATATTTTATCCATAAATTTAAGTACATCATTACCCAAATGTGGTGATGTCTCATCTCGCATCGTCTGTTGTTGCATTTTTTAAAGTTGAGAAACAACATTCCTGAAGTTCAACAAGTGAAGATAGTTGCATGAGTTCACAGTTAAATGTTCCATGATTATAAGCGACTGCACACCTACCATTAATTCTAATCGGTAGAAGCATGTAGGTTCTCAGAGCCCATATTCTGCAGTTCTGTTATTTTCTTCTAGAACGATGAAATATCCCTTCATCACTAAAACAACGTTAAGCAAGAATTGATAATCTTCAAAATGTGAACACAAATTTGCTGAAGGAAATACTAAATTTCTTGAAAGATTTTCAACTTTTCAGCATTTACTTTAAATTATTTTTGTTTGTATACAGGCCTACTAATGATCTTTGTACTCTTTATTTCACACTTGATTGCTGTATTGATTTCCTTGGACTACCGATAAATAAATGATTGTCAAAGTTTCTGCTGAAGCAGCAGGTCCACCTGCTCTTCTCTGATGCAACACACCATTCGTACTATAAACTGGTTGAACCACCGTGCATAGTACTCTTAGGGCCGGTTTCACCATCCTTCACTAAGGTTTTAAAGATTCTTTAATGTAGGCTATTTTAGTTCATTAAATCATTTTTATATCTCACCAACCATCTTTAGCCTAATGAACCAGTATAACTATAATTAAATTTAGTGATAGAAATTTCCATCTTTAAATTTTTAATGGTTCATTAGTTGCAATATAGAATGGCGGAACATTTCGACATAGAATGTTATATCTGGAATTGCTCGAAAATTAAGTGTCAGATGGAAATAATGTTAACCATTTAAGAAACGATCATTTTGAAAAATTGAATGGCACAAAAATTCACGAAAGATACCGCGTCACGAAGATCGTGGTACTCAAAATTTTAGAAGAAATTGATCATAGGTTAGAATATCGTAAAAACAGCTGAGACAAAGCTGAAACTAGTCAACTAGGTAACATACAACTGAGTTTTTATTTTAATACATGAATGTAGTTATTATAACTACAGAAATATTAATAAATTAATACATAATGTGCATTCAAACATAACAAAACTTAATTCATATATTAACTTTCATTTATTAGAATTATATTATAGGCTAGCTAGCGATAAGATATGTTTGCACTGGCTTTGAAACAGAAGCGAAGGAACTGGATTCATGGAACTTATAATCGTTTTCTTTTCGGAAGAAATTTAATTTTTCAGCAGGATAAGCACCTCGCGCACACCGCCATAAACGTTCAAAGACAGTTCATGGAAAGAGGAGGATTGTCAAATATCGAGACAACCCACCTCAAAATCCAGATCAGTTGTGGGATAAGTTCTGGCTTCCCGAGAATATCTCGCTGAGGACCAGAACTATTTCCGCGTTCTGGTGGACACAATGCCCCGAAGATGCCAGGCAGTGATACACGCCGGTGGCATGTGGACAAAGTATTAGATCCACATGTGTATTTTTTAATTTTTCTTTAATTTGTTTGTTTATCTTTGTTTTATTTCGGGAAGAAAATTGATCTCCCAAGAGTTTTTTAAATTCACCTAGTGGAGCCAAAGTTGCGAAATAATTCGTTCCACTACAAAGAAAAAAATAAAAAAATTTGGAAAGGTAACGTATAAAAATTAGCTACGTTAATAAGAAAAAAAGTTCTCATCGAGAATCGAGCTCAAGTCCCAGGAATAACGAGCCAGCTCGCTACTGACAGCTGTAGAGAGCAGTGATGTAACCAGAGCGACGAGGCACATAGTTGCTAAGCTTGACGTCCACGGAGACAGCGCACATATAAACGTACTCGTGTAAATCGCGATCAAAATTTCAACATTTCCACTACCAAGAGACACAACAAAACTGTTTTCTAATAATGTACACGATTTGCGATATAGTAGACCGTGGTTCGTAGAAAGATGTTCTGATATAGTTATGAAAAATTCATAGATCGTACTTATTTATTCGTAATTAGCCATTACTTACTGTTCATTAAATGTTAAGAAAATTTAGTTGGTGAGCAACTCGCATTTTAGTGAATCGTTAAATATTTTAATGTTCAATAGTTAATGTTTCATTTAGAGTGATGAGATGGTCAAAGTGGCCCTTAGTGTGCATTTGGTAGATATTTGTCAAACTGAAGCTGGAAATGTCTCTTTAGGGTCATTGGTGAATTGCTTTGCAACAGCCATAAGCACACATTGCCTACTGCAGTTGAGAAGACATTAAGATCCTACATTGTTGAAATGCTTAATGGCATGATTCTGATCAACTGCAATGAAATTCTTTACACTATTTGTCAGATTCAGTTGATATTCAGTAACTAGGTGTCAATTTATCTAGAAATGATATACGTAATTATAAAATATTATTACTAGTAAAAGGGTAAATTAAACTGAGTTGTTTTATTGATCGCAACAAATGCTTGTTGATAGCATTACAAATAAAATCCATTTGGTATTACATTCTATAACCATGCGAAACAATTTAGACACGGTGTACTACTACAACTAAGTCTACGGTTTCATATGTCAGTTTATTCTCTATGATTGAAAAAAAAATATGAAAAAAATAATCGTTTTCAAATCTTGGAGTAGCTATCCATTCTGTACTTTTATCTAGTTTACAATTATTATATAGCATATCATGTGTAACACTCCTTGATAAATTAACTTAAAATACTTAATAGAAGCAAAATCTGGCAATTATTTAAGATAAATAACTTTAAACAGTAAGACATAGGGCAAATCCGGTAGTGATGCCGCGCCGCGGCGGGAGAGTTGCCGCACTTTTGAATTCTGATGGTTCAGGTTATTTTCGATAGATGACAGCACATTATGTTGTTAAGTCAGTTAAAGCAAGCATTATGAGTGGATGTGTTGAATATTTGTGGTGTTTTACATGAGTTACAACTGATTTAATGTGGCAAGTTTCTTAAATATGTAGCACTAAAGTTTTTGTTACCTTTCATATAAAGTGCCTGAAGTACTTCCTGTCGCAGTACTCGTGAAATTACACTGTATTAAAGGTTTCTAACATTGTTTCTCTTGACTTTACATGATGTTGCCACCTCGTTCAAAATTCATTATGGCAATTTTTTAGTGATGCCAGCTCTTCTCGCTTGTGGTGAGAGAGGAGACTGCAGTTTCACAGGTCCACAGATAGGCAATTCCGAGAAACAGTTGCCAGCTGTCACGGACAGACCTCGTATGCTTAAGTTACTTATGTGCATGGAAAGGATTTATACTAAAAAAATGTATAAATATTTAAATATATGTTCAGTTATTTTTATCTTAAGAGTATAATTAATATGGATCTAAACTTACCAAAAATGATCAATATTTTGTAATGTTTTACTTTCAATTTATTGAACATGAAATTCAAATAACATCATTTACTTCCTGCTACCAAGTCAAAACATTACAAAAGTGCCTTTCAAGGACTCGAAAGTGTATTCTATTGTCTCTGATGACAGATTTATATTGACTGAAAATGCGTTCAACATCACATGATGTAATGTTGACCGGGGATTTTAAAGTTCTAAATAGGTGCCTACAATAAGCTCTTTCAGTAACTCATTTAGGCTTCAGTAAACATTAAAAAGGCTGTAAAAGTATAGGATAGGAAACACTATGGATATTAAAACAAATAGTACTACAATGTTGACAAATTAGCGAATTGATTGGCAAAGGCGAAGAAACCAACATTAGAACTATACATAGTTGTAAACTAAAGGAAATAGCGCTTATCGGTGAAAATCAGTTTATAAGCAGAAAAAGAACGTTCTAAATCAATCGACATGGCGGATGTATACTTAAATTTCGGCACATGTTCAACTAGAATGTTGCAATCAACTAAATTTGATTTCCCAATAGAATATTCACTGCTGCACACAGTTCTTTCGGGCCCTTGTTCTTTTGTAACACTTTTTCCATTTTATACGCACTTTTCTCCCACATCTCTTGGCGATTCCTTGATTCTTTTTAACTCCTCCAGTAACGCCATGAAGTTTGGTAGAGATGCCGCAAGAATAAAGGGTTAGATGCCGCAGTATAAAAAATTGAAAATATATTTTTATAAATTCATAAATATATCGATCTTGAAGTTTATTCAATAAATCTCTTTAGTTATTAATTTACCTTGCTACTAAGTCGATCATTACTTGTAAAAATGGGGATAGATTTCTTTTTTACAGATTTGAGTACATTACAACACAAAATGCCTACTAAATGTAAAAGAAAGGGGAATGTGAATAGGGGTCACTGGAGTGAGGAGAAACAGTCGTTCAAAAGCTCAAGTCAAGAAAAGACTGGCCCCAAAAAGTTCAACAAGTGCTGGGAAAACTACGTACTTGCTTACAATAAACAATGATGATTGAATCGAAAGTAGAAAACGGTTTCATGTGCCTTGCTGTCCATACGGAGACAAAATATGTATCGATTGTGGTATGAAAAATGCACGAGTGTTACACCGCGCGATTAAAAAATCATTATTTTCAACTCTTAAAAACTAAATAGTCAACATCCAAATTATAAATAGGTACTTTAAGAACTTTAACTACCTGTAGCCTACTTAATTAGTGAATATGAATATCTTCAATAAATCAGACGTGTTATATTTCAATTTACATGTGTTTTTATATTTAATTCACAGCGCGGCGTCTCACCCTGAACAGACGCGGCAACTCTACCGACATACCTGAGAAAGACTCCTGGAATCCAGGTTTTAAATTTATTCTTCTTATATCCAAGAAACTTTAATTTCTACACCTGTTCTATCTATATATTATGAAAACCCATACATTAAATATATTGCTTCAGAATTTTCAGCCGTTTTGAACCTTTGGAGAGAAGGTTATAAATATAATTTTAAAAGTTTGGCATCACCACCGGATTTGCCCTACGTACGGAATACCGAAGACCATGTTTCTGCATCTGGCGTGCTCAAAATGTGTATTCACTTGAAAGTATCTAAGGAGATTACTTACCCCTACAGTAAGCTTCCTTCATAATTTGAATATTCAGGAAATGAAAATGAGGACCACAGAATTTGTGAAGTTTTACTTACACGGCAGGCATCCTTGAAGGGTATGTCAGAACTGGTCTCAGTGCCAACACATATCGTGTTAATGTCCACATAGACCCAGAAGTATATGCAATCCTGCATGGAGATCGTAGTCACATCCATGGCTTGTAGTATTACAGGACATATTATGTGAGGTTGCAACTAATAAAACACAAATTACACTCTTCAACGTGAGGGCTCTTATGGACTTATTATTTTTCAGTTATGTGGCTCAGTGCAAGAATTGCCTAAACCATACTTAAACTGAAAAGATTTATTGATGTCTAAAATTAGACGTTTTTTTAATTATAGGCTATGCTCTCAATTGGAAATTATTTTCTCATTTACTATCATCTAATATGTATTTAGTACATGTGCTTTGGCACAAATATAAATGATAAATTACAATCATTCTAAGCAGAACTCAGAGGCTTAAAAATGTCTGAGTTGGCAACTTTAGCACTGAGCCACTCAGTTCTGAAAATGAAACTAACGTTTAAAATTAAATGCAATCGAATTGGCACGTTTTCTCTCACACGTTTTAAGTGTGTCGTAACAATTCAGTTAATTTATTATTTATTATTTAATCGCGGTTGTTTAGCTTTAGCAATGATGGTTCAGCAATGGCTTATAAGCCGGTTCAAATCCAGCTATACCCTGAGTTTATAATTTGTATTTGGCAAGCATGTGATCCAGACAACACAGGGATTTTCTCCGGATACTCGCGGTCCCCTGTGACATCTTTATCATAATCAGCATCATTGTAACGGGTGTAATGTAGATCCGCCTCCTGTGCTGCACTCTTGATAGTCTTTGACGAACTAGGTGGTGTACACCTCTGAGAAATAGCTGCATCTATGAGAATGCTAGTAGAGTCGAGGAGAATAACTGCAAGTTAAGGAAACTCTGAATCTTTTAAATCTGCATGAACAATCATTTTTTTACATGAATAAAGCCTATTAGCATTGTTTCCTTGTATGACTTTGCTAAAAGAAGCACACTCAGGAATAGCTGGTTTATTTATTTCATTTTCCATAGCAACAATAGTGAAACAATTGAAAGAAAAGTTTATTCGAGAATAAAATAATCTATCCTGACTTTTGAATAACTCTATATAAAAAACATAATAAAATTATTAACTCCTAAATGATGTATTATAAGTATTAGTATATGGAAAGTACCTGAGTGAGGCCCCAACCGACGAATGTGGCTTTTGTTCCTACAGGCAGAGTTTCGCGAAACGCTGGTAGGTTAAGGGGTTGAATTGCTCGGCTATAAACCAAGGGGTGTCTCATCTGTGTTAATAAAGAGTATTAAGGGACGATAGTTAATTTTAAAAATTAATTGATTGTATTACTTTGAATACAGTAGGTCTTCGATTATCGTAGTTTCTACTTACTCTATAGAGCGTTAAGAAAAAAGCATTGTTTTCATGGGGCTTGCCTAATACATTGTAGAAGGTATATGGCAGGTAGGCGTTTCTGTGGCAACTGTCATTTGATGAAATAGCCCCATATACTCTATGCATTTTTCTTAACGTGGAATCCTCTATAGTTCGCTATTTAATACCATTAAATTCGATAATCTTAAAAGTTTTATTAATAGCCGCATTTGTCTAATCGTGTACTGGTAGGGCAGACTCGGCTAATTTCATAATACTAAGATTTTGGTGAGAAATAAGGTTAAAATTAAAAAAGAAAAAACAAGAGTGTTCTGGAAGTTGCAATTTAGCATTTTTACTTCAAATAAATTTATACAATAGTTACAAACAAGCAATACAAGTATACAAAACAATTTAGCATTCTAGAAGGGTTGGTATAATTTTGTGATAGTACAAGGTTTTTTTGTGATAGTCCTTACATTGAAAATATTTAGACGTATTCAATAAATTTTAAATTCCTCGTTCAGATTTATACCTACAATACAAACAATTAAAGTTCTTTTGGTAGGTATTTTGAAAGGCCTTGACATGTTTCATGAAACCACTGATACACCGAATCCATCTTCCACCTTGCTGGTTGTTCCTCGAAATTTCCTGAGCAAGATGGCAAGAGATCATTAGGCTTATACTTCGGCTTTTGTTTAAGCATAAATCTTCATTTGGCTCCTGAAGATGATGCAGTCTCGTTGTCTATCTCTTTTAACTCATTTGGGAGGCTGGAAATGTCATTCTCTTTGGTTCCTTCCTAGTCCTCGTCTAACTTGCCAAGAAAAATCGAGGTCTCTCTCCGGCAGTTTTCTTTGTTTTAAGACACAATGAATTGCCTCTTTCATATAAGTTATATTGTATTTATTTCCACATTTTACCTTGCAATTATCTGCCATCTGCAACATGCACGACTTGAACAATATTTCAGAGATGATCTGCATACACACACACAAATATTTTACGTCTAATGCATTCGGTATTTCTTCCACCAGAGAGTGTTATTATAATACATAAAATATTTTAAACAGAAAAAATGGCCCCGTGGAATGAGAAAGACACTAAGAAAATAACCTCCCAAAATAAGGCTGTTTCATAATCAGTGCACTAATAAACATATATTTTTCACCGAGAAGTATACAATGTCAGTACTTACCATTGAAAACAACTAAACCACAAATTATAGCAAAAAGTCTTCTTTTAACAAAGAAAATCGGATGGTGTGTTCACTCACAATTTTAAAGCTATTAATCTCGCAAGTCTTCAAGTAGCCTAATTTCCAAAAAATCCGCTCACGTCACTGCAAGAGCGTAGCGAACAAAATCCGTGTTATAGATAATACTTCTTGTACCATTAATACTAGGCCTATATCATCAAAATTACATTTGTCGCTGATATAATTTCGTGGTAAATTTAAAAAGAAATACCACGAAATTAGCCGAGTTTGCCTTACATTATTTCTCTTGGATGGCTAACATTTGCATAATGTTGAGTATCCAGTCACTCATCCATGTAATTCATTCTCTACAGCAGTGGTCGTCAGCACTCGCTGAAATGTGCAAAGGGTAAGTGGAGCCGTCCCGTGTGCCCCGTCGTGCAGCAGGAAGAGACAGAGAGCATACCCGTTACCAGCTACGAGTGCACCATGGTGCACTGTAGTTTCCGCGGGTAAGAGACGCTAGTCCCAGGGTGCTCTGTGCTGACGACCGCTGCTCTAGGGTCTAGACCAGTGGTCCTCAACTCAGAGGACTGTGTCGTCATCAAGCCTTGCCCGCTCGCCCTCTCGGCAAGGGAAAGTCGTAACAGGGCAGATAAGACGTTCAGCGGCGGAACCACAATATGAATTTACTGCATAGGTTTATGATTGTTTTCTGATGCAAAAAGATACGGGCTAAATAGAAATAACTAAATAAACTATCTTAACTCAGATATGCCTGAAATAATTTTTGCAACTTTTGTGTATTTTACAAATTACATTTAATGCAGTATATCATTGAAGTACATGTATTGCGCCGAAACATTCTTGTAAATGGTTTAGCTAGAAACAGGTGTCCTTTTAAAAGGACAATAGGCAAATGAGCATACATTGATGAAGAATTACATAGGTACTATGCTTATATGAAAGGAAACAATGTCAATGTTGTATTTACAATTATTATTATTAGTATTATTATTATTATTATTATTACATTGTTATTTTGTTTTGTTTATTTACTAGATTATTATTACTAATATTATTCTGAAGATTCATTCATTGTGGCTATATCCATTTTATACATTTTTATAATTGACATTACATACACAGCATCCTAGTAAATTTTAAACAGAAGGGATTTCCTTATTATAACATGATATCTTTGCAACACAATCAAAACATTAGTTCATTTTGATGTGGTATTTAGAGAATCAGTTAACATGTGTGTATGAATCAGGAAATTGAAAGAAATGTAAAGCTGCATTACATTTCTTACACATCAGAGACACCTTAAGTGACAAACTCTGCATCGAGTCTGTTTTTCCTATGATATGATTATGTGATCCATTCTGTCAAACCTTGAATCCACGTTTTTCACGTTAGATGCTCGGCCTCTTTTGCTAGTATATTCTCTTGTCTTGTATTCGTGAAGAGACAAAGTAACCCTTTGACGAAAGATCAAATTATCAAGTTTGCCTCTTTTGTATTATTTTGTGAGTCTGCCATGAATTTCGTTCCGCAACATCAAACATATGTGCAATTAGTGGATAGTACCATTTTTCCCTCTAATTTTTATGCGGTAAAGACTAATATTCTGGTGAATGCGATCAACATCGCCCGTCCCTTTGTTGTATATACAATAAATGGTATGGTGTTGTGTAACTGAAATTCTTTTCTTCTCTTTGCGAGAGAATCTTGTTACATGATGCAGAGGTTCTACTGCAAGCGCATTGGAAGCAACAACATTATTGCCGTTCCATTTTGTAATTATATATATATATATATATATATATATATATATATATATATATATTTTCCGTGACTTTTGATTCAAAGTAGCCACTGGGTTTCTTTTTCATTTCATCCTTTTTCATGCAGTTCTTCGTGCAGAGGTACGGTAGTAAAGAGATTGAAAAAGAGACAATTTTAAAATGTATGGGGATTTTCCTATTGTCCTTTCAAAAGGATACACAATGTTTCGTCATTGTAATGTCGCAACGAATAGATATCTCAAATGTATTATGGTGTCAAATAATTATTCATGTTCATTAGGAGTCACTTGATCTGTAACATCTTATAAAATAATTTCGAACCATAACAATATTTACCTTTCATATTTGACTGTCACGTCCACACTCCAAATTCAACAATGACCAGAACTCACATTACCACACTTGGCAAGCCTCTAATTAAGACCAGTAATAGTGAAGAAGTAAATGTAGAGAGGGAAATTTAAAACATAGACCACTGTCCTTCACTGTCCTTTTAAAAGGACAATAGGCAAATCTGGTTTAACATTATAGCCTATTTTCAACAAAGTTAGATGTTAATAAATGTATAATTACTTTCAGAAATATATTACACATTTCATGTTAATTATTCGGGTTTTGCATGACAATTACTGTAAATGTGTAAACTGCTTCTGTTAGGGAAAATGTTAAACAAAACACATAAAAACCCTAGCAATAGTAATGCAGAAATTAACTCCATTCAGTTCACTCAACACTGGCATTAGCACTGATTTTTCGGGATTTGTTTAATTCCGTTTTCCCTCAGCAATTTCTCAACGTTTGGAACTATTCTTTGTATAGTGCATAATCTGAGAGCAATTTTTAAGTTGTAATCCGATGCTTGGCTTCCATGACATGGCTTGTTTATCTTTATCATAGGAAAAAATTACTGTGCGCACAGATTGTGCATGTCTGTACACTCTTAGACAAAAAAAAAAAAAGTGACCGGACTCTTGAAGCGTGAATTTGTCTGAGTTCCGTTCGGCTGTGCGCCTGATACACAAGACTAAAATCAGAGTAGTAAGGATGAAACCAGCGAGATCCAAGAACATACTCTTATACCGGCAAACAACGGTTTGAACTGTGTGTGTGTCATAGCTCCGTGGTAAAACTCTGACTTCCCACACAAAAAACCCGGGTTCGAATCCGCCTTCGTATAAGTATATATATATATATATATATATATATATATATATATATATATATATATTTGTTTCGTTTTATTTTTTTCTCTAGCTAGAAACAAATGATACATTTATTAACGTGCACAGGAGTTTGGATTAGTTGAACATTTAAACAAAAACATTCAGTAATATCGGAGACTTCTTCCTAATTACCCTTGAATTAAAATAGATGTTCAGTTCTTGGATCTTCTCCCCTCTCCATAAGGAATATTGATCAGTTACTATAAATTGTACTATAAGTAGTAATAGTAGTAGTAGTAATAATAATAATAATAATAATAATAATAATAATAATAATAATAATGCAACAACCAGAATAATAACAATAATAATATTCATAGTATTACAAACACAATAATAATAATAACAATAATAATAGTAATAATAATAATAATAATAATAATAATGACCACAGATTATTCCGCCTTGCATTTTCAGAGGATGTCCAGTCACGGTCTGGGTGTTCTGTGGCGTCTCGATGGAAATCTTAATGCCCAACAATGCAAGGTCTTATTGGAAAATGTTATGCTTCCCTCTGTACGGATGATACATCCTGATGATGATGAGATCATATTTCAACAGGTTAATCATCGTGTTCACATGTACCGAGGTCATGAGATGGTTTTCAGAGAGGCCTTATATCAGACTGATAGAATGGCCTCCCTGTTCACCAGATCTGAATGTCCTAGAAAATGTGTGGTCGGAGGTGAAGAAAACTGTGAACGCGATGATAAATACAATACCACGTCGGCCGACCACAAAATATGCACTCTGGAACATTATCGAGGACGCTTGGGATCGTGTATCTTTACGTCGACAGTACCTGAGACGCCTGATCGCAACCATACCCCGTAGGATGCAAGCGGTTATAGATGCGGAGAGATTACATACCCGGTATTGAATTTTTTGTCTATTTTGATTTTGTTTATTGGTCTCAGAGATGTATTTCTTTATTTTGTTTAATACAAAGAAAAGGATTAAGTTTGTTTATTCCTATCCCAGAAGGATTTCTTTTACTTAAGGTTTATTATTGTTTATTTCTATCCGAGAAGATTTCGTTTAGTCTCTTTAAATGCAAGATACAAGGGAAAAGATTGCTATTATGTATCTAACTTGCCCTTTGTAAATATTAACTTTCTGGTAAATATTTCACAATACTGGTTATTATCATTATACAAGAAGTAAAAAATGAGAATGAAAAAAAAAAAACAAAGTGTAGACTGAGATTCGAACTCGAAACCTTTCGAATACAAGGCCACGATGC
The DNA here is from genome assembly GCF_040183065.1 of Periplaneta americana. NCBI lineage: Eukaryota > Metazoa > Arthropoda > Insecta > Blattodea > Blattidae > Periplaneta > Periplaneta americana. The sequence continues at coordinate 71,910,389 of NC_091130.1, read as the reverse complement.
TACCGACTATGCGAGAGAGACAATGACTTTTTAAGAAGCATATTATATAATTATCATATAGTGGTGGCAGTAGAGTATCGGAAACATTTACGACAGAAGAAATTCATCCGCGTGTGTATCATGCTCTGACGGATGCACCCGAAGTCTTCCGAATCGGACATAGAATCTGGAGCCAGGTCATTTTTTTTGTCTAAGAGTGTACAATCGAGGAAATCTAACACATGGAAAGTTCATATAAAAGTTAGATAAACTTCTTTTGTTTTGTTATTTGTCTCTCAATTCACTATTGTAAAGTAAATCAATAAGTTCCAATTACAGATAATAATCGAAAATCAAATTAAACATTTTTCTAGTCTTTAAATCTCGAATCAAATTCCTGGCGCAGATAGCATGATGTGTGAATATATCCTTCGAAATCCAAAGTCTTAAGAAACTATCATCATTTAATTCGAGAAAAATTCGTTCCGGCACCGGGAATCGAAACCGGGACCTCTCAGCTCTGCGCGCTGAGTGCTCTTTCCAACTGAGCTATGCCGGGAAACGATCCACTGTGCCGGCCGAACTCCTCTCGTAATGTTTTACGGCCTTATTACTTTAGACAATGTAAGTCATACATGCAGGAGCGCATATTTAAATGACTTTATGGCCATATTCAATCTCTGATTGTGACAACTACTAACAGTGCTAACGAGAGGAGTTCGGCTGGCGCCGTGGATCGTGTCCCGGCATAGCTCAGTTGGAAGAAGAACTCAGCGCGCAGAGCTGAGAGGTCCCGGGTTCGATTCCCGGTGCCGGAACGAATTTTTCTCGAATTAAATGATGATAATACACATTGGCTACTTCATAGTAGTCGTGTAATATTCAATGAGGTAAGCGAGACCTTATATATAATAAATATGTGATGTATTAACTGTTAGCATTTGTCACAAACTGATGTTGAATATGGCCATAAAGTCATTTAAATATGCGCTCCTACATGTATGACTTACATTGTCTAAAGTGCAGGTAGTAAGGCCGTAAAACATTACAACGAGAGGAGTTCGGCCGGCGCCGTGGATCGTGTCCCGGCATAGCTCAGTTGGAAAGAGCACTCAGCGCGCAGAGCTGAGAGGTCCCGGCTTCGATTCCCGGTGCCGGAATTTTCTCGAATTAAATGATGATAGTGCACATTGGCTACTTCATAGTAATCGTGTAATATTCAATGAGGTAGGCAAGACCTTATATATAATGACTATGTGATGTCTTAAGAAACTAGTATGCCTATATCGTTGTTAATTTTCAAAAATGTGCTTTAACGTATCCTTTTAGTTAAGCTAGCGTTCCATAATTAGAGATGGTTTCATATTAAACGCCTTCACTCTGTCATATATCTGTGTAATAATCTTCTTCTTATCTTGTAGAAAACAATTATTTAAAGCACTCAGATAATTCCATTAAGACGGCAAATTCACAAAGCCATTTTTTCCGTTTTCCACTTATGATGCAAACTTCTCTTTTCCTCGTGAATGATAATGTGACTTAGTCACCGCACTCTACTATAATATGACAGATCGCCATACTCACTATTGCATTTGTCAAGAAAGACTTAAATTGACGATGAGTGAGACCTTTCGATATAATTGTGTTGGTGGTTTTTTCAACTAGGCTACTTCCATAACAACATTTTTTTTGTTTCGCACATGAATTCTGTTGGTGTATAATACAGTGAATAGAAATAACTTCATGGGATAAATTAATTCTTTTCATTTCGTTCCTTAGATTTATTATTACACCCGTTTTACTTCCAACCAGTCCACACCTGTGGAGTAACGGTTAGCGCGTCTGGCCGAGAAAACCAGGTGGCCCGGGTTCGATTCCCGGTCAACCCAATATGAGCAAATGTTGGGTAACTTTCGGTGCTGAACCCCGGACTCATTTCACCGGCATTATCACCTTCATCTCATTCAGACACTAAATAATCTAAGATGTTGATAAAGCGTCGTAAAATAATCTAATAAAATAAAAAATAAAAAAACTTCCAATCATGGAAGGAACACCTTTGGTTGCCAAGAATACAAGTTTATTCCAAGGAAGTCCAAAATATTTTCGATTCAGTAAAATTGTGATATTAAACAACTTCTAGCTCATTTTTCTTCAATTGCTGAATTTAATGCTGCACGCTCTTCACCTTGGTATCTGTCATATTCGTTACTATGAGTTGTACAATGTATCTGTAAGTTGTATTTCTTCAGTGTGGCCTACGTTTCGAAGTGTTTTCTGCGCCTCACATCTCTTGTTTGAATGGATTGCAAGAACCGCCTCTGTTCACTACAAGACAGTCACAAACTGTTCCTCTGCCCGCTACAGAAAGCACTCATCAGCAAAGCACTGCTCGCGCCTGTTCATACGCGAGTTGATGATCATTGGTCTAGACTAACGTCCTTGTTACACAGGCGTATAAAATTATGTCATCTATTAATTTTAATGTCAAAGTCGGCAAAGAAACATGGTGTCCGTTGAAACATCCAATTTGGTGTTTATTTAATTTTACATGGTTCAGCTTGTTATGTTTTTCTATTAAAGGCCTACAAGAATTAAAATGTATGTAACTATTTTTATATTTTATGCATTTACTCTAAAACGGAATCCGGCGAATTAGTCACAAATTACCGGTCACACGGGGAATTCGTCACACATTACATATCCATCACACAATTTGTACTTTTGTATTATGAAGTCGTTACCATACAGTTCGTCATATCTTACATTTCTGTCATCAAAAAATGAGTCATGCATTAAGCATTTTTCAACACACAATATCAAATACTCTATGGTGTACCCGTCATCGCGCAATTCATGACACTACTGTATTTATATTGAAAATTAATGATTGTAATTAATTAATTTATCCTGATCATTTTACGCATTTAATAAGGTAAACATTGGTAATTTCGTGGCAGTGGTTATTTCGTGATACTTTTTCTTTGCTTTTTCGTGAACTAACCAATGGTGTTACGAGATTCAAATTTCCGCCAAGGGATTGCATATATTGTCCGGTTTCCAGAAACATACAGCTACGCTTTGTGTGAATATTGTAGCTGCTTCAGTGAGCTTTTATGTTTGGAGAGAGCAAGTTAGCGTCGTCTTCTCAGGCGTACAAATTTTGTGGATGTTTGTAATTACATTACAGGCTTATTACTAAAGGTAAGCATATGATATTTGGTACAATGATTTATTATATCTTAATGAAATTTTAGGAAATGCTTTTGGAATTTTAGATACAGCTGTAGTCGCCATATAGCCTTAGCTTTACTGATGGAAATCTTAGCTGTTTGAGGAAAAATTTTGTTGAGCATTAAGCGTTATATTTTATAATATTTTAAAAATTGTATTACAATACGAATTTTAGAAGTCTGAAGATAAGATGTGATAACAAAAAATAAAAGGGGGACGCAATGGGTTCAGTGTAGCTTCTGTTTGATTTGTTATCACGCTAAATGCCAATGATAAGTGCTAGATGACTTACTTGAAAGAATTGTGACAGAAGATGCAACATGGCTCCAACAATTTGGACCGGAGACAGAGGCAGACAATGCAGTGGCATCATGCAAATTCATCAAGGAAATAGAAATTCAAAAGTGCACCTTCGGCAGGAAAAGTTATGGCTACTGTGCTTTTCGATTCAGAAGGACTCTTGCTTGTGGACATCATGCCACATGGAACCACCATTAATTCTGACGCGTATGTGGCAACTCTCAAGAAACTTCAAGCTCGACTGAGTCGTGTTCGACGACATCGGGTGAAGCAGGATGTTCTGCTATTGCACGACAACGCACAGCCATATGTCAGTCACAAGACCACAGACCAGATAAAAAAATTCGGATAGACAACACTGAAACATCCGCCTTACAGTCCTGAACTGGCACCGTGCGATTAACATTTCTTCGGTAAACTGAACGAGGTTAGAAGATGACTCCTGTGTGCACACTGCTAAAGAGTGGCTCAGACGTGTTGGTCCAGACATTTACCGTGCTGGTCTACAGACCGTCGTTCCTAGGTTACGTAAGGCAGTTGAAAGGGACGGGGATTATGGGGAAAAGTGACATTTTGTTCCTAAAGGAACATTCTGCTACATTCTGTGAAAATAGCAAAGCTGACGGATAAAAATATAATTTTTAAACAAATGTTATACATTAATTTTGGAGTTACCCTAGTAATATAGGCTATAGTAAAGTCCGTAATAAAAGTATTCACCCTTTCAGGGCAAAGAAGATCCTTTTCAATTTCAATTTTTACTTTGATTTCATTCTTATTATGTGTTGGTATGTATTTCTATGTTTTCTTGTTATGAATATTAGACAGAATTACTATGTTTGAAGTCTTGTAACAATAAATGAGAATTTCATTTGACTTCAATGAATTTTTCCACAATTCTTCTACCTCTCACGAAATCATCAATGTAATATCACGAAATTACCAAGGTTATCACGAAATAACCAACCTTTTAGCTTAAGTTGTAAAAGTGGTTTTTGGCACTTGTTCAAGAACGTGTCCAAACTTTTGTGTCTCCAGATTTGTACTTCAAATTATCATCTTTTAGATGAAAACATCGGAATAAGAATATATTTACACATTTGCATTTTAAATTAATTTTCATGAAATTATCACGAAATTACCAATGTTTACCCTACATAATGATTACATAATTTAATAATTCTGCAGGGTCCACTAATTAACAAATTATTTGCATAATCTCAAAAATTATTTATTGGTTTAATACTTCTAGTTTGACAGTTTAATCGTTTCTTGTTGAACATGCTGCACGATGACCCATAAATTTAGATTGAAAAAAAAAAAAAACAGAACGCGCCCGAGAGAAATTGATTCACTAAGATTTTATATATAATAATATAATTAGGGCTCGGATTTTTTGGTGCTTAAAGTCGAGAAAATATTAATTTTTTATGTGCTAAAAATAGGGAAAATGTGACAAAAAAAATATTTAAATATGTTTCAATCATTTTATGTGATTTTAAACAATATGCAGTATTCACCAGTATAAATTATGCTGTCTCGCCAAGTGCTTCAGAATTACAGTGCACAATGAGATTCATCCTCAAGTTGTCCATCACAAATTACTGACGATTATCGCGGAACACTGCCTTGTACTGGAAGAAAGAGCACTCTGGCCATTGAGAAACAACATGCTCTTCCTAGAGACATTTTTATGAATGGAAACGAAAACAGAGGTAGCTGATGCAAATTACGCTTTCAGGAATAACTCCCTGTAAAGTTAATTTGAATAATTTCTAGGGAAAAATTGTTCTGGGGCCGGGTATCGAACCCGGGACCTTTGGTTAAACGTACCAACGCTCTCCCACTGAGCTACCCGGGAACTCTACCCGGCACCGATCCGATTTTTCCCTCTATATCCACAGACCTCAAAGTGGGCTGACAACAGTCAAGCAACCAACATTTGAGTGCACACTAACTCTGTGTGACTTTAAATTGTGGTTTTCTGTTACGTACAGTGACGTCTTTTATGCAAATTACACTTTCAGGAATAACTCCCTGTATAATTAATTTGAATAATTTCGAGGGAAAACCACAATTTAAAGTCACACAGAGTTAGTGTGCACTCAAATGTTGGTTGCTTGACTGTTGTCAGCCCACTTTGAGGTCTGTGGATATAGAGGGAAAAATTGGATCGGTGTCGGGTAGAGTTCCCGGGTAGCTCAGTGGGAGAGCGTTGGTACGTTTAACCAAAGGTCCCGGGTTCGATACCCGGCCCCGGAACAATTTTTCCCTCGAAATTATTCAGAGGTAGCTGATGTTTATAAAATTATAATTGCTACCTAAATCAGCGTTATGATAACTTACAAAGCACTCCTAAATGACATATCAGTGTTTATGTGTGTCAGTTACAGTACGATTTTTTAGTGATGCCAGCTCTTCTCGCTTGTGGTGAGAGAGGAGACTGCAGTTTCACAGGTCCACAGATAGGCAATTCCGAGAAACAGTTGCCAGCTGTCACGGACAGACCTCGTATGCTTAAGTTACTTATGTGCATGGAAAGGATTTATACTAAAAAATGTATAATTATTTAAATATATGTTCAGTTATTTTTATCTTAAGAATATAATTAATATGGATCTAAACTTACCAAAAATGATCAATATTTTGTAATGTTTTACTTTCAATTTATTGAACATGAAATTCAAATAACATCATTTGCTTCCTGCTACCAAGTCAAAACATTACGAAAGTGACTTTCAAGGACTCGAAAGTGTATTCTGATGTCTTTAATGACAGATTTATATTGACTGAAAATGCGTAAAACATAATATGATGTAATGCTGACCGGGGATTTTTAAGTTCTAAATAGGTGCCTACAATAAGCTCTTTCAGTAACTCATTTAGGCTTCAGTAAACATTAAAAAGGCTCTAAAAGTATGGGATAGGAAACACTATGGATATTAAAACAAATAGTACTACAATGTTAACAAATTAGCGAATTGATGGCAAAGGCAAGGAAACCAACATTAGACTATACATAGTTGTAAACTAAAGGAAATAGTAATTGAGTGTCCACCGGTACTGTCACTTAAAATATGTATACACCTGAATGCATTTAAAACTCCACAAAAATTGTTTCAACTGTTAAAACCATAATTGGCTTCGCAATAAAGTCTTCTCTAAATGTTCTAGAGAAAAATTTTAGCGCTTATCGGTGAAAATCAGTTTATAAGCAGAAAAAGAACGTTCTAAATCAACAGACGTGGCGGGGGCATACTTAAATTTCGGCACATGTTCAACTGGAATATTACAATCAACTACATCGGATTTTCCAATCGAATATCCACTACTGCCCACAGTTTTTTTCGGGCCCTTGTTCTTTTGTAACACGTTTTCCATTTTTGTAGGCACTTTTTCTCCCACACCTCTTGGCGCTTCCTTGATTCTTTTTAACTCCTCCAGTAAAGCCATGTTTTCTTAGATAGGTTTCCATGAACCTTCCAATTCTGAAATGACTGCCGCAAGAAACGTATAATGGGACCTAGTGTAAGCCAAATCACGGTGGATGGAGGGATCTTAGAATAACTGGTTTGTCGAAGTGACGCAAGCAGCATCCTCGGGTACATTTTTTATATAACTTTCTGGATCTTTAAGAAATATTCACTGTAGTATTCTGCTGTTTTTAACTATGTACCCCATCGGGTAAGAACTGGTTGAGGTGACAGAGGAATATCTGGGAGCTCTTCTCTGAAAGTCTGTATCCTTGACAATGACTTAACAAAATTTTTCTTCATTGTAGAGATTAATTTATTGACCCTAGGAAATTCTACCCTATAACCATCTGTGTAGGCGAGCAGCACTTTGTTTTCTTCAACATTATTAGTACTTTCAGTCCATTGTTGACAAATTGTGCAATTGTTTCCAGGTTTGTCTTAGAAGTTGCTGTGTGCATATCAGATAAGTTCGGGCTGGCGCATCTGAATTCAATTTCCCGACAACTAAATTCGCTATGTATCGACCAAGATCGTCAGTCGTTTCGTGAACTGATACCCAGGTATGTGAGTGTCCAATATCTTGTCGGATTCTGTTCATTGCGTTACAGTAGAACTCCGATTATCCGTCACTCTATTAACCGATTGACGGATTATCCGACTGTCTATTTCTCCCTCTTCTTTTTTTTATTTCAGAAATAACATAACTTGTATATAAAATGTCTTACACGAGTGTCAACAGAAAACGCGTTGTGCCAAATATCGAAAAAAGTGTAAATAATTGAATGGTTTGGGAAAGGAAAACTGTGACTTATCACGCATCAGAATACGATATTGGAGTTGCAACTGCGTGATTTAATCAGAAACAAGGTTAACGTGTAAAAAATTATCTAAAATCTACAACATGAGACCTCCATTATTCCTATTTTTTCCTTAGACATTCATTACATGAGATTTCTTTGGCCCTTAAAACTCGTTGTTGACAATCAGACATAAATTAATAGACTTCTGATCCACTACCTAGCGAGTTAAATACAAGATCACGGAGGAAATTACAAAATCTTTCATGGTACGGATTATCCGATTTTTTCGATCAACCGTTCAGTCCATCCCCTTCACTACCACGGATAATAGAGGTTCTAGTGTATTTTATGTTGAATCCAAGTACTTTTGCGCACCGTTGACTCAGAAGGGTAGGAATATTAAAAAAAAGCTTTGAATTTTGGATTTTCTAGTTTCCGGAATGAAATGTTAGCCACCACAACGGAATGACGAAGTCACTGTACGACTGATTCTTTTTGATAGATTCTTCAAGTGATTGTGTCAAAAGAGTTTAAGTTTAGATTTGTGTTCGGCATTTGCCTTATGTGACGCTCATTGTATATGACGAATTAAACGGGAATTTTTAACACTCGAAACCAAAAAGAAGAATCCAGTGCAGATAGCAAATTATTTGATAATTAATAATTCAGATAATTTTAAATTAATATAATCTGCTTACATCATTACAGTATTAGGCCTAACGCATTCATCTAATAATGTCGTGAAAAGAAAATCTTAACTCTGAAATTGAATCAAGAAAAAATAAAAGACAACAACTAACGTCTTTGTTGTATGTTTGGCACAATATAATTTTCCCATCTGTCGAAAAGTTCGGAAATTCTTGAAGCCACTTATACGGCTTGGTTTGGAACTTGCTATTTTTGGCATTGTCATCACTGCACTGACATAAAAATTGAAGTCAACTAAAGGAAAGAATGTTACATGCAGTTGGATATTGAATTTCGAAATCCTTAGCTTATTTAAATTACCAAACTGTTTTGATTGTGCCCATTGTTGTCACTAAAACTAGGCAGATTCAGTCAATAATAGAAGCGCTCTTCCATTCAGAGAGAGAGAGAGAATAGAAGAAGAATGACTTTTCAAAGTCATTGTTGTAGTTTCTAGAACGTAGAACGTCGATTTTTTTTAAATATCACTTCACAAAGGTGGGGGGGGGGGAATAAAATTTCGCTGTCTATTTTGAAATAGAAAAAATAGGTAAACACATCAAAATAGGCGTTTTAGGCACTCTCAAATAGTATTTTTAAAGTGTAAATGTTCGTGAAACGTGTAAGTACTAAGTACCAAAGCCATACATTATCAATAGAAAAATAGTTTTTTTTTCTGAAAGATCTGCGGTCTTGACTAATAAGCAGGGAACGGATTTATATGGACTAAAAATATATGAAATATGTAAATATATATGTAGTTATTTTTACCAAAATATGGAATTAAATATGGATTTTTACCAAAATATGGAATTAAATATGGACTTAAAATTATAAAAAAATGACTATGTACGTTAAATATTGGTACATTTTAATCAAACTAAACAAAAAATATAATGGACGTACCTTATCTTCCAATGTAGTTTCAACAAAACACAATTTTTATTGTCTGTTACCATAACAATAGGTTACAAACATTTCTTTCAAGTGCTGAAAAGTGAATCTTCTTCTATTGTCTCTGAGGATAGATTTATACTGACTAAAAGAGCGTTCGACGTCACAAGAAGTAACTGGTACATAATTCAATTTCACAATGTCTGCTGGGGATAAGTCCAAGTTAATCTTCACTGTTGATTCACCACTCATCACAGCAACAACCTTTTGTAGTTCTTCATATCCAGGGTTTTTTGAAAGTACAGTGTCCACCTTAGCTCTTACTGCATCTGCAACTTTACCTCTACCACGATTCAGTTGTTCCACAGTACTATTTATAATTTCAAAACTTTCAGATAGTGAAAGGTGCCTATTTTGGAGACTTTTGAGCGTTTTTATGATGCATGAAAATGTATGCTGAATGTGAGCTAAGTCATTCTTCACACTTATGTCACAGGTAACTGTTTTCGCAGTATCAATTGAGACTGCATCTTCAGAGTCCAATGCAAGGAGAACATTGTTAATAGAGTCTATATGTTCGGCATAATATTCAACTGCTTCTAGCCATGTACCCCATCTAGTTAAAATTGGCTTTGGTGGCAATGGAATTTCAGGGTACATTTCTTTCAACACGTTAACTCTACTGGGAGCTCTGAGAAATACTTTTTTCACTGATGAAATCAACAAATCTACTTTAGGGAAATTGTCTCTGACCACTTCTGCCACACGATGAAATGCATGCGCCACACAAGTAAAATGAGTCAATTTAGGATATACAACAGATAATGCTTGTCCAGCTTTGACCATATAAGGGGCAGCATCGCTAATAAAGAATAACACATTATCGTACATAATACCCTTTGGCCACAGGATACCCATAGCTTCGTTGAACAGTTTAACTATAGTTTTGTTATTGCACTTTTCTAGAACATCACAATGTAAAAGAATTCGTTCAGAATATTGTTCACTTAACAAACCGATAACTACATTACCAACAAGTCTACCTTCTTTGTCGGGAGTCTCATCAATGGAAACCCAAATTGAACTATCTTTAATTTCATCTCTTATCTTCTGTATTGTCTCATCGTAGATGGATGGAGCATACGTCTTCCTAAGTGTTGACTCATCCGGGATTGTATGTTGAGTATATTTTTCAAGGAATTCCCTGAAGACCTTATTCTTTAGTTTGTAGAGAGGAATATCAGCAGAGATGAGAGAACGGCACAGGTCGATGTTAAACTCAGATCTTACATTCGATGTTGTTGGTTGTGTTAAAAACAATTGTCTCTGCTTGGAATTTAGTTGTTTGTTGGCCTGATGTTTACTAGTTGTAATGTGTTGTTGCACCAGGAACTTTTGTGTAGATGATACTGCACACTGACACAAATTACAAAATAATATTTTATTGTCAGTTGATAAACCATCTTCTTTAAATTCTGAAATGTAACTTGTTAGTTTTGATTTTAAATTGACTGAATGACGTACTTTCGGCATATTTACCGTCTTTATAGTATGATTTACAAAACTGAACCTATGTGTACTCTGACTGGCATTTAACTGTTGAGCTGCACAACTGAAGTCTGTTAAAAATTTTAAATTAAATTAATACAGTTTTGTAACTTACTTTCCCATTGTTGATAGGACTGCTAATTTTCAAATAACTCTGATGTTAAAGGGATTACTGAACATGTGTTTAAATCTCTATTGTTGAAATGTATTTTTAAAAGTTAATGGAATTTTGTTTTGTTTTATTGTTAAACCTAATATAATATGGACTGTTTTATATGAAATATGGAAAATATATGGAAATTAACGAAAATATGTACTAAACTCTAAAATATGGAAAAATATGGAAAATAAAAGTAGGATTTTTCAACCCTACACATTGTGAAACATAAAGATAATGCAAAATATAAATTATATTAGCTTTATAAGTAAATATGTATTTACATATAAATCCTTTCCCTGCTAATAAGTAATAAAAATTTCTTAAATGATTCTTGAGATGTAGGCTACATCAGTTACAAACTTCATTTGATCTTGTAGTGTAGGCTTTCACGGCCGGAGTCTATAGATCTAACTTAGATTCATTTTCCGGGCTGAGAGGCCGTGGTCTGTTGGTTGATTTTCTACCAGACGTTTCGTCTGCAACTGCGGTAGACAAGATGTCTAGATCTATAAACTTCGTTTGGTTTCCTATTGTTGAGAGTACAGTTAATTTTAAAATAAGAGAAACCAATTTTAACAGAATTACCGAAGACTCTATTGTCTAAATATATTATTAAACGTTTGTATTTAATGGAATTTCACAATTTTTAATTAGACTTAATATGGACTGTATTTAGTTCTGTTTAATATTTTAGAATATAGAAAATATATTGAACTTTATTATAATGTACCAAACTCTAAAATATGAGAAAATTTAGAAAATAAAAATAGCATTTTTCATCTCTACACATAGTGCTACACAAGGATAATATAAAATATAATCTATATTAGCTTCATAAATATATGTGTATTTACATAGAAATCCATTCTGTGTTTATGAAACTCATACATTTACATATGAATGCAGCATACATATAATATTGGACTTCAGTACATAACAACATAAATATGTGCTTACCTCCAACAATGCTACATCGAAACTAGTTCTGTTATGAATCCTGTACTGTCGATGCACTCTTATACCCCGCACGTCTCTGAAAATAGCGTTTTTATCTTCCCAAATGTAGAACCCAGCCTTTACAACGATATCGTCACGTCTCCTTAAAAAAGAAAGAATTATTATTATTATTATTATTATTATTATTATTATTATTATTATTATTATTATTATTATTATTATTATTCAAAACATGGTAAGAACATGTAATTGCGATAACACTTATTGGTTCATTACAGGATGAGCAACTTTAAACTTTACTGGTCCGCTTTAGCTAGCTGTGCGGACTATTATGTCTGCTAGTCTTTGCTGCGCTACGATCGGTGCACACATCCGACATAATATTTTGAATAGAAAACATGTCCAATTCTAATGTGAGTAAAAAGAAAAGAGTTTTTTTTTTCTTTGCCTTCTCATAACATTTCCTGGTGTGATTCTATACAGCCGGCCAGTTTTAAATTGCTCATTCTACAAGTTTCATGAACTTCGAAAGAATTGTGTTCTTCTAACGTTGTAACTGATAATAATTCTATTTGTGGTTTATTTCTTGAATTACCGCTCAAGAAGCAGAACTAATTTAAATCATTTTATTTTATTTCGCAAAGATTGAAACGAGCTTTCGTGTTCCACATTGCACAATTCAGGGGCGGCTTTTGGGGCAGTGCCAGTGTGCCATGGCACCACCAATGAAAGAAACAAAAAATAATACCCTAAAAAACAGTTGTAATAATTTATTTCTACGTATTTTATTCCAATTTCATTTGAACGAGTGCGCGCACAGATCGGGACGCACTCTTGCAGAGTTTTTTCGAACGTTGGAGCCAGTTCTCTGTGGCACCGGGTAAGCCCATATAACACTGTACAAAAGGCTACTGGTTTAGTTCATATGCGGTTCTTATGGTGGAGACTGAGCCGAGTTCAATTTGACTCAGTAGGTTAAAATTCCGCCCGCTAGAGCGCAGTAATCCAGGAATTCCGCTAGATGGCAGGGTTTGTTGGAAAAGTTTGGCAGGAAGTCGTCGTCTCAAGAGCAGACTTACACGAAAAGTTCGGCGCCAAATCTTAATGCAATGTTACCAATTCAAAACTAATGCACACAACTTGGATTTGAAAGTACAAATTACTATTCATTTAACTATATCGAATGCAGAGAAAATCAGTCATGGTTATTTTTAGAAAGATAACTACGTATTTTCTCATATTATGTAACACTATTTGTTTATTTTGTGTGTTATTTGTTTTATTTCGCGGCAACTAAATATCGTTACACTGTTGCTAGTATTGATGCTTTTGTTAACGATATATGAGATTTGTGCAGGACATGAACATGTGTTATTCAAGCTGCTGCCTTGGATTCATCGGTCTGTTTAAGTGAAGTGTAAACGTTTCCATTTATTATCTGTATCACCGTTCATTTCGTCTGTTTTTGCCAGTAACTTTACTAGTTCTAAAAGTTATTTATATTTTGACTTAACCATACTGTGAAAATTTTGCGTTTATCTGTATTTACAAATTTTGTTATTAGTTGCGGAAATGTTATTGTAACGATTTTCTGGAATATGACTTAACAAAGACATTAGAATTCGGTATCATTACCGAATAGGACGTCTATAAATAAAGTACAACAGACTACTACCTATGTGTTGGTTAATTATAGTGATTGTGGTGTAAGTAATACGTGAGTTTGGTGTGGAAAAAGTGGAGAGATGAATAAAATAAGTGAATTGTTGCAAACTCCATTTAGTAGTAGGACGCTCGCAAAAAAAATTGCAATAAAGAATTTGGGTAGACCGCTTCCAAATCTGAATCTTCATCAACAAACAAAAAGTCGATGCCGCAAGTTCAATCCTGATATTTATTACAAGAACAAATGGATTTGTGGTTGCGAAGAGAAAAATGCTTTCTTTTGCTTTGCATGTGTGTTGTTCGGTGGAGATGTAAGTTGGTGTAAGACCGGAATTACTGATATAGTGCACATATGGTCTAAAATGAAAGTGCACGAATCATCTAAGCGTCACATGGACAATGTTTTTAAGTCTTTCATTTTTGGGGAAAACCAATATTCAGAGTAAGCTGGATACGCACTATAGGCAAACAATAATCAACCATAATAAACAAGTGGATAAGAATAGATATATTCTAAATTTAATTATAAACTGTATTCGGTTTTGTGCTGCGCTGGAGTTGGCGCTCAGAGGACATGATGAAACAGAAACATCCGAAAATAAAGGAGTGTTTCGTGAATTAATTCAGTTCAGCGCTGAATTGGATAAAGATCTGAAAGTTCATCTATCTCAGTCTTCAGTCTTTAAAGGCCTTTCCAAGACTATACAAAATGAGCTTCTCGAATGTATGTTGCAGATATATCATGAAGAAGTTCGCAAAGAAATAAAATGTGCCAACTATGTAGCTGTAATAGCTGATGAAACCACCGATGTATCTTGTGAATTTCAATTGGTAATTGTCTTACGATATGTTATCAATGGGAAGCCAGTGGAAAGATTTTGGAACTTTATTAATCCAGAAGCTCAAAATGCGAATGCTACTGCAGACTGCATTTTAAAAGAACTCGAGCCCTTAGTTGGTGATAATCCAGGAAAACTTATTGCTCAGAGTTACGACGGAGCAAATGTCACGAGCGGAGGGTTAAATGGAGTACAAAAGTTGATTAAAGACAAGTACCCGAATGCAAATTACATCCATTGCTATGCGCACCAACTAAATCTCATTATGTCCACAGCTGCCTCTGTTAATCGTAAGGCTCGCATCTTTTTTTGCACATCTCTCAGGAATTTGTTCTTTTTTTTCGAATTCACCACAAAGATCAAAAGTAATGCGAGAAATCATAGAGAAAAGTTTGCCCCGAGTATCACCCACCAGATGGAATTACCATTCACGTGTAGTCAAAGATCTTTTTGAGAACAGAGAATACCTTATTAAAGTGATGCAAACTATTGAAAATAATGAAAACATAAAGTCGTCATCTACTATTGAAAAAGAAGGTTCCTACAAACAAAGACTTCAAGATAAAGATTTTGTTTTCTGGTTGACATTTTTTAATAAGATAATGCCTCATGTCGACATAATTTTTAATCAATTACAAAAGAAAATCGCTGAGCCAATTAAAATAAAACAAGATATTCAGAATTTTGAAATCATAATTCAGAGAATCAGAGACGACATTGGTGCAATTTTCAATGAGTGTGACGAAGTAGTGCCTGCTAAGAGATCGCGAACTGATGATGACTTCAGAAAAAGAGATGCGTTGGAAGTATGTGATGCTATCCTTTCTGAGATAAAAACCCGATTTCGGTTCACGGGACACCTCACTGCTACCAACTTGTTTGAGGTTAAAAGTTTTGATAAATACATTAGAAGTTTTCCGGATAAATATATTGATGAAATGACAGAAGTTTATTCATTTCTGGACAAACGAAAGTTGAAGGGCGAGCTAGAAGTTTTCTATGGTAGGCCTGAATTAAGAGCAGTTTCTGGAGCAGTTCCATTTCTTTCCTTAATTCTAGAAGATGAACTATGTGATACTTTCGAGGAGACAATCAAAATTTTGAAATTGTTAATTGCAATGCCCATCTCCACTTCTGAAGCTGAGCGATGCTTTTCTATGCTGAAAAGAATAAAAACATTTCTTAGAAACACTATGAAGGAAGAAAGATTGAGTGCTTTAGGAATGTTATCGTGCGAAAAATCTTTTGTATGCAAGATTGAAGGTTTCAATGCAAAAGTGATAGACTTGTTTGCCAACAAAAAGGAACGACGAATGGATTTCCAGTACCGTTCTTTTTAATCCAGATGCAGATGTCTCTCGGCGTTGGATTGGCACTTTGGTGAGTACATTGCTTGGAATTTTAAAATGTTAGTGATTAGTTAAATTCCTCTCTTAACATTCAAATGATAAATTTTATATAAGCATATTTTTAAGCTAGAAAAGCGTTTATTGCTGCTTTTTGGTTTCATATACTAGGTGCATTATTAACTGCACATCTGGTAAAATAGCTCGCTTAATTAATTTGTTTTATTTTACATAATGTAAACATGAGCTGTGATTATCACCTTTCACTTGGTGATTTGCGTGCAACCTTTTTACATTTTTGGCACCACCACCAGAATGTCTCACCGGCCGCCACTGTTGCACATAGTCTTTTCTTTATAATCCCATGACGTAAGACGTCTAGTACACATCTGTGGAGTAACGGTCAGCGCGTCTGGCCGCGAAACCAGGTGGCCCGGGTTCGAATCCCGGTCGGGGCAAGTTACCTGGTTGAGGTTTTTTCCGAGGTTTTCCCTCAACCCAATACGAGCAAATGTTGGGTAACTTTCGGTGCTGGACCCCGGACTCATTTCACCGGGCTTATCACCTTCATATCATTCAGATGCTAAATAACCTGGATGTTGATACAGCGTCGTAAAATAACCAAATAAAATAAAAAAAGACGTCTAAGTTCTCTATAAATAATTGTACGTTTTACGTAGCTGTAACTTTTTTTTGTTTCAGAAATTCACAATAAATATTATTCGTACTGTAATATATTTTAACGTTGTAATATAAAAGATGAAAAATTAAATCTAGACGTTTGAGATGGGCAGGGCATGTAGCAAGTATGGACCAATTTACAAATGCGTATAGACTGTTATTTGGGAGACCGGAGGAAATAGACCTTTTGGGAGGCCGAGGCGTAGATGCGAGGATATTAAAATGGATTTGAGGGAGGTGAGATATGATAGAGAGTGGATTAATCTTGCACAGGATAGGGACCGATGGAGCGGCAATGAACCTTCGGGTTCCTTAAAAGCTATTTGTAAGTAATATACAAGATGAACCGTAAGTAATGTAATTAATTCTCGTGGATTATTCATTTAGTAGAGAGCAACAAAAAAGTCAAATACCATTTTGCTGTATTTTGAATAGTTTTCCAGAAAAATGTGCATTTTAAAATACCTTAATTACAAGATCGTGCAACGCTGTGTTATCAGCAGGGAGTGCATATAAGGTTATGTTTGTTATGTTGATCTGAACAACCCTTTCACCTGGCTTGTTATGAACAGGGAAGTTGAAGATCATTGTCACGTACATTGTTTTTAAACTCAGATGATACAGATGATATACCGTTTAATTTTTGTGTTTAATCTATGTTAGAAAGCGGAGAATGAACACTGCTCATTTCACGTTAAATAATATATTGTAACATTTAAAATAAACTCTACAACCTAATTTTAATTAAATGTTCAGAAAACGCAGGCAATAAGATATAATTATTTCAAATTAAATTGAAAAGATTCTACTCTGTCATTTCAATTGAATATTCTAGAGAATGCTTTTGTAACATTATAAGAACAAAATTTTAAAACGTTTAAAACTGCAAATGAAAAAATAAAAATACGACATGCTTATTTTACGTTAAACAAACTAAATAAAAAAATATTAATTTTAAATTCGACTTAATTTTAATTAAATATTCGGTGAACACAGACAACAAAAAAAGCTTATTTTACTGTATACAAATCTAATTAATGATTTAAAAAATCTCCGTTTGTCCTACTAGAAGCATTTTCTTCAGCTTCCCTCCCTTCCACTTTAATTTTTAAAGTAGTAACCGGTAAACTTACATACAAGAAATGAAATTTTTCTTAAAAGCATTTTTATTGTGTTATGTTTATATTTCTCGTTGTCTCATCCATCTCTTGCATTACGCGAATTGCATCTGCACAGAGAGTAATCTTTACAGGGTTGTCAGAGTGCATCAAGTTTTAAAATTCTCTTGCAGAACGAAAAGTTACATTTATTGGGATCAAATTTTTGCACATTTAAAGGATAAAACTAAAATTCTTTCAATCAGTTATCAACAGTAATCTCACTAGAGCTTTTGATTTATCTAGAGAAAATCAAAACTCGAGTGGGATTTAATAATTGACTATTAAACGATTAGAAGACAGTATATAAAGATTGGAAGTAACAAAGTACTCCAATACAATAAACTATTAATTGACTTACGAAAGTATAACTGTCTTCAAATATATTATTGTACCATCTCAACATTACGCTAGATGCAGTAGTGTGTCATGATTAGCTATTTTCTTGTTATCAGTTGTACCAACTATGGAATCTTCATCGAACTTTGTGGACGGTTACTAGTCAAGAAGGCTTTGTTGATTCAGTTTCACTTTTATTAAGACATTTGCATTCCACTTCAATCATCCGGATCCCAGTAATCAACGTCAATTGACAAATGGTGTTCAATAAATCTTAGTATTAAACAATCTCTGATACGTGATTATCCATAATATCATATAGCAGAAACTATAACAAACATAACCTAAATAATATAAACAAGTGTTAGAAAAGTTTTAATTAGGGATGATGAAATAAACAAGAAACGTTTTAATTAACGATGATGAAATAAAAAATAAACGTTAATAATTTTAAAAGAAACAATTATTGAAAGTACAATTTTCAAATTTGAATGTTTTAGTGGTTGGTGGTTCAGTTGATGTTATATTGGACATGTGCGTAAAAAAAGTGAACTCGTTGATGTACATGGTGTATTCCTCAACTTATTCAGGATTTCCGAATGGTGCTCTTCATTTATTTGTAAATAGGGTTTCAGGGAAGATGCATAGCTATGACCAGTGATCTTTATTAATTCTTGTTCTTGAATGCCAATGCGAGTCATATTTGAAAGTGCTGTGCATCGACTGGAGTTATTAGTAATTTTTTTGTTTTTTTTTTTTTTTTTTTTCTTTGGCGTCCAGATTAGTGCATTTGAAATGTTGGCAAACAAAGAAACAAATCCTAGAGTAATTATTATAAAAATAAATAAATTCTAGGGACGCGATAAAATTAAACAAATGCTAGGGACGCGATAAAATTGTGCGATAAGCAGCCATGATTGGTTGAAAGACGTCCTTTCGTACCGTTTTATTGGTCAAAAGTAGTGTGACGTAGTAAAATTGTAATAGTCATTATAATACACTCCTCTCTTAAATTGACTGAGCATATCGGGAATTAATTCAATAGTTTTCCCAAAATACGCTATGAAATGTTTGATATAAAATGTATTTTTTCTCGAAAAGGAAGTAAAAACGAGCAAAATTGTGTTAAACTTTTTTGTTTGAAATATCTCAAAGAATAACCTCTTGAAATACTTACGGTTAACGCTGTATAATCATAAAATCCTTCACATTTACTCTCCGTCTTCAATTTGCTTGCTCAATCAGCTTGTGTGCAGTATTATTTCTAGTTTCTTCACGAGTGTTAAAATTAATTTTATTAGTAAATTTCGTAAATAATACACTGCGAATAACTGCTAAGTTATATATTTCGGATAAAAAATATCATTGGAACATTTTAATGAAATCATAATTTCCACAATACCATACAGACTGCATCATAAAGAAATTTTCTTCATACGGATCAGGAACCATCAGAGTTGCTTGAAAAATATTTTTTATAATAATTACAAAGAAAAAATGTCAAACATTTATTTTTTTTTGTAAACAAATGCAATGGGCTCATTTCACCCTGTGTATGACTGACATACGTATAGGACGTATGGCGAATAACCCGAAATATTCGTGTTTCCGTCAGTAGTTTATGTTTGTTACAATTGCATTGTTTCTCTTTTATTCGTACACGCATCATTCAGATTGTACAAATAATCTACGTACTTTGTTCAAGAAGCAGTCCAGAAAATAGATTATTCGTTAGAATGACATATTCCATTATGCTCACAGAACTGTCCTAGGAAGCAATGCTACCGTAACTACGCTGTGTTCGCCAGTTTGCATACACCTTAAAGATCTGCATAACAAAAACAAAGTAAAGACATGGATCCGCTCCTGAACTCTTATATCTAACAGAAAGCATTACCTACATTAAAATGTGAAAATGAATTTTATATTTGTGATCCATTTAGAAACGAACTTAACATTGTAGAGGATTTAAATTTTGACTCGTACGTGTGCTGTATCTCTTATGTATTTTTAGTAAGTTATTTTACGACGCTTTATCAACATCTTAGGTTATTTAGCGTCTGAATGAGATGAAGGTGATAATGCCATGAAATGAGCCCGGGCCCCAGCACCGAAAGTTACCCAGTATTTGCTTATATTGGGTTGAGGGAAAACCCCGGAAAAACCTCAACCAGGTAACTTACCCCAACCGGGAATCGAACCCGGGCCACCTGGTTTTGCGGCTAGACGCGCTAACCATTACTCCACACGTGTGGACTCTCTTATGTATGTATATGATATACATTTGATGTCAACATGTAATGTGGACTTCACAATTTCTATCCGGTGCCACAATTGCATTCATTACAGTATTATGCCTTTTGTAGACGCTCTTATAATTTAAATTTCGACATTCAAAATTGACACTTTTACGACTCTGTTCTTGATTTTCTGTACACTTCTATCGAACACACACTGTTTCTAATAATACTTGTTACTAAATATACTACACCATTGTCCAATATGTTCGTTACTATGTCTGTTTCTTGTGTACAATTCATTTTCAGATCTCACTAATTTTCTACATATTATATGTACTTCGCTATCTTAGTTAGCCTCCTCCACCATACTCCTTACCTATTTTCATTACCTCTATCGTCTTATTTAATTTCTTATTAAACTTCTCTAATTCATATTTCAATTTATTTACTAAGTCCTTAGTCGTCTCTTCCTTAACCGTCTCTGGACCAGAAACATCCACTTCACCATTTTCTGTTATAAACTCGTCATTCATTTTCTTCACTTCAGTATTTCTTATGTGGAAATTACTATTTGTCTCTTTCTCTCTCTCTCTCTCTCTCTCTCTCTCTCTCTCTCTCTTGTGCCAAAGAGAGGCCCGAAGGCTTGCAGTCTGAGACTTATTGTCCTTACCACTCCTATTCTGTGAATGATTGGGTAGCCGAACAGCCGCATTCTTGTATAAGTACACCACGCCTCACAGTGAACTGAGCCCGGGATATGGTATGGATGATGATGATGATGATGATATGTGAATTAATGAGCGAAATATGTCCGAGGCCCAACGCCGAAAGTTACCCAGCAATTCTACTTCAATTGGTTGAGGGAAAACCCCGGAAATCCTTCAACTAAGTAACTTGTCCCAACCAGGATTTGAACCTGGGCCCGCTCGTTTCACGGTCAGACACTCTAACCGTTACTTCACAGCGGTGGAAACTACTATATGTCTTACTATTTTCTGTTCCTTTTAAATATAGAACTACTGAAAAACACGCATATAATAATTAAAACAGACTTCTACATTATGTATTTTACTTCAATAGTCATGTTCGAAATGCCTATTTTTATTCGGTTTCGACATTAAGCAATACACCTTCTGATCCACCTCTTTTAATTACTGAATTAACTTCTGGCACTCAGAAATATTAGGTTCCTGCACCGAACACTTCATATTCAACTCAAGAAATGAATTTTTATGCACATGAAGAAAATTCTTGCATGGGTCAGTACTATTCCAATATCCAACTTTAGAATCGAAAGGATGTATGTTTTCGCTATTGCACTTGCAACATAGTAGACTAAATTAGTACACATTAGCACCATTTTAAGCAAAATATTATTACATAGACGTTAAGGCATAATGAGATGTTTCACAGTCTGTAGTTTATTCAGTTGTCCAGTTTAGTAATAATAATAATAATAATAATAATAATAATAATAATAATAATAATAATAATAATAATAATGAATGATGATAATATAAAGTAGCTATTCATCTCAATGCCATCAAATAAGTTTTATACATTTTCACACGAGTCAATTTCCTAAAAATGTCATAAAAATGACATACAACTTGAAGCATCATATTCAGAAAAGAGCATTTCTATCATGAGCTAAAAACCTTTAGTCGACGTTAGATTACATTAATTTTCAGCAGAGATTTACACTACTCGTTTTTAACACAGCTACCCACTGTCAAAATAAATTTTCTGGTAATAATCGTACCAGTGCATACTCTTCTTCCTTTATGTAGAATAGACACCTGTAAAATGAAACAAGTTACATTTATCCCGCTTAGATGCACACACACACCATATGTATCGTCGTTGTTCCTGCAATAACTCCTATATGACATATTTATGGATTTTCAGATTTTTGCTCTATTAAATAACTTAAATAGTGATAAAGCAAATAATAAAATCTGCTAATATGTAATTATATTTCCTCGTTTCGAAAATGTAAGATTTCACAGTCTCCTATGTACGGCTGCCATAGGATGAATAAATGTGTTTTTTCTTCCTACTGAAAAATTTTATATTTTGCACATAGGAGTTATTGCAGGAACAATTACGATATAATATAATATATACAGAATGTCCGGCCTCACATGTGATAATTACCGTCATTGTTCGAGGTAAATGAAAATGGAGTGTGCTGTTGATGACAATGATGTAACGTATACGGTGCTGAATAAGTTTAAACTGATCGTTTTTTATGTTGAGGTCTCTCCTAACGTAAAACATGTGATGAATTTCATCATCGTCATTCAGACAAAACGAAATTCAATGGCCCCTACAGTCTCTCAAACATTACAAGCCCATTTTCAATTGCGGATCTCTTACAAACATTTGCGCTGCGTGCCGCCTTACAGCACCTGAATTGTGCAAAATGCAAAGAAGTTTTCATGCTCGTATCATTTCGGCAAGGTTCATGAGGGCATCAATCTGAATGTCTGTTGGAGTAATACTTTCCTTTTACAATAGAACGTAACTTTACACTATAATAACTATGTTCCATCTACGAGACCGGAGATTTGGGACATCCGCTATACATGACTACGAAAGTAAGACAATAAACCTCTGGAATTCCTTTTGACATAAAATTAAAATAGTGTTCACATTAGTTAAGGAACTATTTCATCACATGTGTAGTTCATACTTTATTCTGAATTTATTTCTTCCTTGGATTAAAATAATATTTTCTCCTCGTCATAACTTTAGTCGGAATCAGTCTATTACATAAACTTTAATTTTTCCATTACCGTCTTTTAGTTCTGTTAACAACTAGCAGTAGAAAACCTATGAATTATCTGTGAATTGGAAAAATACTGTAAATAAGAAATAGCACCGGAAAAATCATTTAGCAACGTCTAATTTTTTTTTAAATCAGGTGCGAGAAGACTGTGGCTGAAGACAAGATAACAAGACGAGTCTATAACTCTGTTCCCAACATCTCCAGTGCTACAAGCAAGAGGGTGACGAGTTCTTGGATGAGATTAGGACAAACAATGAGATTCTGGCATGCCAGTAAATTCCTGATAAAAAGATTGCTTGAAAGCAATAGAAATATTATATTCGTCGCCATTAAAAAAGTTTCTGATAAAAAGTAATCGTAATGCCCATGGTATTTGGGGACGTGGAAGACCGATATTAATCGATTTATTTTCCCTTAGAATAATGAAAAATAAGTGTAGAACATTATTACATAACACGCTTTTGAGATGAACATCGAAAGAAGGCATAAGGTTCAGAAGACGTTGAAGAATGCTTAAAGACATCATTCTTATTCATCACAACGCCCATTCTTTTTGCGCAAAAATCACGCAAGATACCTTACTGATCGTTGCTGGAATTGGTATCACATGCATCAGACATATCCCAGCGAGGTCGATTATAAGCTGTTTTTCTTTAATTGATTTTTTTTTTTTGTGAATTGCGATTGTTACCTAGCGTCTGAGTGAAATGAAGGTGATAGTATCTGCGAAATGACTCCAGGGTCCAGCGCGAAAGTTATCCAGCATTTTCTGTTGCAAACATAAAATTAAATTAATCCATTTTGTTCAGTGTGAACTGTTAATATAGCTTTACGTTCAGTGTATATCCATGATTAATAGTAACGATGGTAATACAGTATAATCTAACTATACTTTCAACTTCAGAGATTATTTAGTGTCTAAATTCAACTTGAGGGAGAAATAATAGACACTTTTTCATTGGACATTCTATTAGGGACAGGGTTATTTTACTCTATGTATGTGTTCACAGGTTTATTTTATCCCCTTAAGAGGATTTCTAAAGATAGTACCGCTTTCAAGAGCTCATCTTCCATATTTTACAGTGAGTAATATGCTATGAAATGCAAATTGCATTATGAAATTCATTAATCTAAAACGTTTTATCATTGACCAACTTCATTTACTTTCATTATCAAAGGTCCTGTCAACTTAAAAATAAAGTGGTACTGACAATAAAGGTTGAAACTTAGGACCAAATCCAAACTACAGAGGCAAATGCCACCTGTACTTTGGATTTGGTCCTGAAGTTTCAGAGTTAATTTAAACCTGGTTTTTTGCTTCTCTTGTAACATTTTCTTTTTGGCGGTTAGCAGGTTTACACTCTAAGCCGACGATGTAACAGTGAAAACTGCAAGTTTCTCCGTTCTCTCAAAACTGCGTGTATAATGATACACCCGCTGTAGTCGTGACGTCACAACTCCAGGTACGAGTAGTTCACTGCGATTCTTCCTTAGAGCTTCACTCACTAGCGTTTCGTACGGTGAAACAACTAGTATCTTATTATTTTGTATATAAGTTTGTGTGCTGTTCTATCGGAAATGCCTCATTGTTGTGTTTTTGGGTGTTCAAATACTACAAACATAGATCTTGGAATAAGTATTCATGTATATCCTAATCGCCAAAGATCACCGATTAGTTTCACAGCGTAGGAGAATTGAATAAATCGGCGTAATTTCGAACCCACCCAGAATTCCGTCGTTTGTTCTGAACAGACACTCCAGAATATTTTGAAATTACATCCCGGCTTAGAAATTAACTTCTGCGTATCAAAATAAGTAGACCGGTTGAAAAAAGTGAAATTCCTTCTTTAAAATTGAAACCGGGTGAAATTAACGGACGTCATCAAAGTCAGTGAAAGACTGGTGCATATGTATGGAAGGAGATCATAAAACAAGCAATAGACTAGTCATTTACAAGTTCATACAGCGAACTTTGTGAGACAGTGTACGAGGAAGTAGAAACCAGTGATATCCAAGAACAAACAAGTGATGATGTTAACACAGTCTAGTATATACAGTCACGAAGTTCAATATGTAATAAATATGCATCCATAGATAGTTGCTAACCACTAGGGTCGCTACTATCGCCTCATTACAGACAATGCGGAATAGTACCTGCACAGTTTATTTTTCCTAGCAACCTCATCAACTCAAGCTTCGTGACAGTATATACTAGACTCTGATGTTAATTTAAATATATATACAAATTGCAATGAATTAGGTGTGTAATGTGAGCTGGAGGGTGAAATTTTCAGAGGTATTTCAAACTATGAAGCGTCTGAAAGTGAGGAAGTAAATGATAAGGATATGTCCTTCTGTGAAACGACTTGTAGCAGTAGTGACGAGTGCACTGACTCTATAGGAGAAGCGGTTTTACCGAAATATAACAATTTAAAAATGGACAAGAGTGTTATATTTTTTATTGTGTGCGAATGTTTACTCACTCTGGTCAACTTTTGTCCAATATCCAATAAAATTTTCGATGTGTAGGCCTATATTGATACAAATTTATCAGTTAAAGCTTTGAATTAAAACAAAATGCAGGTTATAATAGGTTTTTGAAATTGATTACTTTTTTTTTCTTGATCGAGTTATCACCAACATTGAAACAATTATAAATGACCAACAATATGTTTATTGTAGATAAAGTTATTAAAACCTTATAAAAGGAAGAAACACATTGGTAGGATAAAAAAAAAATGTAATAGTTAAGACTTTATTTAATGTTCTGAGTGTTGCTTGCAAAATATAATAAATTGTGGTGAATTTTTTAAATTAAAAACAATTTCTGATTAATCAATATACGTAATTTCCATTCTATCAGCACTTTGAAAGTTTCTGTAATACTCATTATCAGGGTCGGGGTATTCCCAACGAATTTCTTTTATTACACATGAAGGTATGGCTTTTCTGTTTCCTTTTCCGAGGAATTTCTAAGAATTAATCCAGTAAACAAATTGTCTGTAACCTACATAGCATATGTCCCTGTTATTTACCAACCGCAACTTTTCCCTTTCAAAATTACGAGGCGCATCCAGAAAGTAAGTTTCCCTATTAAAAAAAAAGAACGCACCCTTTCAGGTAAACATTTATTGGCAACAGGTACAGCAATGTTTCAGCTATTTTTCAACATAGTCACCGTCAGAATTGAA
Source organism: Periplaneta americana (assembly GCF_040183065.1). Taxonomy (NCBI): domain Eukaryota; kingdom Metazoa; phylum Arthropoda; class Insecta; order Blattodea; family Blattidae; genus Periplaneta; species Periplaneta americana. The sequence continues at coordinate 71,884,105 of NC_091130.1, read as the reverse complement.
ACACTTGTCGTATCGTGGGATCAACTTTTGTATCCCTCTGTCGTGACTGAGGAGCAGTGAATGGAACCAGCGTGTGATAGACGTCTTCAGCTCTTCGTTGTTGCCAAAACGCTCACCGGAGGACAGGAATTTCTTGAGGTGCAAGAAAACGTGAAAATCGCTGGGAGCAAGATCAGGACTGTAGGGTGGTTGATCAAACACCTCCCAGCCAAATTCCGTCAAAACAGCTGCTGTGCGCCGAGCCGTATGTGGACGAGCATTGTCATGGAGGAGCACAACACCTGCAGTAAGCATTCCACGCCTCTTGTTTTGAATGGCACGTCGCAATTTTCGCAGTGTTTCACAGTAACGGTTAGCGTTCACTGTTTCACCTCTTGGAAGGAAGTCAATGAGCAGAATCCCCTTCCTGTCCCAAAACACCGTGCATATCACTTTCCGTACCGACAGCGTCTGTTTGAATTTCGTCCTGACCGGAGATCCACTATGCCGCCAATTCATTGACTGCTGCTTGGTTTCCGGGGTGAAGTGCGAAATTCAAGTCTCATCGCCCGTGACGATCCTGTCGAGGAACCCGTCGCCGTGTCGACCTGGTTGGCGAGTTGGTATAGCGCTGGCCTTCTATGCCCAAGGTTGCGGGTTCGATCCCGGGCCAGGTCGATGGCATTTAAGTGAGCTTAAATGCGACAGGCTCATGTCAGTAGATTTACTGAAATTGGGTCGTGTCGACTATCTTTGGCTAGTATTCTTAAAAATAAACAACTCTAAGAAAAACTTATTATCTAAATTTTATTCTATATTAACAATCAAAGAAACAAAACAACAAAATTGTAAATACAGTATCTTATTTATTGTGATAGTGGGAATACCCATTCTCACATCATTCTACATATGTGCTCAAAATGTCCACCACCCTGTGATAAACATCGTTGTGATCTCTTTCTGACGACCTGAGTTCCTCGGAGGACTTTAGCCCTATTGAAAGAGACACAGACTGCTCTAATCCTTCCTTCCACGACTTCCCTTGTCGTTGGACAGACCTGGTAGACGATTCTTTTTAAATTCACCTCCACAAAAAAAGTCGTTTGGAGAAAATTTAGGGACATAAATTTACCGCAGTTGGCTGGGATGGATTCTGTAATATTATGTATTATGTAAAACTCGAGACAGATTATTGCGCAAAAAATGGTAAAGTTCTGGGTGTAATAGAATAATAACTGATATGAATAAAATTACTAAAGTCATACTAAGATACGAGTGATGTAATGATAATACGGCGACAGTCACTTCTTCGGATGAATCTGATTAAATTAAATTTTTTTCCATGTGTAGTTGTATTACTTACTTACAAATGGCTTTTAAGGAACCCGAAGGTTCATTGCCGCCCTCACATAAGCCCGCCAGCGGTCCCTATCCTGTGCAAGATTAATCCAGTCTCTATCATCATACCCCACCTCCCTCAAATCCATTTTAATATTATCCTCCCATCTACGTCTCGGCCTCCCTAAAGGTCTTTTTCCCTCCAGTCTCTCAACTAACACTCTATATGCATTTCTGGATTCGCCCATACGTGCTACATGCCCTGCCCATCTCAAACGTCTGGATTTAATGTTCCTAATTATGTCAGGTGAAGAATACATTGCGTGCAGTTCTGTGTTGTGTAACTTTCTCCATTCTCCTGTAACTTCATCCCGCTTAGCCCCAAATATTTTCCTAAGCACCTTATTCTCAAACACCCTGAACCTATGTTCCTCTCTCAGAGTGAGAGTCCAAGTTTCACAACCATACAGAACAACCGGTAATATAACTGTATTAAGCAGGTGAATCTGGTGCCATCTTCCCTCTCGTTCCACAGAACCAATCTCTTTCCCTCTTGCAAGGGACAGAGACATCAGAACTTAAAGCCTTGGTTTTTCTGAACCGACGCATGCGACGTGCGAGGTGCGAGGCCCGCCTTGCACTAATTCGGACTACATGAGAGATAGTGGTTTCTATGGCCGCGAGGTGCGCAGACCTCGCATCTCGCAGTTATAGAAACCACTCACTATCTCTCCTGTAGTCCGGATTAGTCTCTCACCTCGCACATCGCATGCGTCGGTTCAGAAAAATCAAAGCTTTAAACGTTATCTTCCTACTGAAAGCAACACTTCGTGGAATTGCACTGGTAAACGTGACAAACGTTGTGTATTAGCTCAAATATATTACAATTTAGAGAGTTGAGTGCATTACTTTTTCGGTTTTTCGTTTATGTATCACAAACACTTCTGGAAGTGGTGTCAAAACATGATGCGTGAAGCCTGGATTATTTTAAGTGTTTCCAGTTCAACAGCTTTTGTGACAGATCACCAGGAAGATGGAATGTAAATGTAATGTGCTAAACACTAGGCCTACGAGAATTTGACTGCAGTAATGAACTGCATTTTTTGTTGTGATAGTTGTAAGTTCACAAATTGTAGATTTTGTTAAAAAATGACGCCCCACATCATATGTGTGTAATGAAAATGTGTCCGTTTTTGTCTTCTCTATAATCCTTCAGAATCTGCAAAACTCAGTTAGGCCTACAGCCTTTATAGTAGCAAAGGATGGTAAGTTTGTGGAAGAATTTAAAATTGAAGGTGGTCCAAGTGTTATGGGATTTTGTATCGTATCACTGCTTTGAAAAAATACGACACAGTGCAAATTATATTGTTAGCTCGTATCGTTGTTATTTTCTTGTACAAATCAAATACTTTATATACGAAGTTACAATCCTTTATACTTTTCGGAAATATTATAATTGTTCGTACGAATTTGACTGTATATTACAGATTTTTATTTAAGAGAGATTGAAAGTTAATAGTTTTTAATATAACCAAAGTGTTGCACTGTAGTCAGCTACTGTGTGCAGAAAGTCTTTCAATTGGTGGTCATTTAGAAGCAATAGTCTATCACCTTCACCTCATTCAGACGCTAAATAACCTAAGCTGTTGATAAAGCGTCGTAAAATAACCTACTTAAAAACTTAGCCTTAGATAACGTAAATTATGAGATCCAAGGAATTATGGAAAATAAGGAAAATAATACTGATTAGCAATCATAAGTCTCAGGTACTGCCACATATTCTAAGAAAATATGTAGAAGAAGAAAATACTACACTTCCGGGCACAAATCATGACCAATTATTATGGCTAGATGTCACAATTTGAAGTAAGTCAACATCTAAAATATTGCTCATTTACATTAATTTCCATATTATTCCTTATATAGGCCTACGACGCGCTTCCAGAAAGTAAATTTCTCTCGAGCCGTTCAGGGAAAGAAAACACAGTTTCATGGAAAGATTTATTGGAAACAGATAAAGCAGTTGTTGAGCTATTTTTCAACATATTTTCCACCGGAATAGAGACTTTTGTCATACTGTGGGATCAACTGTTGTATCCCTGTGTCGTAGAAGTCTGCCGCCTGGGATCGGAACCAGTGTGTGACTGCCGTCTGCACCTCCCTGTCACTGTGAAAATGCTGACTGGACAAGAATTTCTCGAGGTGTAAGGATCGATGGTAATCGCTCGGAGCGAGATCCAGGCTATAGGGTGGATGTTGAAACACCTCCCAGCGGAACTTCTGCAGAAGAACATTCTGTTGTGCGCAGAGCTGTATGTGACCGACACAGGGATACAAAAGTTGATCCCACGGTATGAGAAATGTCTCAATTCCGGTGGCGAATATGTTTAAAAAATAACTCAACAATTGCTGTATCTGTTCCAATACATCTTTCCATGAAACTGTGGTTCCTTTCTGTAAACAGCCCCAGAAGAACTTACTTTCTGGACACCCCTCGTTGGGAACAACCACATATTATGCCATTACGCAAATTCTGTTGGCATACCCAGACAACAATTAAGCTGGAATACAAATTGTCGAGTAAAAACACTCCTTGAAGTGAAACATATTATACGAAATATATTCTCAATTCATAAGACCAACACAGAGGCAAAAACTTTCATATTTTCAGTAGCTTAGTGAAGTAAAGCAATATTAATACAAAATACGGTCTCATACTCAATCTTTCACAATAATATTTTTTTGTTTAATATTTCAAATTGATTGAAAGAACATCGCAGGCTTGTTTCTTTGCAGTTGATAGGAATAATAGTAATGCCAATAATTACGGTAATAATGTAATAATAATAATAATAATAATAATAATAATAATAATAATGACAATAATAATGACAATAAACATCGGGAGTAGAAAAGGTACGTTCGCCGACTTTCAGTATATTTCGATATTTAAACCTACACCCTACATAGCCTATATCAATTTCTATCTAAACTGTAAGATCCTTCTTATTATCTGAGCTTCTGCAAAGACATGAATGCAAGCGTCTCGTTTGTCTCTCTTGTAGAGGGTCCATTTTTATTATATCGGACACATTATTTATCTCTAGTTACATATCCTACAATAAGAACATTGCTGTTTAAGCCTATAGACAACTCTTTTTTTCTCGTTTCCGGAAGTGTAGTTATGTCAGATTATCATTGAAATTGTAAAATATTCACATTGAATTGTATTGTTTTATAGTGGAAATAATTTACAATTCTGGTAAATTTTATTTTTATGTCACTGAATGTAAGCTGAATTACAATCAAGTGCAAACAGTCAAACATGAAATTCTATCACACCGCAGCAGTGGTCCTCTTCCTCTTGAAATAATCTCTGCTGATGGTGATTTTGATCCACCTCGTGAAACGCGACACTGAAATAAGCTGGATGGGGTATAAGCCGCTGCAATTCACCGAGGTGGCCGCGCCGATTCCCCATTGCACGCTACCTACCATCAGCGGACCTCCAGAATCGCCCTTTGAACACATCATGAAAAAGACAGCATTGAAACCAATAATCGCATCACAAAATTGTTAAGAATGTAACTGCAAATCTTCAATTAAATAGGTTTTAGCGTCACTATCCCAGAAAAAGTGTTCTTGAAAGACAACAGGCCTCTCTCGGAGTTGGATTTTACCAAATGCTTTAGAAACCAAACTCAAGCCAGCCCAACATGAAATAATTTTAATTTTATTAAAATCAACAATTAAAATGAAAGCCTAATTATTCATAATCCATAATTCATATTTATAAACAAGATTCGTACTGGAAAAGAATTGTGTCGGTTTCCTTCTGAGTAACCCATTTCTACTTGTTCACTGTCAAATTGTCGCATTATTTACTTCTGCACAGCCATTTTCATTAAAGTCATATTTATTATAAATGTTGCATTTATCGCAAACATAATTACCAAAAACTTTAACTTTTTTCATCATCATCATGATCGTCATAATCAATATCATATATCACCTATCCTACTTGGAGGATTTAGTGAAGAAATGTTTTCAGAATATAGGAGGAGTAATAGTAGGAGGAAGAGGAATAAAATGCTTAAGATTTGCTGATAATATGACGTTATTAGCGGAATAGCAGATGATACTAAAGGATATGCTATTGGTGCTAAATGACAGCTGTGAGCAGTATAAGATGATAAATGCCAACAAGACGAAGACCATGGTCATAAGACAAAAGTAAAGAATGTAAACGTGCGAATTCTAAATGAGGCAGTAGAGCAAATACATAGCTTCAAATACTTGGGTGTACTATAAGCAGTACCATGAGCTGAGGCCAGAATTTAAAAGGAGGATAGCAATTGCAAAGGAAGATTTCAATAGAAAAAGAGCTTCTTCTGCTGACCTCTGGAAAAATAACTAAGGAAGAGACTAGTGAAGTGCTTTGTGTGTAGCAGAAATATGGACATTACGACGAAGTGAAGAGAAGCGACTAGAAGCACTTGAAATATGGATATAAAGAAGGATGGAGCATGTGAAATGGACGGTCAGAATAAGAAGTGAAGCTGTGTTGGTAAGAGTGGGTAAAGAAAGAATAGTACTGAAACTGATCAGGAAGAGAAAAAGGAATTGGTTGAGTCACTGCCTGAGAAGACACTTCCTACTGACGGATGCACTGAAAGTATGGTGAACGGGAGAAAAGTTCGGGGCAGAAGAAGGTATCAGATGATAAACGAGATTAAGGTATGTATTGCTCATATACTGAGACTAAGACGAAGGCAGAATATAGGAATGACTGGAGAATGCTGGGTTTGAAGTACTTGGGCAGAATATTATGAATGAATGAATTAATTAATAATAAACATTCCCGGCAACAGCAATATCTCCATCATCAAATGTTTCTATTTCAGCAAATTCTTCTACTTTCATGATGATCATCATATTCAATAATTTTCTCTAATTCACTGTCATCTTGTACCCATCATTATTTTCTTCTAATTTCCTAACCATCAACGTCATATTTATCAAGTTTCTTTATCATCATCATCATCATCATCATCATCATCACGATCATCATCATCATCATCATCATTATCATCAATCTTTCCACTTTTTTCAGTTCCATAAAAATATTCCTTTTTTCAGTAGCATTAAAATCATACTCATCTTCATCAATTTTATTCCTCTTGATTTCAGCAACATTAACTTACCCATATATGCAACATCAACTTATTCTGCTGTTGTTATGTTCTTTTTAGCCTATTTTCATCATATGAATATTATCGTTATTATGGCCTTTGTTATAATCATCACTAAGTCACAATGACATCCCTAACATCTGATTAGTTGTTTCAGCCAGTGGGATCAGGAGTCTAGAAGCCCTTGTTGATTTATCACTCTGTTCTTCATACTAACCTCCAGTTAAAATTTATAATTATATTTCTTGCCCATTTAAATTTCGATGCTGAATAACTTTTACAGTGAAAGCGTCATTAAATTAAATACACCATGTCTACAAATTATTCACCACATTATGTTATTAATAAAATTATTATTAATAACGATATTAAAAAAATTGTTTGCTACGACGAATATAACAACCCTAAAATAATATACACAAAGAACTATTGTATAAAAATCTCTCCATGAGCGCTTCCTCCAACTCGAAAGATATCAAGATGGTAAAAGTCTTGTGAATCATGTCGGATATGATAGAAGCCACTGATTACTTAATCCTGATCTTTAGCTCCACCATGTCATTCACTTTCCTTACAAACAATCGATCCTTCACATATCCTCATAAGTAAAAGACCATTTGTGAGATGTAAGAAAAGTGAGGCTGTTATCAAGCAGGGAATTCTTTATTCATAAATTTATGCACATCATTACCGAATTGTGATGATGTCTCATCTAGCTTAAATTTCGCCTATAGTTGCATGTCTTCAAACTTGAGAAGCCAGTAAAGTTATTAATTTTGTCTAAAACCATCCCCTATAAAGGGGTAGCTCCTTTAACACAAACGTAATGAGAATTCGTACACAATAAATCAAGGATTCAGAACCATAATGGGCCAAGCGCCATTTACTACAACCGTAGAAAACTAGGGTTAAAATGAAGTTATTGCCGTAATTCAATGGAAACATATAGCAAGTAACATAAAGTATACACATTAAAACTAAATATGATGTCAATCTTCATTAAACTATGGTATTCACTTAACTTTAACCTTCGCTTTCTCCTTTTTTAATAAGTGGCGCTTGGCCCACTATAGCTATGAACCCTTCGAATATGTGCTACCTGTAACTCCTGTGTAAAATTTCATGAAAATCTGTTAGATGGAATATAAGTTATTAATTTTGTCCAGCTAGATTTGTGTTTTGACCCAGCGGCACCGACTTGTTATACCTGCAACATTTTGTAGCCGTGTGTCGTGTGGAACTTTTCAGGGTATATTGCAAGTAGTTAGTCCTACGCCATCTGTTTTACATTGGGTTCCCGTTGCCTGTCATGTGAGGACCGATAGTTACTTCATATGTACGGATTTCAGTTTCATTATCCGACGCCACATTTGATGTGTTTGTCATGGTAATTACGGGAATGTTTTACTCGTAGTATTTATTGTTGTCCGCCTCCTGGGTGTTGGAGGAAAATGACTTTTTCTCTATATAACGTTGTTGATGGCAGTCTTGTTCCGTTTTTTGTTTCTGTTTTAATTAAAGCGGCCTTCATGCCTGGGTATTAATGGTGTTAGTGTTTCTTGATTGTAACCACAAGATATCCCTAATTCCAATTAAGGGCACTTCCTTTTCACAATTCTTACGATCCGCGGACGGGAGTGGGTACCGTCGCGTCACAGCATGTTGCAGTCAACTGTCCGAAGACAGGATTGAATTTCACATGTTACACCAATAAGGCATCACTCATGAGGCAACTAAGCCATTAGATAATGGAATAGGGTTTAAGCATGCTGTTTCAATAATTATTTGTCCAGTACCTTATACCATTGATTTTGGTACGCTCTATTCCACAGTTGCTCTTCGTATTCATTTCCTTGGACCACTGGTAAATGTTTGTTCAAGTTTCTACTGAAACAGCAGGTCTAACTGCACTTCTCCGATGCAACACACACCCATACTAGAAACTGGTTCAGTCATCGTGCAGGCGATTGTGCATTTAATGGATATTTCTGAAATTGGCTCTAAAAAGTCTCTGCATAGCCACTGGTGGATTGCTTTCCTACAACCCTTCTCCCCCCGCACACACACACACACACACACACACACACAAACACACACACATACACAGGCAGACAATGCCTTGTGACGACATTTTAGCTTCTACATTGTTGAAGTGAATGATGGTATCATTCTGATCAATGACAATTAAATTTTTACAATAATATTCAGTCACTATGTGTCAATTTAGTCAGAAATGATGTAATCATCAAATAATATTATCTCTGGTAAAAGATTAAATTAATCTGAATTCCTTTATTTATCGTAGCAAAAGGTTCATAGATAGGATTATAAATAAAATACGTATTAATACATTGTACAACCATGTGAATAATTTGCAGACATTGTGTGCTACTACTGCTACTATTATTGCTACTGTCTTCGCGCTACGAGTTGGCGCGGAGAGTAGATAGGCGGGACGGGGGAACTTTACGCTACACTCTGACCTGAAAACTTCGTCCACTTACTTGGCTACACGGGAACGGAGTCAGACATAAAAGATTCCGCATCTTCGGTGCTGTCGCTATGACTATCATTATCACATTTTTCAAAATTTCTAGAGTATGATCTGTCCATGATAATCGTCTGTTTATGTTCCAGCCGTGTATATTAATTCGAATCTCTCAACAAAGCCATTAGCCCCACCGCCCCCATCCTGATGAACAACAATGAGTGTTCTGGACACATTCACGGTAATCAAAACTCCCGTAACATTTTTATCGTGCCAGAACTTGGGAAACGTTAAATTGGTAGGCCTATCTATCCGCATTTCGTCCAGATACAAAATCGGTTTTTCCACTTTCCTAAGCTTTCTTATTTGCTGTAGATATCTTCACGTATTCTAATTTACAGTGTTTTCCTCAATTTTTTTTGCTGCACACTTCTTCCACCTGAAATCCTTTTTCTTCAGTATTCGTCTTAATGTTGTCTTTCATTTCAAATCAATTTTCTCTTGTAAAAGGGTAGACGTTTGTTGCAGCTTGGTACTATTTTTTTACTTGTTATTTAACGACACTGTAATAACTACTAGCTTCTTCAGTGTCGATTGAATTAATGATGCGAGATGGTATTTGGCGAAATGAAACCAAGGATTCGCCATAGATTACCTGACATTCGCCTTCCGCTTGAGAAAACCTCGGAAAAAACCCAACCCAGCGTAAACGGGAATCGAACTCACTCCCGAGCACAACTGCAGATCAGCAGGCAAACGCGCTACCTCCTGAACTACGCCGGTGGCCCTCTTTCTTTTTCAAATAAAAATTCTCAATTATATCTTTTTTTTGTCAATCTCCCGTCGAAGTCATCTACATTTGCGTTTCGGTAGTCTGGACGTTTACATTTTTTTTCTCCCTCAGGTGTCGACAACGCACTTTCTTCTGCGCAGTTTTTCATTTCATTCCTTATACGCTGTATTGTTCTTGTGGATAGATTAGAGTACTTTTCTACCTTTGCTGTAGTTTTCGTAAGAGGAATGCAAAGGCACTGTTGTTCTTTTTCTTCATCACAGAATTATTTTGCACTTCTAATAATATTCCTTTCTTCGCTATAGATTGTCAATCCTTGTTTCCTCTTTGTCGACATATTTACAATAAACAAAAAACTGCTATAAACCTAAATAACAGTATACAATAACATAAATTCTATTAACTATATTATTATCAACACTATTAACACGAAAAGCAAAGGATAACTAAAGCAATACAAGATCTGTGGTATAATGAAAACAATTGTCGTGTTGAAACTAATAAAACACTACAGTAAAAACCCCACTATTATTTTCACAAAGTCGCAAAGATTCTTAGACACGTGCAGTAGATGTTTGTGAAACAGGAATATTGCAGTGAACAGCGCGGTGCGCATGAGCGACCGTTTCCCCTCCGCCCCCTTCTAAGTACTTCAGCCGCCTTCTGGCGTGACAACAGTACTGCTTCTTCTACTGCTACTAGTACTACGACTACGACTACAACTATGACTACTACTACGATTGCAAAGACTACTACTAGTACTACGACTACGACTACGTACGACTACTACGACTACGACTACGAATACTACTACTACTACGATTACGGCTACTACTACTACTACTACGATTACGACGACTACTACTACTATTTCTACTACGATTACGAGTACTACTACTACAACGATTACGACGACTACTACTACTACACTTACGACTACTACTACGACTACTACTACTACGACTACGACTACGCTACTACTACTACGATTACGACTACTACTACTGATACTACGATTACGATTACTACTAATACTACTACTACGACTACGACTACTAGTACTACGACTACTACTACTACTACTACGATTACGACTACTACTACTACAACGACTACTACTACTACTACTACGACTACTACTACTACGTCTACGACTACTACTACTGCGATTACGACTACTACTAGAGGAGAGTCGGGTAATATCGGAATCGGGTAATATCGGACAGTGCGTTTCTTTCATCTACCACCATATGGTAGTACCTGAATGACATGGTTACGTTTCTCTATGCGACATCACAGAAACGTAACCATGTCAATCAGGTACTATCATCGTGTGGTAGATGAAAGAAACTCACTGTCCGATATTACCCGATGTCCGATACTACCCGACTCTCCCCTACTACTACTACGATTACGACTACTACTACTACTACTACGATTACGGCGACTACTACTACTACGATTACGACTACTACTACTACTACTACGATTACGACTACTACTACTACTACGATTACTACTACTAATACTATTACTACGTTACGGCTACTACTACTACTATTACAACGACTGCTACTATGATTACGACTACTACTACTAATACCACTACTGCGTTACGACTACGATTACGACGACTACCACTACTACTACCACTACTACTACTACTAGTACTACTACGATTACGACTACTACTACTGCTACGATTACGACTACTACTACCACTACTACGATTACTACTACTACTGCTACTATTACTACTACTACTGCTACTACTACGTTACGACTACTACTACTACTATGATTACTACTACTATTACTACTACTACGATTACGACTGCTATTACTACTACGATTACGACGACTACTACTACTACTACGTTACGACTACTACTACTAATACTACGATTACGACTACTACTACTGGTACGATTACGACTACTACTACCACTACTACGATTACCACTACTGCTAGTACTACGATTACGACTACTACATCTACTACGATTACGACTACTGCTAGTACTACGATTACGACTACTACAACTACTACGATTACGACTACTACTACTACGATTACGACTACTACAACTACTACGATTACGACTACTACAACTACTACGATTACGATTACTACTACTACGATTACGACTATTACTACTACTACTACTACTACTACTACGATTACGACGACTACTACTACTACTACTACTAAAACTACTACGATTACGACTGCTACTGCTACTACGATTACGGCGACTACTACTACTACTACGACTACTATTACTACTATTACGATTACGACTACTACTACTACGATTACTACTACTACTACTGCTACTACTACGATTACGACGACTACTACTACTACAATTACGACTACTACTAAGACTACTACTACGATTACGACTAAGGGAGACTGTTATACCTTTAAACATTTTTCACATTTTATTTTTTTTTAATTTTGAGAAATTACATTTTTTAAATTAAAAAATGCTTTAAATAATTATTGAAGATTCTTTCACAGTTTCCTGTATGTTTTTTTTTCTGTTCTACACATCTATTAAGGCTGGAAAAAATAAAATGTAATATGTTCAAAAGTACAACAGGTTCATGTACAGTTACCCTTAAAAGGAATGAGACGACTCTTGGTCGTCGGAAGTTAAAGTTCTACAGCGCGGTTCACTCGATATCGACGTAATGATACATAACATGAGAAATACAGCAAGAATTGTGACGTCCACAACAAGGACAAGGACCAAAATAAGAATCACGAAGAAGACAGCCATTTAAGGCCACGATTTCACAACATAGCTAGGGTCACAAGCTATCATTGCTTCTCTGTACCGAATGGCAAATGCCTGCTATGGGATCTACATTCTAGACTCTGTTGTCACTGTCTTGTTTCGGTAGCTCATATAGTAGCGTGTCGGTTCCACTGCTTAACCGAAACGTCTCGTGTTCGATCCCAGGTGAAACTTATTTTTATTGAGGTGTAATTAATTTCTTCAGAGTTCCTAGACTGTCTAATTTGTCGAAAAATATGAATAATTTATGCCCAATTTCTGGGTCTTACAAGTGGGCTGAACCTCGTCAAAAAAATTAATCTTACTTGAAAGTTAAGAGTATTTTTCCTCAAACAAAAATCACAAGAAACAAAAAGAGACCTGTCACCTTAAAATCTTGTCCACATGCCATCAGCTTCTATTACAGCTCTAAGTCGGTCCGGCATGGATGTCACGAGATTGTGGAATAAATTCTAATCCCCGGCGAGATCTTTCCAGGTTTCAACAACTTGATTCCACAATTCGTCTCGATTTCGAGGGCGTCGGTGGGCATAGGTGGCTATCCTTCTCTTTTTCAATTCCGCCCATAAATTTTTGATGACATTCAAATCAGATGACTTCGGAGGCCAATTAATGATTTCGATCTCGGGTCTACTTTGAAACCACCTTTGAATGCTTGCGGCATAGTGCACGGGATGATTATCCTGTTGGAACAGCAATGTTCCTTCGGGAAAACGTTCTAGGGGCGGAAGGAATATACGAGTATTTTCCAGAATGTGCTCGTAAGTTCCCGTATTAAATCGGCCATCGATGCGTTCTATAACGCCAGGTCCATCGTAAGACATCCACCCCAACACGATATCACAATACAGTCACGAAGCTTGAGTTTTGAGGGTGCTAGAAACAATAGACTGTGACGGTACTATTTTGAATTGCCTGTAATGAGGCGATATTAGCGATCCCAGTGGTGAGCAACAATCTAATGTTTGCATATTTACTACGTATTGAGCTTCGCGACTGTATATACTAGACTATGACAATATGCTAAAGCGCCCTGATCTTTCACGTCGCTGCACATAGCGCTGATCATGTGGGAGACCATCCTCACGATAGACACTGACAGGACCTTCGTAATCACTCGAGATGGTTGTTTCGTCGGAGAAAATTACATTTCTCCAATCGAAATCCACTCGATTAGTAACGAAGGCAAGACGGTCGACAGCTTGTGCTTCCCCCAATATTTCCATTTGCGCAGCCCTCCGGCTCCTAATACCGCGGTTCCTCAACCTGGTGATCACAGTCTGTGAAGAACTGGGAAAGTAAGACGCTGCTCTTATTCCGTTAGCAGTCCGAAAGGGGTCCTGTCGAACTTCCTCGAATAAGAGAGCATCCTCTTCCAATGAAGAAATCCGGGGACGCCCAGGAATAGGGCGATTTTCGACCTCCTCTGAATTTTGGTAACGATGAACCCACCTCTCGGCTGTACTTCCAGAAACACCGACCAAACGGCTAGAAGATCTAGCCCCATATCCAGCCTCAACTAAAGCTATAACTCGCTGTCTCATGTCACGTCGGTTCGCCATTAAGATGAGAAATGAGGGATGATGATAATACTTTAGAGTAGACAATGACTATTTAACGTGATATAGAATTATTGACATAAGGGTCATCTTACACAGTAAGAGTTAATAAATCAACTCTAACTTAAATATTTAAATAACAGGATGTAACAGGAAGTCCAATTGTTGCGAAGCTAATCAAATTAAATCTAATTACATTAAGTATACAAACCCCAAGTTATGACACCACATTGCTACAGCTAAATTGTAGGTTATTAACATAAGCATTGAATAGGTCCGTGCTTATGTATTGGACGACAAAACCAAACATCGAAAAGTTCGAATCTTGCCGAGGAATGTAACTTCTTGCTTTTTATAATGTAAATCAGACTTCTAACTACAATCACTCATATTTCTTAATATTTATTAATATTTATAGCCAACATTGAATTTGTAAAGAAAAGACTTTAGAAATCTCATATGGAATTTGTGATCTGTAGCGACATAGACATACATTATCTCTCGGAACTCTTCCGCAAAAATATATTAAATTCGCTCCTTGGAACTGAAAATCATAGTCGTAGACTCATTTCCCCACCAGCATACAAGCTGAAGTAGCACAGCCATTGATAAAAGTTTTGTACACTGAATTAGACTGAATTCCTATTCGGCAGCACCTATAATAAATGGCTTGTATGAACATTATAAACAAATTCTGTTTCCAATGTTACTGAACAATTTCAAAATATTAATTTAAAAACTAAAAAAGGATCGTAAATGCTGTATCTAGTGATTATTTACATTTATGTCTACAAAATGAATCTTGGAAAAACGTATATGTTTCTGGTACTACTGATATTAAGAGTAAATGTATTGTATTTTTCACTTCATTTCAGAATCACTTCAGTGGATGTTCTCCATTCAATGTAGTGAAAAAATTCAGAAGTAAAATCATGTAGATAATGCAGGGACTTACAAATCTCATGTATTAAAAAGAAGAATCTATATGTAATGAGCTGCAATGTAACTATCCTCATATTCTTAAATACTACAAGAAGAACAGTGTAATTTATCAAAATTTATGAAAGAGGGAAACAGAACACATTTGAATAGAAAAGCACAAAATCCAGATAATGCAATTAAAGCTATTCGGAATATTATTGAAGTTAAACTTGTAGATATCCTAAGAAAGAAAATATTTTTTCATTAAAATTAGTGATTTTAAAGTAGAGAATCCCAAATGTATTGCAAATTCTTTTAACGTCTTATAGTATATAGTACAGAAATATTATTGACAACTTAAAAATTCAAGATTTTGCAAAAGATACTGCAATTAGTTACTTAACACATGCATTTAATAGTTAGCATTAATATATGTAATTAATAACTGCAACAGTGCGTATACATTCAATCATAATATGAATTAAATTGAATGCACATTAAATTAAACACGTAGATAAAATAGTTAAAATCAACTGAAGGGGTGAGAATGAAATAATCCAAAGCCACACTTTTAACAAAAATTGTTTTGTGCGAGTGCATTTATTACACATATGGGAAAGCTACTAATAAAATATTGTAATAATTACTCAACAAATGACATGGCCTAAGGACTCTAAACCTTTGTAATCGTTTGTCTGTGTGGCTTAGGAATATATTTTTAATTTCATTTTAATTGTTAGTTTTTAATTATATATGTGTGTGTGTGTGAGTGTGCATTTACATTGTATGTGTGTGTGTGTATAAATGCATTCATTAGATTAAAGTTTATAATATTATAACTTGTAATTTTGTAATTTCTGTGATCATTAACACTTAATCTGAGGACTTTGTAAAACTCTATTTCAACGTTATTTAGAAAAAAAAATCGTTGTTATAGACTAAGAATCGAACTCGCTCTCTTCTGCACAACACGCAGAGATCTTAGCGTCTGAGCTATTGCAACGACACGGAAGCTTTACTTTCTGTGCGGAGTGCTGATCTAGTCATGAAGGTCCATTGTCGATTTAACTACACGAATTAAGTATATATTTGTCTCTTATTTACGTAATATTATCATATTTTTTGCAGTTTTTGAAGTGAATTCCGGAACGATGCTAGTAACAAACCAAATAGCCTGAATTTAAGTAACTCAATATTCGTTATCTTGTGTATCAGTGCTCTGGTCTCTGATCATGCGCAGTGTTTTACATCTGAGACTTAGGAATATTCAATCGTCTCATTTCTTTTCAGGGAAACTGTACCTTAGAACATACCCTCTTGTAAGTTGCAACACATGGAATATAGGTGGGAATACAGTTGTAAGAACTGACAATCAAATGTAAAATGTATTTGCCATCATAAACCACAGCAGGCTTCTCTGATTTAGGTTAGATTTCCTGGAGGAACAAGAATTGCTTCAATAGCTTTCTTCCAGACATCCCGATCAATTGGGGGTCTCTGAACTCTAGACTTACTTCGTGACATGATCTTAAAATAAAAGAAGACAAAAACCGATAGTATCCTGCACCTTGGAAGATGTTCTTTGTTCAAAGGTACAAGAGGGTGCACGTTTAAACAAATATGGCTCCTAAAACTATAGATTCGAATAAATCATAGAAATTAAAATATGTTATTACTCACCAGATAATAGGGAACACACTGTATACCTTATTTTATTTCAAGGAGTGCAGTTCGGTGTTCAAATAAGCCACCGAACTGCACTCCTTGAAATAAAATAAGGTATACTTGATGGATAGTAACAAATGCAATCTGGTTTTGTGTTAGAAAACATACATCAATGAACGAAATGTTTACTTTTGGTACTAAAAAAGATTTTGTTCACAGAAGTCACACTTCGCAATAAATGAAACCGAAACTACGACCAGAGCTACTTAGCAGCTTTCTCTACAATCTACTACAGTTTGAGTCCTCTAGGTAGTAACAAAAAATTAAACACAAAAAATGTTCAAAGGTACACTATGCTAAAGGTACAACAGTCTCCCCTACTACTACTACTGCTACTACGATTACGACTACTACTACTACTACGATTACGACTACTACTACAATTACGACTACTACTACCACTACGATTACTACTACTACTACTACTACTACTATGATTACGACTACTACTACGATTACTGCTACTACTACTACTACGATTACTACTACCACTACGATTACTACTACTACTACTACTACTACTACTACTACTACTACTACTACTACGATTACGACGACTAGTACGATTACTACTACTACTGCTACGATTACGACTACTAGTACGATTACTACTACTACTACTACGATTACGACTACTAGTACGATTACTACTACTACTACTACTACGATTACGACTACTGCTACGATTACTACTACTACTACTACGATTACGAGTACTACTACGATTACGACTACTAGTACGATTACTACTACTACGATTAGTACTACTACTACTACGATTACGACTACTACTACTACGATTACTACTACCACTACGATTACGACTACTACTACGATTACGACTACTACTACGATTACTACTACTACTACTACTACTACTACGATTACTACTACTACTACGACTACTACTACTACTACTACTACTACGTTTACGGCTACTACTATGATTCCTATACTGGTACTGCGACTACTACTACTACGACTACTAGTGCTACTACGATTACGACGACTACTACGACTACTACTACGAATACGATTAGGACTACAACTACTACTACTACTATTATTACGATTACGACAATATCCATGCACTCCTCTGGCCAAGCAACTTATCCTATATCAAACCACTGGAGGACTTATGGTAAATTTTTAAAAGGAGAATGACAAAACTAGATTGTTCTACAAAATAAAAAATGATTTTTCCCCTCATTAAAGTTCCATTTTTATGAAGAAATGAAGAAGTTTTGTGAAAATTTAGTTAATCCATGTCAGATGGTGCCAAAGGTGTTATTAGAAACAAGAGAATCGCAGAAATTGCTGAGGTATATTGAACATCAGTTATATTGTAATTATTCTTGTAGTTTAGATACACAGTATTGCTTATTCGGACTAATTTTCACGCTACTGCTGCTGCTGCTGCTGCTGCTGCTGCTGTTACTACTACTACTACTACTACTACTACTACTACTACTACTACTAAGTATCGTTGCTGGTTACATATGCCAATTTATTCTACGTAATAAAAAACCGTTTGCCTAATCTTGAAGTCGATTGTATATTTTGATTTAAAATAAATATTCATTAGTTTTTACTAAATTGATTATATTTCATGCAAAATATTCCCTGGTATATTGATTTTGCATAGCAAATAGCAGCAAAATTGGTACTATAACTTGAGAAAAATCACTTTTAAAAGACATACGTACATACGAAATGCCAAAAGTCACAATTGTGCACCTGTCATGCTAAAAAACGGGTATTCGCATGAAATTACCAAAGTAGATTATTTACACTGTAGTATGCAGCCTTTATACTTCGAGTATTGAAGAACTGAAAATGAGGACTAGAGAATTTGTGAAAGTTAACTTACCAAGCAGGCATCCTTGAAGGGTGTGACAGAACTGGTCTCACTACTAACACACATCGTGTTTCTGGGCAACTTGATCCAGCTGAGTTTGCAGTCGTCTCTCGAGATCTTAGTCACATCCAAGGCTTGCAGTATTAGAGGGTCTACTGGGTGAGGTTCGTACTAATAAAGTAGAAACGGAGGCTTGTTCAATAAAAACACTTCTTATTAGGATTGTAAAATATAGTAATTAACAGTGTGGAAAATTCTGTTTCATAAACAAAACTCTACACTCCTTCATTTTCCTACACTGCTTTTAGCAGTTAGCAATGTATCTTCACTTATTAATAACTTCATCTACATTTTCTACTCATTATATAACTTCCTTAAAGAGTAGTTATACCATACGGTTTCAATGGCGTGAATTATTTCTCAGTTAGGACCAATAAATTTGGTAATAACTAAAGTTAGTAAGAACAGCACCTTACACATAAAATTTTTTTGCCAAATGCTTATATGTGTAACCACGGAAACACTCATACAAAGATATTTAAATTTCATTATACTTATATGCGTAACCACGGAAACAACCTTACAATGATATTTAAATGTCATTAAATTTTTCCAATAAAGCATTAATAATTAAATGTAATCGGTGACGAGAATGCCGATGACTAAATGTAATCGGTGGCCAGAATGCCGGTGACTAAAATGTATTCGGTGACAAGAAGGTATAATTACATCTCTGGTGACGAGAATTCCTAGACCCGTGTGGTTCAATGCTAGAGCGCTTATCTTATAAGCCAGGGATCCGGGTTGAAATCCCGCTCTTTTCTAAATTTACTACTTGTGTTGGGCAAGCCCTGGTCCAGGGCACACAGGGGCTTTCTCCGGATATTCCGATTCTCCTATGACATTCAACAATCATCTTCATTCATTACGAGTGCAGTGTAGATCCATCACCTTTGATGCACTCTGGATAGTCTCTGACGAACTAGGTGGTGTACACTTCCATTGAGCTCTATACTAATGTGGAGGAAACACCGTATGTTAAAATATCGTGCCACTAGGTTCGCGCGTCGCTATGTTGGTGAGGGAATCTCTTTCTCTTTCTAACACAGTTGCTACAATGATGTTACCTCCCAAGCCCGTGTATGCATATTGAAATTATTTATATTGTGGGTTATCTTGAACTATTTCTTTCAATTTAATATGAGCTATGAATTCCCTAAACTTGTACGTAAACATTATAAATTAAATTAAGTATATAATGTGCTCTACATTACTTCTAACTTTAAAAAAATACATACCGTACCGATATAAACATATGAAAACCAAAGACAAATGCAGTATATAAAAGAAACCTCTTGCCTTATCTAGGCCACATATTTACATGCACTTCTCTCGATCAGGATAAATATGGGTTAGATATAGTAAAGATTAAATTAAAATAAAAGTAGACAATTATATTCATGGAGTTTTAAATATATAGGCTTACTGTAGGCTACTGTAGTACTAGTAGTAAACCGAAACATATATTTTGAACTAGAAAGATTTATTCGCCATTAAAATTGTATAATTTTTGGTTTTGTCACAAATTTAATTACCTTACACCCAATATAAAATAATGTAACTAAATTTACCGATTTTTATAGGTACCGGTATGTAGGCCTATACTTCGACCTCAGAATATAAAAACCTGTTACCGATATACTTAATTGTATGTGATATAAGAGCTGAGTTCCCTTTAAAATCTATTCTCTTGTTAACAGACATACATATCAGTAAAAAAAGCCAATTATAAGCATAATAAATACTAAATAACGGTACATGAACAATAGAAGAAAAATTCATTACATCAATTTATCAAAATAACAATACACACAAAATATTACATCATACGGTACCGCAGCAAAATATCAATAGTTAAATATGAAATATATAAACTTTAGTCCATACCTGTGGAATAACGGTCAGGGCGTCTGGCCGCGAAACCAGGTGGCCCGAGTTCGAATCCCGGTCGGGGCAAGTTACCTGGTTGAGGTTTTTTCCGGGGTTTTCACTCAACTCTGTACGAGCAAATGCTGGGTAACTTTCAGTGCTGGACCCCGGACTCATTTCACCGGCATTATCACCTTCATAACATTCAGACGCTAAATAACCTAGATGTAGATACAGCGTCGTAAAATTACCCAATAAAGTAAATAATTATAAACTTTATATAGGAACAGCGGCATTTCTACCTAAGCAAACTAGGCAGCTGCCTAGGACTCTAACTTCGAGGAGGTCTCGGCCAGGAATAATAATAATAATAATAATAATAATAATAATAATAATAATGCTATTTGCTGTGCCAAACTTTCGCGTGGCAATAAATCTTGTTATAAATTGTTGTTTAGTCAACTGTCAAAAGACAGATTTGAATTTGAACCTCATGAGTTACACAATGAGGCATCACTCATGAAGCAACTAAGCCAGGACATAATTGGATAGGTTTTTCCATCTCATTTCCCCCTCTATTGTATTCATCGATGACTGGTAACATATTTGACTAATCAGATGTGTACAAACATGTTCTTCCTCTGACATATAAGTGATGTACTACTGTTTGTTAATATATTATATATATATATATATATATATATATATATATATATATATATATATATATATATATACACCGTGTTCCGCTTATAAGTATAACAAAAGAAATAGCTATAACTTCTGAATTAATACAAGTATATAGTTGAAACCAACTGCTATAAAGAATGAAAACTGGGAATTTTTGTTACCTTATGTTCCATAAACCTCAACATGGCTTCCATTGGTGGCACGGGAAATATCCAACCGGTATTCAACCTCGACCCAAGTGTTATGAAGCATCTGTGGTGTAACATTGTTGACAGCAGCATAAATTCTTTCTTGTAAGTCTGCCAAATCACGTACTGGCGTCCTGTAGACCTGGTCCTTAACAAACCCCCACAGGAAAAAATCAGGTGGTGTTAGATCTGGTGATCTGGCAGGCCATGTGATGTACGGTGATCCTCTTCCGATCCATCTTGCAGGGAATTGTTCGTCTAAGAATGTGCGAACCATGTTGGCAAAGTGTGGTGGAGCCCCATCTTGCTGGAAAATTGCTCCATCTGGGAGTTGTGGCACAGCATACAGTTGCAACATATCCAGGTACGTGTTTGCAGTGAATGTCTTTTCAGCAAAGAAATAGGGACCAATGATTCTGTCACGCATGATCCCACACCAAACATTCCATTTAGGGGAATCCCGTTGGTGTTCAATTACGACACTTGGATTTTCCGACCCCCAGATGCGACAATTGTGTCGGTTTACTTTTCCACTGACGTGGAAGGTTGCCTCATCTGAGAAACAGACTCGAGTTAGAAATGTGTCGTCATCGTCCACTTTATCCAACATTGTTTCTGCAAAGCGTTTTCGTTCCAGTTTATCATTCGGCGTAATCATCTGATGAAGTTGCAGCTTGTACGCTCGCAAACGCAATCTTTTATGGAGCACTGTATGCACTGTTGTTGGTGGGATGTTCAACTGCACACTAGCCTGTCGAATGGATTTCCGCGGGCTTCTCTGAAATGCCTCGCGAATGCGTTCGACATTTTCGTCAGACACTTTACGCTTGGAATGTTTACCTGCATTAGACAACAAACTTCCTGTTTCTCTGAGCTGCCTATCCCATTTCATTATTGAGACGTACGTCGGTACAGCTTCCCTCGGTCTAAGATTGTACTGACGGCGAAACAAGCGCTGTACACGAATTATGGATCTATGTTCTGCTAATGACAGCACACAAAAGGCTTTCTGCTGTGGCGTCCACATGCTGACTGACTAAAGATACGATACGAATTCTCTTATTTAATGATCTGCGCATGCGTGAGTCTTCTAAAAATAAGTAACAACAATGGATTAAAACTTCCCAATTTCCTCTTTACAATGGTACCAATCTTAACCCATTTGCATGCATTGTTATGAAATTATAACTATTTCTTTTATTATACTTATAAGCGGAACACGGTGTATATATATGTATATATACACGTATCAGCCAGAACTTCAATCAGAAGTAATCTTGTAATTATAAATATAAAAAAGTATATCCATTTTGATTCTTGAGTCTTGCGTACACAACTTTTAACACTTGAATATAATTAATTGATTAACTAGTGGACTTACTAGTGTTAATTATGTAAGATTTGTCCGGCTTACAGTTGTTTCAGTGCTTACGCACCACTAGTTAATCAATTAATTAAAAAAGTACAATTGGTACTTGTCTACTTCATTTATAAGTCTCCTTGTATGTTTTTCTAAATTCAAATTATGTTAAATAAATCCTACTCTGTTAACTGCCTAGGGTCTCTGGATCTCTATATCCGCGCTTGGATGGAAAAATAAAGTAAGCCTACAGTATATGTCACTTCTTTGTTACTCAGTCTTGCGGCACAGTCGTATGCTGCACAATATTTCACCATTATAACAGCAAAATTAAAGAAATTAATTAATATGTATACTTTTTTTCAACAAAACAACCATTTTCCACGTGCGTTAGAAAGAGAGAAAGATACGCCTCAGGTGTGCCAATAGTACGGAAGTTACACGTCACGTTTTTTTCAGAATTTCTCTACAGGAGTTGTGTATCCAGTTTATAATGTTGAGATCACTGTACAATTCTCAGAACTGGCGACATCTATGAGCACGCTCGTAGAGTCGTAGCGAGCAAGGCAAGTTAAGGGGGCTCAGAATCTTATCACTGCGCTGAAATAATCTCTCTTACAATCACAGCATAGGCGGAGATAGAACCGTTTCCTTGGGGGGAGGAGGGCAAAGCAAAACCATAGAATCCCGATATAACGAGATTATGGGAGACATCGTTTATCTCCTCCCCCCGTTATAGCTTGGCCTTGGTACAGTATATCGGAATATGATCATTTAATAAAGGTTTTGTAATTAAGTAAAATTGTAACAAAATATATAGACAATTTTACTTTTTTTTTCCCTCTTCTATGGAGGAGGGACCCGAAGGCTTGCACTGCAGCCTGAGGCTTATTGTGCTTACCACTCCTATTTTGTGAATGGTTGGGTAACCGAATGGCTGCGCTCTTGTACAAGTACAGCACGCCGCACCGTGAACTTAATCCGGGCTATTGTATGGGTGATATGTGAATTAATGATGGCGAAATGAGTCTGAGGTCCAACACCGAAAATTTCCCAACAATTCTGCTTTAATTAGTTAGGGAAAACCCCAACCAAGTAACTTGTCCCAACCAGGATTTGAACCTGGACCCGCTCGTTTCACGGCAGGCATGCTAACCGTTACTCCACAGCGGTGGACCAATTTTACATTTACTTTATCTGTTTATCTAAAAAAACAAGATATGATACGAAATGTAAATTCTAATAATTATTTTATTTAATCTCGTCTTTAAGTTTACACATTATACCGGAATCACTTTTATTTTTTCTGCATTGTTGTGCAGTATGTTATTCATATTTCTCCAAGTGGCTGCTTGAACACTTGCAGAGTTTTAACACATCAATACAGGCTGTTACAAGAAAACATTATAGTGATTCCATTTCTCAGATGAGGTATAGAAATTTTTATAGATTCAGAAATTTAAAATAAATGTTATAGTCGAGGCACATGGTCTGAAGACATTAATTCGTCAATTTAAGCACAGAAACTTAATCATAAACAAAAGCCAGAAAAATCTTTTGAATTCAATATTTTCTAACGTTAAAAAAAAAAGTTCGGCCGAGTTTGGAGAGGGCAGTGCCCCCCCACGCCCTCTCATTACTCCGCCTATGAATCATAGTAGCCTATCACTGAATAAGAACAATTAATATTTGCAGAAACAAAACAATTATTCTGTATGACTTTGCAAGAAGAAATACACTTAAGAATAACTTGAAATGTTCGTTTATTTATTTAATTTGCCACAGCAACAATAATGAAACAATTGACGCAGAAATTTCTGTGAGAATAAAATATTTTTTCCTAATTTTTAATAACCCTGTATAATCGTAATAAAATTATTAATGAGGTTTCGTAATTATTAGTTCATAAACGTACCTGAATGTAGCCCCAACCGACGAATGTGCCTTGTGTTTCATCAGGCAGGTTGTCGCGAAACGCTGGAAGGATAACGGGTTGAATTGCTGGATCATAATCCAATGGAGCTGTCAACTATATCAACAAAGAGTTTTCAGGGCTGCTAATTAACTTTATTTTCAAAATTCACTAATATTTTGATAAAGGTGTATTTTTGTGTTAATTAGTAACACAGTAAACCTTTGATTGTAACAGCATTTGATTATTGTGGTTTCCACTGACACACATTCCCTATTTAATATTAAATTCGATAATCGTAACATTTTACTAATCGTCTTTTTGCCGCATTGTATACCGGTACATTTCTCCTAGACGAATAACATTTGCATATCGAGCATCCAGTCACGAACCCGAGTACTTAATTTTGTATGCCCAAAGACTTTGTAATATATAATTGAGGGGTTAGCTGGAAGAAGGTCGTAACTCGAATTACGGCGTTTATCCGTAAAATGGCTATATGCGTCCTTTGGCGGCGTTTCCACAACCACCTCTACTCCCAATAGTTTGTAATAGATAGGTATTATTAAATTGCGGCCGTCTTCCATCTCACTACTGTGGTTCGAGAACCGGTGAAGGTAACTTCAAGGATGTTCGCGTTGTCTGACGAATGTTCTGATCTATCATATCTTTCGTCTAATGGAAGCAAATATAATCTTTCTGATGTTGAAAGTGTCAGTGAAAATGAATTACGTACGGAAAGGTAGAAAACGGGAACGGTTTAACAAAATATGAAAGAATAATCTAACAAGCGACGACGAAATTACGGCAAAGCTTACACAAGTAGGTCAGGAAAAATGGTGAAAGATATACAGTATTACTATTTATTTTTGTCAATGGAGAATGAATATAAGGTATAGGCTAATAATATAGGCGTATGCAGTGCTATAAAATGATAGATCCAGGGTAGCAGTCAGTCATTTAGGAACGACCATATTTCTGACAGGTTAGCAGCAAAACATTTAAGCAGTTGCTGCCAGAAGAAATATGAGATGTCTACAGAGGAACAAGCCATTTTCCATTGAGGATTTTGGGAAATTGAAATAAAGAACCAACAGGATACATTTCTTACGGGATATTTGGAGAGGAGGACCATTAAGCAACGTCAAACAACTGTAAAACCACAGCACCGAGAATGTTCTTGGCTATACAGTGTCACGACTGAGAAGAATTTTTATGCAAGTCCTTTATTCTGTCATTGTTTAAAATATCTAAGAAACGAGTGATAACTGTATAAAATATAGTGAAACTAGGTGACAGATATGAGAGGCGAACACTCCAATAGGCCTCACAAGATTCTAGATGTTGTTTATGTTAGGTTATTAGATCAGTTAAAGTGGTATAGTATTTGTAAGCCTATATTCTAGGTACTTTCAGTCAAAATGATAACGTGAAATAAGTGGGATTAATTATTTTTAATGGTGTGATAACAGTTTAGTAAACGAACATACATTGTAATTATCTTCATTATTGTAGTATAGACCTATATCTGACTTTTCCTATAGAAATATTATAAATATGGACAACTTAACAGTATTTTCTACTTTCTTCTATGGAAGAAGAACGTAATTAAAAAAAAATTGAATGCTTCGTTCTCGTCCAATATTTAAACATTAAACATGGAACTCATTGTACTAACAAGAGAACGTATTACCCTACAATATATTATATACGAATAGTATCATATTCCAGCAAGAGATGCAGAGTACAGATGTTTTTGTTGATTATCTCAAAACTATGTTTTCTGAGTTACACCCTTCTTTCAGCTAATCCCTCAATTGAGTATTACAACCTAATTACGTGTCCCGCGCCGTGGCGTCGCGGTCTACCTACCCAGGACTCGTGTTACGGAATGCGCGCTGGTTCGAGTCCTCATGGGGCAAGAAATTTTCTCATGAAATTTCGGCCAGTGTATGGGACCGGTGCCCACCCAGCATCGTGATGCACTTCGGGAGCTATGATAGGTAGCGAAATCCGGTTGCGAAAGCCAGCTATAACGGCCGGGGGGGGGGGATCATCGTGCTAACCACACGATACCTCCATTCTGGTTGGATGATCGTCCACCTCTGCTTCGGCATGTGGGAGTGAGGCCAGCAGCCGGCTGGTCGGTCTGGGCCCTTTACGGGCTGTAGCGCCATGAATTAAAAAGAAAACCTCTTTATGTATGACTAATGTGCTTGTTACATAGGCATATAAAAGCATGTCATCTGTTGATTTGAATGTCAAATCGACAAACAACCATGGCGTCTCCTCGAAACACCCGATTCGCTGTTTGTATTTTACATAGTTTAGCATATTATGCTTTTCTGTTGAAGTCCTATACTGTAAGAATTAAAATGGATATAATCACATTATATTTTAGGCAGTTACTCAGAAGCCACACTTATTATGATGCATTACTACAGTATGTGTTGTAAATTGTGGAATTTTAACTCAGTTTTTCTCGAAAATTAGGGCCCGGGCGCAATGTTCGGAAATAATAATTTGGACATAGTTTGCAATGGAAAATTGCGTGGTGGCTTGTATATGCGCGAATTATGGTTTACTCTGTATGCAGTCACTTGGAAGTATACGTTAATTCATGGATAAAAGATCATTTGTGCCACATCTGTTATAAAGAGTGGCATAAAAAGGAACTCGGATTGAAAAAATAACAATGTTTCATTCACCTGATAAATTATGTGTGAATTTTGTCAAATTGCAAGTTTAGTTTTTTAGTTATTTATTATTTTTTTTTTTGCTGTAAACAGAGGTATAGAATGAATTTCAAAATATTTTCCTGTCAGATTTTCCCATAAGTTTATCAGATTCTAGGAGCTAGTTAGCCGGAACCTGACAGATAGGAAACTTACATTTTGCGCATGCACGTAATATAAATTTCTGATTGTCTATCAATTATGGCTATGATTTAGCCGCGCCTGTAGCTCAAGTACAAGCGACTAATGCAGGTCGTGGCGGAATTTGCAGTGGTCAAAGCAGACGTTAAAGAAGGTTTTTCTCGGGGTACTTCCATTTCCCTCTATCATTCCACCAACACTTTCCCTCATTTCATCTATCATCTACAATAGTGAAACTGGACTGGGGTGAAGGTTTGGGGATAGTACGGGTTGGGTTTGTGGCTCCGGGCCCCTGAGGCTTATCAGGCTACTTGTCCGCGAAATGGGACCTAGCTGTATGAGGCGCTGAAGCAGGCTGGCCCACTTGTCAGCGTCGGATTCATGAATGCCACCCAGACACCCTGTCGAACTTGAACAATCATCGCGTATATAGGGCGCACATGGGCCAAAGCGTGCCTGAGTGTCCATAAAAAGATTCATGTAAAAATAACTTTTGCTGACCAATGCAAATCACAAATGCATTGACCAGTGCTTCTCAACCTTTTGATGATGGCACCCCTCTTTTCCTCACATTACTTTAGTGCGGCCTCCTGGCCTAAAGTTTAGAATGTAGAATACATTAATGTAAATTTTCGGTTTATTTTGATAGTTATTAACGATACGAGTATCGTAATGTTTCATATTACCATACAAGAAAGTTGTGAAACAAAGCCACAGCCGAGTTTGATAACCAATCGAGTATTGTAATATGAAGTGACGATAAGTACAATATATGGTACTATGTTTTATCCACTTCGATGAAACATAATCTTTAAGCAAAAGTAATTGTATTGATTTTATTAGTTTTGAGCATGTCTTTAGCGGAGAGGCAATTGTATTATTATTAGGGATTAATATAATAAATTGTAAATATATTGTTGTTAATATATGTAATAAATAAAATCAATAATCCATTTTATTTAATTAGATGTGTGGTTGACATTACGCAACAGTTAGGTAATAGCAGTATCATTACCCAACTAGCTGCGTTATAAAATTATCATTACCTAAGTAGTTGCGTAATAGAGGTATCATTACCTAACTAGTTGCGTAATGAATGTGTTTACAACATTTTTGTTAGAGATGCAAAATTCACATTACATAATCAAAGTGGATAAAATGTTATATAACTATCTAATTGAATTAGGATTAGGTCGTTACGATGTTGCTAATAAATGTAGGTCTGGAGTAACTTCTAACATGTTTTATATTGTTAATCATAGAAATAATTAAACAATATTACTGTATATTGAGATCATATGAGAAGACAAAGAGGAAGACAGAAAATAGGAAAGATTGGAGAAAGCTGGGTTTTGGAGTGAAAGACCTGCCCTTGGGCAGAACACTGAATGAATGAATATTGAAATACAGTATGTAAAAATATTATTACTTTTTATTGTTTTGTTTTCGATTCTTTGAACCGCAGACGGTAGAGACCCGGTAGAGACCCCAAAGTTCAGAACCACTGCCTAAATAATAAAATCTAAAATAGTCTGGACATAAACTTCGGCATGCCTTAGCAATCGGGGCTTGTACTTTTGAATTTACGCTCTGTCTGATGTGTTAAGATATTTTAGCTACTACGAGTAGATAAATAAATGAAGAGTCCACTGCAAGAATGGTGGATGTCATTTGGAATACATTTTGCAGGAGAAGCAATTGAAAGTTTGAAATGCTTAGCGCTCAAAGCTTAACTGTGATTTTCCGATCATTACTGGACAATGACTATCGGTGTTAATGCCATATAACTCTGTATGTACATTCTATAGCCTATGTTTTAAGCTATGTATTGACAGTCTTGGTTCATTTTCGACAAGAAAGTGACATCCATCATTCTTGCAGTGGACTCTTCAAATAATAAAAAATATCTCCTAGCTATTCGTAGCAATAGGTAAGTATACCAATATAAAGTATAAAATGGAATCACTACTTTTCAATAAAACTACCAAACCATTATTTCAGTTCTTGAAAGAGTTACTCTGAATCTGAGAAAAAACAAATGCATGTTTTATTTCACACAATAAGAGCTTCACATTCGGGTTCATATGACGTAAACACAAACGTAGATACAAGCACTACGCTTTATATGTTGTGTGTGGGTGTTGAGTACTAACGCTGTAACAGCTCCATTTTCTGAAACTGAATCTTGCGATATTACGTGATATATTTCAAAAGATTCCATTCTCTTTAATCGCTTAGGCTATACGTATAGAGAGAGTTCTTCTCAGGATATTGCATTCATTGAACAATTCATTCGAATAAATGACGTTCATTAATTCAATGCTTAATCCTACAAACTAATAATCATTCGATTAAAGAAATCATTGAATTATCGCCAACATAGGCCTACCGCAAAGCTCCACGGAAAAGTAACTGTTCACTCATACGCAGTCATGTTCTCCTGACTAGCTACCATGTGACATCCATGCCACGCGACCGGTTCTCGGGATATTCGAAATGGCTGGATACTTTCCGGACAGACCTCATATGCTTAGTTACTCATGAGATGAGCGTAACATAAGTATAACTTAAATTTGGTACTGGATTTAAATTACGCGACAGTGCTTACCTTTAGCAATGCTATGTCATACCCTACTCTCTTCTTAAGCCTATACTGTGGATGCACCCTCTTGTATTTCACGTCTCTGAAAATAGCAGTTGGATCGTTCCAAACGTAGAAACCGGCCTTTACGGTGATATCGTCACGGTTCCTTAAACATTAAGAATTATTCACAAGAGAGATGAATGATAACATATAGTTGAGGAGCTGGATGCAATAACAGCTTAAGTTGAGACCCTATGTTTTCAGAAAAACAATGTCAGAGTTTTAGAATATTGTAGAAATTTTATTAGTAGGCCTACATATATTCACATCATTTGTTTTGTATAATACTTTAGACTGTATAAATTATTGAAATCCAATATCAGTTATAATTTAAAAACAACCCATTTTTAAATAGGTATTTGTAAATAAAGTATGGAAAACTTAAATTGTTATTGCATAGAAAGTCTGAGACTTCATAATATTTATTTTATTAACTGCCTAGGCATTAAAACCAGTAGAAAAGTGTTATTCACTAACATACACGAACTTTATTGATTGAATAATAAGAAATAATAGTACATTAAGTCTTCAGCTTACCAAATACAAAATAAAAATTTTAGTCGATGAGCTATTACATTTTTTATGGAAATATACTGTACAAACAAAATAACATTTATTTTAAATTTCTAATAACAAAAACAGAATATGTATTAGGAAAATCACTTCTGAAAGTATGCTACAGACGAAAACTTCTCTCCTATAGTGTAAAATATTCTTGTTCATGTTCACTGATTTCACTTTTAGGATGATTTTCATCCAGCACTGGTTCAAAATCCAAAATATTTTGAAGAGAACAAGCATTTTTTGGTTTCAAGAATTTCAGTAATGAAATAATATCATTTTTCTTTAACAGTTTTAAGCCAGGACGAGGGAGATATTTTAGATTAAGCTCTTCCTTTCGTGGTGTATTATGTCCTGAAAAACTGAATGGCTAGAAAACGGTATTGTAAGTAGGCTACATAATACTGCACAAAACCCCGATGTATAAAACATGTGTGCAACATATCTTTGTATTGCGAATTTTGAACCTTTTGATTTAGCACAGCACTTCACACAATCACCTCTCCTGCCATTTAGGGTCAACAAAATGAAATACAACTTTTACAGTCGATAGAGAAGATATTGGATATTATGAAAATGCCATCGCCGGAATAACGTCTTAAATAGAGTTAAGCTGTTATTACATCCAACTCCTCAATTGTGATAACGTATATTTGTTCATTATACAGGCTGAACAACATAAACCTGGTAAGCTATGCTGATACTGTCTGTAGTAATCCGTGCTCCCCTTCTATCGCTGGACAGGAGCTCACGTCATACAGAATTTTTGTAAGGGTTAACACGTTAAACTCAACTAATAAAGTATGTAATAAAGGTTTTTTTCCTTGCGTTTTGTAGCATTTCCTGGCTACGTACAGCGGGCCAGTTTTAAGTTGCTCTACGTGTACAGTTTATGCATTTCATAAAAATTGCGTTCTTTATCACGTTTCCACTGATATTCCTATTTGTTTGTTCCATTTATTGAACTGCCATCCAAGAAACAGAACTAGCTAATTTAGATTCTTCATTGTACTCCCAGATTAACAAACGTTCGTTTTCCTTACTGCACACAAGTACTTTCTTATAATCCCAAGATGTAAAACGTCTAACTTCTCTATAAATTTTACAGTTTACATAGCTGTAAGCATTTTTTTTTTCAGAAATTCACATGAAATTGTTATCCGTATATTGTAATATATTCTAATATTGTAATCTATAATCATAAAATCCTTCATATAAATTTCATTCTGCTTGCCCAATCAGGTTGTATCCTGTTGCTAGTACCTCCATTGGTGTTAAAATTATTTTTGTGAGTAAATTTCGTAATTATGTACTGCGAATAACTCCTAAATAAATTTATCAGGACATTTTATTGGAATCATAATGTTCCACAATAACATACAAATTACATGGTAGGCTATAAATAAGAAGCCTACTTCACAGGGAGCTTCTACCTGAAAGGCAGATTTGCATAAGTAGTTTTCTTGATTACGGGCCGTCATATTTGGTTCAGAAATATTTATATCGAAAATCACAAAAAGAAATGAAAAGGAAATACATATTTCTTTATTCTACTTCAGAGATTTGTGTATATCCTCTGCCTATCCACTTACTGCGTGATTCTGGTCCCACATATTGCGATATATCTCATACAAGTCACTTTCCTCGAAATATAGCAAAAACATACAGCTTCAAGCATTATGTTCACAAATGAGCATTTCTATAATAAAAAAAATTAGCCGACAATAGATTAACATTTACAGCAGGGATTTACACTACTCACCTATTTATAACACTGTGACCCACTGTAAGAATAAAACGTCTGGACAGAATCGTACCAGTACAATGACTTTTTCCTTTATATAAAACAGCCACCTGTAAAATGAAAAAAAGTTATATTTATGCCGAAATGTTATATATACAGAGTGTCCAAATGTCCGGCCTCATAGGTGACAATTACAGTAATTGTTTAGATAAATGAAATGCTTTTGATGGCAGTGATGCGGAAGAAGACCGAACTTGTGCTTCTGCATATCTCAGGTCTATCCCAGCGGCAAACATGTGATTAATCCCGTCCCATCCAGACACATTTATAGCATTAATTATTTTTTATTTTAGCTATAACTATTGAAACTTTTTATTTTATTTTTATGTTCAATTTTGTTTATGTTTCTGAATACAAAATAAATGTGTTAATAAGACATTTTTTGTTTTATTTTGTAAATCATCTCGCGACCCCCCTCAGCTCTTTACACGACCCACACTTTGGGAAACGCAACTCTAGATACTGCCATTTTCAAATATTCTGTAAACTGATCGCCACAGAATGTTTATGTTCTACAGCTAACGACTGACTAAACAGAATGAAAACAGAGTCGCGGACGGTGGGGGGGACGTAGGGATAATAATGTTTGCGCTCTATGGGGCGCATGTTTGGCATCCCTATAGACGGTGAAGAATTCTTGAATGATTTTGGGACAAATGATGAAACTTTGGCATGCCAGTACTCTCCTGAAAACAAGATTGTTTGCAGGCAACAGAAAGATTTATGTTCACAATTATGAAAAAAATGTTTGAGTAAAAAGTAACGGCAATGATTTATCGGGGCGTGGAAGAGACGATAGTCATTGTTAGATTTTCTCGTAAATCAACAAGTAATGAATGAATCATACTATCAAAGTAAGGTTTAGAAGGACGTGGAATATTGTCTAAAGGAATCATCCTTCTTTACGACAACGCCCGTCACTTCTACTCAAAATTCACACACTATATCTTGCTGAACTACGTGGGGAAGTCTAACTAAGATTCCGAGTTACAATACGCTCCACTACCGAGCTTATTTCCATCTCAATACGCTTAAGTGGAGAGTGTAACCTTGTCTGTATTATGAAAACTATAATTGAAAAAGACGTAAAATGTGGACATTTCTGTGAATCCAGATTAAACTTAGATCATTATATTTACAAAATGAAAGAGAACATCCTCAATACATGATCCAGCCTATATTTTATACAGTATGTATTTTGTTCAACTAAAATGTGAATGGTTACAATAATGTTTTTTTCTAAAAAAAATAACAATAAATAGCAAATCATGCGTTATGAAGCCAAGCGAAGAAAACTAGACCTGGAAGCTGTCAACAGGATATTTACTGTTTTATACCACATTGAATAAAATAAGAAAGGACATATATTTCAAAATATAGGTGTAACACAGTACATGACCGTGTATATAATATTTTCTTCTATAAAAAGTACACCGTGTCCAGGCTAGAGGTATCAAGAAATAATAAAAAAAAATCTCACTTAACCATGAGAATAATTGATTCAAAATTTGTTTTAATGTTATATATCCAGTTCAATATATCTCAATGTGAGCACTTCTTATTGCTCTTTAAATGTTCTCAACGATATTCCAATTCCCTCCAAGTGTTTTGCAACATTTGAGGTGTTATGCGGTCATTTGCTAATCTGATGCGTTGTCTCAATTCTAACAAATTTTGAATTGGTTATTGTTGATATAGAAAGTCCTTGATGAAACCTCGGCGAAGAAATCAAACAGAGTCAGATCAGGAGAGCTAGGTGGCCATGTTTTGGGTCTGTCTTTTCCAATCCAACGACGAGGAAAATTTCTATGAATGAAACTATTGACATCATGGTGATAATGTGATGGAGCACAGTCTTGTTCAAATGTTGATCCAAGGGGGATTTGAAGCAAAGCGAAATTTTCTAGCATATCAAGGTAACTGTTCCCAGTCACAGTTTTCTCCAAGAAGAAGGATGGACCAATAATTGCATTGTGCATTAACCCCATCCAAATATTAACTTTTTCCGTGTGTCTTTGGTGTTCCACTACAGCACGAGGATTCTCGGACCCTCATATGAGACAGTTATGGCGATTAACTTTACCATAGAGATGGAATGTAACTTCATCACTGAATACCACTTCCTCAAGATATGAAGGGTTTTCGTCAATGCGTTGCAGAATTTCAGTCGCAAAATTTTGTCTTAATCTTCTATTGTTCGGCTGAATACGGCTAAAGAAGCTGAAGCTTGTATGTACGAAGTTTGAGTCGTTTATGAACAGTTGATTTGGGAATCTGTAACTAATGACTAGTCTGCCTATTGACTTCCTTGGGTTCCGGTTGAACGCAGTTCTTATACGAACGACCGTTTCTTCGGTTATTTTTTTCCTTAGGATGTTTGCCTGTTTGTGGAATCAAGGATCCTTACTCTTTAAGAGTTCTAATCCACTGCAAAACTTATTTCGACATGATGGATCCAAGTTAAATTCTAGACGAAATTGGAGTCGAATTTTAGTAACAGATTTAAATTCAGCAAGCCAAAGCACGCACTTTACTTTTTGCTATGGTGTCCATATATTACGTTCAATTAAAATGATTAATGTTGACTGTTAGCAAATCGTGACATAAATCATATATTTTTTGTTTTCTTCCATTTCATTTCTTTATTGTATAGATTTATAACATCGTTGTTATAAACATAAAATCTTTGAGAGTTTCTGCATCCTGTGCCAAATATATAATAATAAAATATCCTTGTGTTAATAAATGAACAATTTTATTATTTCTTGATACCTCTAGCACTGACACGGTGCATTTTTCACAGTTGTCAGAGATGCCTTGAAACACGATGAACCCACCGACGTAGCTCAGTTGGTTAAGGCGCTTTCCTGCCGATCTGGAGTTGCGTTATAATAAAATAATTATTATTTATTTATTCTGGCGAAGTTAAGGCCATCAGACCTTCTCTTCCACTTAGCCAGAAACAAAAGAAGCTGATACAATTTTACTAATATTTAAAGAACACTAATAAAAAATGTATACTGTCGTACAAGCACAAGTTGAGTAAATTAATGCAAACATACAAATAGTAATTACAAAATAATATAAGGCTCGAAGTTACAATCGATGAATATGCAAGCGGTAAGTAAAACCAATTTTACAAATTACAAGAATAACAAATTCAAAGTAAATTATAACTATACAACACTGAGGAAAATAACATATATCTAATATATATACATACACACAAAGGAGAATTAAACATGAATACTGGTCACGTGTTTATACAGTTTACTTTTAAAGTGCAATATCGTTCGACAGTTCCTGAGAGAGCTGGGTAGGGAGTTCCAGAAACGAATTGCTGATACTGAGAAAGAGAAAGAATAGGAGCTGTTTTATGGCAAGGCATAGATAATAAAGGGTCATTTTTAGAACGAATACCCAGGCTGTGATAGAGGACAAGAAATTAAAACGTACCGAGAGATAGTTAGGCGAAGAAGTATTGATGATGCGATATAGGAAAATTAATGAATGGATATAATATCTTCGGTCCTGTAATCTTACCCTTTGGAGCGTTTCAAGGGATAGTGTAATGTGGTCGTATTTGCGGATGTTGTAAATGGAACGTATGCAGGCATTATGAACGCGCTGCAATCTTTGGGCTGTTAGAATTTAAATCTGTTAGTAGAGTACGTTCTGGCGCGGGTTCGACCCCCGCTTAGGTTAATTACCTGGTTGGGTTTTACGAGTTTTTACCCAACCTTAAGGCGAATGTCAGGTAATCTATGGCAAATCCTCAGTCTCATCTCGCCAAATATCATCTCGCTATCATCAATCCCATCGACTCTAAATAACCTAGTAGTTGATGCGGCGTCGTTAAATAACCAAGTAAAAAAACGAAGTGAAGAGCGATGAGTTTATATGCGGGCGTGACTTACCTCTGGCTATGACTATACGTAACACAGGAGCAATTTAGAAAAGTCTTCGTTACGACAACTATTGCGAGTCTTATCAGACACATTATCTGATTATTTAATTGAGAAAAATTTGAGATAAATGTATAGAATAGAGGGATCTTTGCAGTGTTTACCACGAAAGGGAACTCATTCACTGTAGTATTCCTTCCACCAATTATTCTTGGCTGTAGTGGACTTCCTACTTCATTCGTCGCACTGCCATCTGGAAGTAAATTATTCATTTCAGAATATATAAGTAACTTTTGCAAGTTGTATGGATGTTCGACTTGTGACGTGTATTTTTTATTTTAAAGCTACGATTTGGCTACGGCGATCTTCGCCGACAATCATCGCTGGCGATCCTCGCTGGGATTCTGTCCCGTTGATTTGAATGTGCATGGCTTCTTTACGGCGATGAACGTCAACGAACGTCGCTGGGCTCGACGAACATTGTCGGCGTTTGCCTTGGAGGCAAAAACCTGGCGATCATCGCCGAGAAACCAATTATAAAATTACAGTAGGTGATGGATTAAATCATTTAATAACATGTGATTTATACATCATACATACCATAATGGCGGTAAAACCGAAATCTTTCTGCAATTTCTACACTAATAAAGACGAGATGTTAATTGATTAAACACAAATCCCTGTTCGACATGAGCCAAAAAGAAGAACCAACGTAAACAATAACAAATCTATATTTTGCAACAACCAGAACTGTTAATACAATTGAATAAAGTGATTCATAATTGAAGAACACACACACGATGCGGCAGATTTAGCTACTGAAGCAAAAGTTTGAGTATGAAATAGTAAGTGAAGTGGAATTCCGAGCAAAGAAGAGAAGTGCAATAACCTCCTTCTCACACTATTTTTTTATTTGTAACATTATTTCCTAAATAAATGCTCCTAAATGAAAAAAATAACATTGTAAAAAGTAAAAATAATGTGTTTATATAACTGGTTTTTACCTTAAAGTTGCTGCCTATCTTTCAGCTGGACTTATTGGTTTGTGAATAAATTTTGTGGGTAATTTTACAATATCATTTTCAATTGAACTTAAAACAAAATGAAGTTGTTCGGGAGAAAGTCTGAAATATTCCTTAAAATTGGTGGGATCATTTTCAAGATGACTTAATATCAACGAATTAAAAGAACCCTCTGTATATCTATTTCTAAACATGACATTAGCTACTTTAAAGATCCACAGTTATATTATAACGTTATCATACCATCCACTTATCAACTGATCAGACATGGTCAACTATATAAAACACTATACTCTCCACCTATGAAGTTCGTCGGTAAAAAAACCACTCTCTGACGATGAACGCTGGCGATTTCAATCGTCAGCGATGTTCGTTCGGCGAAGATCGTCGTAGCCAAATCGTAGCTTTACATTAGTGCAAATCCAGAGAACTGGCTCGAGTTCTGTGATGAAAATGGATCTGACTTCTATTGGGGCTGTGTGTGTATTTGGTTGTCTTTACGAGGTTTGTCCGGACAGTACCCAGCCATTCAGTATTAAAAAAAAAAAAAAACTTTCTAGGACAATGGCATCTTAATCCATTTCAACGTCCTCCCATTGGAACCTCACAACAAATCGCAAGGTCCATTCCACTTTTAAAAATAATCTGCAAAACTCTCTTTCGGAGTCTCCTTCAGTTGCCTAATCGCGTTCTCCCTAATCTCGTCCACGATCTGCAATCCTCTGCTTTTCAACGAAGATTTTAGCTTTGGAAACAGCCAGAAATGGGAAGAAACCAGATCAGAGATAGGTGAAGATATGGCACTGTATAGACGAGCGTAGAAGACATTTTGTGGATGAGGTAGAACACATTTAGCTTTTAGGCCCTGCATGGCGATAATTGTAATAATTATTTCGGATAGAATCGGATTACACCTATTAGGAGTATTCCAGTTGTCAGCATCTTGCGATTCAGTCTTTCCTTCTTGCCAAGACTATGTGCAAGGCATCATCTTCTCCCATGTTACGGACGTCCATTATTACATTTCTGATATTCTATATAGTTCCAGGAATATCTGATCAATTTCAGGAATATCTGGCTATGATCTTATTTTTACCGAGTGCTCTCTTCCGTGCCCGAAAACAGTAGCTAAGAAAATTACTTACAGAGATCTAGAATGTAATGACAACGACCAACCGATTTATGACGCCCTACAAATGCCACGGCATACTATTTTTAATTTAATCACAGTTGACGGAAAAGTTGCCACTTATTACATGGTAATACAATTATTCGACAAAATGCAGCTTTGGTTCTATGACAGTGTTGGTAACCTTATGACTGCACGTAACGATTCTTTCCGAAAGTACAGACACAACAAATCTGACGAAAAATTTAACAACTATGAAAAAAAAAAACATAGAAACAGAACCACACAAAGCATTAGAAATGCTAAAGGTCATCATGCCCTGAGTCTCGTCGACCCGTCCATTTCTTCACGGTGTCTTTGGAATAATTTACGCAATATGGGAGTAGGGAAAAAAGCATCACAAGCTAAGTTATAAATAGGGCTCTGATAGTTATGCATTAAAAAACGTAAAATATGTATGTAATAAAATTATACGATTTTTGCTTCTAAGAGAAAAACAACGTTTGGCTACAACAGACGTTATAGGCGTATATTTAAATTTGCTATTTCTTCCAGCGACAATGTTTCTTCAATGTCCAATAATTTGCTCTTCGTTTTACCAAACAAGATATTGGCAATATGGTGCAATGTATGGTATCCCGAATTTTTTGTAGTACATACTGTAATCAAATTTTTCTACTACTTTCTTTGGAATTTCATCTGGCGCAGATTTAATCTCCAGTAAGAGCTTTTCTATTAGACTTATATTTGTGACAAGTGGTACATCATTTCGTTCGAGCGTTGTGTTGACTGTAGAAATACAATTTAAATGTGACTTCATTTCTCCTTTATTCCATCCATACATATAACACCCTTCGCTTCAACAATGCTTACTGCTTAATTTCCATTTATTTATTTTAGTATGTTCTCAATAATTTGAAAATTATTACAATAATACACCGTGTCCCTTTCAAACCTCCCACATTTTAATTAATCATTGCTAACAAAGTGTACGGAATTATGAAATGAGACTGGTATTAAAAGAAAGAGAAACTCAAAGAATTGCTATTTCATTAATTGTTTACGGTTAATTCATCTGTCACATGTTGGGCAACAATAGCATAAAACAAAATGGCGACTCCGCAGAAACTCAAAGAATTGTTATTTAATTTGTTTGAAGTAATTCATCTGTCACATGTTGGGCAACACTGGTATAAAACAAAATGGCGACTCCGCAGTAACGCGAAGAGTGAAAATCAATAATTACAGTGCAAAGAAATTACCAAAGAGAATATAGAGGATATGCACCTGGTGGGAAAACCATTAAGTCATGATGTGAGATGTTTCTGGCGACTGGAAGTGTAAACAAATAATCTCGAGGTTCTCGTCGACGTGTCTCAGAAGAGAAGATTGAAGGATTTAAGAGAAGTCCTAAAAAATCAAATTGTCTTGCATCCCGGCAGTTCAATGTGCCGAGATCAACTATGCATCGAGTACTTCATAAGCAACTTCGTTTGTATCCCTACAAGGTGCAAATTATTCAACAATTAAAACCAGATGACTGGCCACGACGACATTCGCTATTGACATGCTGGATCGTATTGACAGGGACCCTCAATTTCTTGGAAACGTCTTGTTTTCAGACGAGGCAGCGTTTCATGTATCAGGATCTGTCAATCGGTGGGATGTAAGATCCTGGCACAAAATCCACACGTCTATCGTGATCATGCCCGGATTGTTTGTTCGCACTTTCAGTCACCAGAAACTTCTCACACCACGCCTTAATAATTTTCCCATGAGGTACATTAAATTCCGTAATTTATTTGCACTGTATATTGATTTCGTCTCTGCATATCAGAAAACTCTTACACCTTATATTGTCCATATACTAAAATGTTCATGAGGACAACATTTTCAAGAGGACAAAATGTCCATGAGATCAAAATTCCATACACAAAATATTCATGAGATCAAAATGTCCATACACAAAATATCCATGAGATCATAATATTCATAACACTAAATGAGAAAAAATGTGAAAAGGATATTTTTTACCTTATTGCCTACATTTGT
Source organism: Periplaneta americana (assembly GCF_040183065.1). Classification (NCBI taxonomy): domain Eukaryota; kingdom Metazoa; phylum Arthropoda; class Insecta; order Blattodea; family Blattidae; genus Periplaneta; species Periplaneta americana. Next base: position 71,843,376 of record NC_091130.1, on the reverse strand, counting down.
CAAAACTGGACTACTGCTCTTCATCTTGGGGCACAGCTCCAGATTAAAGGTGATATCCAATTCATCGTATATATGTAAGAATTTTTCCATAGTTCCTCACAATTTGCAGTATTTGTCTTTGATTTGTGATGTATGTTTTATTTAGAGGTTCCCCTTATTTGTGTGTGTCCAACTCTTACTTGGATGATTTGCGTCCATACTTGGTTTTCTTCATTTTTAAGCATTGTAGCCTCCAAATTGAAGATTGCTGCCGGTAATCATAGAAGCATTACAAATTTTTCTTTCGCTACACCTCCAGTAAATTTTTGTTCTACCTCTGTTGTAGTCGTGATAGTGGTACAAGTATCCACGAAAACATAGGAAAGGCTTGCCCTTTTATGAATTCAAGATTTCAGCTGGTCTATCCATTTGACAATTTTACATAGGTTACTATAACTACCATGAACAATGAATTTCAGCTGGTCTATTCATTGTACTTGAACATTTTACATAGGTTACTATGACTACCATGAACAATGAATTTCAGCTGGTCTATCCATTGTACTTGAACGTTTTACATAGGTTACTATAACTACCATGAACAATGGATATAGTGGACATTATAGGGTGTAGTGGACATTTTGACTCTGGAAAATTTATCATGGATATTTTCAACATGGACATTATTTCATGACCATTTAGACGCAAGGACATTCTAATCCTGGATTTTATGACTGGTAACCCAGAAAACAGTTTGTATACGCGTTGCTGCGAAGTCGCCATTTTGTTTTATGACAGTGTTGCTCAACATGTAACAGATGAACTACTTCAAACAAATGAAATAACAATTCTTTGAGTTTCTCTTTCTTGTAATACCAGTTTCATTTCATAATTCCGCATACTTTGTTAGCAATGATTAATTAAAATGTGGGAGGATTGAAAGGGACGCGGTGTATTATGGCAGCCTGTAACCAGGTCCCCTATCACGTAATGATCGATCGGTTCAGGAGAAAGTGGAATTTCTGGAGCCAACTGTTTAAACAAATTGATTCTACTCGGAGATTTAAGGAAAACTTTTTTTACGCTTGATATTAACAGTAGAAAAATTTAAGACCACAGTTTTACTCAGGCGGTGCATGTTACATGAATTTATTATAAAGAAGTTCTAGCCCTCCTCCTGCCTTAACCATATAGGGGGCAGCATCAGATAAGAACAAAACTACATTTTCATAGCTAATTCCCTCTGGCCAAAATAACATCATTGCGTTATTGAATATTTTCGCCATTGTTGAATGATCAGTCCCCGCTATTTCTTCCACTGTCTTTATCTCACTAGCTGAGGATCAGACATGGCATTTGGACGGTCATCCTCAATAAAAATAGTTATTTCTCATGACATTATCAAAAAAGTTCTATATGGTAATGCGTTTTGTGCGCGTAAAGAAGTAAATAAAAAGGTTTCGCTTCAGCGAGCTAGAGCGTTTCGTTAACTAGACAATGTTGTAGCAATCTCAGCGGCTGATTGCAGAATAGGCACCGCGTCCAGCACGACCTCATGTTCATAGTTGTTCTATGTTCACTATATCTGTGGTGGTATTTATTTAATCCTAAAATACTTTCTTACTTACTCCAAAAATAGCTCACCAGATTTTTTATGGTTCAGTAGGAGACATTGGCAATTTCAGGAAAAACCACAAACGCTTATCTAGTTACTCTCCGTTGAAATGTTGCATAAAATACAGTCATGTAACAGTAGATACAATGATAGTACTTTGTACACTAAATTTGTAGAATATCTTAACTGTTTTAATTAAATGCATAAACACATTCACTAAGAATTCAATTTTAGTACTGACGCATGCATGGACGTCTTTCACATAATATTGCACACACTGAACTCTAACATACACAATTTACAAGTACTTTTCTGAAGAATGTATCTTTTTAAGGATCTCTTCATTCCCATAGTTCTTCACATGAGTTCTTCACTAAGTTCTTCACATGAGAAATGAGAGTTTGTTTCCACTTGTAACAAAGTTTTAACTGTTTCAGTTTTCAATTTTCATCAGTCCAGATTGAGTTCATTGTGGAGAAAAGTATTTCAAATGATGAATACCGACTGAAAGACACATGATTAATGACACTATTTTGAGAAGATTTTCAAATGGAATGGATTTTTTAATGTTGAAAAAAACATCATACCACTTTTCGCCTGTCGGTTTGTCACAAAATTTCTCATTTTTTTAACTACTTAAACATTGACACTGCGGCAGTTCTAATATTTCCGCTCAACGCTAATGAAGACAAATATGATATGTTTTTCGCAAAAAGTGCAGAATATCTTCCCATACTGTGCTCGCTGGTTCTTCTGTCTCGTACTGAGAATCGTCCAGAAATGCGCATGAATTGTAGCAGTTTCATCATGATACTTAAATATTTAATGTGTAAAATGTTACTGAAACAAGATAAAAACTTCTTGGGACAAAATTTATTTCCTTGAACAAAAACTGAGATATTTGCTTCCAGGGGACAGCAACTAAAACCGGGGACTGTCCCCGAAAAACGGGGTATATCTGGTCAGCCTATCTAAAAATTACAAAGGCCTCCAACAATAAAAACGTTTTTACTCAATCCAAGGGATTTCATAAATCTCCTGTCACTATTTTAGACTCATTTTCAGCCTCATTTCAGATAATTTTGACGTAATTTTTTCATCGTCAATTGAAGGTCATATGAGTCTTGTGCTAAGTTTTTCAGAGTTCAGACTGTGCTTAATAATTAACGAAAGAAACTAAATTGTTTTCTTAGCCTATGTCATTGAGTATATTGTTTAATAATAAGTATCACGATGGTGATAATGATGGTATTAGTGAAAGTGGTACTAGTGCTGATGGTGATGGTGATATATCTGCATTCAGAGATAATGGACATAATTTTGTGATATCTACAGTTCAAGTACGGCTACTACTGCTTGTAGACTACGTACAAATATTGATATTCTTATTGCAAAGCTGAAAATGTTGCATTTGTCAGACACGGCAATCATGTGGATGGATTCTTACCTTCGCGATCGCCATCAATGTGTATCTCACAATAATTGGTTTTCTTCATGGCGAGACGCGAAGGCAGGAATCCCTCAAGGATCTGTACTAGGGCCTCTATTTTTCTCTATTTACATTAACGACATCTCTACTACCCTTAAACATTGTCAGCATCATCTCTATGCAGATGATCTTCAGATATATATAAATTCACGACCAAACTCACTTAATGATAGCCTATCAAAATTAAATCATGATCTTACGTTAATTAGCAGCTGGGCTAGAAAATGCGGGCTGAACCTTAATCCCGGGAAAACGCAAGTAATTCTACTAGGACATCAAAGATTACTATTCTCCATCAACATTAATACACTTTTGCCAGTGACTTTAAATAATACTATAATACCATTCAGTACTACGGTTAAAGCTTAGGTTTCCATTTCGACTCGAATCTCAGCTCGAATGTACAGGTAAAATATGTCTGTAAGAAAACTTTCTCAATCTTGCATTCTCTGAAAAGACTGAAAAATTTCTTTCCTTCTAAACTGAAACAGATCTTGATACAGACACTGGTGATGCCTTACTTCGACTTTTGCGACGTTTTGTATAGTGATCTTAGTGTTGAATTGTCATTGAGGCTTCAGCGTGTTCATAATGCTTGTGTTCGTTTCATTTTTAACAGCCGTCGCTATGATCATGTCCCGAGTATTTCTTTCGATTATCTTGGCTTCGTTTACGGGAGAAACGTTCAGTTCATTCACTCTGTTTGCTGTATCAGATTTTAAATAATTCCACACCTATTTACCGAGTTCCTCGCTTCACACTTTTAGCATCCCACCACAACCGTGATACACGTTCACAGCATAACCATGTTCTATCAATTCCATTCCATCAAACATCTCTCTACTCTGCTTCCTTCACAATACACACAGCCCGTTCCTGGAATTCCTTGTCACAGGAAATCAGGAGCAGTCGGAGTCTAAAATCTTTTAAGTACACTCTACTTAGAAATGTCTTTAATGAACAGAACTAGACTCTTGCGGAAGTTTCTAAATAGTCTTAAATGACCAAGTTATTTTTTTTCTCCTCTCTCTTCTTCTTTTTTTCTCTTTTCTTTTTTTTATTATCTTCATATATTACTTAATCATTTGTGTTTGTATGCCATTTAGTAGGACTTTGCTAATCAACATTTATGTCTTGTCACCCATATGTATTCTCCAATTACTATATTAACTGAATAATATATCTAAGTAAATTAATCGTCCAATTTGTCACGGGCATTTTAGGTCTTATAAATTGTGTGTGTGTGTGTGTGTGTGTGTGTGTGTGTGTGTGTGTATTCCCCTTATGTTATGTAACTGATTTTGATTATGTGTAATTTTCTACTTTATTTTATATATTATGTAACTGATCTTGACCATTTGTAATTTTATATTATGTAACTGATCTTGTCTATTGTAATTTCCTACTATATTTTATGTAATTTCTAAAGTATTTTCTTTTGTGTTGTTTTTTAATCAAATTTGTATCTCATGTATATTATTGAAACCTGGTTGAGTGGAAGAGAAGGCCTCATGGCCTTAACTCTGCCAGGAAAAATAAACCTACTACTACTACTACAAACCTGATAATCCAAAGACGGCAATTAAATACAAAATAATAGATACCAACATCGTTTTAAACATCACCCTATGTAAGCGAACTGCAAGTTTGGCACATTGGTTACTTATATAATGGTTTTAAATAAACGTAGGTCCCTGACATGAATTATGATAGATATAAATTCTTTCCAATTGTGATTAACTGTTTCTTTCCATAATAAATTGCAAGACTGACATTTAGAGCTTCATATAACTGAAGAGATTATTTATATTATTTAATAGAGAACATATGGTTGTTTTACACGGGTTGTAAATATATGAAGGGTACACAGGAATAACGATCAAGGTCCATTTTAGAAAGTTTCGAAAAAAAAAACTAATTTTAAAGTTTAAGCACGTAATACTTTGTTATGCGTGTATTTATTAGAAATTGACGTAGTGGAATGTCAAGAACGATGATTTCTTATTACTAGCCAGACTACATGATAGTACTTCTTTTCCACTATAAGATGGCATTATTAACTCAATTTCGATTTTTGATGGACCTTGATCGTTTTTCCCGTGTACCCTTCATATTATATTCATTTCACAAACATTACTTGTTTAACATTGGTAGTTGACGTATGTAAGGGCTTTTCTAGGAACATGTAGAGATACTTGGATGAAAACTGGATACGCCGCAAACCTTAGCACAGTCAAATCATGTCTGTGAGAATGCACTCATTCGGGGTTATCTCTATGCTTCGTCCTCCCCCTTGCAATAAACTGTTAAATAAAGTTGGAATGGAATGGAATTTACGGGAGGGGGCACTATGGCCCAGTACTGCGACCTATTTCGATCTATTGCACTAACTCTCAAGCTAGACGCATTCTCTAACCCACACCGGCTGACAACACTAAGGTTCGCTGTGCACCCAGGTTTCAAGCAGGTAACATCCCTCGTCCCTAGGCCAGACCCCTCCGTCAGCCAGCGATCGGGGAATGCTATGGAATGATGACGAAAAGGAGAAATAGTGACAGAATTATGTAGATGACTAAAATGGAGAAAAACGGGAGAATCCCGAGAAAAACCCATTTGCGACCTTATCCGCCACAAGTATCACTATGGATTTTCTATGAAAAATCCCAGACCTGACCGGGACTTGAACCCGGGCAGCCTGCGTAACAGGCTGGAGTTCTGACTACTCAGCCATCGCAGGGATGTTAAATAAATTTACTTTTGACGTGCACACGAAGTGAATATTACAATTAAAGATTTGAGCCAATTTAATAAATTATGCCTGGCATTAAATATCATGACAGTTAAGCGGTTTGGAACTACAGCGCTATGTTGCTAATGTGGACTACTATTCTGTCAGCTATTGGGAGCTAGCATTTGACGTTAGATGGCTGACATTAAAACATTCATTGACAATTGACAGCGAAGGTAAAAAAAAATACAAAAATCGACAGAATGAAAGACGAATCGTATCAATACTAACATTGTCTGCACCGTTGCTTACGAGATTATACAAGCTGGCGCATAGCGCTTGAAATGGGGGTCTGAAGTGTTCCCTCGTAATGCCAATTCCGCCGCTTGGAGCGCTGTTCTAGACTAAATATTCATAGCAGAACACTTAAATGACATTGACATTTGGGACATTTAAAGGACTCACCATTGCTTATTAAATCCTTCGTACAATATTTCATGGACAATAGACGTAATTTCCAAACTTCTACGTCTCAATTATATTACAATAAAAGGCTGCCATTCTTGATATTAAAAGATATTACATGTTATAAACTAAGGTTCTACCTTTCTGTTGTTTAATTAATACACCGAACCTTTTCGGAAATAATGAAAGAAACTTAATATATTTTACATGAACACTGTAGTCTACCTATTCATGTATTCATTTATTATTATTATTATTATTATTATTATTATTATTATTATTATTCCAATGAATTAAGGTACTGTATTATCTTCCATTTCCCTGACTTCATAATTTAATCATTTGTAAGTAGGCTTAACTTATCCCTTTCTTTTTTTAAAATATATTGACGTTGAAGTGTTATGATTTTTACTAAAGCAAACAGCAGTCACAATACATGATTAGTACAAATGTGCGATTTTTCTTGCACAACTTGCAGCGGTGAAATAAATATCTAATAGGCCTGTTACTTACAAATGGCTTTTAAGGAACCCACAGGTTCATTGCCGCCCTCACATAAGCCCGCCACCATCGGTCCCTATCCTGTGCAAGATTAATCCAGTAGTGGGTAGTAATAGAAAATGCTATGATATTTTAGTGTGTGTAAACAGTTTTTAAATTAGGAGTTAGAATTAAACTAATTAGGAAGTTAGACTGCAATATATGTGATTAGAAATGGTTTTCGAATTTGACCATTTCCCAAAACATAAACAAATATCTCAGGAAGCTCAGGGACAATATTTTTTAGAATTTGCCGATCATAGGCACATGCGCATCTGCTCTCCCCGATCCCCGTTTCATTTTTAGTAATGTCTGAATCACGCTCCCCTGAGCTGTTTTCTGTCGTCACTCATGACATGTCAATTTAATGAAAACATAAAGTAAAATTTTCGGTACACCATGCGGTGATAATTGTACTTTATCATAACGAATAATTGTAGCAATTATTATTTATTTATTACTCGTAATGTCGTAATAATATTTTATTTGGCTTGGAGGATGAGAGGAGTACGTTACATTAAATTCAGCATGCTCAACATTAAAATCGCATTCCTGCGCATGTTCTATCCTAAATAATGCAAATCGTATATGTGTCAATATTGAGCAGTAATAATTAACCATTGTTGTGGAATATTTCGCCACTATAAATGATGATGGTAAATCATACTCTTTTCCTCGAATAACGCTACTGATTGCCTTAAGGCAAGACAAGCTAAGAACTATATTAATTTGGTTTTGATGATGATGATGATGATGATGATAATAATAATAATAATAATAATAATAATAATAATAATAATGTCTGAAAGTAGCAGAAACCGGTAGTTTACTTTCGGCAATTATAACAAATTAGAGGGAACGAAATCTGAAAGAAAAACACGGAACTGAAAACAATCAACTTGCCAAAGTAAATGAACCATATGAACAATGTAGTTTGGAAGCAAAATTTTAATTCAACAAATTCCGACTTTAGGGAAACAAAATTGTAAATTCCATTAAATGACGCTGAAAATCTGCATACTGATATTTAACAAGCCATCAATAAATCTCAAATAAGACTGTAATATGCTTGGCATATTTATAATTTTCGTACTCGATCAGTAATGCACAATTAATCAAACTATTTTCACGATACACAATGCTTAGTAATGGAACTATTCATCATATCTTAGTACAGCGAGGCGAACCAGCGGCAGAAATTGTCATGACTCTCAGAGACCTACTCTCGATTGTGCTATGCGCCAGCTTGTATAATCTAGTAAGCAACGGTGTGCACAATAAATGTCGCCAAGAGAGCTATTGAGCAATCACCACGTGGGAACTGTAACTCTGACAACTCAACTATTGTTACCATAGTAACAGGCCTACCACGGTATGTGACATTCAGTAGTTTTTCCGATCGCAACGCTAATGTCATGTTCCATCTTAAAAAAAAAAAAAAAAAAAAAAAAACAGGTACCGGTACTGATCATCAGACTGAAGAGAGATACTGTATGTCAGTACAGTAAAACACCGTTTATACACTTTGTAAGGGTCCAATGGAAAAAATCTTTTTTATTAATCAATGGCCAGTATTTCACATTGTTTCACGCACCCAGGCACCCTCTTGTTTTTTTTTTGTTTTTTTTTTTTTGTCGTTGTAGCGTTAGACTCGGTGCATCATGGGAAGTGAACTGTATAGCACCGCATGATGATAATTAATGAAGCAATGATGGAATGCCGGTAGGTAGAAACCCGCGAAAACCTACCACCAAGCACTGTCTTTGTCCACAATAAATGCACTAGACTGTCGATGTTGCTACGCCGATGACTATTATCCATTCTTGTAAGGGGACTATCAATGAGGTAGGCCTACAGTATGTCTAAGCATGTTCTCAAACTGCGCACAATGTGAAGACTTCCACAGCAGATAGTGATAGACACATACAAAAAATAGTTGTCCATATTGACTTCAAGATTGGTAAACTGAAGCTTGAAAAAAAGATTATCGAAAAATTAAGTAACTCTCGACTTTGAGCAAGTAGTAATAATATTTGTTCGCGTAGGTTTCCGCGGCTGATGTACATGGTCTGGGAGAAATTTCGGGCATTTCGAACGCTGTGTTGTGGTCATCCTCAGAGCTGTTGGGTAAGGAAATAGTAGGCGAGCTTGTATACAGTATATATGAGCCGTTCAGAGCAGAAGTGGTGTAAGTCAAAAATGGGTAATGAGGGTTAAAGTAAACATTCTGTAAAATACAGCGCAAAGTAGTAATTAATAATATTCAGTTTATTTAAACTATTAGTAGTCAGTGGATAGCAAGAAGGTCATATTGATTGCTACTTTACGCTATAGTTTACAGAATTTTTACTTTAAATCTCATTACCCAATTTTGACTTACACCACTTTTGCTCTGAACGGCTCACATAGAAGTCTCAACAAAGAACCAATCAGATGCCAGAAGGAGAACCTACGACCTATCATTGAAAATCCTCCCCCATTGAGACTCTTATATATGGTCGAAACGTCAGCCACCAACACCTAGACAACGCGGTACAAGTCCCGAAGTTTCTCCACAGACCAAGTAATAATATTTATTTAATCTGCTAGAGCTATGGCCAACAGGCCTTCTCTTCCACCCAGGCAGAATCTAATTATTGAATACAAGAGCCATAACTATTACTGTAATAATTACAGTAATGCCTAGAACAGTCCTGTCCTACGCGGGGCCCGCGATATCTTTTTTATGGCGCCTTTCGCAATTAAATTTCAAATTGCAGATTTTAAATTTTAATTCGTATTTTAAACAAAATATTTTTCAGCATTTGAATAAAGGCTTAAGTTTAAAGTTAGACGTTAAATGTTTCCGCAGTATTTCCGAGAAGCAATCTTACACATTCCTTTATTTGTACGATACCGATTTTATATATTTCATCTTAAAAGCTCCGTTCTCAAGCGCAGGAAATTTGTTCTAGCGGCATTTTTATTCCGTCAAACAGACCGACTTTCTTGACATTCACATTACTGCAGTGCCATAAACTTCCTACCGTAACAGAGATTTGGCAAGACGGCAATGTGCACATTTCCTCAAAGTTTCTTGACTCCCAACTAAGCAGTACCGCAAGGAATAAGCGAAAGATTTATAACTGTCATACAATAGGAATGGAAGACAGTTTTGATTTCCAAGTTCCTTGCTCTCAGCCGAACATTCAGTATTACTTGTGAGCTTGTGAAGTACGTTGTGAGTGCTATACCTGGTAAGGTTTATCTTGTCTCAGTAGCAATAAAACCAAGTCCCTTCAAATGAGGGTGGAGGTTATAGGAGGGTTGTAAATTTTCAGGATTCCTTTCAAAATCTTGTTATTGTACAGGCTACCGGAACTCAGTTTCTTGAAAGACAAGCTCAGTACGAAGAGAGATATTTTGTTACTTTATTTTGCGCTACAGAATCTATCAACTAGTCCCTTCCGCCACTGGCATCTCTTCACTCCCCCCATCGCAATAACAACACAGACGAGGTAAGACATATCTCCTTTCTCTCTCTTTTCACAGTGAGACAAGATTCATCACACAGACTTTAGTTCAATATTATTGTGTCTTGTGTTGTGATAAGTTGAATATTCGACGTGTTATCTGTGTTTTTTCATTACTGTTTAAATTATTCTATTGTTAAAAAGTGATATTTTAAACGTAACTATTCTTAATGTGGCTAAAGGGAAAAGGAATTTTAGCTTTAATAGTAAATGGAAGGACCAGTATTGTTTTATTGAAAGCTGGGGAAAAGCTGTGCGTTTATTGTGTAATGCTGGCGTGTCTGTTCCTAAAAAGTAATGTAGAGCGACATTTTTTGGCTAATCACAGAAACTTTAACACTAAATTTCCTGTGAATTCTGAACTAAGAAAATACAAAGTGAAAGATCTAAAAACTAAATTAACATTGCAACAATGTGTGTTTACGAGGCCTATTCAGCAAACCCATAACGTGACAATAACTTCTTACAAAGTCTGTTACGTCTTAGCTAAAAGGGGGGAAAAACTTTCAGTGATGGGGAAGTAGTAAAAGACGAAGCAGCAATAATCAACTGGTCAAAAATGAATTTGTTAAATAAATAATTTCGGGTGTTTCTTATGTATTGCCATCTGCTGATTCCAAAAATGAAGTCAGAAATTTTCCATCACCCACCATTTTTTTTTTAATTTTGAAAATAAATTTGTTCCAGTTTATTAGTATTTGCGGTATATAACATGCTGATTAGAAGGCGTATTTTACATTTATATTTCATTACATTGTGTCAACAATTGACTTGTAACGTTTGGTATTGTTGCCTGTGAATTCACGAATAACAACAATGACATTTCCTTCACAAAACTGTGATTGTAAGGTAAATTTCCCAGATGAATAGAAGCCTTCTTTAAAGAAAGAAGCTAATCCTGTGCTCTCTTTCGTTGTCAATTGAATTGTGGTAGAAGTATATAATACCGTACCTAATAGTGCATTGTAAGGAGTAGTGTATAAGTGCATAATGTATAAGAAACATGTCTTGAAAGAGTCCAAATTTTACTCCGCTAGTTAGAAGAGCGTATGACTGTTATTTTAACAACAAAATAGACCAGAACAAGACATGGGCCCCGGAAATCTGTTGTGCTAAATGAGTAACACTTTTAACTGACAGGTTAAAAGGATCCCGTCATATCCCTTTTGCAGTCCCTATGATATGGCGCGAACCTAAGAAGATTTGACAGACTGCTACTTCTGCTTGACAAATATCACGACTAATCAAACAACAAGCTGAAAGCATTAAAACATGCTTAGAATCCATTGATGGTTTAAAAAAAGAGAACATGCTACTAAAAAATAATCTAGAGGAAACGAGAGCTCAGTTCGACGATTTGGAGCAATATGGACGCCGAAATTCAATTGAAATACATGGTATTCCTGAAATGGCTAATGAAAATCTGTTGGAAATAGTAAAGAATATTGGATGTGCAATGGACATAGAAATTCAGCCTCAAATAATAGATTCTTGTCAGCGATTAGGAAAGTCGCCCGGTCAACCATCTGCTGCAGTAATTGTTAAGTTCGTCCGACGAATGGACAAGGATCAATTTATTCACAGACGCAAAGTTAAGCGTAACCTGAAAGCTAGTCAGGTGGGCTTTTCTAATAATGACAATATAATATATATAAATCACAATCTCACACGTTTGCGTAGGCACATTTACAGTGAAGCTAGAAAGTTGAAGAAACTTAAAAATTTTGCCTACCTATGGGTTGATAATGCTGGTAATATTAAACTCAAGAGACAAGAAGGAGATGGAAATATTCAGATTTTGAAAACAATAGATGATGTAGCTAAGTTAGCTTAATATCTATAGAATTTTACACATTTTTCAATTATTTTAAATCTCTTTTAAGCATATTTTTGAGCATTAGTAGTAGATCTTTTACTATTTACTACCAAAATGTGAGCGGTCTCAACACAAAGACACAAAGATTTATATTTAAATAGTCTTGTAATTTCACATAAAATTATAGTATTGACTGAAACATGGCTACATCATGGGGTATATAACACAGGATTGTTTAATTCTAATTATAATGTTTATCGTTGTGATAGAACAGAAGAGGTGGTGGAGTCCTCATTGCGATTTCGTCGGACGTAGCCTCAAAAAGTGTCCATTTACCATTTGGTGATATTGAAGCATTATGTATTCAAATAATTATTCATGGCCAGGTATATATTATTATTGGAGTGTATTTTCCGCCTGGCTCAAATTTAGAAAATTATTTGTCATTTTATAGGGTTTTTGAAAATAATACAAATCGTCAAAATAAGCATTTATTAAGCGCAGGGGACTTCAATTTGCCTCTAATTACAGGCACAAATTATAATCTTTTATTTGCTGGACCTTGTTACAGAGCTTTGTCACATTTTCTTTCTATGCATGACTTACAATCTATAAATAATATTTTAAATTCTAATGGAAAAACACTTGATTTGATTCTTACTAATTTCCATAGAATTGCCTATGTATTACAAGATGATTCTCCCCTTATATTTGTTGATACTTATCACACTGCCTTAAATGTTAATATATCATTAAAGAGACAAAAATTGTTTGTTAAACAGAGTTATACTCATGTGTATAATTTCCAGAAAGCTCACTTCCTAGAATTGTATAAATTGTTTTTCAATGTTAACTGGCAATTGTTATCACAGTTTAGGCCTACTGATATTGATGTTGCTACGGATTACTTTTACTCAGTACTATATTCTGTAATGGATTCTACAGTTCCAAAGAAAATAATTTCAGCTAAAAAGAAATATCCATCCTGGTTTACAAAAGAAATTATAAATAATCTCAAGTTGAAAGAATATTTCAGGAGAAGGATGCATTTATCTCAGTATAATAAAGAACAATTTAAACAAATTAGAAAGAAAGTTAAAACTATGATAAATAATGCGTATCATAGTTATGTTATTGATATAGATAATACTTTTAAAAACGACTCTAAAATATTTTTGAACTATATAAAAAATAGGAGAACTAGCAAAAATATCACAGCAAAGTTAATGACTAGGCAAGATCACATTTTTGGTAGTAATGATTCTATTTCGGAAGCGTTTCCTGATTACTTTAGTTCGGTTTACTCAGTAAACATATCACACAATCTTCAAAAAGAAAATACGGTAATACCGGATTATATTAATTATCCGTTAACAACTGAGCCTATAACTAGACAAGAATATTTGACTGCTATAAAAAAATTAAAGCCTAAAAAATCTTGTGGCCCAGATGATTTACCTCCTTATGTATTGAAAGCTTGTTTCGAAGTACTTATGTATCCTTTATGTTTGTTGTATAATTTAATTTTAAAAACAAAAACTTTTCCGAAAATGTGGAAATTAACAATGGTTTGCCCTGTGTTTAAATCTGGTGATAATAGTAAAATTGAAAATTATAGACCCATTGCAATAGTTTGTGCCCCGTCCAAGGTATTTGAGCAGATTCTATATACACGAATTTTTCAACATGTTTATAGTGCAATTGATATAAATCAGCATGGATTTTACACACATAGGTCTACCACAACAAATCTAATTAATTTTACACAAAAGGCATTTGATACATTACATAATCGCAGAAATTTAGACGTGATATACCTTGACTTTTCCAAAGCGTTTGATAAAATTGACCATACAATTTTAATTAATAAACTTTCCAAGTTTTAGATTATCTTTTTCATACTTACAGTTAATAACGTCATATATTACAAACAGGCAGCAGTATGTTTCATTCAATCAAGTAAAATCAAAACCATTCACAGTAACTTCAGATGTACCCCAAGGATCTAATCTTGGTCCGTTGTTCTTTTTACTTTATATCAATGACTTACCTAAACAGATTTTGCACACTAAATGTTTACTATATGCTGATGATGTTAAATTGTATAAAGTCATTGACAAACAACAAGACGTTTTTGATCTACAGCATGATTTGGACAGACTATATAGATGGAGTATCGATAATTTTCTTCTGTTAAATCTTAATAAATGTTGCTTTATGACATATTCTAAAAATAAGACAGTTGCTCAAAATTCGTATGAAATTAATGGTGTGAAGTTACCTAGAGTAGAATCATTTAAGGATTTGGGTATTTATTTTACACACAACTTATGTTTTAAATGCACTTGAATCACGTGGTAATTGATGCATATAGAAAATTAGGATTTATAGTCAGAAATACAAAAGAATTAAAAAATATAAATACTATTGATACCCTATGTAAAACTCTAGTTAAATGTAAGCTAGAGTATGCGTCTGTAATATGGTCACCTCAGTTCCAGTCCCGTCAGATGCAAATAGAAAGGATACAGAAAAGATTTTTACGTTATTTATATTTAAAAAACATCACGTGTCGCCTTATGACAAGCAAATATCATATAATCAGTTACTTTTTGAATTTAATTATAAAACTTTAAAATCTCGACGATTAATAAATAGCCAAATTTTACTCTATAAGACTGTTAACGGTATATTGAATAACTGTGATTTTCTTAAATTCCTTCAGTTCAATGTAAAAAGAACAGAATTACGTCATAGGCAACCTTTTATTATTCCTATTCCTAGAACTGTTTTCTTCAAGAACTCTCCATTGTTTGTTATGTGTAATACTTACAACTCTCTGTCTTTAAACTGTGATTCTCAATTAGAATTCAGTTTAACAATTGAAAAATTTCATACAATATTAAAAAGAATCATATTTCCTTAGATGTTTAAATTATGAAGAAGCGTATTATAATGTTTTTACTCTAGTTTTTAAATAATTTTGCATCATTATATTGACATTTGGCACTATATTAACTGTAATATTATATTCTAGCATCTATTACCATTATGTGTTTTCTTTCTTTCGTTTGTGTTGTTTGTTTTTGTTGTTTTTTTCTCTTATTATGTATTTTGTGTATATATCGATGTAAGCCAACTGGTAATTGGAAGCCTGCTTCTGTTGGTGGTGGATTTAAAATAAAATAAAAATATATCTGGAATAAATTCGAAGTCCAGACACTGTTAAATATCAATATTTAGTTTCTGCAATTCGGCCGTTGCTTCATAGGCCAGGACTTCCCATACCAACTCCACCAGATGACATAACATTGACTGAAGTAATTCAAAGTGTTCCTGATGTTCAGACTGAATTGCAAAATGATCCAGATTTTGTGGAAGATGGTACTATAAATGAACCTCACTTTCTAACACAAGAGGATTTAAATGATTTGGTTCGGGATCTTGGTTAAAAAAAAAAAAAAAAAAAAAAAAAAAAAAAAAAAAAAAAAAAAAAAAAAGGCAGAATTACTCGCCTCAAGATTGAAAGGCTGGAAGCTGCTGCAGGTAACACCTAAGTACGTTTCTTTCGCCAACGCCAAAAGAAATTTCAGCATTTGTTTTCTAAAGAGGAGGACCTAGTTTACTGCAATGATGTTAAGAATTTGTTCGAGTCAATGGGTATTGAGCATAAACCTGAGGATTGGCATTTGTTCATAGACTCCTCGAAAACAAGTTTGAAAGGAGCGTTACTACATAATGGAAACAAATATCCATCCATTCCTTTAGCCCATACAGTTGGTATAAAGGAATATTATGAGAATATGAAGTTCTTACTAACCACTATCAAGTGTAACAATTTTTCTTAGCAGATATGTGGGGATTGAAAGTAATAGCTATCTCACTTGAGTTACAGCTTGGCTATACTAAATTTTGCTGCTACTTGTGCAAGTTGGATAGCAGAGGTAAAAGTAATCATTATATAAAAAAACTGGCCAAAGAGAGAATCACTTTAATCCAGGACAAGATAATGTTCTTCACCAACCACTTGTAAGTTCTGAAAAAAATTTATTGCCTCCACTGCATATCAAATTAGGCTTGTGAAGCTAAACTAAAAGAAGGAATATTTGTTGACCTCAAATAAGGGAACTGATGAAAGATACGCAATTTGAAAACCAGTTAAATATGCGAGAAACAGCTCCCTGGGTGCATTTCAAAAATGTTTTCACGAACTTTTTAGGAAACTCCAGGTCTGAGAACTATAGAGAACTTCTCAGTGAGATGATTGAGAACTACAAGATCATGGGATGTAATATGTCTTAAAAATGCACTCTCTGCATTCCATCTCGATTTCTTTCCTGAAAACCTAGAACTGTGAGCGACAAACACGGGAAGTGTTTCCACCAGGACATCGTGGAAATGGAAAGGCGCTACCAGAGTTTATTTTTTTTAATTTTAGTTGGTTATTTAACGACGCTGTATCAACTACTAGGTTATTTAGCGTCGATGAGATTGGTGATAGCGAGATGATATTTGGCGAGATGAGGCCGAGGATTCGCCATAGATTACCTTGCATTCACATTACGGTTGGGGAAAACCTCGGAAAAAACCCAACCAGGTAATCAGCCCAAGCGGGGATCGAACCCGCGCCGAACGCAACTTGAGACCGGCAGGCAAGCGCCTTAACCGACTGAGCCACGCCGGTGGCTGCTACCAGAGTAAATGATGTCCAAATATGTTGGCAGACTATTGTTGGATACTGAAGAGAGATGTTCTTCAAGTAAAGTGCAGCCGAAAATATGCTTCACAACCATTTTAGGTCAATAAATGTAATTTCAGCTAAGATATCGTAATACTATAATGTATAGATACGAAAAATGTTTTTTCATGTGATTACTCTAAAACTCTGGGTGATGGAAAAAAGATTTGAAATCAGCACAAAAAAGTCACTTAGAATCACCCATTGTTTCCCATTTAACAGACAAAAGTTTAAATTTTGTTAACCAGTGGATTAATGCCGCTGAAACTCTGTTCGATTGTCACAAAGATAAATATGCACTCATGTCTTGCATCAAAGGACTTCAGTTGTCCCACCAAACTGTTACTAAGCAGGTTGAACAGATTTCTAATAATTTGGAATCTCAATTGCATCAGAATTTGCAATCGTATGAATATTTTTCAATCCAGTTTGATGAAACTACTGATATGTCTGGGATTGCTGAATTGTGTGTACTTGTTAGAGTGTTTTTAATGATTATGCAGTAAAGGAAGAGTTTGTCGAACTATTTCCACTTCAATGACGACATATTTAATGCGGTCATTGAGTATGTCAAAGACAGTAACTTCCCACTTTCAAAGCTTGTTGCTATAACAACAGATGGGGCGCCGTCTTTGACTGGTAGAAATAAATGGATTTATCTCTCTTTGTGCTGAGGATAAATAATGTCCAAAATTTCTTTCTTATCATTATATTATCTCCAGGAAGTTTTATGCGCAAAGATTTTGAAGTTAGATCACGTCATGAAAGTTGTCACTCATGTGGTGAATTACATCAGATAGTCTTCTACTCGTCATCGATTGTTCAGAAATATTTTCAGTAGGCCTATATCATATTATGCTGAGTATGATGACGTAATTCTTCATGCAGATATAAAGTGGTTAGTAGGGGGAAAACACTGGAACGGTTCTGCTGTCTGCTGGATGAGATAAGAGACTTTTTGAAATCATCTCCTGGGCAATATTACCATGAACTTTATGATATATTATAGCTAATAGATTTAGCTTTCTTGGCAGATATCACCTCAAAATTAAATGAATTAAATCTCGAATTGCAATGAAAAGATCGCAATATTTTAGGTATGACTAGTGTTGTTAATGAATTTGAAAATAAACTAAAGTTATGGATTGCTCATTTAAATAGAAATTCGCCTTCACACTTTCCAAATTTTAAATCTATGGCAGAAACGGTGAATGGCGGCAAGCATCATCTTTCATCTTTTGCCAATCATCTTGAAACTCTTTGGTCCGAGTTTGGTAATAGATTTAGCTTGTTTTCAATGCTAGAATCAGTGATAATGTTTGTCAATACTCCATTCTCTTCTGTTGACGTTTGTGAGCTTGGAGGCAGGATGTGTGAAATCTTCGAAAATTAGAATATTGAAGAATTAGAAATGAAAATTTTAAATTTTTAACCAGACCTTTCTTTGAAATCCACCTACGCAACATGTGGCAATTCCTGGATTCTGGTGGACAGAGAAAAAATCCCATTGTTCGAAGTGTTGCTTTGAAAATGTACACTTGTGTTGGTTCAACACATCTTCGTGAAGTTTCATTTTCGTTCCTCTATGAACATCACCAAAAACATACAGATCCTGCCTTACAGACTCACATCTGAATGACGCGTTAAGAACAGCCTGTTCCAGCTACACACCAGATTTTCTTCAACTTGCAGCGAGCATGCAGTGACAGATTTCACACTAATTATGTGAGTAAAAATAATTTCATATATTTGTTCTTACTATTATTATTCAGTGGCGTATACTGGTTTAAGGGTCTGGGCTACCACTGACCCTATTATTACACAAAATATATTTTAAAATCCCTATAATAAAATTCCTTACCTATTTATATGTGAATTCCAGACGTCTTGATTGGGACGAAAATACTTTGATGACTTCGTCATTGAAATTACAGTTGGGCCGCTTGCGAAGTTTCTGTAGAAATGACTTTTCAATGGACATCAGTGCCAAGCCGGATAAACGTTCTTGTGCATGAGTTGATCTACAGTAGGATTTTATTCGTTTCAACGCAGAAAATGTTCTTTCTACCAATGCTGACGTAGCTGGTATTGTCACAATTAATGTTGCCAATTTAAGGACTTCAGGAATAACTTGGTTCGGCTGGTTTTCATATATGGCAGATAATATTTCATGGATAGGTTTGTTCGAAAAATCAAAGACTTCTGCTGAATATATTACGTTTAATTTATTTTTCAAACGTACTTGATCAAAGTGACTGTTATAGGACTGAAATAATTTGTTTAGTGCCTCATTCGGGAAGTTTTCTCTATAAGCAAAAAATTTTTGAGAATCTAGAAGATGTGTGAACTGAAGCTTTCCATAATCAGAAAATCTGTCAGTAATTTCCATGTGCATACGATCTAGTATGCTGTAGTACAGCTGCCTGTATTTCAATTCATCATCTCCTTTTCTTCGCTTTAATGATGGTTCCATTGTATTGTCTGAAGAATTTTCATTTTCCATATTACTCCATATGGACTGAAACCCACTACGTCTGAACTCGGATATAGTATTTTTTAGCTTTGATACCTCTTGCAAGCAGTATGCTATGTCTAGACTTTTTGTCTGAAGAATATTGTAGAGCACATCTGTATGTGCGAACACTCTAGCATAGACTTCAAGAAGAAATATATTCTGAAACTGTGTGAAAAAATACAAATATCCTTGAGCCTGCACAATTCAAGAGCATTGTGTTGGTTGATGTGTAGAGCTTTTTGCTTATCTAGCTGTAAATCAATTCTTGTCTTCCCAAAGTTTGCAAAGTTCATGCTACTACAAATATGAGCTTTTGATTTGTCGTGTTTTAGGACTGCCGTTCGAAGGGAGTTCATATTAGAAAACCCCTCTTTTGACCACACATTAGTTTCGCGGCTAAATAACAAACATGATCAGAAAAATAGTTTAGACAGTTTAGAACTACCACACAACCAATTCCACTTACCATACGATGTTGAAGTGAAATGGCGTGTGTACTCACGCTGTTTTTCTTTTACGTTCATGGACAAATTTAACTCAGGAGTTGGTCTTTCCATTTTCACAATTTCAACTTTCTCGTTGTATGTATGACGGTTAAAAGGCACTTTTAATAAACCTTCTATTACACAGTCATTTTCAACACAAACCTCTCCAGAAACTTGTTCTGCCATATTTTTCACAATATCACTTAATTGGGAAATTAAAAACTTAATAATTCACAATTAATATAACTCTTAGACACTCGAACAAATCACAAATTTAAAATACTGAACTGCAAGAACACAATCACATTCATGAGCTAGCGCACTAAGCGTATTGTTGCTTCGCGCCTTAGAAGATACCGATCACTAGAGCGGCAACTCACCCGGCCTACACTGCACGATAGAAACAGAAGGGAGCGGGGGACGGGCAGTTGTGCGACAGGACAGCGTGAGCGGAACGGTCACAGGCTACCCCTCGTAGCAGCGGTTTCTCCAGCGATGCCGCCTTGACAACTTGTTTCTTTTCGAGAGCAGAGAGCGCATATAAATCTAACAATTACTTTAATTTTAATTACTATGGTAAAACTAATAATACAAAATTATTACATTATGTTATACTATAAACTTTTTGTTTTGTAATTTCCTTGGGCTACCGCCGGTAGCCCCGGTAGTCCGCAAAATACGCCCCTGTTGTTGTTATTATTATTATTATTATTATTATTATTATTATTATTATTATTATTATTATTATTAGCAGCAGCAGCCGTAGCATAGTCGTAATCATAGTCGTAGTCGTTTCCTTGGTCGTAGTAGTATTAGTAGTACCAGTAGCAGTAGTGTCGAAGTAATGGAATCGTAACCTGGCGTCCGCACACCCCTAGTTATCAATCCAATGTGCCCGAGTACAAACGAACGTTAGACAGGCCTGGCCTAGAATATATAGTATCGTCTTCGGTGGTCTAATGGTTATCTTGCCTACTATTAGATTCGAATGCGGTCGAGATGATACGTTTTTATGACGACTATTACACTTTTACTACGCCATACTACTTTTGACCAATAAAACGGTAGGAAAGGACGTCATTCAACCAATCATGGCTGCTTATCGCACAATTTCATCGCTTCCCTAGTATTTGTTTAATTTTATCGCTTCTCTAGCATTTTCTTGTTTTTATCACTTCCCTAGCATTTGTTTCTTTGTTTGCCAACATTTCTAACTGCAAATTCTTTACGGTACTATAAAACATGCTTTGCGATCGTAATTTGTTTCCCTCATAGTTAGTCAACTGAAAGGACGGCTCCGTTAAAACATTTTGGTGAAGGTAACATTAGTGAAGTAGAATTTTAGTAAGTCAATTAATATCTATTATATTGTATTAGAGTACTTTATTTCTTCTAATCTTTACATATTTTCTTCTGTTTTTATCACCTCCCTACCATTTGTTTCTTTGTTTGCCAACATTTCAAACTGCAAATTCTTTACGGTACTATAAAACAGTTGGCCTGGTTGGCGGAGTTGGTATAGCGCTGGCCTTCTATGCCCGAGGTTGCGGGTTCGATCCCAGGCCAGGTCGAATGGCATTTAAGTGTGCTTAAATGTGACAGGCTTATGTCAGCTGATTTACTGGCATGTAAAAGAACTCCTGTGGGACAAAATTCTGGCACACCGGCGACGCTGATATAACCTCGGCAGTTGCGAGCGTCGTTAAATAAAACATAACATTTAACTATAAAACATGCTTTGCGATCGTCATTTGTTTACATCATAGAAGTCAACTAAAAATGCGCCGTGTGTCGGGACGAATGTGGGATGGCATGTTTGGCACTCACTTTTTCATACGTAGCTCAAGTATTTTTAACGTCTGTGCGAGAACCAGGAAGCGTTCGTCGTCAACTGTTGTAAATGAGCTCAAATTCCATGCACACATGGGCACATATTTCTCGACTGTATGTGTAGCCTATACATTTTCCATAGTCACTTAGAGTTCTGTGATTTGCAACGCATGGATGACGGGAAATATATGAGGTACCAGACAAACTCATTGCGTGAGTATACAGTTCGCCGCATACCAGACAACATACAAAATTATATTATTTTCCACTGCTGTCGAACACAGATTTAAAAACTGTCCTAATGGTACGTCTCAAATTTTCATCCGACTCTGTCGTTTTAAACTCTAGCAGCGATTTTCTCCTTCACCACTTTTTTTCTAGGTAGACTGTATTTTAGCATGTAGGCTTTCACTGTCGGTGTCTGTGATGAAGGTTTTCTGGACTGAGATGCCGTGGTCCACTAGTAGACCATTTACTTGACTTTTTGTACATAGCACATTTTTTCTTAAAGAATTTCCTCATGTTTTCTTTTTTTTACTCAATAACTTTACCATATCAAGTGAAATCTGTAATATTGTTCTGAAAATATGGTTGTGTTTATAAAAAAAAGAAAGCATTTTACTTGTAATCATTTCTCACAAATTTCAAAATATGATGAAACACAATGTTGTCCTTAAAGCAGTATAAATTGAATGTTCATATCCCTTGTGTAATACTCTTTATTTAATCCTCAACAAGAAATCGCAGAAGAAAATTTGTTCTGCCTTTTTTCCATGCGTAGGGTAATTGAATGAAAGAAAGATCATTGAATGGAATAAGGGCAATTGCAAGGTTATTTTATAACTACTATTTATTCCTTACTATGTACACATTTATATCAATTAAAACGTTTTTCAATTAATAAAATATTGAATAATAGCGTGAATCTCCGTTTTTTACTATGACTAAAAATGAGTTATTTATACAGCTACTCAAACAATTCAAAGACCTTTTCCTCAAAACTTCATTTTCTGGATTACGCCCGTTTTCGATTCAACTCCTCCATTATTGTCAAAAATATTCCACAAACAAGTTTCCAATTCATATGCTTCAATCAATCTCTTCGTCTCTTCCACACTCCATTGTTTCTTGGTCGCCATTTACACTGCTTCTCTCGCGAGAGTTAATGAAAAAGTTCAACTCAGCTCAATAATTTAGAATAGCTACGAAGGAGAGTCAAAAAGTAACCTTAATAATTGTTTTTTTAATTAATTGAATATGTACAATAAGACTACAAACACTTCATCACTTTTCAACATATTCCCCACTACGTTCAATGCAAGTGTTCCTGTTATACAGTATTATATATATATATATATATATATATATATATATATATATATATGTGCATGTGTGTGTGTGCGCGCGTGCGTGCGTGAGTGTGTATAGCACTACGATCTACTATGCGAGTGATTTTTTTATTTATATCTTAAGGTTACTTTTTGACTCATCCTCGTATAGTGAGAGTTGTGAGTATATGCGAGTTCTCTGTCCAGGGTGTTTACACGGCGAGAGCAATTTTCAAGGCCGCTGTATTTAGTTTTTGTATTTAGATATTAGAGTCAACGTGATACCTACTCTCAAAATCGTTTACACGGTGATACTCGGCTATAAACTCTAGCTATCTTCTCTAAACTCTCCCCGTGTAAACGTAGCATTAGTCGTCGTCATTCTTGAAATTGACAGGTTTGGTGGGGACTCAGTTATGGTTTGGGCCGGAATCAGCTTAGAAACGAAAATTGCCCTGATCGGTTAAATGCAATTATTGGTTATGTTGAGAATACAGAGTGTTTCCGAGGTGGTATTACAAACTTTCAGGGATGATGGCGTAGGGCACATGTATCAATTTGAGATAAGGAACTCTGGTCCGGAAATGACCGAGTCGAAAGTTACAAGGAAAAATAGTTCTGTGGAAATGAAATAATTTTATTCCTCTGTACACATTATTTATGTGTATTTATCTGTACATCTTACACATACAGTATTCATCTGACGTTGTTTACAGTTGGGACGTTCGTTCTGTGCCGGTGAGAATCATATGGTAGCTAGCCAGTGAGCCTACACTCTCGCGCATGCACAGAATATGGCAAGTGGCCAGTCTCGCAGAAAGCCTTGGCTGTGTAACATCGTCCTGCCACGTGCGTGATAATTGCTGTTTGTTAGTTTAGTTAGTTCATATTCATATTGTTTATTTATTATCGTGGCAAATTGCAGTTGTGTGTGTTTGTGTAGACTAAAATGCCTCCTATTCAGTCTAAACTTGGCGCAAAAACACTGCATAGCCAAACTCGGGAAGTTGTGAACAATATACATTATTTCATGAAGAGTGAAGCAGCTTCTGGAGACTTTAATACCGCTGAAAAAGGTGCAAGAACGAGTGAGTGCAGCAACTAAAGTGCCCGAAAGAACAATAAGAAAGATAATTAAAGAAGGGAAACAGTGTGAGGAAGAAGGGACCTCTTTTGGAACGCCCGGTAAAGTTCATCGTGTACCGAAACGCATCACAGATGTTGATGATTTTGATAAAAGAGTTATACGACAGACAATTTATAATTTTTATATAATGACAAAACAGTGCCCACTGTCAGTAAACTGCTACCTAAACTAAAAGATGCCATACACTTTAACGGCGGTAGTACAAGTTTAAAGATCATTTTACGTGATATGGGGTTTAAATGGAAGAAGACAAGAAATAATAAAGCGGTATTACAGGAAAGGCATGATATTCGAGAACAGCGCGTATCATATTTACGCGCAATAAAGAAATACAGAGAAGAAGGTAGGCCTCTAATATAAGAGGATGACACGTATATTCATAGCACGCATACAAGACCAAAAAATTGGAGTGATGACAAAACCTCAGGTTTACTGGCGCCTATTTCGAAAGGACCTAGGCTTATTATTGTTCATGCAGGGGGTCGAGCGGGTTTTGTACCTGGCGCATTTCTGATGTTTAAATCGAACAGGAAAACTGGAGACTACCATCATGAAATGAATGCCAACAATTACCAGAAGTGGATAACGGAAAAGTTGATTCCGAATTTGCCCCCTAGATCTGTTTTTATAATAGATAACGCACCTTATCATAACGTGCAGTTGCATAAAGCTCCCTCAAGTAATTCAAAGAAAAGTGATATGCAGGACTGGCTTAGAAGAAACAATGTGCAGTTTCAGGAAAATATGCTGAAAGTGGAGCTTTACGGGCTCATTAAAACACATAAGCCACTTCATAAAACTTACGTGATTGACAATCTCTTAGCTATGAATGGACACTGTGTACTCAGATTGCCGCCGTATTCACCTGAGCTAAATCCATTGGAATTAATTTGGGCAGATATAAAGCAGTGGGTAGCCGGTCAAAACACAACTTTTAAATTAGAGCAAGTGATGAAATTGTGCCAACAACGGGTTGATGACATCAGTGTAGAAAAATGGGAAAAAGTATGTGAACATGTTGAAAAAATCGAAGATGAATATATTGAACAGGAAGGAATTATGGAAAATGTAATTGAAAGCTTCATAATTACGGGTGGAGACAGCAGTAGTGAAAGCGACGACGATGAAGATGATGATCACGACGACAATGGTGGTGATATATCTGGTATCGAAAGTTTGTCTGATGATTAGATACACTGGTCAAAAAAAGTTAAGCATAATTAGGCATATAACTGTTTTTATTAATTAAAATAAAATAGATAAATTATAATTGGGTTTCTTGGTTCCACAGAATAAACTTAAAAGTAGAAATACACTATTTGTTAACAATGGACTCAATATGAAATGAAAAAGTTGCATTGTTTGGAAACAACGGAAAAGATAAGGGAAGTTGAAATTCGTACATCATCAAAGAAAAGGAGATGGTGCTTTCAGTACCCTGTTTAATAACGTGTTGGTCCTCCACGAACCCTGAGGCACTCTTGTATGCGACGGGGCATACTCAGTACCAATGCATCTAAGCTCTCCTGAGGCAAATTGTCCCATTCTTCCAAGGCAACATTCCTGAGTTCTTGAATCGTTAATGGGTGATGTGGACGATTGGAAATGGCTCTCCTGAGAAAGCTCCATGCATGCTCTATGCAGTTCATATCCAGTGAGCATGCTGGCCAATCCATTCTTCGGATCCCATGTTCTACAAGATACCGCTGCACACTATGAGCACGATGAGGCCGAGCATTATCGTCCTGTAGAGTGACCCCTTCTCCTACAGTCTCTGCAAAACCACTTACTATGAGTTGGAGGATGTTGTTCTCATACACGGCAGCAGTCATGTTTCCCTCTATTGAAACCAGTGGTGTGCGGCGGCCAAACATGACACCTGCCCAAAACAAGATTGAACCACCAAACTGTTGGTGACATTCCAAGGTCATTGAGGGAAGATTTCGTTCCGCTGTTCGTCTCCATACGCGAATAGAGTTGTTGTCAGGGTGTAGGCCCATTCTCACTTCGTCTGAAAATAAAGTTCTGGTCCATTGGCCTCGTGTCCAATTCTCATGTGCTCTAGCCCATCTTGCACGAGCACCCCTGTGATGTGGACGGAGTGCTGGAGTCTTGAGTAGTCTTCGAGCATACAACCCTATGTCATGAAGTCTATTGCACACAGTTTGGCTACTTACAACAACACAGTGGCTTCGCGCAGGTCATGGCGCAGAGTTGTAGCTGAGGCTATAGGGTTCCTACGTGCATATAACCTTACATACCGGTCCTGACCTGGTGTTGTTTTGCGTGGACGGCCTTCGCGAGGTCGATCTGCTATTGACTGGGTTTCCTGGAACTTTCTCCACAGTCTGGAGGCAATACTCTGATTCACATGAAGGATGTTAGCAACATCAACTTGTCTCATGTTTTGTTCCATCAAAGTGATGATTTTGATGCGGTCTGCCATTGTAAGGGTGTTCCGAGCCATTGTACTGCACTATGAAGCACTATGAAGCAAAACGACACTGATTGAACTTTGCTCGAATTACAGACTTTGTTTACTGCACTATGAAGCAAAATGACACTGACTGAACTTTGCTCGAATTACAGGCTTTTCTTTACTAGCCGTGATTTGGACGTTACCTAGTGATGCAGACTAAAACAAATGAAAGAGTTTGAATTGGTAAACATAACACGTGCCGCATAAAACCAAAAGAAACATAAGTGTCAGGTATTATTGGGTAAACTGGAAATATGCTTAACTTTTTTTGACCAGTGTATATTGATTGCGTCTGTTTCTCTTCATTGCTATATAATTGAACCATGGATATCATGTTATGTTTATAATCAGTTTGTATTTATTATGATAACACGTGTGATGTGATAAGTGATATTGGACAACTGTGAGTGGAATGCGCCGTTCATCGCACATCCTGGAACCAACTGCGCATGATGATGTCACTACACGCTGCAGATCCCAGCCGAGGCGGTAAGTCACGTGTTTCTATAAACTCACTCTGTTGCTCAAGATAACCAAGCACAACGGCACAGAACGACCGTCCCAACTGTACGTTGTCTACTTACAGTATTCTATTCAGTGCGCTGTCTGAGGGATGGGGACAGGAAACTACACTAAAGCAATGCAGAGGCGTAATGTGTAACGGACATGGTCGGTCCTGATATGCACGTCTGTAGACAGCAGTGTGTGTGTACAAGTTGCAGTGTCCAGTCGATCACTCCTAGTGAAATGGAGGAGTACACGAGAGCGGAATAAGCAGAACTGATTTTCGAATACGGATGAGCCAATGGGAACGGTAGACAAACTCACAGATTGTACCCACGTAGGAGACATCCGGCCCATACCATTTTTCCACGACTGTTCCAAAAGTTAAGGGAAGGAGGGCACGTGGTGCCAAATTACAATTCCATTTCCACACAACTATTTTGGCTTATATCTTTCGACTCATCTTTTTCCGGACCAGGGTTCCTTATCTCAAATTGATACATGTGCCCTTCACCATCATCCCTGAAAGTTTGTAACACCACCTCGGAAACACTCTGTATATTGCTGCAACAAGTTCTGTCTAATGGAACGTATGGATGATGGATTTGTGTTGATGCATGACAACGCGAGAGCCCACGTTGCCGCCGTCTCCATGAACTTTCTGAACGAGCATGAAATTCCTGTAATGGATTGGCCAGCCATTAGTCCAGATTTAAATCCTATACGTATGGATTATGCTTGAAAGTCTCATCCGTAGGCGCCATCGAAGCCTGCAGAACCTCGAAGAGCTTGCAATGGTATTTAATGAAGAGTGGATTAATATAACCTAAGCCAACATTCGGCGGCTTGTGAGAAGCATATCTTGTAGATGCCAAGCAGTAATTCATGCTCATGGAGGTCACACGAGGTACTAAATCCATGTGTAGATCGTGAGGACTCACGATTGTTAGAATAAAGAAACAGATTTTTCACTTTCTTTTATACAGTATGGAGTAAGATGACCATTGTTGATGACAACTTGATTGTAAATGGCCATGGAAAGTAATTTGTTATAAAATATAGTGTCTGAAGTTAATGCTGCATTAAGGACAACATTCTGCATTTTCATTGTTCAATAAAAAATTAATTTGAAATCTTGTTCCGCTAATTTTTTGAGAAATATATATTCGATTATTATTTAAGACGGAAGGAATATCAATACGTTTTATAGAATATGAAGCGGTCAGAACTAAAGTGGATCAAGTCACAAATTTTTATAATTCATTTCCTGATTATCTGAAGTCGGATATTTTCCGAGCAGTAATGGATCAAGTCTTAATTCCAAGCATTCGCCGGTAGGTGACACCAGTCACTTTTGGTTCAGATTATTTGTTCACGATGTTCTGAGCCATAGTGGATCAAGTCACAAGCCCCAATTACAATAGACAGTACAGATATTTGTTTAAAACATAGAATTGCAGATAACACGAAAAAAGAGATAAAACAGATACACATGCAAGATACAAGTGTAAATACAAATTGAAAATGAAAAATGAAAAAAAAAACAGACAAACAGACACTACCTAAATAAAAGACACAGATATAGATATAAATGAAAAATACAAATAAAAATAAATGAAAAATAGATAAGTATAGATACCATAGCCAAAAATGTAAAATTTAGCTATAATTGGCAAAAAACATAGTAACAAATAGATAGCAATATTATTTAAATTCAACTACCTTCAGTATTTTAATAAGAAAATGTTTATATTTTATGTAAGAAATGTTCAAATCTAGATCCCATGTTTTACATATGTCATTGAAATTTGAACACATTTTTAACATTGGTGAATTTTTATGTGCTGAAGTGTTTGGTTTTTTATAATATGACTATTGACGATTTCTTAAATGTGATGTTCTAGCATTAATCATTGAATTGTAAAATATTTACATTGAATTATTGTATTCTTTAATAGGTGCAAACAGTTTCCAGCTTTGGTGAAGTTTATTTTTACATAATTTTTCTGAATTACAAGCAAGTGTCAACAGTCAAACGTGAAATTCTATCAAACTGCAGCAGTGGTCCTCCTCTTCCTGTAATAATCTCTGCTGATGGTGTTTCTGATCCAACTCGTGAAACGCGACAATCCAATAAACTGGATGGGAAATACGCCGGTGCAGTTCTCCGAGCTGTACGCAAGCAGTCCCCATTGCACATTATTTACCACAAATGGACCCCCAGAATCGCCCTTTGAACAGATGATAAAAAAGACAGTACTGAAACAACATCCCCATCATAGAAATTGTTAAGAATATAGATGCAAATCTTGAAATAGATTTGTTTTAGCATCACTATACCAGAAAATGTTGAAATTTCTAACACTATTTAGTTTATATTCAGTAAATACGTGTAAATTTAGGCGGAAATGATGTAAATATGAAATTTTACTTATGATATTAAAATATGAAATTGAGTTGCTTTATTGTTTTGTAGTTGGTTATTTAACGATGTTTTATCAACTACTCGACCCTTTAGCATTGATGAGCTTGGTGATAGCGAGATGAGGCTGAGGATTCGTCATAGATTACCTGACATTCGCCTTACAGTTGGGAACAACTCGGAAAGAACCCAACCAGGTAATCAGCACAAGCTGGAATCGAACCCACGCCCAAGCGCTACTCTGTATCGCCAGATAAGCGCCTCAGCCGACTGAGCTACGTCGGTGGCGAGTTGCCATATTGGTGGTAGCAAAAGGTTTCTTGTTAAAAGTCTTGCACATTTAACCTTTATAACCAGGAGTAAAACATAGGGTACATTAAAACTGAACAAATGGACGTTAAATTAATTAAACAAATAAAAAATAAAAATACGTACGATAAAAAATGCATGCATAATATTAAAATAGACCACCTCTGTGGTCTAGGGGTCAGCATGCTGGTCTCTTACGCAGAGGGTCCGAGTTCTATTCCCAGTCGGGTTGAATTTCCTGGTTGAGGTTTTTCAGGGTTTTTCCTCAACCGTAAGGAAAATGCCAGGAAATTCGAGCCACAACATTCCTGAATATCACCGGCCTCATTCATCACCGTAATCATATTCATAACAAATCAGTCATACATAGCCTATACAGTCGGCACCTAGTTCACAACAATAGAACCAGTCTCAACAATAGTAGACAGGCCTTCGGATTTCAACCAAAGATTAACTCGCGACATGATCAAAGATGTTAAATCCAGTATAACTAACAGCGAGGAAACTATAATAGCATCTTCTACAGTCAGTTGTTCCTTATTTCTGTTGTATTCAACATTGACTTTCATGAGGGCGTAGAAAAAATAACACAGAATTAAATAATATTGTTGATATAATATTATGAATTGCAAAATCTAGAAAATTCATACAATAATTAGCTATTACACGGTCTAGGATCATATATTATGAGTTTCGCGATACAGTTGTAGATAGTGAGCAGTCTGTGTTTTTATCCAATAATTGTATTCTTGAATTCTTTGAAACCATAACGAATGCCACAATAATAATTATAAACTAATACTTAATATTGAATCACAAATAGTACTATTGCAAAATACTGAGCAACCAAAATAATACAATGGAACAAAAATTGGTGTGAAAAAGTCATGCAAAACGTAATAGATACTGGGAGGCCAGAGAAAGAATGCAGCAGTGCTGACATCCTCTCCTTCGTAGTTTCACTTGCACATTGTTCACTTTATTTCGTTTTCTTTCATTTTAGTTTCTATCGCCATTGTACGGCCAATGACTCTAGTCAAGTACCCCTGCATTGAATAAAAAAAATATTAACTAGCAAAACAAAAGGAGATGTTTTCATCCCACGTATACCTATGATACCCACTAACATGCCTTTCCAGTTTAAGCAACTACAATTACATGCGATTAGCTTTAATTGTAATGGCCATATTAAAATAAAGGTCAAGGACAGTCGCTCAAAGTTGCAGACATTATCTTAGAAACTTAGAGTTTTCATGTTGTCAACTATGTACCTTGCTCTCGAATAGACACACCTAAACATTTGTATACGTGGTGTGTCTAAAAAGTTCGGTGAATGGTGTCATATCTGAACGGTAACTTGGCGCATGTGCTTGCGCATGCGCATGGTTATTCAGAGACTTGGGGAGAATAGATATACAGCATGAAATGCATGTAAAGGTTCTGGAAACTATCAGCAAAGACCTCCTGTGAAATCGATCGCAGAACGGCTGTCACACGATCTTTGATGGCATTCACGTCCGCAAAACGTTCACCTTTCATGGCCCCTTTCAAGCGGGGAAACAGGAAGAAGGCCGCAGGAGCCAGATCAAGGGAGTACGGAGGGTGTTCAAGAACAGTTACCATCTTCTGAGCCAGGAATTGGCGCACACGGATCGCACAGTGTGCATGGGGCATTGTCATGGAGCAGCATCCATTTTCTAGTCCTGTGCAACTCTTGACGAACCCGCCGGATACGCTGTAGCAATCGGTTCAAAACGGACTGGTACAATGCAGCATTAATGATTTGACCTGCAGGAACAAATTCCTTGTGGATGATGCCGTTGTTGTCGAAGAAGGCGATCAATAGTGTTTTCACCTTGAATTTTTGCAGACGGTATTTTTTTGGTCGCTGGGAAGTCGGTGAACACCATGACATCGATTGCCGTTTTGATTCCGGATCGAACTGGTAGCACCAGGTCTCATCTCCCGTGACGATGGTTTTCAGAAGCAATAGATCCTGGTCACACTTGGAAATGAAATCACCAGAAGTTTTCATCCGTTTTGCTTTCTGCTCGTCTGTGAGCTTGTGCGGCACAAATCGGGAGCAGATCTTCCGCTTAACCAAATCATCGCGGACGATGGTGTGCACCGTGTTCTTGCTAATGTCAAATTCCTCCGCAATCGATCTTAGAGTCAGTCGCCGATCTTGTGCCAGCATTTGTCGCACTTTCTCGATCATTTCTGGGGTTCTGCTTGTCGATGGCCGACCTGAACGTGGCTCATCCTCAATTGTTTCCTTCCCTTCACGGAAGCGTTTAAACCATTCGTAAACGCATTTTCTGCTCACGGCTTCCCTCCCGTACACCTGCACCAACATTCCATGTGTCTCCGTTGCAGTCTTCCCCAATTTGTAGCAGAACTTGATGTTTACACGTTGCTCCATTGCGCTGTGACACTACCTCTGCGCAAGCACATGCGCTAAGTTGCCGTTCAGCTATGACACCATTCACCGAACTTTTTAGACACACCACGTATATTCATGCAATGGAGGGGAAAACACAGAAATGTATGCATATCAGGAAGCAAATCTACGAGGCGTGTTCTTAAAGTAAGTTCCGTTTTCAATTATAGCCGTCGCATCGCTGCAATCGTTATTTTCCTCATGCATGTTTTCTTCTTCAGTCCTCAGGCATTCATTTTCAGAACTTCAGTCCAGCTGTTCAGTCCGTGTGTGTGGTTAGTTGTGATTAGTTGAAATGTTTAAAGTGATCAAGCACCCCGCCGACTGTGAGATGCGGTCTGTTATCCGTTTCTTGAATGCGAGAAACATCAAACCAGCTGACATTCATCGTCAACTTTGTGAGGTGTATGGTGATGATGCCATTAGTGATGGAATGGTCAGGAGATGGGTTAGGAAGTTCAACGAGGGCCGCGTCTCTGTGCATGACGAGCAGTGTACCGTCGGCCATCTTTGATCAATGACGATTTGGTGTGTGCTGTCGATGAAAAAATTCATGAGGACAGGAGGTTCACAATTTCTTCGCTTTCCTTGAATTTTCCACAAATGTCACGGAGTGTTCTCTACAAAATTGTGACAGATCGATTACGATATCGAAAATTGTGCCCACGATGGGTACCCAAGATGCTCACCGAGGAACACAAAACCAAACGATCTTCCAGTGCATTGAGCTTTCTCACACGTTACAGTGAGCAAGGCGCTGAGTTTCTTGACCATATCGTGACAGGTGACGAGACTTGGGTGTCTCACATGACACCTAAATCGAAGCAGCAGTCCATAGAATGGAGGCACACTGTATCGCCAAGGAAAAATAAATTCAAACAAACCATGTCAACACTCAAGGTCATGTGCACTGTTTTTTGGGACAGAAAAGGAGTCCTACTCATCGAATTCTTGCCTCGGGGTGAAACCATTAATAGAGAAACCTATTGTCAGACCTTGAAGAAGCTCCGTCGCGCAATTCAGAACAAGAGACGTGGGATGCTGACCGACGGAGTCGTATTGCTTCATGACAACGCTCGGCCATACACAGCTCGTGACACCCAAAATCTCATCTCTAAATGTGGCTGGGAACAAATTGACCATCCCTCCTACAGCCCGGATTTGCTCCGAGGTCTTTCATCTCTTCCTGCACCTCAAGAAGTTCCTTGGTGGTCAACATTTCGATGGCGACGATGAAGTGAAAACAGCAGTGCGGGAGTGGTTCGCATCGCAGGCGGGCGAATTCTACAATGAGGGGCTGGAAGGACTTGTGCCACGACTCGATAAATGACTCAATAATGGTGGAGATTATGTTGAGAAGTAATTGAAGTGTGGGGAATACAATGCAACAAAAATGGTTTGTACGACACCCTTTTGGAACTTACTTTAAGAACATGCCTCATATAATACTTTTGTCATGTTGCTAAATAGTATGTAAATGTACGTAAGTCCATTTACAATAACATTGCATTACTTCTAAAATTTATATGTGTTCGAAAATGTGTTATTGCGGAATTGTATCTGTATAATCATGTTGCCAATGTAGTATGTTAATAGTTGTGGAAAGAACAATCTCTTAGTTTCTAAAACACCAGTAGATGTCTCTCAGAATATTATTCTTTACATTAAAAACTAGCTGAAAGCACCCGGAGTTGCCCAGGCTGTCCTTTTTGCTTCTTATTTTAATTAAACTGATTGTTAGACTTTTTGGAAATCTCAGAAACTCAACTATAGACAACCAAAACGAATTATTAATAAGCGTTCCTCGTGCATAAAGATGAATCTTTACATAGCATCACTTACATGAATTAAAGAACTTCTTAGCCAAATACCTGAAAGGATTAACTCAATTTAAAACAACTGCAGATCAGGCAACAAAAGAAAACATTTAATCACGTGCTTTACTTTCAAATGTTTTTAATTTGTATATATATATATATATATATATATATATATATATATATATATGTATGTATACTTATTCTAGCGAAGTTAAAACCATCAGGTCTTCTCTTCCACATCACCAGAAATACAAATAAAATAATAAAAAATTAAACTATAATTAAAGCATAACCAAACGAACATATAAATAGGCTACAGTCACACAAACTTTAAATGAATTAGCATTGTCTTGAAGTTCAGGAAAACAAAAACACACCCCTTGGTCCCTAGTCTATAGGCATTATATCAATGTTCCACAGATCTTACATTTTATCTCTGCTGTTCAGTGATTGTTACATTTCAAGTGGCTTATCTTAGTCATGGGAATCAATGTATTAAAAAGCATTACAACCTTTCTGCTGTCTCCTTACCTCCCCACAAATGTGACGTTACATAGAGGAAGAGATAAAATAATTATAAGATCTGTACATTGCTCTAAAGCTGTGCATTTCACGTAATTTCATGTCTATGTGTGCTTTCACTTGAATTTCAGAGACAGCTGACGATAAACAGAGAATTACCTTGTTCCCAGTCTGAACCCGTTGGGGTGTCATCGAGAGCCAAAATTTATGTCTCTATCGGTCTGCTAAATACTCAATATATACGTATATAATTTAATTCATATTGGAAGATTTTTTACACCTTGACAGCTACATGCATATGTTTTTTTAATATGACTTCAGAAACTATATCTCACAAATTCAGAACATATTATATTAATTCTTATTTTATACACAGAATACAGATACAATACAAACTCGCAATAAGTCATTTTTAACATAAAGATTAATATTCTGAGAGACGTATACCGGATTTTTACAAATTAAGAAATTATTTCCACAACGTATAATATACTAAATTGGCAACGTGATCATACAGTCAGAATTTCGTAGTAACACATTTTCGGTCATGAACAACAATATTTTGAGAGACGTATAATTTAGAATTAATACATTGTTATTTTCAGTCGCCTTACGTATATTCACATACTAAATTAGCAATATGACAAAAGAATCTTGGAATTGCTTTCTGTATGTGTAAAATCTTTTCTTTTTGCCTACTTCTTTGTATAAAATGTAGTTGAGAAAGTGAAAATCATGCAGTTTTTAAGTTAATGTCTACAACTTTGAACGACTGTCCTTGAGCTTAATTTTAATATGGCCATTACAAATGCTAGTCGCACTGAAATTGCTGTTACTTAAAATCGAAAGGCATGTTAGTAGATATCACAGGAATGCTTGGGATAAAAACATCTTCTCCTTTCGTTTTGCCAGTTAAAATTGTCACTTCTATTACTACGTTTTGAATGAGTTTTTTCACACCAATTCTTGTTCCATTGCATAATTTTGGTGAGTCAGTATTTCGCAATAGTACTATAGGTGATTCACTATTAAGTATTAAATTATATTGTATCAATCCTTGTGATTTCATTCAAGAATTCAGTTGGATAAAATACTGTCTGCCCACTATCTACAACTGCATCGAGAAATTCATAATTCGGTCTTGGACTGCGTAAAGGTACTTACTGCATGAATTATCTAGTTTTACGTCGACTATATCTGTATTCTGTATATAAAATAAAAAATAATGAAATGAATATGTTCTGAATTTGTGAGAATAATTTCTCAAGTCATGTTAAAAGAAACGGGTATGATATGAGCGGGCGTACAATAATGAAAGAGGAAAAAACTTTCAATATAAATTAAATAGTATACGTATATATTGATTCTTTGGTACGACCAATAAAGAGATAAATTTTGGCTCGCCGTAACACCGCAATGGTTTCAGACTGGGAACAAGGTAATTCTCTGTTTATCGTCAGCTGTCTTTGAAGTTCAAGTGAAAGCAAGCACGGACATGAAATTACATGAAATGTATGCCAGTACAAGTTCAGATCAATATAGAACACTAGCTCAACGCTAAGCGGGCGTATAGGGACCGAGGGGTGAATTGATATTTTGCTATACTTCAAGACAGTGCTAACTCATTTAAAGTTTGTGTGACTGTAGCCTGTATATATTTTCATGTGGTGTTACTTTGT
Organism: Periplaneta americana; assembly: GCF_040183065.1. Classification (NCBI taxonomy): domain Eukaryota; kingdom Metazoa; phylum Arthropoda; class Insecta; order Blattodea; family Blattidae; genus Periplaneta; species Periplaneta americana. Next base: position 71,807,014 of record NC_091130.1, on the reverse strand, counting down.
TTTTAGTTTGATATTTTTCTATAACTTCATTTGTATTTCTGGTGGTGTGGAATAGAAGGCCTGATAGCCTTAACTGCATCTGAAGAAATAAATAAACAACATAAATAAATAAAAATTAATTGAAACAAAATCAGTTGAACGTAAGGCACATGATGAAATGGTCTCTGATCTTCATCTGTTTTGAATTGCGTCAACCCGAGCAGGCATTTGGCTTCGAAGGTCATTATGGAAGAGGAAAACTTAGTAAAGACAAAATTCGTTTTGGTTTTGTATAACTGAGTTTCAGAGATCTCCGCAAAGTCTAACAAGCAGTTTAATAAAATAAGGAAGCAGACAGGAAAATACCGGAAACCCATGTAATTTCAGCTTGTTACAAAAAAATAAATTTTATAACCCTGTGAATAATTTGTAGATCTGTGTACTGCTCCTACTACGAAGTCAATAGTTTTATATTTATGTCAGTTTATTCTACTTAATAAAAAACACGGTAAAAATCGTCTGCTGAATCATGAAGTGGCTAGCCATTGTGCACTTTGTTTTCAAATGAAGATCCATTATTCTACAACGATTATTATATAGTTGTTATTATATACTTATTATTTTTTTAGTAAGTACAAATTAAAATTATTTAGAAACAAACTCCGCCCATTATTTAAGAAAAATCACTTTAAACATTAAGACGTACGAACATAATACCGAAAGTCACGTTTCTGCATCTGGTATGTTAAAGAGTAGGACCTATTCGAGTGAAAGTATTTTTTTACTTGGTTCTTTAACGACGCTGTATCAACTACGAGGTTATTTAGCGTCGATGGATTTGGTGATAGCGATATGATATTTTGGTGAGATGAGGCCGAGGATTCGCCATAGATTACTTGACATTTGCCTTACGGTTGGGGGAAACCTCGGAAAAAATCCAACCAGGTAATCAGCCCAAGCGAGATTCGGACGCAATTCCGAATCGGCAGGCAAGCGCCTTAACCGACCGAGCTACACCGGTGGCTGAATGAAAGTATCCAAGCAGATTATTTACACCACACTACGCGACCCATTGGGAAAGGAGCGGGCCACCCTAACTCATTATTTCCTGGCTTGGTTGCCTCACGAATGGTGTCACTTATGAGATTCAAACCTATCCTTTGACAATCGACTAAACAACAAGAGTACGCTCCCTTTGTAGGCTATATTCAAGAAATTAAAAATTGGGAACAGAATATGTGAAAGTTTTACTTACCATGCATCCATCCTTGAAGGGTGTGGCAGAATTGGTCTCACTACTAACACATATCGTGTTATTGCCCAACTTGTCTATGGCCAACTTCGGCCAGCTGACTTGGCAGTCCTGTATGGAGATCGTAGTCGCCTCCATGGCTTGCAGTACATCAGGGCGTATTGGGTAAGGTTCGTACTAACAAAATAGAAACAGATTCCAAATTTAAACTTGAGATCTGTTACTGAAACAACAATATCTTGCTAAACTTAATTATTTTTTGGTTTTGAAAACGAAAATTACATTTAGAAATAAATGTCACTATGCAGGCACATTATCTCTCACACGTTTTGCATAGGCCTAAGTCGCAAAATTTCAGTTCATTTATTATTTGACGATTCTGTATCAAATCCGCGGTTATCTAGTTTCCACAAAGGTAGATCGTGAAACGGCATTGGGTTTATACACCAGGAGTCTGACTTCAAATCCAGATATACCCTGAATTTATAATTTGTATTGGGTAAGCCAGTGGTCCAGACAATACAGAGATATTCTCCGGATACAGTACTCGCGGTTCCCCTATGACTTCTCAACAATTCTCTAGCATCATAACTTACTTAAAAATGTCTTTTAAGGAACCCGCAGGTTCATTGCCGCCCTCACATAAGCCCGTCATCGATCCCTATCTGTGCAAGATTAATCCATTCTCTATCATCATATCCCACCTCCCTCAAATCCATTTTAATATTATTCTCCCATCTACCTCTAGGCCTCCCCAAAGGTCTTTTTTCCTCCGGCCTCCCAACTAACACTCTATATGCATTTTTGGATTCGCCCATACGTGCTACATGCCCTGCCCATCTCAAACGTCTGTGTTTAATGTTCCTAATTATGTCAGGTGAAGAATACAATGCGTGCAGTTCTGCGTTGTGTAACTTTCTCCATTCTCCTGTAACTTATCCCTCTTAGCCCCAAATATTTTCCTAAGCACCTTATTCTCAAACACCCTTAATCTCTGTTCCTCTCTCAAAGTGAGAGTCCAAGCTAGCATCATAACATCATCATTAATGTAGATCCATTGTCTGTAGTACATTCTTGATCGTTTCTGGCGAATCAGATGGTGTACACAGAGTATAGATAAATTATACGGTATGGACACTTCGCGTCGGTACCTTTGATGTAGCAGGACTGATTTCAATGACTTCAAACCAGTTTGAACGTGAGATTCTTTCTCCCTGGAGTTTGCACTGACATCACACCAGCTGGCAGTCAACACAGCGGAAATATAACACATACAATTAATACACCTAGGTACATTATATACTCAAATAAAATAAATTGGACCGATGAAATAAATCCGTCATTAACTGTAATGTCTAGACTCTATACTTCCTTTATAAGAGAGTTGAGACGTTTACCCCAACAACATTAAAATATGTAATGATTTGATAGCGCTGAAAATGGAAAAATAAATCTCCTATGAGAAGTAAACCCATATACCTATATTATATTGTATACAAATATTAAACGAATTTGATACATAATTTTATAATGTATTATATTAATTTATAATATAATTTATTATATATAAAATATAAAAAATTATTATTACAACTAGTTTGTCACTGAGAAATAAGGAAACGCTGTTAACTTGAATTTATTTGAAGCAAAGCGTTACTGGATTATGCAATAAGGTAGGCGATGTTTGGATCCTGTGTCTCAACTCTATTCTCATTATCTTAGCGTGTGCTCGATTACACTAACCTCTAGCGCTTGAAAGTGGAACTAAACGCCGGCGCACAGAGAAACAAAACACAGGAAAATTCGTTCAGTGTCCATTATGTATAATCCCTATTCGCTGGTGTACATTTCTGGGAACTAGCAACATCTCTGAGCACGCTCGTAGAGTCGGGGAAAATAACTGCAAGTTAAGAGAGCTCTGAATCTTTTCAGTCTGCTTGAACAATCTCTTTTACATGAATAAAGCTAATTAGCATTTGTAATGACAAAGCCATTGTTTCCTGATATGAATTTGCGAAAAGATACATGCTCAAGAATAACTTGATTATTTATTTCATTTGTCATAGCAACAATAGTGAAACAATTGAAGCAAAAGTTAATGTGAGAGTAAAATAATCTGTCCTGATTTTTTAATAACCCTAGATCATAATCATAATAAAATTATTAATTCATAAATGAGGTTTTATAATTATTAGTATATGAAAAATACCTGAGTAGCGCCCCAACCGATGAATGTGCCTTTTGTTCCATCGGGTAGTATGCTGCCACGCGATGGAAGGCTAATGGGTTGAACATCTGTGCTATAATCCAGGGGTTTTGTCATCTGTGTAAATAAATATTATTAAGCAACGATAGATTTTAAGCTTCTCTACCATTGTTGTAAAGCTATTTGATTATATCAATTTGCAAAACAATAGATCTTTGATTGTGATGGCTTTCAATTATCGCAGTTTCTACATACTCTTGTTCTGTATTTGATACCATTGAATTCGATAATCCTAGAAATTGTACTAATCGTCTTTTGTCCATTCGTATGCCGGTACATTTTTCATTGATATCTAACGTATGCATAATGTCGAGCACCTGCCACGCACCCAAGTAATTCATTCTGCAGTCCTTTATTTCCTTGTCACATAGGCATATGGAAACATGTAATCTACTGTTGGTGTCTGGTAACTTTGTCCGTGGAAGAGAAATAAACAAGTTAACGACGGGGTGAGGAGCGAGTGACTCACTAGGCAAGCTACTATCAATGAAAAAAACGTTTATCTTACCGTACTCGTGCTGTGCTCAATCGAAGTCTTCCTGGGAGGAGGAGGAACTGGACACATCTGAACTAGCTTCGTTGTCACTATCACTGTCGGTGTCCAGGTTGATTGTTATGCTGTCTATTACATCTGGAACAACGCCGTCTTTCTCCCAGTAGTTTCTCGAGCGTTTCCACATGCCGACAAAAACCATCCCAGTCTTCTGCAGTAACATTTCGTATAGCGTCTATCGTAGTAGCACGTAACTTCTCTAATGACAAATCTGCCGTAACATTGCACTCTCTACTGAATCTTTTCATTTTAGACCAAGCAAGTTCTAACGGATTTAGATCACACATGTATGGGAGCAGACGAAGCACAGTGTGTCCGTAACCAGCTACAATGTTGTCAAACTTGAAAATTTTTTCTTTTGGCTTTAGTGGCTGAATTAAAGCGTACAACTCAGTTTTTCGCATGCCCTCATTACATTCTACGCCTTTCTTGTGTAACCACGATAGCATGTCCTGTTTCACAGAGTAAGGAGTCGGTGGTTTATCAATTTGGATGGAATGGTACGGTGCATTGTCCAATACAATTACAGATTGCGGAGGAAGATTCGGAATTAATTGTTGCATTGTCCATTTCTCAAAATTTTGACTGTTCATTTGTCCATGGTAATCCCCTGTTGTGCACTCAGCCTTGTATATGAGTTAAGCGTTGGGAAGAAACCCATGTTTGCTACCTACATGCGCTACTATGAGCCTGTTATTGGAATTGTAATTCGTCTGGATGCCCATTACGTCACTACTTTACCAACATTTTCTAAATGTCAAATTACTGTCCACCCATGTTTCATCTATATAAAACACAGGGCGTCTTTCTTCGCGATACGCCTTCATTTTTACGAGATATTTTGCTCTCCATTCCACTATGTCTGGCCTCTCAATCAAAATTTTTCGCTTTGATTGACACTTCTTCCATTTAAAACCCATTGATTTTATTACCCGGCGTAAAGAAGCCTTGCCCCAAGGAAAATTGATTTTGCTTTTTACTATAGGAAGAAGCTTTGGAATAGTTGGGACCCTTTTCTCAGTAACATAAAAGTCTTGTATGACGTTTCTAATCACACACTTTTCGAAGTCATCAACGGATACGATATTACGGGAAATCACTCTTCTCTTCTTTCCAGGTGACTTCAGACGGTTGTCTGCATTGGTCTCCTTCCTTTCTTTATTTTCTTTTCTAATGTTCTTTATTGTAGAGTACAATACTCCAGCATACATAGCGGCCCTTTCGGTAGATTTAGGCAAAGACAGTAATAAATGCTTACGTGTTTTCTCTTCGTCACATTTCTCTATTATATTCGCAATTATTTCCCTCCCCTCGCTATGCACAACGGTATGTGGTTTTCGTAAAGCCATAGCACATTACGTTACACTATTTCACTACACTACACTATACAATAGTACACAGTACACTAATACACTAATACTGTAGTTTATAGTACACTTTAACAAGTACACTAACACACTAATACTGTAGCTTATAGTGTCGCGTCCCCGGGCTGCAGTCCCAGGATCGACGGACTCTCTTCAGAAACGTAGAATTCACAAGTAAGCAACGGGTCCGGGCGAGCCAATGCTTAAATAGGAAGCAACAGTCATTAAGAGGAGAACCTGGGGCGCAAGCATCCCTCACGCGTTGAGTTATGTGACATGTTCCCTTCAAGACATAAGAATCGTGAACAACAATTAGGGCATACAAGTTCCGATAAGTTATGACTAGCCCAGCCCGTCTGTGAGCTGTGAGGCAGCTTGAATTACCATTTGAATTACTTTCCAACCCTTTTCAAAGTTTCTGTACAAAAGCTGAAATACTCTTCAAAACATGTGAATGCTCCTTAAAATGCCAGTTACTGCGTTAAATGTCGCTACGTGTGGCCACATGACATGCCACACGTAGCGACATCTGTAGCTAGTTCTTTTGCGTTTTGCAGCACTCTGCCGTAGCGTAGTGGAAGCTTTCTTCCGAGATGGAGTATGAAGCCAAAGTCACTTTGTGTGTGTTGTTAGTGTACATTATTACAGTCACACACAATTATGCGCATGAGAAGAAAATTTATAGCAGTGCCATAAAGTTGACTTTTATTCCTTTGTCGATTTTACAACAGGCAATATTGTTCGTCAGTAACAATCGGAAGTACGGTGTGGGTGAAGGGTTTGCTGAAAGGCAAAGACCTAATTTCTCGTGGTTCTGTAGAAGGGTCATTGGGATTGTACGACAGGTTAGACACGCTCTTCCCTTTTCAATACATGAATTTCTGCAGCATCTCCAAGTAAAAAGGAATTGTAAACATGACCCAAAACACAACTCAAAGAGGCAATCTGTTTGTAACATATTTGAGAGACCTGTCTTGTAAAAGAATTGTTTTTTTTTTCTTTTTTACCAAATGAAGTCGCTGTGAAGGGTTTACTGGAACGCTATTGTATAGATTTTGTTATTGAAGGAAACCTTTGGTCGAAAATGAAAGAAAAAAAATGTACTCTCAAAGAACGGTATTTTGAAAAGAGTATAAGTAAACACATCTATAATAAAAGTTCTCTTTTTCTTGGTTTTGCAGAATGCTTATTGGACGTTGCGGCAATTTAAACTTGATCCTTATATCTCAAAACACAACTCAAAGTGGAAATGTCTTTACAAACAATACTGATTTGTGAGGTCTGTCCTGCAAAAGAATTGTAGGTTTTTTTACCAAACAAAATTGCTGTGAAGGGTTTGCTAGAACGCTTTTGTATACATTTTATTATTGAAGAATTCTTTAGGTCGAAATTGAAAGAAGAAAAATGTATGTACTTTTTAAAGAAAGATATTTCGAAGAGAGTTTAAAAATAGGGCAACTCAGCTGGACTATACATAAGCGAAGCAATAATAATACTGCAGCTTATAGTTACGTAGGTCTATACCCACTATTTGCGTAATCTCAGAGTCACAAGTCAACTTCATTGCACTGGAGCACATGTATTCTGAACAGATGTTACGCGACGTCTCCGAACTGTATTCTCAACAACTTCCTTCCTTCTCCCGTCCCCGCAGAGATGGTCGGGCCCCTCTGCGCCGGCCAGAGTTACCAGTCACATACAGTATTCATTTGAATTTCAATGTCGGAAAACGAACATGGCGTCCCCTCGAAATACTTGATTCGCTGTTTATTGAAATTTACATGGGTTAGCCTATTATGCCTTTGTAGTTAAGTCCTACATGAATTAAAATGAATGTAATCATTTTATATTTTATGCAGTTATTGTAAAACCACATTTCTTATGACGAACTACTATCGTATGTGTTGTACATTGAATTATTTAATAATGTGATATTAATATTCATTTCATATTCCTTAAATAGAACAAAGTAATTTATCAAAATATTTATTCTAAACAAAAAAATTACGAAGAAGACAAATTGTTAGATTTGTATTCCTCACAAGTCAAAAATTTGTGCTTGAAAACAAGGAAATAAATTTATTTCCGCGTTGTGCTTACAACCATTACAAATTTACACTAGCGTCTCAAATATTTAAGTTAAATTACAAAACAGATTGTAAAATCAATTTAATTCGAATTCAAAAGATAATGCAGTGGAGCTTTGATTATCGTGGCTAACTCTACTTGATGAAGGTCTACCAACACGAGTATCGCTTTCAACGGGTTCTCGATCATACTTAAAGCGTCTGTACCAATTTTACATGGACGTTACTAAATTAAATAATTCCAAAAACTCTCCTATTTACGAGAATAAATGCCCTAATTAAAAGCAAAACGTGACGGGAATTTACTGATTTATTCTATCACTGAATGCGACAGTCACAAATCAAGAAACTTACTCAAAATTTAGAGATATTCGAAGGTGTGTGTGTGTGTGTGTGTGTGTGTGTGTGCGCGCGCGCGTGCGTGTGTGTGCAGGGTGAACCATAAATAATGTAATTAATTTCAGGGGATTACTCTTTGAGATATTTCAAACAAAGAAAATGTAACACAGTTTTATTTTGCTTCTTTTTGCTTCCTTCTAGAGATAAAAATTGTTTTATTTGGAACATTGCATGGCGTGTTCTGGGAAAGCAATTGATTTAATATCCAATATGATAAGTCAATTTAACAATTTAACAGAGCGATGCATTATTATAATAAATGATTGAAAGAATTTTAGTTTTGTCCTTTACATTTGCAGAAATTTGATCCGAACAAATATAACTTATCGTTCTGCAAAGCAGTTTTAAAATGTTACATTTGTTCGGATCAAATTTCTACACATTCAGAGGACAAATGAAAATTCTTTCAATAATTTATGATAATACATTGTTCTCTTAAATTTATTGAGCATATTGAGAATTAAATCAATGGCGTTCCCAAAACACGCTATGAAATACTTCACAAAAAACAATTTTCTTTCTCGAAAAGGAAGCAAAAGGAGAAAAATGTATTAAACTCTTTTGTTTGAAATATCTCAAAGAATAACCCCTTGAAATTAATGACATTACTTACAGTTCACCCTGTGTGTGCGTGTGTGTGTGTGTGTGTGTGCGCGCGCGCGCGCTCACTCGCGCGTGCATGTTATGTATGCATGTAGGGGTGTATGTATGTATGTATGTATGTATGTATGTATGTATGTATGTATGTATGTATGTATGTATGCATGTATGAATGTATGTGTGTATGTATGTGTTCTGTGTGTGTGTTTTTATATGTACACAATACAACACATTTTAGATTATATAACTTCATCACACATGTTCCAGTGTACATGTATGCAATTTTTTAATTTTACTTGATATCATATGAACCAATGTCTGAAGATGTCACAAAGTCGAAAACGTTTAAACAATAAATGTATGTAAAGTAAACTATTTTAATGATAAGTCATATGACTGATTTATAATTGATTACTTGTATATTAAAACATTATTCTATCTGCACCCACTCTTTACAGAATAGGTTAATTTTTTATTCTGTCTCCCCCAGAGCTGCGGAGCTGCAGCACTCCATGCTTTGACAGGAAAATAAAAATAATATCTATTTTAATCTGTAGAAGAATTGTTACAGCTTTTATTGATAAATTGCTTTATATTTCATCTGGCCGGGAATATGTACTATTATCTTATGCATTATCTTTTTGCGCGTCGACTGTACTGGAATTAACACTGCATTCAAAGTCGTCCTGGGATCTGCAGGGTGGGACAGATCATAGAGAGTGTGTCTTGCTATGTCAGGGGGTAGAGAGGTGGAGGGAAGCAGAGGGTAACTGCCGCTGTTTAAAACCTATATTTCGCTGCAGTGGCTTGCAGAGCCAGACCACAAGGGAAGATCTTTCCTCCCCTCCCACACCGCTATTGTAATGCTACGTGAAATGGATTCTCTATTCCCTTGAATCGTAATGACAAAATTTTTATTTTCTCTTCACATACTTATTGTTGTAGAATCTTATCGAGTTAATATAACGAAATTAATATTCTCTTTGCCTTATTATTACGTATATATCCAGCCTCCAGCAGAACCTAATATTTGCTTTAACTTAAAATGATTGCACGAGTATTTGCTATAGCACGTAAAATACGAAAGAGACTTCTTTTCCAGTTTTAGAAAATTGTTGACTATCAGTATATCTGAGTGTTGCTTTGGTGTGATGTTTCAGTACCGTAACTTAACCAGTGCAAATGTGCAAGCATGAGTGCGTGTGTGAATTACAGAATATTAATTTTATTTTCTCAACTTTCCCTTGCGGAGAAAATTTATGTAATGAAGTGAAATTAAAGGGTCGTTCGTTACTCGACTTAAATCTTACTCAAGCTTCATCCAGCCGAAATAGTGCATATATGTAAGGAAGTATAACAATGAAATTTACGCTAAGCATTTGTGGTTGCCTCCTCTTCGGTGGTGATACTTCATAGACTAGGAGTGGTGTGACAGATTTAGGATATTTGCCCCTAAAAATTAAAAAGCACGAATCTTCGCAATCTCACCTGAAAAATGTTGTTTCATTGGCTATGTTAGGCAAAACTAATATTGCTGCGCAATTAAGTGAAGCGAACAGAACAAACATTCTCAGACATAATTAAGAAGTGAGGAAAAATCGTGAAACTATTTTAAAAAATATTGATTGTATCAAATTTTGTGGCCAATATGAAATTCCCCTTATGGGACATGATGAAAAAACGATTCGAGAAGTCTGGTGTATTTCGTGGGTTGCTAAAGTCCGTGAGTAATCTAAACGAGCCTCTCAAAAAATCATTTGGAACATGCCACTGTTTAAAGGTAATTCTAAGACAATTCAGAATGAACTGGTAGATTGCAAATTGAAAGTCTACCGATCAGAATTTCAGACTGAAATCGATGTTTTTTTTTTTTTTTTTTTTTTTTTTTTTTTTTTTTTTTTTTTTTTTTTTTTTTTTTAAGCAAATTATGCCACAGACATCTCCCAACTAAGTGAGAAAATTTTGATTTTTCGATATGTAGTGCATTTATTTTTGTCCTATATTTATTAGTAATGGTATCAAGAAGTGAAATTTATATGTACAAAATCTACTGCAGCTCTCCAATCCACAAGTTCACGAGCCATCACTGGTCTCCCCATTTCACACTCCACACATAGCCACATTCCACATAAGGCACTTCACTAATCTCTTCCTCAGTTCTTTTTCCATAGGTTCGCAGAAGATGCTCCTTTTTCTATTAAAAGCTTCCTTTGTCATTGCTATCCTCCTTTTGACTTCCCGACAGCAGCTCACGTTGCTACTTTTACTCGTAGTGCAATCCAAGTATTTGAAGCAGTTCTTGTTCTACTGTCTTATTTCGAATTGACAGGTTTGCGTTCTTTTACTTTTCTTTCTATGACCATGGTCTTGTCCACCGCTATGGAGTAACGGTTAGCATGCCTGACTGTGAAAGGGCAGGCCCGAGTTCAATTCCTGGTTGGGACAAGTTACCTGGTTAGAGTTTTTTCCGTGGTTTTCCCTCAACCTATTAAGAGCAAGTGGTGGGTAACTTTCGGTGCTGTACCCTAGATTCCTTTCGCCGGCATTATCACCTTCATGTCATTCAGACGCTAGATAACCACAGCAGTTGATAAAGAGTCGTAAAATAACCCACTAAAAACAATATGGTCTTCGTTTTATTTGCATTTGTTTCATTTTTTACTGATCATAGCTGTCATTTATCTCCAGTAGCATATCTCTTAATATCATCTCTTTTCTTACTAACAACAATATATAATCAGAAAATGTTGTGCACTTTATTCTTGTTCTTCCTACTATCACCCGCCCAATGTTCTGAAAACAACTCTTCACTAATTCATCTAAGTAAATGTTGAACAGGGTAGGTAATAAAGGACATCCTTTTTGTACTTTCTTCCCTATTTCACTTCCCTTTGGCATTTCTTCTCCTATCCAGAGTTTGACTGATTTTTTTCATATAAAGGTTACACAAAGGCTCCTGTCTTTCCAATCCACTTTTTTTCCTTTAGGATCCCCATAGGTTTATTCCAATCAACTCTATCAAAAGCCTTTTGTAGGTCCACCAATACTACATACACTTCTTTATTTTTCTCTAGGTATTTTAGTATTTAGTATTTATTTATTTAACCTGGTAGAGATAAGGCCGTCAGGCCTTTCCTTCTTAAATATTATTCACTAAAAATTCATTATTCATTATAAATTCATTACATATGAAATTGAAATAATAGACTGTCATTTACTCCCTGCTATTAATGCGATATATTAAGAAAGTTCCCTTCAAGTTCTCGCAAATGGATCATCTATTTTTTATGAGGACAGATTATATCAACTTAACCCTTAAGTAGGCGCACCAAGTTTTGTGACACTAGCAGTCGCGTGGGGGTCCCACAGTACCCCATATTAATATTGCATTTTATTGAGTTATGTTAATAATATTTTGCAGTTTTGTATAGTTATAACTATGCTTATATATTCAACAGTTATTTTGTTTCAGTTTTGATGAAAAGAAACAACTACAATGTATTGTATAGTCACCTTGATTTACTGATGCACATTTTAATCGTTGTTAGTTTTAATATTGCAGGCTCTCACTTAATAGAATGTTACAACTACATAAACATATACCGGTATTGTTTAATGCAATTTTCTGTAAGGTACAATACATATCAGCACTACTACATAGAGAAAAGTTTAGAGATATGTCCCACGGCTTGATTTATAAACAGTACTTTTGATCAATTTTAGTACATTTTTAGGACATTTCAGACAAATATAGACATTACTTTCAAAGCAATACAAACTTTACTATGGTCGTAAATCATTATTATGAACAAACATATGTACGAGGTTCATCCACGAGGTAAGATCGAATGGCCGATAAAGAAAACAAAAACATCAATAAGAAAGAAATATTTATTGCACTCTTCATTGAGATTCACTGGCTATTTCTCAATATTGTCACCACCGTTATTGATGCGCTTATCGTATTCGTCCTCACAGGTGTACCACTATGCCACCAAAGCATGGATTGTTGTTTTGTTTCCCCAGTGACAATACTGTCGAGAGACTCGTCGCCTTTCTCTGCGTACCGCTGGAGAACTGTCATCCTACGCCCAAACATTTTGTTTTGTGTTTATCTGCCAGATGCTTTGGCACCCATCTTGCACACACTTTCCGAAAACCAAGTCACGGGAGACGATTTCGTGCAGCAATGAGCGAGACATCAGGGGGAATTAAACAGAGAGATCCGAAATTGTGACGCGCCGGTCCTGCAAAACTGTTTGCCGAACACTTTCCATCTGTTCTGGCTTCCCCAGGGGCGGTCCGCCAATACGGTCTTCGTCGTGGACATTAGTTCATACTTCAGTGAATTACCTGCACCATCGTCTGAGCATACTGTCGCTCATAATTTCGGGTCCATACACGTACAACAATTGGCAACGGATGTAAGCTGGATGGAGCTTGCAGAAATCGGATAACTGCAATAATCTCGCACTATTATACTTACGCCGTGGACTACTGTACTACACCGTGGACTGCTGTAAAACGCCGTACACTACTGTAGTTACGCCATGGACTATTGTACTTATGACGTGCACTACTGTACTTAAGCAATGGAGTACTATAATACGCCGTGCAGTACTGTACTATGTAGTGGACTACTGTACTACGCCGTGCACTAATATAGTACAATGTTCAATACTGTACTACGCATTGCGGTAACGTGCTACGCATGCAGTACTGTACTACATTGTGTAGTACTGTGCTTACGCCATGCACTACAGTACTACGCCCCACACTAATATACGTTCGGCCTGCACTACTTACCAACTCTACTACGCTACTCTATTTCGTCGTGCATTACTGTACCTGCGCCATGGACTACTGTACTTACACTGTGCACTACTGTACTTACCGAGTGCACTGCTGTACTACTCCGTGTACGACTGTACTATGCCATGCGCCGCGCAGTGCTGTACTACGTTGCGCACTACTGCGCTTACACCGTGCACTAATGTCCTTACAACGTGCACTGCTGTACTTACATCTTCCAATACTGTACTACGTCTATTCAGAAACGCTCCTTGACTTAATCATCACCAATAATCCTGCCAAAGTTCTCTCACATGGACAGCTACCTGCGTCTGGAATATCTTCCCACGATATAATATATGTAATAAACGCATTGCAGTGTCCCAAATTGACAACCAAAATAGCTACTTATAGAGACCTAAAACATATTGACAATACAGCCTTAATAGACGACGCATTACGTATACCCTGGGACGCAATTTGGAAGTTACGAACTGTGGACGAGAACATAGAACAGCTAAATAAATTTATTATAGACTTGTATGACCGACATGCTCCTCTAAAAACTAGACGTGTGAGAAGACTGCCCGCGCCATGGATGACTACTGACATACGCAAAATGATGGCTGAACGAGATTCGGCATATCGAAAATATTGGCGACACAAAAACGAAACTAATTTTAACAGGTACAAACAACTGAGGAACAGAACCAGCCAGATCGCTAGGAATGCTAAAATCCGACATGCATACAGCCTTATTGAACCAGGAACTAGGCCCTCCACGCTATGGAGACATGTGCAGACAATGGGATTAAGACGGACAAAGACCAGCTAGACGGCAACTCAATCTCAATGGAACGGCTAAATAACCACTTTACGAAAAGTCACACTACAACCGTTAGCCTCATTGACAAACAACAGACAATCGCTGAACTCTTAAACCTACGGACCATCCCCTCACGGGAAAAATTTCACTTTTTGTATATTACGCAATCTGACGTAAAGAAAGCCCTGAAACGAATCACAACTAAAGCAGAAGGACCAGACCACGTCAATATTTCGTTATTAAACAAAATCATAGACGTAATACTACCGACTGTGACTCACATTTTCAATGCCTCGATTATGACTTCGACTTACCCACAGCAATGGAAACTCGCTTTTGTCCACCCAATTCCCAAGACCAAAACACCGACATCTTATAACGACTATCGACTTATCAGCATCCTGCCTGCCCTATCCAAAGAATTGGAACGCATTGTACATAAGCAACTGACAGAATACTTAAACAAATACAAACTTCTCGACTCTTATCAGTCAGGTTTCAGGGCCGGACATAACACAAGTACAGCATTACTTAAAATCACGGAAGACCTACGCGAGGCCCGGGACGAACGTAAATTGACAATAATGACTTTACTTGACTTCAGAAAAGCCTTCGATTCTGTAGACATTGACTTGTTAATATGTAAACTCAGAAGACTACACCTAGAAGAGCACGTTGTCCTGTGCTTTGCCTCTTACCTTAATGGCCGCCAACAAAGTGTGATAGCTGGAAATCGTTCTTCCTCTTGGCAGGCCGTGAGGTCAGGGATCCCACAGGGATAGTTCTTGACCCTTTACTATTTACAATTTATATCAACGACATATCAGAATCTCTAAAGTACTGCCGAAACCATCTCTATGCAGACGACCTTCAAATATACATAAAATTCCACACGACGAAATAAATGATGCAATAACTAAAATTAATGACGATCTGGACTCAATCTGGACATGGACACGGAAATTTCGACTTAAACTAAATCCAGAAAAATCACAGTCAATCATTGTGGGCCATTCATGTTAAGCACTATTACCATACCAAATTTGTCCCCGATTGAAATATACGGCACCGAAATTCCGTTCAGTGAATCAGTAAAGAATCTAGGTATTTATATGAATAAAAGTTTAAATTGGAACATTCAAGTTGCAGAAACCTGCAAAAAAGTATTCTCATTAATCCACTCGTTTAGGCGATTGAAGAATTTTCTACCCTTTTCCATGAAAAAAATGTTAGTGCAAACACTCGTGATGCCCCTCTTCGGTTACTGTGATATTCTGCTTACTGACCTAAGCGTTACTTCGGCGCAGAGACTACAACGCTTTCATAATATGTGCGTCCGTTTCGTCTGCAATATTCGCCGGGCTGATCACGTAACACCATCCCTCGAAATGTTGTTCTGGCTCCGTTTAGAAGATCGTAGGAAAATCCACTGTCTTTCCCTTCTCTTTCACATATTGCATTTCTCCACTCCTGTCTATCTTGCGTCTCGTTTTCAAAATTTATCCACCCATCATAACCTAGACATACGATCGCAACACCCCACAATATTATCCATTCCCTCCCACCAAACATCCTCATATTCATCTTCTTTCACTGTGGCTGTTCCTCGGCTTTGGAATTCCGTGCCGAGTAATGTCAGGGTCTGTCAGACATCAAACCAATTTAAGAATAGGGTAACGAAATATTTTTCTAACACTTCTTGTAAACAATAAAAGCTGTTTCAGGTTTCTCAATGTTTACTGGTTATATAATTCACAGATAAATATCTAAATTATCTCATTATTATTATTATTATTATTATTATTATTATTATTATTATTATTATCATTATTATTATTATTACTACTACTACTATTATTCTTATAATAATTATTATTATAACTATTTTTTTACCAATATTTATTATTGTCACACTAACATTACTTATCCAACTTTCATTATTTACTTTCATGTTGTTTTATGGTCTAGATATTAATGTAATAACAATGTAAGCAATTGTATTAAATTAGAATTAGAGTCTGGCTGGGCGGAAGAGAAGGCCCACTGGTCTTAGCTCTGCCAGATTAAATAAATAAATTATGATGATGATGATGATGATGATGATTATTATTATTATTATTATTATTATTATTATTATTATTATATTATTACGCTGTGGACTACGGTACTTCCATCGTGAACTATTGTACTACCCTGTTCACTACTCTCCTACACCGTGCACTACTGCAGGTAAGCCGTGGACTGATGTACGCCGTGTACTACTGTACTACGCCGTGGACTAGTTTACTACGCCGTGCACTACTGTATTTACACCCCGCCGTGTGGTATTACACTACGCCGTACAGTAGTGTACTACACCGTGCAGTAAGTAGTGTACTACTCCGTGCACTACCATGCTTACGCCATGCACTACTCTACTAAGCCGTCCACTACTGTACTACGCCATGCACTACTGTACGACGCTGTGCTGTACTCTACTACGACGTGCACTACTGTAATATGCTGTGCAGTACTGTAGTACGTCTTGCACTACTGTACTTGCGGCGTGCACTGTTTTACTATCCCGTACACTACTGTACTACGCCGTGCAGTACTGTACTACGCCGTGGACTGCTGTATTACGCCGTGCACTATAATGCTAGGCCCGTGCAGTTTCTACTACGCCGTGCACTACTGTGTTTACGCCTTGCACTACTGGACTACGCCATGCACTATTGTACTACTCCATGGACAACTGTGCTGATGCCGTGCACTACTGTACTTAATCCATGCATTACTGTACTACATCGTGCACTACTGTGCTTACGCCCTGCGCTACTGTGTTTGCGCCGTGCACTATTTTACTTAAGCCGTGCACTTCTGTGCTACATCGTGCACTATTGCACTTAAGCCGTGCATTACTGTACTACGCCGTTTAGTACTGTACTACGTCGTGCAGTATTGTACTACGCTGTGCACTACTGTACTACGTCGTGCACTACTGTGCTTATGCCGTGCACTAATGTATTTACGCCGTGCACTACTTTACTACGCCGTGCAATTCTTCACTACACCGTGTAGTACTGTAGTAATATACTACGCTGAGCACTACTGTATTACGTACTGCGTCGTGTAATACTGTACTACGCCATGCACTACTGTTTTTACGCCACGCACTACTGTACTACTCCGTGTACTTCTGTACTAGGCCGTGTATTACTGCACTTACGCCGTGGACTACTGTACATACACCGTGCACTACTGTACTTACAGCGTGCACTGCTCTACTCCGCCGTGCACGACAGTACTGCGCCTTGCAGTACTGTACTATGCCATGCACTACTGTACTACGCCGTGCGCTACTGTGCTATGCCGTGGACTACTGTATTTTCATCGTGGACTATTGTGCTAACTCCGTTCACCACTGTACTACGACGTGCACTACTGTATTTACACCGTGCAGTACTGTACTACGCCGTGCAGTATTGTACTTAGGCCCTGCAATACTGTACTACGGCGTGCGGTACTTTTCTTACACCATACACTACTGTCATACGCCTTCCAGTACTGTACTACGCCGTGCGATACTGTACTATGCCTTGGACTGCTGAACTACGCCTCGCACTACTGTGCTTTCGCCGTGCACTACTGTACTACATCGTGTAGTACTCTACCACGCCATGCATTATTGTAATTAGACCGTGCACTACGCTACTTACACCGTTCCCTACTGTACTACGCCCTGCACTACTGTAGTACGCCGTGCACTATTTTACTACCTCGTGCAGTACTGTACTTAAGCCGTGGACTACTGTACTTACGCCTTGGACAGCCGTACTACGCAGTGCTCTACTATATTTTGCCGTGCAGTTCTGCAAATAAGCCGTGTACTACTGTACTTACTCCGTGTATTACAGTACTACGCCGTGCACTACTGTAGTTACGCTTTGAACTACTGTCCTACACCATGCACTACTGTACATACGCCGTGGAATTTTCTAGTTCGTCCTGCACTACTATACTTACACCGTCTACTACTTTAAAACGCCATGCACTATTATATTTTGTCGTGGAATACTTTATTACGCCGTGCACTATTGTACCTACGCCGTCCACTACTCTAATATACCGTGCACTATTCTAATACGCCGTGCAAAACTTTACTATGTTGCGGACTACTATACTACGCCGTGCACTACTGTGCTACATCATGGAATATTGCACTTAGGCAGTGCATGCTGTATTTACGCCGTCAATGCTATACTTACGCATTTCAATACTTTGCTACGCAGGGCACTACTCAACTACAACTTGAACTACTGTATTTACACCGTGCACTACTGTACTCAGTTTTGTACTACTGTTTTAACGTCGTCCACTACTGTACTAATTCTTGTACTACTGTATTACTTCTTGTACTACTGTATTACGCCGTGCACTACTGTACTACGCCTTGTAGTACTGTATTTACGCCGTTCACTACTGAACTACGCCTTGCACTACTGTACGCCGTGCTCTATTCAACTTCGCCTTGCAGTACTGTACTCCGCTGTGGACAACAGTACTACGCCGTGCACTACTCTTCTACGCCTGCAGAACTGAGCTATGCCGTGCATAACTGTACTAACCCTGTACTACTGTACTACGCCGTGCACTACTGTACTACGCCGTGCACTTCACTAATACGACGTGCAGTATGGTACTACGCCGTGTACTACTTTACTACGCCGTACGGTACTCTACTACGCCGTGCAATACTGTACTACGCCGTGGAGTATTGTACTATGCCGTGCACTATTGTACTGCGCCATGCAGCACATTACTACGCCGTGCAGCACATTTTCTACGCCGTGCACCTCTGTACTTCGTGCAGTACTGTTCGACGCAGTCCACTACTTTACTACGTGCAGTACTGTACTAAGCCGCGCACTACTATACTACACCGTGCACAACTGTATTATACCGTGCACTAATGTACCACGCCTTGCAATACTGTACTTACATCATGCACTACTGTACTACGCCGTGCAGTACTGCACTACGCCGTGCACTACTGTACTACGACGTGCACTGCTGTACTACGCCGTGCATTGCCGTTCTACGCCGTGCAGTACTGTACTACGCTGTGGATTATTTTACTACGCCGTGCACTACTGTGCTTACGCCGTGCGGTATTGTACTACGCCGTGCAATAGTGTACTATGCCGTGCACAACTATGCTTACGCCGTGCACTACTCTACTACGCCGTGCACTACTGTACTACGCCATGCACTACTATACGACGCTGTGCTGTACTCTACTACGTCATGCACTACTGTACTATGCTGTGCAGTACTGTAGTACGCCTTGCAATACTGCACTACACCGTTGACTGCTGTACTATGCCTTGCACTATTGTCCTTACGTTGTGCACTGCAATGCTACGCCCGTGCAGTATTGAACTACGCCGGGCGCAACTGTGTTTACGCTGTGCACTACTGGACTACGCCGTTTACTATTGTTCTAACACCGTGCACTACTGTGCCACGCCCTGCACTACTGTAGTTACGCCGTGTACTACTGTGCTACGTCGTGCGCTGCCGTACTATGCCGTGCACTACTGTATTTAGACCGCGCACTACTTTAATACGCCGTGCAGTACTGTACTACGCCGTGCACTAGTGTACTACGCCGTGCTCTACTGTACTTCGTCGTGCGCTGCTGTACTATGCCGTGCACTACTTTAATATCCCGTGCACTACTGTACTACGCCGTGCACTACTGTACTTACGCCGAAGTCTACTGTACTTAGACCGTGCTCTACTGTACTTACAGCGTGCACTGGTGTACTATGCCTTGCACGACTGTACTACTCCATGCACTGCTGTAGTCACACCATGCATTACTGTACTTACACCGTGCACTATTGTACTACGCCGTGGACTACTATACTTACATCATGCACTACTGTACTACGCCGTGTTATACTGTACCATGTCCTGCACTCTATACTAACGCCGTGCCCTACTGTACTTACACCGTGCAGTACTCTACGTCGCCGTGCAGTACTGTACTTGCACCGTGCACTACTGTACTATTGGTTGTAGTACTTTATTTACATCATGCATTACTATACTACGCCGTGCAATACTATACTACACAGTGTAATACTGTGCTTACGCCGTGCACTACTGTACTACGTCATATAGTACTGTACTGCGCCGTGCACTACTGTACTACGTCATGTAGTACTGTACTACTCCGTGCACTACTGTACTTACACAGTGCAGTACTGTACTACGCCGTGCACTATTGTACTACGTCGTGCAGTACTGTACTACGCCGTGCACTACTATATTTACGCCGTGTACTACTGTAGTACAGCGTGCACTACTGAACTAAACGAATGAACTGTAAAAATGTAATCAAAAATAAGTAGAGTGTATTATATAATACTGTTACGTCAGTAGTCTCGTTGGATCCTGAGAATCGCCGAACGTCTTCAAGCCGATGTATAATGCAAACTAACAGCCTAAAAATATAGACAAACTCTTTATAATTCCCAAAACGTTAATTGAAGATGGTACTGAAGCGCCGAGCAGTGTGGCCAACACAGAAATAATTATATATAAACATTCATAACCTTGGGGGCCTACAAGACCCTCATGCGACTACTTATGGTTTAAAATGCTTTCGACATCACAGGATGTAATGCAGAACAAAATTTTGCATTGTATTGTTGTGACCCAGGCTACGTCGGTTACGAATATGAAAGTTTAAATCCATATTTTGTTTTCTTATTGTTGACACTGCTTTTAATCATACAATAACAACAGAAATATGAAGAAATTAATTGATTTACACTTTCATTAATATATTTGTATTACCCTGTTTATGATAATCACGTAGGTTAGCTTACATTTTTGGTACAGGACTTCAGTACGTGACAACTTTATATAGGCCTACTCACCTTTAACAATCCCAGATCAAAGGCTGTTCTGTTATGAATCCTGAACTGTGGATGCATCCTTAGGTATTGCACATTTCTTAAAACGGGAAAAATAGCATTCCAAAGAAAGACTCCAGCCTTTACCAGCAAATCGCCACGTTTCCTTAGAAAGTAAATAATGTTATTATTTGGAAGAAGAATGGGTGATAACTTATAATTGATATAACATTTAATTGGTCATTACAGTATGAGCAACTTAAAACTGGTCCGCTTTAGTTAGCTGTGCTGACTATCTCTCAGCTAATTTGTGTTCCGCCATAAAAGCTGCACAGGGAGCTCACATCTAACATATTTTGTAAGTAACAATAAACATGTTAAATTCCACTAGAATGTGAGTAATAAGAGTTTTAGTTATTATTATTTTTTTTTAACTTTGTACTTCTGGTCGATTTTAAATTGCTCACTCTATAGGCCTAAGTTTCATGCGCTAAGTAAAAATTGTGTTTTCTTTTTATCACGTTGCCAGTGATATTTCTATTTGTGTTTTATTTCTTAAGAGACGAACTTCTGGATTTATAACAAGAAAAGCTTATCAAGATCGGAATGGACAAATGCTATTAAGATGTCATATTAAGACACAGTAGGAATTATGGACCAAGACTATACAATTCAGTATTGAAAAATAATCCAGACCTAAGCAATTTACACATTCTTAAGTTTAAAAATAAAGTGAAAATGTTTGTATGATATGTGATAATTTTTATTATAATTTTTTTAAGTGTTACTAGCATTATATGATACTAATATTTATTGTATTTATCTGATGCATGTAACCTATAAGATAAAACATTGTAATAAATATAAATAGATCATTTTCTTAATTAATAACAGGTATATCTCCAATAAATGATTCCTTAGCATAGCCACAGATACACTTGATTGTACTTGTCACTAGAAAGTTATTGAAATTTATATTTTCCCCGCCATTCATAAAATATTTTGATATGTTACCTCTTGCACAAAAGGAGAGATCTATAACTGAAACTCGATTAATATATTTCAGTATTATTTGTATT
This sequence comes from Periplaneta americana, assembly GCF_040183065.1. NCBI lineage: Eukaryota > Metazoa > Arthropoda > Insecta > Blattodea > Blattidae > Periplaneta > Periplaneta americana. The sequence continues at coordinate 71,784,910 of NC_091130.1, read as the reverse complement.
TATCCTGGTAATAATGAACAGTTTGACTCGTAGACATTTTGTTTTTACAGCATTAACTTCCCATGATTGTACGAGAAGATTCGAAGAGAACGGCAGTAACGTAGACTTTCAGCTCCCCACTACTACCATTAATGCACAACACAATGTCAATACGGCGGTTGTTGTCGTCTGCGATACAACGAACTTTTCTGTTGATTTTCGAGTTTGGCATTTTTTCCGGTTATTATATGCTTATTTAAGTTGTGTTAACTCTCGCTAGTGGTTTTATATTTTATTTTATCCGTCTTAGTATTTATTTTATTATTGTAAATATTTTTGTTTTATCAATATTATTATTATTATTATTATTATTATTATTATTATTATTATTATTATTATTATTATTATTATTAATGAATTATTTTGTATTACAATCTTTGTATAATTTCTGTCACGATTATTCTATTATTATTATTATTATTATTATTATTATTATTATTATTATTATTATTATTATTATTATTATTATTGTTACTATTATTTTATATCATCAGCATTATTATTTGAACCCTGTAAAATTTATGTAGACTACTGGACTGTACCCGAGCACGAGCATATGCTCATTTCGGGTATCTATCCAAATGTAAATTCAAATGTAAATTGTAAATACAAATTGTAAATTGTAAATTGTATGTAACATTACAGCTATCAGATCTGCCCCAAGAAAGAGCCAGGACACGACAATGTGCAGACATCGGAGTTGTACTGAATCAGAGACTCTGGGACAGTTTTTGGATTTTTCTCGTCACCACGAAGTGCGATTTTCTATTGCAACGCTCTGCTCAAGGAAAAGCGGGAAGTTCATGAGGAAGTACACTGCATCTCAGAGAGTGAAAGCAATCGAAGAGCAGATCTTAGCTATAGCGATTGACAGAAGCAATGGAAGAGGATTAATTCTGGACCCCACAATACGGGTGGAGAAGAATACTGAACAGGCTGCGGTTTTTAATCAAGAAAAGAACATCATATAATCCAGTCTCTACCATCATATCCCGCCTCGCTCAAATCCATTTTAATATTATCCTCCCATCTACGTCTCGGTCTTCCCAAAGGTCAACGCCTATGCATACCTCACTTAAGTGAGAGACATAACTTGCCTATTAATGCATGAGAGGTGAAAAGTTTCCTTTTCGGGGTTCTGGCTAACTCATATAAATTGACCAACACATTCCTAAAATCATTAGGTATATGCAGTCAGGTCATTAAAATAGTTGTATTAATGTATTGAAAGAGTTACTAATCATTCTACATAATCATTTGTTTAATCACTCCTCGTAAATATATGTATTACTGCGTCTGTAATTTCTGTTTCATGATATTCATTGTTCATTATATTTGAATGTATATTAATTTTTATTTGTTCATGGCATATAGATATAACTAAATTTTCACTTTTTATGTACATGTTTTTGATAAATATTTATGGTAAGTTCTGGATCGTCATGGTCACCCGGACTGCAAGGCGGATGTCCTTGTCTTGGACTTAATAAAAATATATTTTTATTGTTCACACCGATTAAAATAAGTTATCATTGGACATATGTCTTTTCTTATAATCCTAACAAGGAACATTCGCGAAGTGCGTGACTGATAATACGATGGGAAGTTCAGCTGTAATCAATGTTTATGGTATCAATTGTAGCTGCCCATAGCGCAATTAGGCTTTACAATGTTTATGAACCTAGATAGATATTGGTGTAATAATGAATACGGAAGGAAACTCGTCTATAAATAATAATTATTCTACTTATTTTAGCTATCCTTACATATACTTAAAAATTTTTGTGGGTGTTGATGTAGAAATCCATTAAGCACAAATGTAAACGACAATAATCACATTGGATGAATGATGCATATCTTCAGTGTCCCAAATAACATTGGCAGGAGCTTCAAAGACGTCACAGAGTGACCTGCAATGTTCGAACATGAAAGCGTCAACCAAGGCATTACAGACTTGGACTTATTTCATATTAGAAACTAATCGAAAGATCTGTGCTAAAATCTTTAAGCGGTTAAAACGTGAAGAGGTGGGATTGGAAGACAGCAATTATTTTTATAACAAGATGAAACAAACACGACAGATCTCCGTCTGTAGAGCGAATATAGGCGAATATCGAATTTCGCCATACTAAACAAACTTGAACAGAACATAGCGCTTGTAATGCATGACGCTAGTTTAAAATATGAAGAGATGGAAGAGTAGGACAGCAAATATTTTCATAATATTGGCGAACAAACATAACAGGCCTCTTTCTGCAAAGCGAACTTCGGCAAGTAACGAACTTCGCCATACTCGACAAAATGAACCGAACATGGTGTCTGTCATGCAGGACTATAATGTGTAGTATGAAAATGGAATAATGTAACTTGTTAAACAGGTTGGATAGTATGTTATAATTATGTATAATATGAAAACGAAAACATTTATTTAACAGGTTGGATATTATTTATTTAATTTTTAACACATTGGATAGTGTAAGTTGTAATGATGTAGCGCCTATAGTATGAAAATGAAATCATTTTTTCTATTTATTAACAGGTAGGCTACTCTAAATCTGCTTTGTGTAATATGAAAATGAAATTATTTTATTTTATTCACAGGTTGGATTTTTCAAGTTACAATGAATTATGTGTAGTATGAAAGTGAACTCATATACGGCATTTAATTTATTAACACATTGGATATCATAAGTTATATTGATCTGTAGTATGAAAATGAAATATATTTCATTTATTAACAGGTCGAATATTCCCCCAGAGATCCTAAAAGCTGATACTGAAATCACAGCAGACATCTTACACCCACTTATTGAACAAATATGGGAGAAAGAGTATCTACCAACTGATTGGAATAAAGGATTAATAGTTAAGATACCCAAAAAAGGAAATCTATCGGAATGTGATAATTCGAGGGGAATAACACTGTTATCAATTCCTCAGTAAAATATTATCAAGGATTATATATAACAGAATCGTGCAAGCAGCAAATAAATTGATAAGGAAAGAACAAGCAGGATTCCGCACAAATAGATCATGTGTTGATCAAATTAATACCTTAAGAATAATCTGTGAACAATGCAATGAATGGAATAGTGCCTTATATTTACTATTTATCGATTTTGAGAAAGCGTTTGACTCACTTAATAGAGATTATATATAGAGAACAATAACAACATTTGGTATACCAGAAAAAATTTGTAGACTAATTAAACTTATGTATGAAAATTATACTTGTAATGTCATACATAAAGGTATGCTGTCAGAAAATATAACTACATGTGGAGTGAAACATGGTTGTATTCTCTCTCCGATCATATTTCTGATTATTATGAATGAGATTATGAAAGGTCTGTTGGCAATGTTAGAAGAGGTATGAGGTGGGGATTAAATGATACCTTGGAAGATCTGGATTTCGCTGATGATATCTGTTTGCTCTCCCATAGTTTTGGTGATATGCAGAATAAAGTTAATACTTTATTAGAAGTAATAAAAGGGGCTCATATGAAAATAAACGTAAAGAAAACTAAAGAAATGAGATTAAATAGTAGAAGACAGATAAAGTTATAATAAATGCAGGTAGTAGGCCATAAAACAGTACAATGAGAGGAGTTCGACCGGCACCGTGGATCGTGTCCCGGCATAGCTCAGTTGGAAAGAGCCCTCAGCGCGCAGAGCTGAGAGGTCCCGGGTTCGATTCCCGGTGCCGGAACTAATTTTTCTCGATTTAATGGTGATAATACACATTGACTACTTCATAGTAGTCGTGTTAATATTCAATGAGGGTGGCGAGACCTCATATAATGAATATGTGATATATTAAATGTTTACAGTTATCACAAACTGTTGTTAAATATGGCCATAAAAAAGTCATTTAAATATGCGCTCCTGCATATTGACTTACATAGGTTTAAATGCAGGTAGTAAGCCGTAAAACAGTACAATGAGAGGAGTTCGACCGGCACCGTGGATCGTGTTCCGGCATAGCTCAGTTGGAAAGAGCCCTCAGCGCGCAGAGCTGAGAGGTCCCGGGTTCTATTCCCGGTGCCGGAACGAATTTTTCTCGATTTAATGGTGAAAATAATAATAACATTGATACTGTTCAAGAATTTAAATATTTGGGTAGTATAATTGACAAGGATGGTGAAGCCTTTGAGGATGTAAAGAACTGAATAAAAAAATGCAAATAGTATGGAAATATTATATTATATCTAGATCTACAAAAATTAAAATCTTTAACAGTAATGTGAAATCAGTCTTATTATATGACTGTGAGACATGTAAAACAAGTAAAATTATACAAAATAAACTGCAGACATTTGTTAATAGATGTTTACGAAGAATTTTAAAAATTAGATGGCCAGATATAATCATAAACTCAGAACTATGGAAGATAACATATCAGAAAGAAATCACAATAGAAATCAAAAGACGAAAGTGGAATTGGATAGGGCACACAATCGGGAAAGAAGATGGAGCAGTAGAAAGAATGGCTTTGGATTGGGGTAGTAGAACATGAGGAAGGCTAAAAAATTCATGGAAGAGAACAGTTTTGGAGGAAATTGCTAGGGGAAAACATGGAGCGAAGTGTAGAAGTTGGCTACAAATAGGGTCCGATGGAGGCACTTTGTGAATGCCCTAAGCTTCTCATGAGGAGATACAGGAGTTTGATTGATTGATTGATTGATTGATTGATTATTAACAGGTCGGATAGTATAAGTTGAGTCGTGTATGCAGACTCAGAGTCATCGAGGTCGGCTCAGATCGTCAGCGCCACTTCATGCTCATAGTTAAGAGCATGTCCTATCTTCCTGCTACGTGATAGCAGTACGGGTACACTGGTAAGCGAGGAGAAGGGAATCGAGTCTTGCTGGGTGGACGAATCCTAAGACATTCGCGATCAAGACATACTAGGAAGGACACTAATATGGAGAGCCAGGGGTTCTGGTTCGCTCCAATGTTCCGCAGTAGAAACATACAGAGTGTTTCAGAATTCCTATTACAAACTTGTAGGGGTTTTAGAGGAGACTAAGCAGATAAAGGTTTGATTAGGAACCCACGTCCGGAAATGTATCGTTTCGATGCAAAATAAGTTTGAAGATCGATTCGATTTACAATCTCCCGTTTCACTGTACTCAAACAAAATGGGCTGAGGGCGACTTCTGCAGTCCCCTGATATCGTGTGTCTTCTGTTTACAATCAGTTCTATGGAGTCGGCTTTCACATCAGTGAAGATTTGCCACTGGCACTACGTCAGCAAATGTGGTTTCAACATGATGGCGCACCCGCGCACTTTTCACTTGCCGTCCGCGAACATCTCCACCAAAAATTCGCGGATAGGTGGATAGGTCGAGGTGGTCCAAATGCTTGGCCACCACAGTTGTCAGATTTAGCTCCTCTCGATTTTTTCCTTTGGGGTCACATGAAGAACCTTGATTATGAGACTCTTTTAGAGTCAGAGGAAGATTTCATTGTCTCTAATGAAGCAGGAGATGTGAAATCGATTCATTCTTCAAAGTTATTTTGCATCCAAACGATACATTTCCGGACATGGGTTCCCGATCAAACCTTTATCTACATAGTTCCCTCTACAACTCCTAGAACTTTGTAATAGGGATTATCAAACATCCTGTATATATTTAGTTTGATAGCTTGGGACTCGTTCAGACGTAAAGTATGGAAATATATTGTAACTTAGTGGAAAGGCTCCTCCTCTCGTTTGCTGATTTGGTATCATGACTAAATGTAAAATATTGTACAGAATTATATTTTCTGATTCTTAGAAGCCGGTATTATAATTTCTAGCTCCTGTACTTGAGCTCAGTTTTATGAGTATTCTGGAAGGTTCTGTACTGGACCGGTTATCATTACAGTCTTTGTCAATTTTAATTATTTTTACTTATTTATTGATCACTTAATTATTTTATAATTATTATATATTGCATTTACAACTGTTTGTATTCTCTATTAAATTACTTATATTTAATTATTAATTATGTACAGCCTTGGTTTCTTTTGACGTTTCCACTGCGCCATATTGATCAAATCCTCATTCAACATTCAACATCTGACGATGTAGACGTAAACCAATATGCTTTGAAACGCAGGTAACGTTTCAAAGTTATAATGACGTATAGTATGAAAATGAAATCCTTAATTTTTATGGACTTGTGCAATTTATATTATGCCTTCATGTTATAATACTTTCATTATTCGTATAGTCACACATGTATTGTTACCGAGCACTTGCAATTTTAATAATAATAATAATAATAATAATAATAATAATAATAATAATAATAATAATAATAATAATAATAATAATAATAATATAATAATAATATTCATTCCTAGAATAAAGGTATATACAGTATATATACAGGGTGGTTATAGTTAAACTGACGGTGTTCAGCGTGTCATAGCACGGATTCTAATGATCGTAGGAGTGTGAAATCTCGTAGATATGCTAATTAATCAATGCTCTCGCGAATTATGCCTAAAAAAGAATTAGTTCCAAGTCTCGCCACCAGATGTAAATATGACGCATTAAGCAGTCAAAATGTGCAATTGTATGTTCTTCCGGTTGCATTGCATTGTGTCAGTTCCCTGTTGCTTGGTGACGCGTGTTGATTCCGTTAGTGAAGTGAAGGTCTCTGACAATTTAGAAGGTTGAACTTTTCTTTATGAAACGCAATGGCTATTGAGAAGAGAGGCCGTGCACTGCTAGTAAAGCTATTTTACCAGACTGGTACCAATAGCAACGCTGCGATATCGCCAATAGAAACAGTTGAGAAGAGGTTCCATATCAATTAATGGGCTGAACAAAATTATGAAAAAATTCGAGGGAACTGGTGAATTAGATGTCGCACCAGGAAGAGGATAACGGCTCATCCCCATGGAAGTCGTTGACGAAGTTTCTGTAGCTGTAGCTGACCGTGCAACACGACTCAATTCTGCAGCCAGTGCTCGAGCTTTGTCACGTGAATTGTCGCACCCTGGTCAACAGTTCGCAAGATTTCGCGGTGCATTTTACACTGGTGTCACTGCAAAAATTCATACTTTGCAGCAATTGGAACCCCGTCAGTTTAATTATAACCACCTTGACGGCGTTCAGCGTGGCACAGCACGGACTGTAATGATAGTAGGAGTGTGAAACCTCGTAGATATGCTAATTAAGCAATGCGCTCGCGAATTATTCCAAAAAATAATTAGTTCTACATCTTGCCACCGGGTGAAGATATGGCGCTATGACCATTCAGAACGTGGTATGGGCGTAGGAAGAAGGCAGGAAAGATCAAACACATGATAATGGCACGTTTATTAGGAATTATGATTACAAACACTGTTCAACATGGCCTCCCATCTCAGCAAAATGTTGCATCCGTAACACGGCATGGTCAACAGTTGCTCGAATCATATCTGGTGAATTCAGAGCGACATGTTTTTGTATGCTAGCCTTTAGGTCAGGCCGTCCTCTCCGTGGTGCGACATGTAATTCACCTGTGTCCTCGAATTTTTTCATTTTGTTCAGCGCATTAATTGACACGGGACCTCTTCTCAACTGTTTCTGTCGGCGAAATTCCCGCGATACAGCGTTGCTGCTATGCAATGCAACCGAAAGAACGTACTGACGTCTGAGTTACAGATAATTGCACGTTTGACTGCTTACAGCGCCATATTGACACCTGATGGCGAGACTTGGAACTAATTATTTTAGGGATAATTCGGGAGCGCATTGGTTAATTAGTATAGCTACAAGATTTCACACTCCTACAATCATTAGAGTCCGTGCTGTGCCACGCTGAACACCGTCAGTTTAATTATAGCCACCTTGTACACAAATTTATGGTTTATTTAACGACTCTCGCAACTTTAGAGGTTATATCAGCGTCGCCGGTGTGCCGGAATTTTGTCCCGCAGAAGTTCTTAGTTCCTCTATCAGGAAGGGTTCTCGCGCGAGTTCGTACGCCATTCTCGAGGGTGTATATTTTGAGATTCCCAGTTCTGCTTTTAAGAACCTTGCTTTAACGTTCTCCATGGTCTTGAGGTCATTGTAGTTTAGCCGGGTCCACGTGATGTCCAGTCCATATGACAATATAGGGAGTATATTGGCATAGAAAAGCTGCATGGCTGTTGAGAGTGCTAGTTGGGTAATGTTTGTTATGTCGTGGATAGCTATTATTGTGGCCGTTGCTTGTTCTTGAGTGTGAATTCTAAAGGATTTTGCTGTCGTCTGTATCGTTACACCGAGGTGTTTAAATACCTTTGTAATTTGCAGTGGTCGATTTTGTAGCCAGATTGTGTCGCTTTTTGCTATTTTATGGAGTCATCAAAGAGCCAATTGGCTGCTCTCCTGATCTGAGAAAAATCATCAAAGAGCTAATTGGCTATTACCGTTAAGATGATTAAACCCTATGCCTTCGAATTTTCAAACAGCCAAATTGGCTATTACTTTTTCTTGCCTAGACTTCTATCACTTCTCCTCCTAGTTGGTACCATCGCGTTTCTAACTCCGGATCAGGTCGCTGTACTCTTCGCCCCCCCCCCGTATATTGTAGCTAACCAGTTACGTCCATTTTCGGCTTTCCCTCTCGAAATTTCTAGCATTCCTTCACTGGGGCGGAGAAACCCGAAGTGAGACAAGTAGCCAAAATGCTTGGAGCTCACATTCAGTTTTTCACAGCCCCAACTCCCCCCCCTTACAAGGACGTGTTTTCACGTATCTTTAAAGTTTCTCCTCCCACTTCCCCTCTCATTCATTCAGTCTCAATCATCGAACAACAGACGACAGAGTCTTTTCGACTCCTCCTGCACTGCGAAATGACACAGTTCATTTCAATGTGCAGATTTACACCAGCCATTTCCTCCTCGTCCCGTCCCGTGATCACTTCGATTACATTTCCGTCTCCTCGCGTATGTGGTATCTAAGGGGTTACGTCCATTTTCGGTTTTTCCCCTTCAAAATTTTCTAGAACTCCTTCAGTGGAGCAGCGTAACCCGGAGTGAGACTATTGGCCAACAGGCTTGGAGCTCACATATTTAGTTTCTTACAGCCTCGAACCCCTTGCAAGGACGCGTTTTGCGTACCTTTTAAATTTGTCCTCCAAATTCTCCTCTTTCAATTCAATTCAATTTAATTCAGTCTCAATGCCAGTTCCTGATACACACAGATCTCTCCGCACAATGTACCACGCCACTGAAGATGTCCACCGGAGTAGTGGACGAAACGTTTGGTTGTAACACCGACAGACCACGGCCCTCTAGCCCGGAAAATACACAACCTATCAATGCCGGCCGTGAAAACCTACATTCTAAGATTGAGGAGATTAATTTAGAATACAGGTCAGTTATAATTATTTGAAGAACAATTGGATGTAAGAGTTTTTAAATACAAGAGCGAATCAGGAAATTTTATACCAACAGATGTTAATGAAAATGGTAGAACCGTTGTTTGAGCACGAATTAAGACAAGTAGTTGAAATCAAATCAATTTGTAATCAAAGTTATGCCATTATTTGCATTAAGGTAAGTATCATCTCAAGTTTTAAATGCAAAAATAACAACAGTGTCGTCCGCATACTAAAATATCTTGCCATTGAATTTTTCTAAATTAATTGCTAGTAAATCATTAACATTATATTAAAACAAAATAAGTTCACCGCTGTGGAATAACTGTTAGTCTACCTGACCGTAAAACGAGCGGGCCCGGGTTCAAATCCTGGTTAGGATGAGTTACCTGGTTGAGGTTTTCCCGGGGTTTTCCCTCAACCCATTAATAGAAAATGCTGGGTAACTTTCGGCGCTGGACCTTGGACTCATTTCGCTAGCATTATCACCATCTCACTCAGACGCTGAGTTGATAAAGCGTCGTAAAATAATCAACTAAAAAAATAGAACCAAGGATAGCCTCCTGTGGAACACCGATATTAATATTTCGAGTGCTACTAAAGTCTTTATCAATTTTTGTTATATGTGTTCTGCTACTAAGATAAGAAGCAAACAATTTCAAAACATTCCATTAGTTCGTTTCTTACAGTATTTAGTTTTCTAATAATATACGGTAATTCACAGTATCAAAGGCTTTTCTAATATCAATAAAACATCTAAACATTTATATTTACACTCCAAATTAGAGATAACACTTTTGGTTACATTAAAGATAACATCATCCATCAGTACTATGATTATTTCGAAAGCCAAATATTATGCAAATAATGTAATTATAGTTATTTTCTGTCATTAATTGATATCCTATAGTAAAAACTGTCATATATTTTTAAAATACGAGTAAGATGGTTTACGTATATGTACGTATATTTCTGTGAATGTTTAATCATATTTCTGTAATAAAAATTATCTGTCCTTACATCTAAATAAATCTTCATAAAGAATTTACTAAAGATGTTATTATTATTTTTTTTGGTCCAACAGAATAATATTAAATATTAAATCTTCATAAGATTTGCTCTTAAATCATTACTCAGCTAAAAGCATGGAGGCTTGGAAGGGGAGAGTAGGAGATGCCAGCGAGCTTGAAGGAGCAAGTTCGAGCGAGCTGCACACATCCGCTTCTTCAACGCAGACTTCGGTTCTTGTCACGCTCAACAAACTTGAACCGAACATAGCGCTTGAAATGCACGATACTAATTTACACTACTCACTTATTTCGAAGGCAGTGTCCCGCTGTAAGAATGAAACGTCTGGATATAATCGTACCAGTACAATGAGGTCCTCCTTGATGTAAAATAGCCACCTGTGAAATGAAAAAAATTACATTTACTTTGCATTCATTAACACTATATTTGCATATAAAAATGAATGGTCTCCTAAACACTAGCAATCATAATACATTAGGACAATTCACCTTTAGAGTTAAAATTAGGTGGGAAGACAAGTCAGAAGCTGTGCTGAAGCATGATTTCGATGTTGAGGTATTCTGTATTCGGTATAAGACTATGAATAGTATACAATAAAATATCTAATAATATCATATTGAATAACAAAATAATTTTAATGTTAATATGGAAGCGGTGTTTATGTCATAGGAATAGACTGAATAGAAATATAGAGTAAACAGATCTAGGAAGCAATTACATGAATGTAAGAAAAAATAGCAATTATTTAAATATCGGTGTTCACAATTTTTTGCGCTGTTCAAAAGTTGTATGCATAAACATAGAATACCCCATGACTAGGAAAGATAGATAAGTTAGGAATATAATAATGATGATGATGATGATAATAATAATAATAATAATAGTAATAATAATAATAATAATAGTTATCTAGTGAAATTTATAAGTTTGTACTTGCTATTTGGGAAAAGGAAATTGTACCACATCAATGGAAGGAGTCCATAATTGTATCTATCATTAAAGAAGGGTAAAAGACTGTATTAACTTTCGAGTTTGTACTTCCTATTTGGGAAAAGGAAATTGTACCACATCAATGGAAGAAGTCCATAATTGTATCTATCATTAAAGAAGGGTAAAAGACTGTATTAACTTTCGAGTTTGTACTTCCTATTTGGGAAAAGGAAATTGTACCACATCAATGGAAGAAGTCCATAATTGTATCTATCATTAAGAAGGGTAAAATACTGTATTAACTTTCGAGAAATACCACTTTTGTTTGCGTCGTACAAAATTTTGTCCAATATTCTTTTGTGAAGATTAACTCCATATGTAGATGAAATTATTGAGATCATCAATGTAGTTTTAGGCGTAATAGATAGATTGATTAAAGTGTGTTTCAGTGGAACATACAGCAGAGTCCGCATAGGCCAGTTTCTCACTGACGCTTTTCCATTTTATTGTAGGCTAAAGCAAGGAGATGCACTATCATCTTTACTTTTTTACTTCGCTCTAGAATATGCCATTCGTAAAGTCCAGGAAAACAGAGAAGTTTTGGAATTGAACGAGTTACATCAGCTGCTTGTATAAGCGGATGATGTGAACATGTTAGGAGAAAAATCACAAACTATTAGGGAAAACACGGGAATTTTACTTGAAGCAAGTAATAAGATAGATTTAGAAGTAAATCCCGAAAAGACAGAATGTTTGATTTTGTCTCGTGACTAGAACATAGTAAGAATAGAAATAAAAAAAATATCTTGGGGCACCAATAACAAATATAAACAACACTCGAAAGGAAATTAAACGCAGGATAAATATGGAGAATGCCTGTTATTATTTGGTTCAGAAGCTTTTATCATCCAGTCCGCTTTAAAAAAAAACTAAAAGTTAGAATATATAAAAACAGTTATATTGCCGCTTGTTCTGTATGATTGTGAAACTTGGACTCCCACTTTGAGAAAGGAACAGAGGATAAGAGTATTTGAGAGTAAGGTAGGTGCTTAGGAAAATATTTGGAGCTAAGAAGGATAAAGTTGCAGGAGAATGGAGAAAGTTACACAATGCAGAACTGCACGCACTATATTCTTCACCTAACATAATTAGGAACATTAAATCCAGACGTTTGAGATGGGCAGGGATTGTAGTACATATGGGCTAATCCAGAAATGCGTATAGAATGTTAGTTGAGAGGCCGAAGGGAATAAGACATTTGGGGAGGCCGAGACATAGATGGGAGGATATTATTACAATGGATTTGAGAGAGGTGAGATATGATGCTAGGGACTGGATTAATGTTGCTTAGGAAAGGGATCGATGGCGGGCTTATGTGAGGGCGGTAATGAACCTCTGGGTTCTCTAAAAGCCATTTGCAAGTAAGTAATTAAGTAATGCTTAATGAAGAATTAATAGGATTCTATTTCTATCTCAAAAACTTAAACGGGCACTTGTTATATATTGATGTATTCATTGTTAATTTGTAATCATTGTGTGGTGGGTGAATGCATATAAGGAAAGTCGGGGGAATATTGGTACCTTAGTATTATTTCGGGTGCAATATCTCTAGGTTTTTTCTAATAATTAATTTTTCAGCTGGGGTATGTTTCCTAAAAACTTACTTATGTTATATAAGAATCCTGACTGCTTACTCCTAAACGTATGCAAGTAAAACTGGAAAATGCAAGTTAATGTGTTTTGCCCATATTCCCCCGAGTGTGGGGATAAAATGGGCATTAATGATGTGAATCAAAATCAACTGAAAGAAGTGAAAAAACACTTAAAATACTTGAAAATATAACTGTATTACCTATATTATATTCCAGACGTAAGTGCAAGTTTGAACCAATAAATTATTGAGATTTGCGATAAAATAATGAGTCTAGGAAATTGTATATTTAGTATGTAGAACTACATTTGTTTATAGATCTTTTGTTATATTATTAAGTTTTGTACTTGTGAACTATATCAATAAAAATCAATATCAAAATCAATATCAATACCTATATTATATATTGTATATGCAATTTGTGTTGGTTATTGCGTAACGCCTTTGGCAGATGATGTGAATTTTTGTCGATGAATGACGTTTGGAGATTCTAAGACATTTGAACCAGTGGAAGGAATTGTATGAATTGTAGGTTTGTCACCTTACGCTGCAGTGCCAATGTAAGCATAATCAGGAATCATTTGCAGTAGAAAAGAGCCTTAAGCTCGGAAGACATTTACAGCCAGACATACATTGACACATCTGTTCCATGCTTATTTGACAATGGAAGCAAACTCGACCTTCGTAAAAGGTCTCCTATGTTGCCTGAAGAAAGCTGTAGCACCACTGTTGTAAGCTTTCTTCAGAGGATCAAACAGACCCCTATCTGCTGATTGAAGCCAGGCTGTGGTGTGTGGAGAAAGATAAAACATACATAATCCGTCTTCTACTGCAAAGTTAAGAGTGTCAGGATTACAACTATGTGAATCACGACCATCTACTATCAAAATTGCAGGTGCATGCTTACTGATGTTGAAATAAACAACGAAGTTCTTGATTATTGACAAAAATATACGATATGTGATCATTAACTCCGAGATTTTGTCTACTGTGGGCGAAGCAATCACGTGATTGACACGCGTGCGTAGCAGTAACACTAGACGACCTTGAAGAAACGCGACACAAAGTTTCGAAGCGCTATCTTCATTGAGACTTGTGTTACACAAGGTTTTGTTAGCACGTGCATCCGCGCATTTGCGAAATCATGATGGACTTGAAACTGGAGCAGAGAGCCAACGTCAAATTCTTCGTGAAATCGGCAACCATAACCCATGGAATATTGAAGCAAGCCTACCGGAATGAAGCAGTGAGTCAGGCGAGGTGTTTTGAGTGACATTCGCGTTCCAGAAATGGCAGAACATCGCGGAAGGACGACGAGAGGTCGGGTCTACCACACACGTGCAACACTATCGAAAATGTCGAAAAAATTCAACAAATTGTGCATAATGATCCTCACGTCCATTTTGAATATGAACGACCATAACTCTGGACAAAGAACAAATGGATGCTCCATGACGACACTGCTCCAGCTCACAGAGCTCTCGCAACACTCCAGTTTTGCACCCATAATAAGATAGTCGTCGTTCCTCACACTCTTATTCACCAGATTTGGCCAACTGTGACTTTTTTTTTGTTTCCGAAGATGAAATTCAAGCTAAAGGGTCACCATTTTGGGACCGTGAAGGAGATCCAACGTGGATCACAGAAGGTGCTTGACAGGCTTCAAGAACGCGACTTCCAGGAGGCATTCCAAAAATGGCAGACACATTGGGATCAGTGTATAGCTGCCCAAGTGGACTACCTTGAAGGGGATGGCGGCCAAATTTAAATGAGGTAATTTTATTTCCACTTATGGGACAGGTCTCGGAATTTAATGATCACACCTCGTATCTCCGTTAATGTAGGCAGACTGCTTGTTGAATTACATCTTACTGACAGCAGGCAGCTATTCTTTCAGTCATTATTGTCCTCATTCTTTTTATATTGATACTTGGAGGAAAGTAGTTCCCTGTTGCATTGAAGCAGGCCACAAGGGTAATGGTTTCTCCCTTTTCTTTAGGGTAAATGCAATGCACCACTTTGTGTTCTTTGGGTGCAAAGACACCTTTCGCTCTTGTAATCATCTGTAGGCCATTTTCATCAACATTGAAGAGTCATTTTTATGAAGTGTAATGCTTGCCCATATTCCCCCGAACATTAGCGCCCATATTACCTCGACATGTAGGGTTTACTTTCAACAGTTGGCACTACCGTAAAATATTCACAAAACAACGTCTGACGCAATAGAACGGCATTTCAAGATGTATATTCTGTATGTATACTATTAGATTTAAACTATTTTCTAAAGTTCATGTGTAATATATTGCATATAACATATCTAAAATAAGTATTGTCAAATTTTAGTATACTTGGAAGTCAATACTCACGTTTCAGATGGCTGTTTTAGCAACAATACGAGACAATACCGCACAGCGCGCTTCCCACAGCAACCATTACGATACTCTCACTTTATACTATCCGTTATTAGCGAAGAAACATAATTAGTTCCAAGAGTTTCGACATGAAAACGTAATATTGCCCATATTCCCCACGTGCCTATATTCCCCCGAATTCCCCTATATGCACATATACCCTGTATATACATATGCATATAATATAATATATTTACTTACTTACTTACTGGCTTTTAAGGAACCTGGAGGTTCATTGCCGCCCTCACATAAGCCCCGCCATTGGTTCCTATCCTGAGCAAGATTAATCCAGTCTCTACCATCATATCCCACCTGCCTCAAATCCATTTTAATATTATCCTCCCATCTACGTATCGGCCTCCCCAAACATCTTTTTCCCTCCGGCCTCCCAACTAACACTCCATATGCATTTCTGGATTCGTCCATACATGCTACATGCCCTGCCCATCTCAAACGTCTGGATTTAATATTCCTAATTATGTCAGGTGAAGAATACAATGCGTGCAGTTCTGTGTTGTGTAACTTTCTCCATTCTTCTGTAACTTCATCCCTCTTAGCCCCAAATATTTTCCCAAGTACTTTATATAATTTTGTGTGTGTATATATATATATATATATATATATATATATACATATATATACTCACAGAATGTACTGAAAGTCTGGCGTCATAGGTGACATTTACAAACATTGTTCCAGGTAAACACATATTGCAGTGTGTAGTTGATGACAAGGAAGAAACGTATAATACGCGGAAGAATGCCGAACTTGTGGTTCTACGTGTCTTACGTCTCTTCCATCGGCAAACATGTGAAGAATTTCACCGTCGTCATGCAGACAAATCGAAATGGAATGGCCTTCACGTGCCCTAGAAATCATACACCTACGTTCAATTCCGGATGTCACACGAAACATTCGTGCTGCATGTCGCAATATCATACGAGAAATGTGCAATAAACAACGAAGTTTCCATACTCATATCCGTGTGTGCAAGGCTTATGAGGGGAATCAATCTGAATGTCCGTTGCAGTAATATTTTCACTTTGAAATTTAACGAAACTCTACATTATAATAACTACATTCCATCTATGGGACCGGAGATTTAGTTCAACCTGTACACCGACTACAAAAGTAGGCCAGTAAACCTCTCGAAGACCTTTTCAGATAAAATTAAATATAATTATGTCCATATGTAGGTAATAAGTAGACTTCGTGGAATTGCCACCAGAATCGCAAGGTTTACTGCGCACGCAGTATAGACTGTATGAGAAGGGGGCGTGCAATGGATGAAGTACGCCTCTGATGTAAACAGTGAGCAGTATACTGCGGTTACAGTAAAACATGTATCCTGCATTCAAGAAATATAATGAATGATCATTGAAGTAGGAAATGTCTAAACATGTAAATACACAATTATTTTGTAGTGAGATATATTAACTCAAAATTTAATGTAAGATACTCACATCATCCTTGAATATGTGCATTGCAGTGAAGAGTTACGTACATTTTGAGCGACTGCAAAGTAACCTCCTCCGATGGTCACTTAAACAGTTTTTAATTTGGGAAAATGTACGTTCAATATCACACGATGTAGTAGGTGCATATTTGAGAACGAGAAGTCACTACTTTTTAGTACACGAACTTCAGACGTCTTGTCGTGACCTGATGGTACATCATTTATAATACGAAGTTATGAATAGGCAGAATTTTTAGCGTTAACGTTTCTCAACATACATTCCACTTTTTCTGAAATTAATGAATTGTTATTTTGGATAACGGTTTGTGATATTTTATCCACTATATTAAGGGCTTCTGAGAGTTGTAGCTTAGACGATTCTAACAGGATGATGCTTTTCGACACGATTTTAAAATTAGAATCAATGAACATAATATCTTCCAATAGCTGTTCAGAAGGCAATGGTATTACAGGTGCAACAGCGGAACTGTCTGTGCTATCCAATGCATCAATTACCTCCATTATTTTGCCGTAATGTTCTGCATAATAATTAACAGCATCCAACCACGTTCCCCAACGGGTCAAGACTGGCTGCGGGGGTAAGAGTATTCCAGGGGCAATTATTTGGAACAGCAACACTCTCATTGCAGTATGTTTGATTGAATTCTTGTCTGCACTGAACAAATGTTAAGCTTTGACTATTCCAACCACAGTAATGCAAAAACAAGTGCTTACTTAGGTATACATTAGCTATAGCTGCTCTATCTATTTGGACCGGTCACATCTCTCAACATGAACTGCTTATACTACGAGACCGGGCGGTCGCTCACCTTCTCTATACTACCGTACATCGGCAACCTGATAGCATGCTGCGTGTGGCAATTCAACGAAGTCTAGTAATAAGTTATTCTACCACGTAGATCATTCAAACTTTATTTTGGCTTTATTTCTGTCTTGAATTAAAATAATATTTACTTCTCGTCACAACTTAAAGCGGACTCATTGCTTTTATTTTTTCATTACCGTCATTTGGTTCTATTAGCAATTTTCAGGGGATAACTGAAAAATAAGTGTCCTTGAATTTGCCAAGAAAGTAAAAAATAGTAGCGAGAAAATTATTTATCAACACCTAAAGTTTTTGGAAGTACCTATGTGCAAGATGCATTGGACTAAAGAAAACATAACAAACGTGTCTAACTTTGTCTTCAATATCTTCAAGAGAATCACGAGTTGTTTGTTGAAATTGGGACAAACGATGAGACTTTGGCTTGCTCAAACTAGGTTTGTATGCATGCATTAGAAACAGATTCGCCGCCAATAAAAACGTTTGTGAGGAAAAAGTAATGACTATAGTATGTCGCGACGTCTAAGAATGATATTAATCGATCTATTTTCTCTTAGATCGATGAACAATTAACGTGGCACATTATTATATTCTTTTGAGAGGACAATTGAAAGAATACATAAGGTTTAGAAGGACGTGAAATATTGTCTAAAGCATAATACTCCCTCACGAAACTCCCGTTCTTTGTAGGCAAAATTCACATAACTATACCTTACTGAGCTTCATGAGTACGGCTGTATTTGTCCCAACTTGAATAAGTGACTTAGTGGGCAAAAATTTGCAAAAAAAAAAAGTATCCGGGTTTGAAAGAAGTGCGGAAATGATTGTACAGTCAAGTAAAGATAATATTTCGAAAAGGAATGAAGTCGCTCCAAGGTCGCTCGTAGAGGTGTCTTATTAAGCTGGAACGTTCTGCGAAGTTATCAGGGTTTCATATTTGTATGTGTTTAGGGGATACAGTACTTCTATATCTTACAATGTTAAATTATTCAATTTAGGGTTCACTTTTCTCAGAAGTTATAAAAGATACAAAAGTTGAAAAAAATGTAACATACCTTTATGTATACAACCGGTTAAATAAATTTAAAGTTTAAAGTTCCATTGAGCGATTGGCAAAACAAATTGTTTCATTGATAACATTTTTGCATTAAGAATTACTACAAATTATTTTTTATTTCTGCTGAAAATAGAAATAATCTTACTTTTTTAACCTACTGTGTAAAGTGCCATCATGTTGATTTTGTATATTAATTTCATCCTTCTGGGTACAATACTTTCTGAGTAAAGTGCATCAATGTCACAAAAATAAGAAAGTGCAGAAAAATTGTGTCAAAGTTTCGATATCTTGCATTGTTAAATTCCTCAATTTTGAGAACACTTTTCTCAGAAGTGATAAAAGTACAAATGTAGAAAAAAATAAGGCATATGTAACATACTTTTATGTATAGAATCGGCTAAATAAATTTAAAATTCTACTGAGCAAAAAAAAAATCATTGATAACATTTTTTGCATTACGAATTACTGCAATATTTTTTGCAGAAGACAGGGCTAAAAGCTGAAAATTAGAAGAAATAAAAACATATTATCATTTTACATATATTAAACTACCGAAAAAACGATAAAATCCAAAATGTCTTTTTTTTTTTTTTTTTTTTTTTTTTTTTTTTTTTTTTTTTTTTTTTTGGTCAAAATTCGGTGTACAGACTCCTAACATATAAAGTTACTGTCAGATTTTAATCCCACAAGAATATAAATATATAGTGTAGGTACTATTGAGCCACCATTTTTGCTTTCAGTAAAGAAGTACAGGTTATGCTTATTTTGACTTGATAATATCCAATACGTGGAAGTCTGTAACTACGATTCCGAATTACAATACGCTCCACTACCTAGATCATTTCGCAAATTTCCATCTCAGTACGCTATAAGTGGACAGTTTAACCTTGTTTTGTTTTATGAAAGACATACAGGGAAAATACGTAAAATGTGGCATGTTTCTGTAAATCCAGATAAAACTTAGATCATTAAGGCTCATTCACAATGAAAATTAAACATAACGTAAGCGTTAACTTAACATTACAGTAAAATCAATAAGTCATACCATCATTCACGATGGGAACATAAACATAACCGCAAAGATACTTGATAACCATGGAAACATAACAACGACGCCATTTCCTCATATTCTGTCGTATACATCAGCGCTCCACGATTGTGTTCTGTTTGCAAATCACGTAAGCATAAGCATGAAAGTTTGGAGTTTGCAAACTTTCATGTTAACGTCTTACGGCAATGTTTATGTCAATGCTTATGTGAATCATTGTGAATGATTCCATTTGGTAGCCTGGGCGCAAACTTTTATGTTTATGTTACAGTTATGTTTAATTTTCATTGTGAATGGGCCTTTATATAGCTTGTCCCTAAATGATTATCGGGGTTTCAAAGTTGTTTAATTCCTCTGACTTCCAATATATAAGAACAAACTTAACATGGGAATAAAGAGCAACTAAATGAGTTTTCATACACTATTTTATAAAAGTTCAATGCGAACACCATTTGTCATACGGTAGACATCCAGCCAATAGTCAGTATGTATGGAGTGATAGACAATTCTTCTTCTCAGCTCTGCCAGATCGGCAAGTACACATGGTTCTTCACGTACCCCCACGAAAAAAATCACATGGTATATGGTCGGGGGACCGTAGACTAAGGACGAAAGCTGCTCTGATATTCTCGGCTCTTTCGTTGGGTACACGTGATTGTTCTGAACTCTTTCTTTTACAGATGCATTCAGTCTTTTCAAACGGCATATAATATCGACGAATTTTATTGGACAGAAGATCAATTCCAAATCTACAGAACCGCACTTCGCAAATTGCAATATAGAAAAATACTTATGCACGGGAGTCGCCATTTTGTAAATGTGACGCTGTGACGAAACAAAGATGAGAAATTTTCACAGTTCTTTTTTCATTACATATAGGATATATACATCCACTTTCTTTTGTGAAGTCATACCAACCACCTGAAACCCCGATAATAATTTATGGTGTATTTAGAAACTGCAAGAGGATACCCACAACACGTTTCACGCGGATATGTTATGTTTATTTTGCTCAACTGAAATGTGAATTGTTACAACAAAGTTTAAGCATCTTGGGTTGTAAAGCCAAGAAAAAAACTAGATTTCGGAATCTTGTCATCTGTCAGTAGGATTTTCACCATTTTATATAGCATTGAAATAAAATTAGAGATAAGATATATTTCCATAAATTATGATGTATGTCCATCTACCGGTATATTACTTCCTTCTATAGAAGGTGCTTTTGTTAGTAGTCAGAGACACTTCAGAATACGAACGTCCCCGACGTGTTTACACGCGGTCGTGTCTTACATCTTACTCTGGTCATATGTAACACAGGAGTAATTTTGTTTCGAAAACTATCTCCAGTTTTACCTGGCGCATAGAGCATTTTAGTTGAGAAAAAGCTGTAGACAGCTACATAATATAGACGGATTTTTGCAGTGCTTACCACGTAAGGGAACTCTTCGTCTTCAGCATCTCTTCCACCAATTATTCTTGGCTGTAGTGGACTTTCTACTTCATTCGTAGCACTGGCATCTGGAAGTAAATTAATAATATTTAAGAACACATGAGTAAATCTTGCAAGTTGTATTGATGTTTAACTCGTGATGTGTTTTTTTATTTTAGCATGAGTTCAAACACAGAGATCTGGCTCGATTCCGTGAGGACAATGCTTCTCACGTCTTTTGGAAATATGTATACCGCATGTCTTTTGTTTGCCCTTATGGGATCTGTCTGGATAGTATCTAGCCATTTAGTATTTAAAAAAAACTGCCTAGGACAATGGCGTCTTATTCCAATTCAACATACAGGGTTGTTTTTGATCTCTGATAACGAATTTGAATGACGTCATGTGCGTCAGGAATCACACCGACAGCTGAATTGCGGCGAGAGGTGACAGACCAGCAGTGAGTGATTTCATAGTCAGAGTGGACAGTGTATCACAATAGCAATGCCCAAGAAAATCGAACCTTTTTGGGAGGGGTACATACTGTAGCAGGAATTTACTTATAGTGGATAGCTGGATATCGTTTAACAATGAACAAGTGCGAACAACAACAGCTCCAGCTGAGAAATCAGTGGAAGTTCGATAAATCCCAAAAGGAACTACCGGTATTATTCAACCGTTCTTTTTCAGACAATACAAAACATATTGGAGAACTATATCGGATTATGCAATCAAGGACGATCATTTTCATCCAAGACTTCATGACAGAGATACCATTGTCACTCTGCATTAATTTCTCCACAATCAACGCGATTCAAAGACATGATTCGATATGCATTTTATAAATTAGGATACATTAATGATCCCATTGAATGGTTTGAAGTGCGAAGCAATACGCTTTTCACATACCGGGAGTTAGCTTTTGCGATATTAGTGGAGATTCTTTCTACATCAGATGTTCATGGTGCATTGTAAAGTTCTGTTTTGATCACTTTATGAATGCTGGTGACTTGCACTTTGTCCGCTGCCGCATTTTTGTTCATTAAGACTGATAAATCAGCAAATAAGTTCATATATATTGATGTCTTTGACGTTCACACTTCAAATTTGTAACTCCATTTCCCATGACCATTAGCAGCTAAAATGTATATAAATAAACTCTACTAATGCATGCTAAGTGCCAGTATATGTTTCATTCTGAAAACGTACAGGCGAATTGGAAACGTCTACTTGTAAGCTTTGTAGAAGATCAGGTTGTGTTTAATAGTTTAGCAAATAAACTAAATAGTTTTCATAGCCTAACTCATTAAGTACAGTGTTTACTGACTACCACGATGATGTCGATGGTGGCAGTGACAGTGATGCTGGTGCTGATGGCGGTGATCATTTATTTATTTGCTTTCAGAGATAGTGGACATATAGGGTATTTCAAAAGTCAGTTCAAATATTACACCTCTATAAATATTATAATATTTGAGATAGGGATAAAACAAAAACATCACAGTTTTGGGCAAACAACGGGGTTTACAAAACATTGGGAAGATGTCCGCCGTTCTCTTGTTCAACGTATAGCATTCTGTCTACGACACCATGCACAGCATTTTTACAGATAATGTCTTGGAATATTGGCAATTTCTTGCGAGATAGCATCTTTCAGTAGCAGTAGGGTTGTTGGATGTGTCAGGAAAACTCGTTCTTTAAGGTAACCCCACAACCAAAAGTCGGCCGGATTGAAATCTGGAGATTGCGGAGGCCACATTGTTGGAAAGTGCCTACTGATGACACGATCGCCAAACATTTGCGTAATTAATTGTTTTGCAGGGATAAAGATGTGGGGTGGAGCGCCATCTTGCATGAAGATTATCTTTTCCATATCGTGATTCCTCAGTCTAGGGATGACGAAGTTCTGTAATATGCTGAAGTAGCGCTCCCCTTTCACTGTAACAGTCTGTCTTATTCCATTATTGTCCACACTTGTGGAGTAACGGTTAGCGCGTCTGGTCGAGAAACCAAGTGGCCCGGGTTCGATTCCCGGTATGGACAAGTTACCTGGTTGAGGTTTTTTCCGGGGTGTTCCCTCAACCCAATATGAGCAAATGCTGGGTAACTTTCGGTGCTGGACTCCGGACTCATTTCACCGGCATTATCATCTTCATCTCATTCAGACGCTAAATAACCTTAAGATGTTGATAATGGGTCGTAAAATAACCCACTAAAAATAATAGTAGAGTTAACACGCGTAATTGAGGTTAGTTTTCCGACCAAAGTCATCAGTAGGCACTTTCCAACAATGTGGCCTCCGCAATCTCCAAATTTCAATCCGGCCGACTTTTGGTTGTGGGGTTACCTTAAAGAACGAGTTTTCCTGACACATCCAACAATCCTACTGCAACTGAAAGATGCCAACTCGCAAGAAATTGCCAATATTCCAAGACATTATCTGCAAAATGCTGTGCATGGTGTCGCAGACAGAATGTTGTACGTTGAATAAGAGAACGGCGGACATCTTCCCAATGTTTTGTAAAACCCGTTGTTTGCCCAACACTGTGATGTTTTTATTTTATCCCTATCTCAAATATTATAATATTTATAGCGGTGTAATGTTTGAACTGACTTTTGAAATACCCTATATTTTCGTGGTGTGACTAAGAAAAATTAAATTATATTGCGTATAATATATCCTACGTACATTCCTGATAATCCACAGACAGCAATTAAATACAAAATAACAGATATCAACATCGTTTTAAGCATCTCAGAATGTAAAGGGACATGCATCTCTGTGTATTTGGTTACTTATATAATAGTTTGAAACACAAGTAGGCCCCTAACATGAATTATGATAAATGTAAATATTTTCTGCTCGTGATTAACTGCTCCTTTCCATAATAAATTCCAATACAGACATTTAGAGTTTGAAATAAATCATGAGATTATTTATATTTAATACAGGAATTATTGTTATTTTTAATATCATTTATATTATTATTATTATTTTACACATGGCTGTAAATTTGTTTAATTAGTTTCATAAACATTACTTTTTTAACATTGGTTTTTTACGTATCAGTGGCGACTCGCGAGTTCAAAATATATGAAGCTTTTTCATTAGGAAAATTATTGTACGACTTATCTATTTTTAGTTCGATAAATTGATTTGTCTGTCTCTCCCGGTAGGGAATTTGTCAGTGATGTCGTCATGAATTGTCTGCTTCTGGATAAGATCATGTAGCAAGCCCTTGTGAATGGCGATGCACGCCAGTGATGTCAGTCTTCTTTGTGTCATTGAATTACGGAGATTTGTCTTGATGTGGTTCTATGTAGGAAAACATTGTTTCACTGAAACGCTTTTTGGCGGTAATCTTAAGAGCGAAAAGAGCCTATAGGTTTCTTCAAATAACATGTATTTGTTTTCTCTTACAAATTTTAATGCTTGTATCGGAAATATTCTGGTATTTATGGTCTACATAGAGAGGCTCGAGTTGTTTTAAAGGACTAACTTTAAACAAATATGGGAAGGTCTTTTGTAGAATAGAGAGAGTATTAAAGAGAAATTGTATGGAATACTGAATTAATTTTGAAGTATTAGCAAGAAAGCAATACTGATGATCGTCATTGTTTTGAAATCTAGTGCTAACTTGTATCAATATGACGTCAAGTATTTAGAAAAATAATTGCTGAATAGTTCAGCCTTTGACAGTTTAACATATTGTGACAGCGACGTGAGAATCGAACTCACGACCAGCGTCCCGCAAGAAAGCAGATCGCACAGGCTGCACGGAACATTGAGTGACGTCGCGCGGTGGAGAGAAGAGAGAGGGTGTATTACGTCACGCGACGAGTTTGCGCGCGCATCTGGTGCTGGTAGAGAGGAGAGGACTCTGGATTTCTCTGGAATGCCATCTCTATAGACGGGTGGACCCTTCGAGGCTACGTCGCTGTAGTTATAAATTACGGTCGCGAAGGAACGACAGCAGTCTTCAGAGTTTTCAGTTGATTAGTCAGCCAGTCAGTGAGAAAGCCAGAGCAAGCAAGCCAGTCTTGTGTACCGGAGTTCGACTCGAGTGTGCGTCCGCATCTGCGTCAGCATCCGAAGGCCTGAGTTCGAGTGCAGTGGACCGCAGTTGGAGGGACCTGAGTTCGAGTGCAGTGGACCGCAGTTGGAGGGACCCGAGTTCGAGTACAGTGAACTGTCTCTGAAGGTCTGTGGTTCGAGATACGGTGAACTCGAGTGACTGAGATAGAAGAACTGTGACCTGAGAACTGGTAGTTCTGATTTGTAAATAGTGCTTTGTAAATATTAGTTAAGATTAACAGTTCATTGTTGTGCGTAATAGTCCAAGTAAACTGTCATTGTCGTCGGTGGAGTGCTATAACGAATACTGTGTTGAGTGAAGATCCAATTGTTGACGAGAGCGTTTAAGGTGAATTGTAGAAAGGAATTATTGTTGTGACGAATTAATTACATTGTTGTTACTAATAAAATTCACATTGGTGTCAGAAGTGGGATATTATCGACAATGGAGAACCTACAGCAGATCCTGCAAGCCATCGCGGAAATGAAAGCAGAAATGAAAGACGAAATGAACAAGCACATCAGTGAGGTGAAAAGTGATATAAGTGACGTGAAAGCAGAAATGAAAGACGACATGAACAAGCACATCAGTGAGGTTAAGAACGACATAAGTGATGTGAAAACAGAGATGAAAAGTGACATAAGTGAAGTGAATGGCGACATAAGCGGAGTGAAAAATGACGTCACTACGCAAATTGAAAGCGTTTCGGCCCACGTAGATGGAATTGTCGCCATTGTGAAAGACGAACTTAAGGCCGATTTGGACAACCTAAACAAGAATTTTACAACTATAAACGAGACAGTAGCCGAGTTGAGACAGGATGTAGACCATTTCGACGGCAAGATCCGCGATCTCGAACGTCGTCAAGAGGAAACGTGTGTGCTGATGGACCAACATTCTGTAGAAAACAAGCACATCCTCGCGTTGGTGGATCGCCAGGCTAGAGAACAGAAACAGATAATTGCCGAGGAAGTTCAACGGGCCGTGGAAAGATCGACGTCAGAATTGAGGACCTCATGTAGTGGCCATGTGGAACCATCGCCCTCAGCCAGACATCACAACGTCAAGACGCCAAAGTTCGACGGTACGACGTCTTGGGCGATATTCCGTCGCCAGTTCGAGGCCACCGCAGCACATAATGGGTGGACCCCAGCGGAGAAGACTACTCAGCTGCTGACCGCGCTTCAAGGACAGGCGTCGGAGATTCTTCACAGCGTTCCAGAAGATGGGACAGCCGCTGAGATAATGGCGGCCTTGGAGGGACGTTATGGTGACCATCAACTTGCGGCAGCGTTCAGGACCCAACTGAAAACGAGGGTCCAACAGTCAGGCGAGTCCCTGCAAGAATTCGCGATGGCGGTGGAACAACTGGCTCATAAGGCCCTCAGGGGCCTACCTAATGACTTCATCGCTGGAGAGGCGGCCTACACCTTCGGCAGCGGAGTTCGAGACCCGGAAATAAAGCAACAGCTACTCTTGGCAGAGCATCGCACCATCAATGCAGCTCTGGCGGCGGCCCTCAGGATGGAGGCAGCCAAGTTGACGGCGAACGTCTCGGCATCGCACCGGATTAGGAACGTCGCGGCGGCCGACGTCGAGGAACGTCAACCGAAATCACCCGAGCGACGAAGACGAGGATTGCCTACCTGCTGGTTCTGCGGCGAGCCTGGGCACCTGAGGAGGGACTGTGACCGATCTGGTCACAAACAGGAAAACTAAAAGGGGCCGATGCGATGAGGGGCACGTCGGCGCCGTCATCACCATCCCCTCGGCTGATCTTGAAGACGGTTAACAGAAGATGCGACGATGGGCTGATTGCTGACGGATGGATAAGAGGCCGCCCATGCAGAGTACTGGTAGACACCGGGGCGTCGCTCACTATCGCCAGACCGGAAGTCGTGCGTGGACTACCTGGGAGGACACCGCTGCGCCGGTATGAACTACGTACTGCCTCAGGCGAGAACCTGCCCATCCAAAAGGAGGTTTTCCTGGATCTGACATTGGGAAAGAGGAGACTGGAGATGTGGGTGTTCGTCGCCAACATCACTGAAGACGTCATCCTGGGACTCGACGCCATGCGGATCTTCGATGCAACGGTGGATGTCAGGCGCCGTATCCTGCGGTTTGGTCAGGATGAAGTGTTCCTGAGGGACGTCGAAGACCAACCCATTGCAAGCAGACTCACCTTGGAGAATCATGTGACAATCCCGGCAGGCTGCGAGATGGTGGTGACGGCAAGACTGGACGGACAGCCGAAGAGAAACCTGCTCCTCGATTCGCAAACAACTCCGATAGATGGGGTTTATGTGGCCAGATCCCTACTCCCGAATCAGAAGGTGGTACCGGTGAGGGTCCTGAATGTCACCAATCGGGACAAGGAGGTGCCTAGTGGAACTGTACTAGGTAGCGTCGAGCCGGTGGTGTCTGTGACGTCGCTGGCAGAAAACGAGGAGTGTCACCGACCACATCCAGATCTAGACCCATCACTGAAAGAGCTGGCTCGAGAATTGCCGGCGAATTTAAGCAAAAGAGAAAGAAGACAAGTCCACGATCTACTGACAGAATTTCAGGACGTGTTCAGTCTGTCTGAAAATGACTACGGGAGAACGGAGAAAGTTCAGCACCGCATCGACACCGGAAATGCTCGCCCAATCAGACAACCTCCTCGACGCGTCCCTCTAGCTAAACAGAGGGAGATTGACAGCCAACTTGAGGGCATGAAAGCAAGAGGGGTCATCGAGGAATCCGGCAGCCCTTGGTCATCACCTGTGGTGCTGGTGAAGAAGAAGAATGGGGACCTGCGTTTCTGCGTGGACTATAGAAGACTGAATGACGTCACCAGGAAAGATTGCTTTCCCCTTCCACGAATTGACGACACCTTGGACACTCTGGCCGGAGCAGAGTGGTTCTCGACGTTGGATCTCAAGTCAGGATACTGGCAGGTGGCGCTACATCCTGAGGACAAGGAGAAAACGGCATTCTCTACAGGCCAGGGACTATGGCAGTTCACCGTTATGCCGTTCGGCCTCTGCAACGCCCCGGCTACATTCCAGAGACTAATGGAGTCCGTAATGAGAGGCCTGACATACGACACCTGTTTGCTGTACCTTGATGACGTCATCGTGGTGGGCAAGACTTTCAGCGAGCAGCTGTTGAACCTGAGGAAAGTGTTCGAGAGACTGCGACAAGCCAGGCTGAAGTTGAACCCGAAGAAATGTCATCTATTCCAGAAGAAAGTCAACTACTTGGGACACGTAGTAGGGACCAACGGAGTGGCCACGGACCCGGAGAAGCTACAAGCCGTCAGAGGATGGCCGAGACCGAGGGACAAGCAGGAGCTGCGCCGCTTTCTCGGCCTCTGCACTTATTACAGAAGGTTCGTAGCTGGGTACGCCAACATCGCTAAGCCTCTAACCCAGCTGACCGAGGAGAAACGACAATTCCAGTGGACAGACGAGGCGGAGTCATCCTTCCAGTCGCTGAAAGAGGCGCTCTGCACTGCTCCTGTACTGGGATATCCCATCCCTGGAAGGAAGTTCACGCTCGACACGGACGCTAGCAACGTAGGCATCGGCGGAGTACTCTCTCAGGAACAGGACGGGCAAGAGAGGGTGATTGCCTACTTCAGCCGAACACTATCCAAGGCTGAGAGAAACTACTGTGTGACGCGTAGAGAACTTCTTGCCATTGTGGAAGCCCTGAAGCACTTCCACAAATATTTGTATGGCCAGGAATTCCATCTGAGGACAGACCATTCTGCACTCACCTGGCTATTGGGCTTCAAGAATCTGGAGGGGCAGACCGCCCGTTGGGTTCAACGTCTGCAGGAGTACAACTTCACCTCTGAACACCGACAAGGGAAGAAACATTCCAACGCTGATGCCCTGTCACGACGTCCGTGCCCGGATGGCTGCAAACACTGCCTGAAAGTAGAAGAGCGGGATGGCGCCCACGCAGTCCGAGCAATTGCCGCCCAGCCGAGCCCAGGATGGGATAACGCCGCCATAAGGAGGGAGCAGCTGGAGGACCCAAACTTTGGACAGCTACTACGTGATGTGGAGTCCGGCCAGAGACCAGTATGGGCCGATATCGCCAACCGTAGCACCACTTACAAGAGCTACTGGGCCCAGTGGGAATCCTTCACTGTCAAGGACGGTATCCTGAAGAGGATTTGGGAGTCGGCCGATGGAAGGACCCACATAGAACAACTTGTCCTGCCCAGGAGCAAGGTGAAGGAAGTGCTGGAGGAGACTCATGCTGGAGTGACTGGAGGCCACCTGGGAGCCAACAGGACGCTGGACAAGTTAAGGCAGAGGTTCTATTGGTTGCATCAGAGAACCGACACGGAACAATGGTGCCGAAGATGCGACATTTGTGCAGCCAGTCGCGGACCAAGGACCCGCAGCAGGGGAGCCATGCAGCAGTACAACGTGGGAGCTCCTTTTGAGAGGATCGCCATCGACGTTGCTGGACCGTTCCCGGTCACGGATCGCGGGAACCGCTACCTGCTAGTCGCCATGGATTACTTCACAAAATGGCCAGAGGTGTACGCGATTCCCAACCAAGAGGCTTCGACGGTGGCCGACGCGCTGCTTGACAACTTCATCTACCGATTCGGGGTGCCCCGGGAATTGCATAGCGATCAGGGGCGCAACTTCGAATCCAACCTGATGGGAGAATTGTTCGAGCGTCTGGGGGTGCATAAAACCAGGACCACTCCCCTCCACCCACAGTCCGATGGTATGGTGGAACGCTACATCAAAACCTTGGAAGAGCATCTGCGGAAGGTGGTGTCCAACCATCAACGAGACTGGGATGCCAGAGTCCCACTGTTCCTCTTGGCCTACAGAGCTTCGGTCCACGATACAACAGGGATGACACCGGCAAACATGGTCTTCGGGAGAGAGCTGCGCCTGCCCTGTGATCTGCTGTTTTTCACGCCACCCAGCGCCGACCAGCCAGCAACTGACTATGTGGCAGAACTCACCGAGAAGTTGAATGGAGTTCACCAACTGGCCAGAGAGCACCTCAAAATGGCCAGCGACAGGATGAAGGTGCGCTACGACAGATTGGCCAACTCTGCAGGATTCCAGGAGGGCGACCTGGTGTGGCTGTATCGACCTACCAGGACCAAAGGGAAATCACCAAAGCTGCAGCGTGCCTGGGATGGACCATACCGCGTGGTGACCCGGATCAACGACGTGGTGTACCGGATCCAGCGACAACCTCGAGGGAAGATGATGGTGGTGCATCTGGACCGATTAGCCGCCTACCAAGGGACTGCCCGGGACGAGCAGCCCTAAGGAGGGGGCAATGTGACAGCGACGTGAGAATCGAACTCACGACCAGCGTCCCGCAAGAAAGCAGATCGCACAGGCTGCACGGAACATTGAGTGACGTCGCGCGGTGGAGAGAAGAGAGAGGGTGTATTACGTCACGCGACGAGTTTGCGCGCGCATCTGGTGCTGGTAGAGAGGAGAGGGCTCTGGATTTCTCTGGAATGCCATCTCTATAGACGGGTGGACCCTTCGAGGCTACGTCGCTGTAGTTATAAATTACGGTCGCGAAGGAACGACAGCAGTCTTCAGAGTTTTCAGTTGATTAGTCAGCCAGTCAGTGAGAAAGCCAGAGCAAGCAAGCCAGTCTTGTGTACCGGAGTTCGACTCGAGTGTGCGTCCGCATCTGCGTCAGCATCCGAAGGCCTGAGTTCGAGTGCAGTGGACCGCAGTTGGAGGGACCTGAGTTCGAGTGCAGTGGACCGCAGTTGGAGGGACCCGAGTTCGAGTACAGTGAACTGTCTCTGAAGGTCTGTGGTTCGAGATACGGTGAACTCGAGTGACTGAGATAGAAGAACTGTGACCTGAGAACTGGTAGTTCTGATTTGTAAATAGTGCTTTGTAAATATTAGTTAAGATTAACAGTTCATTGTTGTGCGTAATAGTCCAAGTAAACTGTCATTGTCATCGGTGGAGTGCTATAACGAATACTGTGTTGAGTGAAGATCCAATTGTTGACGAGAGCGTTTAAGGTGAATTGTAGAAAGGAATTATTGTTGTGACGAATTAATTACATTGTTGTTACTAATAAAATTCACAACATTATTTTTCTTCCTGAAAGTCCACTGTTTTGTGTGATCTTTTGCAAGAAAGTAGCAAAAAACGATTTTTTACTTTTGGTTTCATCAACACTGATAAGTTTTGTTTACTTGTTTCTCACAAAAAAATGCACATGATTTCTTTTGAAGGATAGCAAATGAAATAGTGATCTGAAAAATTTCATTAAAAACAATAACAATAAATACAAATTCAAAAGCCCTCATACAATTGAGGAGGCGTTTGAAAATCTAACTGCTGTTGGTTAGATTCAAAATCATTAGGTACTGTCTCAACAAATACTGCTTTCTTCCCATTCTTTGCAATTACTTTCGCAAATTTTGAATATGAACTCCATCTAGTGTCAGTTGTTTTCCGTTTAACGCCTTCCTACAATTTTATTGTATTCATAAGATAATTTATCTTAGTCGAATGATGAAAGAACGATGAGAGTCACTAATATCAGCAAAAAAATTAACGGCATTGGGAAACCTGTTTCAATGAGTTTTGTAATACCAGATGCAACGAACAAAATATTGCCTGAGCTACAAATTCTCTCACTTTCCTTTGGAATCAATTTAAGTACCCAGACACTACACCTCCCCCATCGTAACGTTATCCTACAAGCTTGATATTATATTCTAATGGTCCTAACACAGTAACCACCAAATTAAAGTATGCTTTTGAGGTTCGATCACAACTGATAGAAACAAAAAAATAATAATCATTCCACAGATTCACCGTTTGTGTTTATGTATCTAACAATTAAGAAGGACAGAGACTTTTGTGTGATATCTATAATGTCGTCAATCCGAACTGTGAAAAAGTCACTACTGGTTATTTCAAGGTTCGTATTCGTCGGCTTAGAAGTAAAACATGTTAAGTAAAAAATATTACTTCTGAGAAGAAGGCGTTTTTATTTTAACATAATTGAATTCTCAAAATATATTTTTAATAAGTTGTTTCGCTTTATGTGTATTTCATTTTCCATTCTAAGTTTATACACATACATTATGTACATTATATACGCTTTTTTCTCAAAGGTAATATTTTTTACTTATTGTGTTTCGCTTGTAAATCGAAGATAATCATTAATGTAATCAGAAATACACTGAATTATTTCAGTTTGTTTTGTTTTTTAATCTCCGGTAAAAACACTTTTGATTTTCGCATAATGGTCTTAAATGTCTAACGGACTCGCTGAAATTAAAAGTGACAGAAATTCTTTAAAATTTCTCCTATTAGCTGAAGATGAGCTTTCATCAACTACGTGAAATGCCAGTTTATGCTCGGCCTAAGTAAAGCCTTGGTTTTTCTGAACAGACGCATGCGAGATGCGAGGTGCGAGGCCCGCTTCGCACAAATCCGGATTACAGGAGAGGTAGTGAGTGGTTTCTATAACAGCGAGGCGCGCAGACCTCGCATCTCGCAGCTATAGAAACCACTCACTATCTCTTCTGTAGTCCGGATTTGTGCGAAGCGGGCCTCGCATCTCGCATGCGTCGGTTCAGAAAAAAGCAAGGCTTTAGACTGCATTAATAACAACACGCAACACTGCGTTTAATGTGCCAATTTCATTGCATTGACCTGTATACAAACGCGAAATGTCTTTTCTCGAGATGTCTTAATTGCAAAGCACGCATGAGCTGTGCAGAATCTGAATGTTTGTGCAGTAATCGATTATTGTTTACAAGTTACAAAATCCATCCATGTTCCATACTGATGGTTTTATTCCAACTAATAAACAAGGCCAACAAAAAAATTTCTCCAAATTAGAACTACCACTAAATCACTGATATTCACTGTATCACGCATTCTTAAAATAATTAATGTAAGATTTTACATCTTTTCTTTCTACTTTTTGTGCCGATATGTTAAGACCTGGCGTTGGTTTCCGAGCTAACAAAAATCTCTCTTATCACTTGCAGTTCAACGAGAAAATGGTGTCTATAACTCTGTGCACGCTACCGGTATATCGTTTATGGGACACCCTTCACTGTTAATAGTAATGTAATATTTGAAAGTTACCACTTATAAAAATAATTAGAAAAATTATGAAACTATAGCTAAAACAACTAATTATATAAGTTAATCTTCTAATAGCTCGTTTTAGCAACCTAAGACAATAATAGCTTGTCTAGAACAGGCCTGCACAAACAGCGCTCAACGAGCGCGCGCGCTCCTTCAGAGCGGGAGAGCGGTGTTTACTGCTCGCCGAAACGGAGAGGAAGATACGTCAGAATGACATAGACTTGCTATAGGTAGAGGAGAGGGAAACGAACACTCAGTTATCTAGTGGAGTGCAGTGTGTAGGCCTATTCTCAGTAACTGTTTCACGTTGCTTACCCACTGCTACAGTACAGTATGGAGGAATCTAAAAGACGGAACATAACATTTAACATTTAACGATTTACAGCTCAAACTTATTGATCTTCAATGTGACCTAAGGGCTAAAGATCGTTTGAATAATACTAATAGCCTGGTTGAGTTTTTACAAGACTAAATATTAGCAATAATATCCACGACTACACAGGCTGGCTGTGAAAATGATTGCTTTGTTTGGCTCATCATTTATATTTGTGAGCAACTGTTTTCTATAATGAACTTTAATAATGGCAGACATCGAACATCTGTAACTGATGTTTCATTACGATCAGTAGGCTACTGTTCCTTTCAGCTGCCAACAGCATAAAACCTCGTTTTCATGTACTGATAAATAAAAATATAACAAAATGATATTGTACATTTAAGTAGCTATAGAATTTATATTATTTCTGTAAAATAAATATTTTGTTTACTAATTAATAATGGTCTAAGATAGTTGTGGAAACACTGAACGGGAATTTATTTCATAAACACTCGTAATAGTACTTCCTTTTGTGTATATTTTGTACGAGATCACCCCTTCTTCCAGTCCACCCTTATACAGAGCGCAGCTAATATCTGCATTCCGCTCATAAGTGGGAGCCGGCTCGGAGAGCGCAAACCTTGTGCAGGCCTGGCATAGAACATGGAGATGTCTGCATGAAATCTGAATAGCAGCGAACTGTAGCTCAGTCAAATAACGACAGTGAGAATGTGCCTGCGCTAACTCTATCCTTGAGCTCCCTCTTGCAGTACACTGTTTAATAAAGTCACATTTGACGCACATACGAAGTGAATAATATTAAAAGTAACATTTTAACCCCAATTAAAAAATTATGACTGACAGTAATATCCTGCGTTAGCTTTAGAATTCTTAAAACAGCGTTCTTTTTTGGACTGACAAACCTTCACTTTGTTTGAAAATTGTGATGGCTCGTGACTTGCTGTTCACTGTCTTATGTTTTATATTGAGTCCCAGTTTGATTAGTCAGTTGGTTTAAATATACTGTAAAACTCGGCATGAAAACAAATGCTGTAAATGTAATCGAAGTTCAAATAAAAATAAAAAATTTGCATATTTGCTGATTAGGATATGGTAAATATTTTCATCATATTCCCAGGCCAGGACATAGAGACCCAGGGCTCCTTGGCAGTTAACAGAGTCGGCCCCCTTTTTGGTAATTTAGCAAAAAACAAACTTTATTTTTATTTTTTATTTATTTAACATAATACTTTGACTTTAGAAAATAGACAAGCAGACTTAGAAATGAAATAGACGAGTACCAACTATATTTTTAACACATAATTTTTACTTATATAATAATTAAAGATAGGAATTTACCCACAGAGACTACAAGGTTAGGTATGCATAGAGTGTTCGTTCTACGCACGAGAAACACATCCCCATTCGATTGCTGCGATACAAAACACATTTCAGGTGTAACCTGGCCGTTCTTCAGGATTCACGTCATTCATGACGTAACGATAGTCTAAGCACAACTAACCTAATATCCTCATGTTGTGGTATAAATTGGTACCTTCAACAATAATATTACGAGATCATATTGCCACGAGATGAACTTTCTTCTCTGCAGAGGAACGGATGACCTCACTACGGTCCACAGACTGCATTATTTATGACTCTATGTACAGCACAGAGAGTGAATTCAGTTGTTGTGTGCTGAGGTAGATCTTAATTCTTTACTCTCTTTAGCGTTAAAAACGACCATTCTGCCGAACAGTTTGACCTTGGTGTACACAGCAGCATCCGGAGCGCTATTCCTACGTTTGGATAAATGTCGAGAAAACCTTTCTCCAACATGTACTTGTATAGCTTCAGTGACGATAACCCCTTTCCCCTTAAGCCTAAGCCTAAGCAGACAACAA
Source organism: Periplaneta americana (assembly GCF_040183065.1). Classification (NCBI taxonomy): domain Eukaryota; kingdom Metazoa; phylum Arthropoda; class Insecta; order Blattodea; family Blattidae; genus Periplaneta; species Periplaneta americana. The sequence goes on along the minus strand of NC_091130.1, from coordinate 71,749,253 downwards.
ATGAGCTCGCAGGATTACGCTCTACACTCGTTTTCTAAAGTGGAGTAGAGCGTCTTGTTTAGGCACAGTGAAAACGTAAACAAAATACAGGTAACGCTTGGGGAGGGGAGGACGAGCCGAACGATAAACACGACGGATGCATAAGGTTTTAGTTACAACATTTATGGTGGAGCATTAATTGAAATTATATTTTCCAAAAACACACAAAACAAAAGAACACAAATTGCATAACGTTATCTTGTACACATTTTAATAAACATGCAATTGTAGCGTTGAAATAATTCATTATAACCAATCAAATTTTGCTACTTTTATGATGTTGCTTTCAAGCAGCATTTTTACGGTCACGAATTTCATTCTCTGCAAGACTAACATATGTATCACCGTCTTCTGTGGCCGAATTAACAAAACTACAGTATATTGGTCTGAAATAACAACACAATTTCCTAAATATAATTATCCCTCCTCAAAGTTCAATTTATTCAGATACAGTAGCAAAATTTGATTTGCTATATTGAATTATTTCAACGTTACAGTTGTTTATAATATATTCATATATGAGGCCTCGCCGTTCTCATTGAATAATCAAGACTATTTGTAGTCAACTTGTAGATACCTATTGTTATAGTTACAATTGCTTGTTTGTTAAAATGTGTATATGATAACGTTATACAATTTGTGTTCTTTTGTTTTGTGTGTTATTGGAAAATATAATTTTAATTAATGCTCCGCCATAAATATTGTAACTAAAACCTTATGCATCCCTCGTGTTTATCGCACGGCTCGTCCTCCCCACACACGTTACCTGCATTTTGTTTATGTTTTCACTGTGCCTAAACGAGACGCTCTACTGTACCGTCGTCGTCCAAATCCCCCGGATATAATGCTTACAGGTTTCGTGCTCCGTCACGGACGTCTTGAGATTCTAAACTACACTACTCAAAATGGAAATTGCATCACCATGAACGGATGAAATGATAAAGCTGAAACTGAAGGTATAGGAAGAATGTTTGACAGAGATGCAATGATAACAAATTGAGATTCCTCTGTGCTCACTTTATTACGAAATTCAGTAGAGGATGTGATCTCCACGAACTGCAATACAGTTTTGAATTCTTCCAGATATTGAGTCAATAAGATTCTGGATTTCTTCCTGAGGAATGTCATTCCATGTTTGTTGAACTGCGAGGATTGTACTCACTTTTTCCACAGAGGCGCTCACTGAGTGATACACTGTTTCCACGAGAACATAAATCTGCCATAAGTACACAAGATTTGACTGCTTATTTATTTCGAATGAAGATATTTCTCCTTCTCAGAACGTTCCTTTCTTTCAATCCTATATTCTTCAGAAATATTGGAATTACAGTTTTCAGTATAATATGTTGTTGTTTAATCAACTATCCCAAGACAGATTTGAACCTCACCAATAAGGTATCACTCATGAGGCAACTAAGCCAGAAGATAATGGGATAGAGTCGCCAGTTCCTTTCCCTCTCCATTGCATAGCCTACATCTTTGACTAGTAACATATTATACTAATCAGACTTCAGGTATATACAGTAGTCTATATACAATTATTCTTCGTCTGACATATATTGTCAAGTTAGATGTACTGACTGGAAATAGATGTACAGTCTTATATACAAAAAATGACGTTGCCATACACTAAGTCCCCTTCGAAGACTTAGGTTGATTCCGTGAGAGCGAAGGTTTACACATGAAGGAATTTCTTATGCACGACTCCGCTCTGTTTTTCCTCTGTTTTGTTTGTTTGTTGCTTTTTTTGCCAGATTTATTGATCAAGTGTTATGAATAATCTATAACAAAGATATATTCAAGAAATAAATTAGATGTAAAATACATGGACGTTCTGATGAATTGAAGATAAAGGACTAAAAGAATTTGAAATGTGGATATGGGGAGCAATGGAGCGTGTGATATGGACGGACAACAAGAAACGAAGCTGTGCTAGAAAGAGTGGATGAACAAAGAATAATTCTGAAACTGATCGGGAAGAGGAAAAGGAATTGCTGGGTTACTGGCTGAGAAGATATTGCCTACTAAAAACGCACTGAAAGGAATTGTGAATGGGAGAAGAGTTCGGAGCAGAAAAAATATCGGATGATAGACGACGTTAAGATATATGGATCGTATGCGGAGACTAAGAGGAATATAGAAAATGCGTAAGACTGGATAATGCTGGGTTTGCAGTGAAAGACATGTTCTTGGTAAAAAAACACTATGAATAAATGAATGAAGCGACATTCCGAAATTATTATTCTCAGACAAGAAAAAAAATTTTCACTATGGTCCATTCAAATTGTAAGTCTATGGCACCTGTTTATTATTACTTTAATATTGCAGAACTTACGACCACAAATCAAATGACTGATCGTATAGATTATTAGCGGCTCTCGACACTAAATCCCTAAGCGAGGCTGGTTTGGTACGCAAGTTTGAGAACCTCATGCTCTTAGCGAGGGAAGATGGCGTCTTTGGGTGTGGCTCCACAGGTTACGTTGTCTAAATACTAAACACATTAGCATTCGGCTGTAGCTCACATTGTTGTTATGGTAAGCATTTAAAATTCGGCCATTTTTGTTTCACCACGGATCCTGGAATGGGTGCCCATACTTGGTACGGGAAGAGACATATTCCTCGCCAAAACTAATAACAGAAAACAGGACATAGTCCTTTGATTCCATATATTTCCGCAGTCTAGTTGTGAATATTTTATGTTAATGTAATACCAGATACCCCGTACAGGACGATGGAATTCAGGATGGACAGAAACTTCATTTTGAGAAGTACCATATAGGGTAATTTTGGGAGATCTCGACAGTTTTAAGAAAGGTATCCTTTGCAAGCACTGTTCTTAGTGGAAAAAGTCGAACTACATGAGATCTGTGTTGACTGCGTTTTTAATCTCTGTGTAAGTGAATCTCGTGACTTTAACTTTTGTCATACGTTCAGAGAAGGCAATAAACAGAATGAATGTGACTGTCACTTTTCTTTTCGGTCATGAAATATAATATAGACATACCGGCTTTAGTTTATTGTATTTTGACTGTATCTGCGTGATATTAGAGACGCAGAAATTGTTGTATATACATTTTACAGGTTATTAAAGGCGCCGAAGTGATTATCCTCAAACAATTATCTTTGTTTCGGGTATGCTCTTATCTTTTGAATGAAGGTGTATCTAGGGGAGATTTCGAAATCTCGACATGTGCTCCTGATTTCGCTTGTGGTCCTTCTGGAAGGCTGCCTCTATCAAAACTTTTGTGCTTTTGGTCTTAGGAGAGTATCTTTTTTTCTCTGTGTGTGTGTGTGTGTGTGTGTGTCTGCCTGCATGTATGAAACTACTCATCATCTTCCATTCAACCAATCTTAATTAAACTTTATATTTTAATTTTCACTGATATCGGACAAATAGGAAAAGTCATAACTCTCGATACAAACATGGAAGATCAATATTAGTACCGCATATAATTCTCCTTAATTCTAAAGGATATATGAATTAACAATTAACGACGTAACAGAATTCACAGCCTGACTTACTGCAGAATAACATGTTTGAGTACGATCTGGTTCTAGCCGAAAATTGGTGCGATATTCGCGTTGAAGAAGACATTATCATTTCCCCAAAAACACCGTAGACATCATCTGCACAAGGACATTTAGACTTGCCTAACTCCTCACCTACTGATACTTCCTTTGAAAAACTGTCGCCAGTTCCACTGTTAACACTTCATCTGGTGGCAAAAAGGAAAACTGCAAGACTCATACGTAATCACGTCTGAAAACTATAGGAAACAGCTGAAGGAGACTAAATAGCAAAAAGAAGTTAGACTTTCCCATAGATTTAAGCCATCTAATGCTCGGCGTGTATCGGAGGAAGATGGTTCGTCAAACAATCTGGACAATTAAAAAAAAAAAGAAAGAAAGAAACCTATTGTACCGCGTAAAGTGGGTATTACAATGCAAGAGAACTTTGCATTCGGTGTGTTGGAGAATATCAAAAATTGTTTCACGAGACATGAGTGGAAAATAGAACCAATAAAAAAATTCACATGTGAACAACGTGAGTAAAATATTATACAATATTTAGGTATATTCCAAGAGCAAAATTTGTGTTTTAAATGTTGGGTTTTAAAGTGTTTTCTGTGTTTGTCATACTATCTTCCGCATTATGGGACAAGTCGACTCTTCGGCATCGATTTGTATTTTTTTTAAATACAGAGCTACATAATGATGTCCACACTTGTGGAGTAATGGTCAGCGCGTCTGGCCCCGAAACGAGGTGGCCTGGGTTCGAATCCCGGTCGGGACAAGTTATCTGGTTGAGGTTTTTCCCGGGGTTTTCCCTCAGCCCAATACGAGTAAATGCTGGGTAACTTTCGGTGTTGGACCCCGGACTCATTTCACCGGCATTATCACCTTCATATCATTCAGACGCTAAATAACCTAGATGTTGATACAGCGTCGTAAAATAACCCAATAAAATAAAATAAACACAAAATGATCAGATTGGCATCAAATATATGAAATGTACGGAAAACATATCCATATATATTAGGGGAAAAACTGGAATAAAATTTGCATAAATTGTCCCAAAATTAACATTTTTCCTATGACCCTATGTAAAAGAATACAGTTATAAATAGTATATTAGTTTGCAGTGCTAGTAAAAATTGCGCGAAATGTAAATTATTTTATTCGGTAAGTCACTAATTATTTTAATTACAGAATGAAATCGTATCGTTTCACATATCGTTATAAATTTGTATAGCTCCTACTTGTAAATAATGTTAAGAGATTTAATTTACAGTTTTTATGTCTCTCTGTAACTGCAAAGAAAATAAATGACTGCATTTCTGATATCTCGAATTTCAATCAATATAACCATACAGTAATTCATTATGACCATTGTATCATAAATCATTAGATAACCAGCGACCTTGTTGACTACCACTATCGAATTGCTACCGCCACAATAAGTTTTTTAGTAGGTTATTTTACGTCGCTGTATCAACATCTTAGGTTATTTAGCGTCTCAATGAGAAGAAGGTGGTAATCCCGGTGAAATGAGTCCGGGGTCCAGCACCGAAAGTTACCCAGCATTTGTTCATATTGGATTGAGAAAAAAACCCGGAAAAAACCTCAACCTGGTAACTTGCTCCGACCGGGAATCGACCCCGGGCCACCTGGTTTCGCGGCCAGACGCACTAACCGTTACTCCACAGGTGTGGACGCCACAATAAGTAGGGAATGGTGAAATCCTAGACAGTTTCCCCTTAATTTCGAAGGGTAAGTAGCATGGCGATGATTAATGGAGCAATGGTGGAATGTTGATGTGGAAGCGGAAATACCAAGCAAACGTCTACCCTAAACGCCGTGTTCGTCCACCACATATTGCATTTGGCCGAATGGGGTTTCAACCAGCGTCTCGAGCTATTCGGCTAACTATCCACCTGTACCGATCGAGAATGAACCCTCGAGGAATACGGCTCCTAACCACAGTTTACTGTCTAGCAAGATGTATCTACAGATTGTTGTAGTAAACGACATATACCAGTGGTTCGCAAAGAGGGAAGTCGTGTGAAGAGCAGAGGGGGTCGCGACATGATTCACAAAATGAAACAAAAAACGCCTTATTAATAGCACATTTACTTTTTACTTAGGAACATGAATAATCTTGAACATAAATATAGAAAGAATGTTTGAGTAGCTGTGTAAGAATAATTAATGCGATAACTATGCTTGCTTTTGAGATGGTAGCTTCTCAAACTCTATATTCGATACACACACTGGCAGCGTGTTCAATTTTAAGAACTTTTCGCTTCTATTACGATAACAATTATGGCGAGAAACTTAATTTGCATGAATACGAGTCTGCAAATCCTATAACAAATTCAAAAACTTCTTTTAATCTGAGGTATTCTTACATTCTTTTGATCCAAAATTGGTCAAAGCTTTGCGAAGGAAAAAAGGTATAGTTTGGATAGGGTAAGCTTGGCAAATATGGGCATAAAAACTTTAAAATGAAAGTAAAACACACTAAAACACTATCTGTTTTCCTCAAATTATGACATTTGAAACTTGTGACTATGATCCTACTATTGGTGCATGAACAAACATCTAATGATTCTAAGTATGGGTATAAAGAACCTCCGCAGCAGATGCTGCAACTGCCCATATTTGACTAATAACTTAGGTAATATGAGCACAATTCCCGACAATATGGGCAGGATGCTTTAAAAGAAAAATAAGAAAAACTGACATCTTTGTATCTATCTTTTCCAATCACAGATACACTTTAACACAAATCACTTGTTTGGCAAATGATTAATAGTACAATGAAACAGTTGTAATTCAACTAATTGTATCGCAAGAAAAAAAATGTCCTATTTTCCTTTAAAAAAGTCAAAACCATTTGACTGGTGAACATCAGATAAACTGTTAAATCTACACAAATTACAGCTAATGAAAAAGTAACAAATAATGAGGATTTGGACATGGTTCATTCTCTACACTCATTACAATAGAAGGAATTATCTTCCAACTCGACACACTCCTCATGGAACCAAGATGAACATGAGCCACAACACTGCACCCACTTCTGTCCTTGATTTTCGTCATAGTAGTTACCGCTACAAACAGGACAAAGGCAGGATACGTTGGAATTGCCGGCACTTTTTGTTGCTCTGCGTTTTGCCCCAACACCTACATTAGAACTTCCGTTGGCAACTCTCTTCCTTGCAGAAGCCAGACTTTCTGCGCTTGTCAGTTCTCTTGCAATGTTCTTGCGTTTCCCGCGATTACTGCAGGTTGTTTCCAATGTTGGAACTGGACTTAGCTCCTTCAAAAGCGATGCTGTTGACCGCGAGGATTCAGAAATGACGGAAGATGAGGCATTTCATGCTGTAACTTTGCTTATGTTGCATGTAACATGTTCATGGAAGGAAGATGAACTTAAATGTGGTGTAGGACGAGAGGATAGTCCTGGAATAGGGTCATCAGCTGAATGAGTTGTTGGATTCTGGTCAGGGTTATCGAGTCCTCAATATAAGCGCAATCAGGAATTTCGTCCATGTTTGTAGGCCAAATGCCTGTCGCTCTGAAGCCGTTCACAGCATTTCCGGCTGTAGCTGATTTCAGCCAGGCCTTGCACATGATGGAATAGAATTCTATTTTCGTAAATGAGCGACCATGGTTTCTCACAAAAGCAGCTGCTTCTTCGTAATAATATTTTTTCAATGGCTTGAAGAACGACTTGTCTGTGGGTTGCAACCAGTGGGTTGTGTGTGGAGGCAAACATAGCAGGGTTAGGCCGTTGTCAACACTGTTCAAGCATGTCAATATTTCTACTATGTGAATCATGGCCATCAACCACAAGTACTGCAGGATCAGCACGACTTATTTTGAAAAAAGTGATGAACTCTTTGATGAAATTGAAAAATATCTCCGAATTGATGTAGCCACTGTCACTTGTGTAAATGTGACTTCCTGGAGGAAGCTGCACCTGATATTCAACCTGAATCCTTTTTCCTTTAAAAATTATACTGGGTGGCATGAAATTTCCACTGGCATTGCAGCATGCCAGCACAGTAACAGTTTCCCCCTTTTCTTTTGGACTAATGGAGTGTACATTCTTCTTTCCTTTCTGACACAGAACATGACTACCCCTTGTATTCATTTGCAGTCCGGATTCATCGGAGTTGAAAACTCTATCCGGCTTGTTTCGCAGATTTAGCTCCGTCATTTTATTTTCGAGTATTTCGAAAAACTTCCTCACGCTATTTCTGTTCCTGCCTAGAGCTTTATTTATCGACAAGTTCTCTTCTTTCCGAACAGTCAGACGGGGATGTCGTTTTAAGAATGAGTACATCCACTCCCATCCTGCCATTTTATTGACCTTACTAAACCTATGATCAACTCCTAGCTTCTCCATGAAGTCAAATGCCAGACACCTTAGCTCGGTCCTTGTAAGTCCGAACCCAAATTCCTGACGCAAAATTAGGTATCTTTCTAGGTCATTTTCTGCTTCCACCCCCATTTCTGGTTTTCGTTTAAGTTTCGGCATCTTCAATTCATCCTTCAATAAATAACGTTGCAAAGTTTGGCGTGGCACATTATAAACTTTGGAAGCTTGTGATTGGCTGCAATCGCCATTTCTGACATAACTGCCCTAGACATACGGTATTAACTACGTCCCATTTCTGGCGGGTAGTTCCTCCTCCTGCACATTTTTTCTGCACGATCTGAAAAAAAATATATTTCACTTATTTTGAAGCAGTATAACGCAATAATTCAACGGTATAAATAACGTAATGATTAGTGTAAGACAATGAAATAATAAACTACACTCTAACTGCCTCACGAAAAGAAAATAACGCATCATTTCGATACTGCCTATATTACCTTTAATACCCTTGCCCATTTTTGCTCTAGTGACAATTTTCAGTAGTTGGTATTACTGCTGTTGAACCGAGAAAGAACGAGATCGCCCCTCCCGCCGACGGACTCTACACTGATATAAGATTTCAATCACTTGTAAGTTTAAGGTAAAATTGATTAATTCTGCTTGTTAAATCTTATGTGAGATAACTAAAATATAGCAACAGTCCTAATTTTAAGTTGTAAATAGTTGTACTTACGTTATATTTGGTCTGTTTGCTCTTCCGATGGCACCGTACAACAACACAAGCATCTCACACACTCGCCATGATACTTGAGCATTGCCAACGCCGCGGTGCGGATGTTCTAATTCACTACCTTTTCCTGAAATGTGGGCATTTGCTTAAATGTGCCCATATTACCTTAGTGCCCATATTTGCCAAGCTTACCCTATTCCATCAGTAGGTACATATTAATTTCACTGAGTCTTTCCTTAATACTAAATTTCAACTAGTTGAATGCAATTATCTAAAAACAAATTCAGTATCCACCTGTGACTGTTGTATTTATTTTGTTTTGAGTTTTTTTCCGGAAAATAAATAAAAAAAAACTTTTATTTCAAACTATGCAAACTTAACTATATGCAAGTAAAACAAACTCAGTATTTGTTGTAGCTTATCACGAATTTTCCTTGAGTTCTTTAATACACTGGAATGAATAAAATTTCTTTTTATCTAGTGATGTCGATCAAAAACCAAGCTTTCTTATAAATCACTCAAATGTAAGTAGGTATATCTGGCTGTTATTATGTCAACATCTTGGCTTTGCAAACTACTGTTCAAAATGTTTCAAGTGTTCGAAAAATATATCAGTAAGGAACGCCAGTCTAAGAAGCCAAAGAGAATTGCAAATTGTTTAACATATTCCGATTTCTCGTTTTGCATTTATCGCTACATTAGAAGTTGGGTGGTATCGATAGGTTTTGAGTAAAATTGTCGATTTCAATCTCACAGGGATTTATGTTTTTTGAATGGAATTATATATTATATTCCTCGTTCAATGAGTAAATAAATACAAATAAAGAATATTGATATACATACCATTTGCGAGAAGTCTTCAACATTGCTTATTGCAACAAGCTCCCATGGATTACATATAATTATGATTACATTGTGCTCTCGGAGCCGATCGGCCCATATTTTATTACAATCATCTTACAGCCAATTTACTAACTTCGTAAAAATTGCAATTCAGAAATCTTCTAACTATTCGTGAGCTGCTACAAGGGACGAAGAGTACTTAACCATATAAATGTTTACAAGTTCAGTGAACTATTAATCTTGTTTTGACAATGAAACTCCTACAAGTACATAGCTGCAAATACATTTTGTGATTGGTGGAGGTACACCTAGTTTTAGAGAGGCAAGTGTTGCAAAAAAGTAAAGAATGCTAATGAACTTGGTTTCATTTTGAATATAGGTGATGCTTCAGGAGAGCAATTGATCCTTTCAATGCAGCTAAAGTTACAATCGGAATAATAGATGTAGGTATTCCAAGCCTCTTAAACACATCTTTCATGAAGAGAGTAGCGGTACCTCTTGCTCCAACCAGAAGTCCGATTACTTCAAGCTCTTCTAGCTGGTACTTTTGGAGGTAATATGGAATGGTAGGATTGTAGATTGTAGGATTGTAGGATTGTAGTCCTTTGTATTTCCTGGGACTGTAGACCATTGCATCAGGAATGTCTGTAGGCAGATTCAGTACCTCTTTTAGTGCACTTTTTATTAATTTGTCGGCGTCATACAAGAACTTTTTTGGTATAAGTTCAGAAAGGATGGTTTGAAATTGATATATTAAGGAAGGACAGATGGAGGTATTTAGAATACAATATTTCTGGTCTGCATGAAGAAAAGGTGACGAGGTAAGAGTTTAAAGTTTGTTATTTAGATCTTTTAGTGTTGACTGGGGATTGAACACTATTGAGTCAGAGAAGTTTACTCCCAGATAGCGAATAGAGTCGTTTGTACCAATACATTGAATTTCAAAATCAGGATATATACTGAGATTGTGTCCGACAAGCTTAACTTTGGAGATATTTGTAATTACGGATTTATTAGGATTTAAGTCGTCCTGCCTGTTGTTTTCGTGCTTTTCCTAGGGCTCTAAGAAGATGTGGGAACGAGCCTTCAAGAAATGGGGCATGATCTTACATCCCCCTTCCCCACATATAAAACCTTCAGAGATCTTAGCTGTGGAATTCGCTTGTCACTCCAGGACAAACTTACTCGATTGTTACTCGCACAGCGCAAGGACTCTGGCCTTGTCTCTTTCGATGGCTGCGCGTCCCACTCTCTCCACTCGCTGCCCAGGCTTCGGCAATCCTGTCTTTTTGCTTTTCTGTCTTTCTTCGATCTTCACCCACCACATGTGGCAGCTATTACGTTACGTCCATTTTGGTCTCTCCACTTCAAATATAACGACGAACATCGGTGTGAGGCAAGCGATGAACACGCTGCATCTTACGCAACATTTTCTCTCAGCCCCAATTTCCCATAAGGGGAGAAGAGTTTTCACGTGCCTTTTGAAATATTTCTCCTCCTATTCATTCATTCATTTAAAGTCTCATGGTGAACTCTCGGGCTTACCTCGCCAAATACCATCTCGCTAATAGTAATTCCGTCGACAGTTGGTATCTTCACAGTTGTTATATCGTTCTAAATAACCAGCTAAATACTGCAATTCATAGGTAGAGTGTAAAATGTTACTTTTCGACTGAAAACAACACTTTGTAGAATTCCACTGGTAAAAATGACAAATGTTGTATTCTAGCTCAATTACATTGCAATTCGTCGAGTTGAGCTCATTATTTTTCTGTTTATAGATCTGTTTGGAAGTTGTGGCTACCTATATTAGTGTCAAACCATGATGAGTAAGGCCAGAATTATTGTAAGTGCGCCAGTTCAACAGACTTTTATGATACAACAGCAGGATGACACAATGTAAAACTAATGCGTTAAACTCACAATGCAACAAGAATTTCACTGCAGCTATTGTTGTGATCGTTGTAAGTTAAAAAAATGTAGATTTTTGTTCCGGAATTACACCTTACATCGTATGTGTATGTAATGATATGTCCGGTTTTGTCTTCTCAATCCTCCAGAATTTGCAAACTCATTTAGTTACATTCTGTATAGTAGCGAAGAGTGATGAGCTTATGGAAGAAGAAATTTATCATTAATTATCATATACAATTTTCAGATTATTCATTGTGGTGCAGGATTGATGGGATTTTGTACCATGTCTCTGTTGTAAAAAAAATATTGTAAGATGCAGATTTATATTAGCTCATTTTTTTTTTTTCGTTTTTTAGATACAAAAAAATCTTTATAAGAAGTTTATCAATGCGTTTGACTTATCTGACATATTATAATTCTTCGTACAAAATTGGCTATGTTTAATATAATGAAAGTGTTGTACTTAGCCATTGTGCGTAGCAAGTCTTTCCAATGGCAATGGTGGTCATTTACAAACAATACTGATACGCAAAGTGTGGTAACACACTTCATTAAAAAGGAAACAACATTATTTTGTATATTTTTCTAGTAAGGGATTATCAAAAATATGTCTTTTTATCTTTTACGTCCTACTAAGCATTATAACAATAAAAAAAAAAACAAGTAATCTGGGTTACAAAAATGTTTTCCAGTATCCTGCAACATATTCCTTAGGTCGATGAGGACCTTGCCTCCCGTTTCAGTTACCTGTCATCATGTCATAATCTCTTCACACGCACGCAAAATAGCCGCATACTAGCCATACCAACACATAAGACATCATCGTATTCATCATCGCGCTTGTGTAATACCCTATCAGTGACGTCAGAAACTGTCGGAATTTAGCAGCGTTCAAAAGCAAACTTGTTAAAAGCATTTTCTTACTGCGTAGAGTAGGTTTAATTTTTACTTAATTAATAAAAAAAAGTTTCTCTCTTCTTAACTTTTACAATAAACTGTGTAGCTTTTATTAATCAGTTAATCTTTTAGTACTTTGATTTTTATTGTATTTGTAAATTTAATATTAATTGTAATTATAATTGTAATTGTATTCTTAATATTGTAGTTGTAATCCCCTGGTAGAGGGGAAGAGAAGGCCTAATGGCCTTATCCCTACCAGATTAAATAAATAAATAAATAAATAAATAAATAAATAATAGATGTAAATTTTCAAGTGATCGATTTTATAACCTCTCAGTTTATTTTAAATGGCGATGGCATGAACATCATAGTCTTGCTTCTGTACTGGCAGTAACAATAATGACAATAATTATCTCCTAATCTAGTTCCCTCATAAGTGGTGCCATGTTGGTATCACTTGTGAGGTTCTTACCTGTCTTCGAACAATTGTCCAATCAACAATATAATAATATTGCCAGTAATAATTTCGACAGTAGAAAAGGTATTTATTACTCCCGCCGGCTTTTAATACATTAAGTATATCTGAGCTACTGCTAAGACATGAATGAAAGCCTCTCGTTTGTCTCTCTTATAGAGCGCTCATTTTTCTGATATCGGACATATTATTTGCCTCTAGTTATGTCTGTAACAAGAATAATCATCATTCATCCACAGGGAACATATTAGTTGGTATAAAGCACTTTCTGAGCTCTACATTTCATAGAAGGTGGAAAGATGACAGATTGATATGAATTTCTTTATGATCGTAAAATGTTGGTAAGATCTCTAGGTTTGGCGAGGTATTTGGACCTATGTACAACGGTAATTTTCTTGTTTCAGGAAGTATAGATATATCAGTTTAGCATTGAAATGTAAAATATCCACATTGAATTGTATTGTTTTATAAGTGCAAATACATTACAACTTTGCTGAATTTTATTTTTACATCATTAAGCTGAATCACAAATAGTCAAACATGAAATTCTATCACATCGCAGCAGTGGTCCTCCTTCTCCTGTAGTAATCTCTGCTGATGGTGTTTCTGATCCAAGTCGTGAAGCGCGACACTCCAATAAAACGAATGGGTAATTCGCCCTTGCAGAACATCGAGCCTTGCGCATGGATTCCCCATTGCACATTATTTACCACCAGCGGACCTCCAGAATCGCCCTTTGAACACATGATGAGAAAGGCACCATACAAAAAATACAAATTTCACCATACACATAAAAAATCCTTTATTATAGAGACAATATTTGTAGCATTTTCTGAAAAGTAACATGTCAGGTTATGAAAGTTTGCTCTTCAATTATTCCTCTACCTTATAATATTGCACACTGTAACCTGCATAAATATTACTACTCTAACAACGTTGGAAATAATCTCTGAAGCAGGCAATTGTTCGCTGCCAACGATGAGGAATGCAGCGAATACCACCCGCTTCAACATTGTCCAATCTTGCAATCTCGCGTCTCACAGCGTTAGCGATGTATTCTTTTGTAAAAGTTCTGGAGTGTATGCTGTAGTACTTCTCATCTTCAGTGCAGTAAAAAATTCTTCACACAATTTTCTTATGTGCTGTAGCATTTTCGTGGAGGAAGATTGCATTTTGAAGCAAATTAGGACGTTTATTCCCGATAGCCCGACGTAGGTTATTCTGCAGCGACTCGACGTAGTAGGTAGGTTGCATAACATTTTGACGATGTGGAAGAAAATGACATAAAGGAATTCCTCGGATGTCGTAAGACAAAATGACCATTAACTTCAAAGGAGATGGATTTTGACGACGATCCTTTGGGTTGTCTTTCACCAGAATGGAGTTTAAGCTCGGGTTCATAGACCCTGGTTCAGGTATCGTCAGTGTCAATGATTCTCTTCATCATGTTGTCTGCTTCGTTTCGTATCGTTCCAGGTTCAAACGAAACGCTGCATGACGTGTGCAATTCTGTTCTGCTGTCAGTTCATGTCGCACCCACTTAGCAGCAATTTTTCCCATCTGCAGATCTTTCGTAATGTTTTATCCACAGTTACCTTGTCAATACCTGTATGTGCTGTCAACTCCTGCGGAGACCATTGTTTGTAATCCTATAAACATAGGTCGATCACGGCACGAGCAACATCGGTACGAAGAGTCACAGGCGTTCTCTATCAGGCATGTCGGAACTTGCTGCTCTTCCACATTGGAAACTGCTATCCATCTTCCCAACAATTCTGTATGGAAGAGCGTGATGAACTAAAGCTTCTACGAGGTCTGCGTGACATCTGGCTTTTCTGTTGCTGAGCATTGCCCTTTTTTAAGTACGAACGCCGTTCTATTCAACTAACATCCATACTGGATGAAGGTTTAAAAGCGACAGACTTTGCCCTTTGCTTTCCTTCCTTCGAGTTCTTCAAACTCTTGAACATGCAGTCCATCTAGTGGCGTTAATATGTACCATACGCTTCGATGTCGTCAGAATATATCCTAAAATTTGGCCGACGCTTGGGATTCTGGCGAAAAAAAAATGTTATGTTTATAGAATCTGTACATCAGCACTTACTATAATTAGAAAGATATGAAGATGGTAGACTAATATTTTCAAGTCTTGTGAATCATGTAGGGTATGATAGAAGTCACTGACTCTTTAACCATTATTTCGAGTTTCATCGTATCATTCACTTTTCTTGCAAACAATCGGTCCTTCATATATTCCCACAAGGAAAGGGCTATTGGTTTAATGTGAGAAAAGTGGGGCTGCAATGGCAAGAGGCAACCCCGTCCTATCCACGAGACAGCGAACATTTCATTCATAACTTTACGCTCATCAGTACCGAAATGTGGCAATAACTCATATCCCTTAAATCTTCGGGTTAGTAACAAAGAATACTACCTCCAAAATTTGTTAATTTTTAAGACAATATTAAATATTTCTAGAAAATATTTATTGTATTGTATTGTATTTAGGGTATTATATTATTCAAATTTCATCAACATAGCGCTTCAGTTAAAGCAGTAACGTAAGAATATGCGCACAATTAAACTGTTTTTTGCCTCTTCTTTAAAGTTGTGATTTCGGAGTTAGTGTTAAAGTTGTAATTTTCGAGTTAGCGTTCTTTGACATTAAGTCCTTTGTTGTCTGTAGTTGCATTTTAAGTTGAGAGACAACACACACATAGATAAACAGGTCCAGATAATTTCTTGGAGTTAATAATCTCTTCTTGAAAGAAAAATGTCTATGATTGTAAGCAAGTGCACACCAAATATTGATTTTAATCGATGGAAGTGTGTTTCGGGAATTATCTGGTAATTTTTATAGAACGATCTCTTCATCACTGAAAATAACATTAAATAAGATCATCTATAATAATACGTTCAATAATATGAACTAAAGTTGCAAATGCTTAATTTCTTCAAAGATTTTCAAATAGGACTAAGCCTGCATTTTCAATAATTGTTTGGGCAATACATTATATAGTATATTCTTGATCTTTGTACACTCTGTTTCACAGTTCCTTTTCGTATTCATTTCCTCGGGTCATTCGTAAAAGTTTGTTCAAGTTTCTGCTGAAACACCAGTTCTGCCTGGTCTCCTCTGATGCAAAACACCATCTGTACTAGAAACTGATTCTGTCACCGTGCAAGAGATTGTACATTTGGAGAATATTTCTGAAACTGAAGCTAGAAACTTCTCTGTACAGTCACTGGTGAATTGATTTCAAACAGGCAAACATACAATCATATCTTCTGTAGATGAGACGACATTTATGCATTGTTGAAATGCATGACAGCATCATTCTGATCAACAACAATGACATTTCTAACACTATTTAGTTGGTATTCAATAACTACATGTAAATTTAGTGGAGAGTATGTAATTATGAAATATTATTTCTTCATTGATTCTAGTTCACGTTTCTTGTAAAAAATTAAATTAAATTTAGTTGCTCTATTGATCGTAGCAAAAGACTTCTTGATATCATTACAAATAAATTAGGTAGAATTACATTTTATAATCATGTAAAATAAATAATTTATAGACACAACGTTCTACTACTACTACTACTACTACTACTACTACTACTACTACTACTACTACTACTACTACTACTACGAAATCTACCGTTTCATATGCCAGTTTATTCTACTTAAAACAACCGTCATAAATTTAAGTCCTTTGTCATATCTTCAAGTGGCTAGCCATTCTGTAGGGTGGACTTCAAATAAAGATCAATAAAGTTTTACAATAATTTGTTATATGTTATGTGTAACATTCTTCCATCAATTGACTTTTAAGTATTAAATGGAAGCAAACTCAGTCCATTATTTAAGAGAAATCACTTTTAAAAATAAGAGTCACGAACGGAATACCGAAAGGCACATTTCTGCATCTGGCATGTTGAAAACGGGTATTCGCATGAAACTACCTAAGTATAACATTTACACCACAGTAGCTCACTTGATATTTCTTATATTGAGGAAATGAAAAAGAGGACCAGAGAATTTGCGAAAGTTTTACTTACTTTGCAGGCATCCTTAAAGGGTGTGGCAGTACTGGTCCCACTACTAAAACATATCGTGTTATTGGCCAACTTGGGCCAACTGACTTTGCAGTCCTCTATGGAGATCGTAGCCCCATCCAACGCTTGCAGTATTTGAGGGCGTATTGGGTTAATTCCGAGCTAATAAAATAGAAACAGATTTCAATCTTCAACTTGAGGATTGTTACTGAAACAAAAGTACCTTGCAACACTTATTATTTTTTTTTTTTAGTTCTGAAAACGAAAATAATGTTTAGAAATAAATGTTAATAAGTTAGCATGTTTTCCCTCTCACGTTCTATGTATGTCGTAACAATTCAGTTAATTTTATCATTTCATGCTCGACCATGCCGAATTGTAGTGTGGTGCGGTTTACGCTGCTGGAATTTCTATGTTTTTATTTGGTGAACGCACCACCTTTTTCTCCTCCTCTGATTGGAGAACGAAGAGAGCGGTGGGCTGTCTGCTGGAGGAGCTATACTAAAAGCCAGGTTATGAATCGATTAAACAGCAAGTAGTTGGCAGGGCGAGAGGAAAGTGCGGGTTAGAGGGGTAGCCTGTGCAGCGATGACACGTTGAGTATGGCGGGGCGGAGGGGGGTAGGAGAACGGAGCTTTTCATTGGACCTCACGTGAAAATGTCGTCTGCTAACGAAAATCTGGCAACGGAATCAGGGAGACAGTGTAGCCAAACTTCCCAGTTCCTTTGGAGTACCACGTGCATTATGAGTCACATTTCGTACTAGCGTCATTAGCTCGCGCTTTCTTAAAAACAATAATTTTAAGTACTAATATTGTTGATAGTGTTATCGAGAACTATAGACAGTAGTTATTTTAAACATATCGGTGACAAACGCTGAACATGCTTTGAATCTCGCGCCACTATGTGGCAATAGAGCTCAGAAAGCGAGCAACAGAACGTTGCTTCCGGTTTAGTCGGTTCATAACCTGGCTTTTAGTATAGGAGCGGCCTCGGCAGACGGGAAACACTCGAGAGTGAACAGAGAGAGGACCACGAGTCTACAACCTCCACTGCAGCATTCGTCGCTTGTTTGCACTTCGCCATCGTCGGGCTTGAGTCAACCCCCTAGCTGAAAGGGAATGACTCCGATTATGCGTGGGACGCATTACCAAGAGACTGCCGCTTCGATGTTGCAGTTAGGCCTACATAGATCCGGTGACTGTTTGCTTCGTCTCTAACAGAGCATTGGCCAGCTCTGTTAATTACAATATTCTAGACAGTGCGGGATGGTTAACATCCTTTATACGACAGCGAGGTTTCTCCGAGTGTATGGTGGTAACGGTAATAGTTTGTGAGCTAGCGACGGCGTATCCTACGGACCAGTACCGGCATTCAGCTAAAGATTGGAGTGTTGAACTTTACTGAATTTATCAGAGCCCGTGCCCCACGGGGAACTGTACCTTTCTTGTGGGTGTTTGATCACTCCTAGCGTACATTACCATTGTTTTCACTTTTGCTCCATCTTACTTATTCGTTCCCTCTCTTTCGGCAATTTACGCCGTTATTAGACCTTTACTAGGTATTTAATATCTTTTATCACCCCCACCCCCTTGCTTGGGGTTATTCTTATGTGTTCATAGTTCTTAACTTGTATAACATTTGTAATTTCTTTTCTCTCTACTTTGTTTGTTGTTTATTAAATTGTTATGTTTATGATGGCTTTTCTTATAAGTACTACTGTCAGAGGCAACCTAAAACTTTGAACGATAAGATCCTTTTCTTCCTCCTTCCTGGGTTCTCCCCAGGCACGCCGACACGACAGTAGTAATTATACACCTGGTAGCAGCCCTTTAATGGACCTCATTAAAGTACACCTAATCATTAAAGTTCAGGTGTTCCATCAATCAGAAAACACCATTGTAGCAATATGAAAGCGCAAGTATCGATTATTCTCGGATATGCAATCGAAAGACAACTAGACATTTGTTTCTCGGAAAAAAATCAATACTTTCACGTCTGCGCACATCTCACAATTTACGAGGAATTGCACAAGGACAAGGTCAGTTCCGCTCCTCAGTGAGATAAGAATAACATGAATACTTATGAATAATTTCAAGTTAGAAATATGGTCGATCATAAAAAGTCGTGTGAAACGACTATAATGGTAATTAAGACGCTCGTATAAAAATTATGAAACTGGCTTGCGTTCGTTTCATAAACATACTCGCGTCTTAATTACTACCATTATAGGCTCGTTGCATAATGTACTATTATGATCGGAGTCAACAACAAAAATAGAATAGTAAGGACGTGTGTGGGTAGAGCTTCGGCATAGAGAAAGCAGTGTAGAGAGGGCAACGCGCTACGATTAAAATATGCATAGAATAGTACATTAAAATGGAAAGTATCGCTGAATTAATAAAGAATGAAACAGATTAGCTTAAGAAATAATATCGCCAGAGCACAATACACAAGTTTTGCAAATATCACAGAGTCTACTTAAGATTCACGAAGACAATTAAACAACAGACAACTTAAAAGAAAACATGTAAGGAAACAAGAAGAAGATTGAAGGAGTGCTTCGGGAAATTAAGGAAATGAGAAAGAGGAACAGGGGAAAAAGAGCATGATAATTTACGGTGTAAAAGAAGTGGGACGTGAATATGGAATAGATACATGTAACTGACAGTGTGCAATGTGGTGTTCTGAACTATTCAATTTAGACGTAAGAGAAGGACATATTGAAAAAAATATATAAGCTTAGACTAAGAAATGGAATAAACAGAGTAATTTTAGTCAGATTTACAAACGTCAGAACAATATAATTAATCATGATGAAGCAGAGAAACTTTAAAATAAAAAAAAAATAGATTGAAATATCATTTTGACTACCAAAGAAGACACACGAGACGACTATTGCTTCCATTCTTGAAGGCAGCTGGAAACAAAGAGCATTTTGCTAGAATGTAGAAAGACAAGCTAAAATTGAATGGGAAATTCTATGATCTGGAATTCTGTCAAGAAATCATAAATCACACGGAGCTTGGGATAAATGACAACGCAAAATGAAGCGGAGATTTAGTAAAGAAAGCGAGGAATATAGATGTACAAACGAAGATTAGGAGGAGTAAAGATGGACGAAAGACGAGGAGTCATCATCCAAGATATAGCACGAAGCGGTGAAAAGCTATCAGTGAACAACGAAAGGCAGGAAGCCAGAACGAATGGAAGAAAGCATAGGTGGACAAAAGAAACCCAGTTGAAGTCACAGGACGACAGGGCGAAGAAAAAATGACACCAGCAGAATTCAGGCAACCGAACTCTTGGACGAGAGTAATGTAGAGGTCAGCATATAAACAACGGATAACAGAGGAGCCAAGTGGAATCATCGACCTGCTCCACCTACGCATCAACATGTGATCGAAGAAAACAGGTGATGGCCGGAAAATCTATAATTTGAGAGCATGTGGAAGAATGGCCAGTGCCAAGAGTGAAAGTGAAAGTGATATAATTAGGTGAACGTATGCGAATGTTAGCACAAGTAAAGATGTAATTTATTAAATGGAGTGGGAGTTAAGAAAAGGAAACTTGGAACACAAGAGATTAAATCAGCGGGACGAAAATTAGTAAAGACAAATTCAGAGTTTTTGAGGTACTGAGGGAAAAGGGACAGAAAATAAATCAAGGTTACCTCCAGTGAATCTGATTAGGAATAGTGAGAACAGAATATTAAATGATTTGGGGAAGATAAGCCGGTATTACTTCCAGTGAATATTGTTGGTTATAGTGACAGCAGAAATTGAGGTGTTTCAGACATAGCAGTGAGAGTAAATTAGAATATATGAAGTGGAGTATTGGAATAGAAAACCGAACGCAAAGATGTCAGGGGAGCCGTAAGTCAAATGATAAATGCTATAAGTAAGTGCAAATACTGAAGTATTGCAAATAAATTGCATAGGGAAGTACTCTAAAAAGCTGCTAGAAATAATAGGGGAAATAATATGAAGCTGAGATTGAAAATGAAACAGGACAAGTGGTCGAGAATAAGAAAGTAGGAACACGAGTGTGGGAGGTTAAGGGGGATAGAGAGCAAATTCAATTATAGAGAATAGAGAAGAGTGGGTAATGATAGGGATGGAATTGGATTAACTAGAAGATGAGAGGATATAGAAAAGATAGGAAAAGTAATCAATTAATAAATGTGGTGATGTCACCGTGTACAGGAATGTGAAGGCCACCACTACATGAAATACCAAACAAGTTATCAATAAATATTTTTACTCATATTTGATGACGCTGTATCAAATCCGCGGTTATCTAGCTTCCACAATGTTACATCAATGCTGGAGCGCTGGGTTTAACAGCCAGTGGCCGGGCTTCAAATCCAGCTATACCCTGAATTTATAATTTGTATCGGGTAAGCACGTGGTCTAGACAACACATGGGTTTTTTCCCGGTACTCGCTGTTCCCCTATGACATATCAACAATTCTCTACCATCATAATCATCATCATACGTAACGAGTGTAATGTAGTTCCACAGCCTGTGGTGCACTCTTGATAGTCTCTGACGAACTAGGTGGTGTACACTTCTGGAAACTAGCGACATCTATGAGCACGCTCGTACAGTGGGGAAGAATAACTGCAAGTTAAGGGCGCTCTGAATCTTTTCATTGTGTAGAAACAATCTCTTTTACATTCATAGTAACACTGAATAATGCCAATTAGCGTTTATAGAATAAAACTGTTGTTTCCTTCTATGAATTTGCAAGAAGAAGCGCACTCTAAAATAGCTCGGTTATTTTCCTGAATAACAATAGTGAAACAATTGAAACATAAGTTTGCGTGAGAATGAAATAATCTGTCCTGACGTTTTAATAACCCTACATCATACTCATAAAGAAATTGTTAATTAAGAATTGAGGTTTTGTAGTTATTAGTCTATGGAAAGTATTTAGGGCCTACCTGTATGGTGCCCCAACCGGCGAACTTGACTTTTGTTTCATCAGGCAGAGTGTCGTGAAGCAGTGGCAGGCTAATGGGTTGAGTTGCTGGATTATAATCCAAGGGGTTTGTCATCTGTGTAAATAAAGGATATGAAGAGAAGGTAATAGAATGTTAAAATTCGCTAACATTGTTATGAAGATAATTGATTGTGTTCATTTACGAAACAATAGATCTTCGATTGTGATGGATTATAGTCGTTTCTACTTACTCTCTTTCGCTATTTAATACTATTAAATTCGATAATCCTAGAAATTCTACTAACCATCGTTTTTCCCAGTCGTGTACAGGTACATTTTTCCTAGATGACTATCATTTGCATAATGTCGAGCATCCAGTCATGGACCTAAGTAATTCATTCTGTAGTCCCTATATCCTTGTTACATAGGCATGTATAGCCCTAAACATGTCATCTGTTAATTTGAATGTCAAAGTCGGCAAATGATCATGACGTCTAGTCGGAACATCCAATTCGGGGTTTATTGAATTT
The DNA here is from genome assembly GCF_040183065.1 of Periplaneta americana. Lineage (NCBI taxonomy): Eukaryota > Metazoa > Arthropoda > Insecta > Blattodea > Blattidae > Periplaneta > Periplaneta americana. Next base: position 71,726,925 of record NC_091130.1, on the reverse strand, counting down.
TATTATGTTTTTGCCTATTATGGTTCTCTATTATTTATTTACTTATTTACTCTGATGGAGTTAAGGCCATCAGGCCTTCTCTTCCACACCACCAGAAATACAATACAACTACAAGAAAAATTATACATCAATGCTATTAATATACCGTAATAACGAGTTACAGAATGAATATGACATAAAAAAACAACTGAAATACAAGTAGAAATTAAAAATAATAAAAATTAGTCTAACATATTAATTGACGCAAAAAATGAATACACAAAAAGTGAAAACATAATATACAACAAATACAGACACAAAATAACCTAACAGTGTCGCTCAGCATCATTGTTATTAACTAAGGGACAATAAGCTCTTCTAATATCTTGGCACTAAGACAAGAGAAAGGGTTAATCCAACAAAAGGAAATTATTGCCAAAATACTAAAGATAAAAACTTCGGCATAAATCTAGCAACTTCTCAGAAACGCATTTCGCGAGATAAAACATACTTTTCTAATTTACTTTTAAACTGTGACAGTGTCCGGCAATATTAATGTTATAGAAGAATTAAAATGGATGTAATCATTTTATATTTTCTGCGGTTACTCCAAAACCATGTTCTTTATGACGAATTACTGTAGTATGTGTTATAATTTCAATTATATTACAATGTGGTAACATCGTAAAAATTCAATTACTATTCCTTAAATAGAATAAAGTAATCTATCGAAATTTTACGTTTTAAACAAAACATTTATGAAGAGACAAATTGTTGTTAGATGTGTATCCCTCTCACTTCAATAATATGTATTTCAAAGAAGAAAATATTTTTTTTTCCGTGTTGTGCTTACAATCATTACGAATTTCCACTAGTGACTCAAATGCTTAAGTTATATCACAACATAAATATTAATTTACTATAAATTTTATTCGAATTCAAAAGGTAATGCAGTGGAGCTTCGGTTATTATATGTCGTGGCTAATTCTACTTGGTGAAAATCTACCGGAACGAGTATCGCTTTCAACAGGCTCCCGATCATATTTGAAGCGTCGGTATCTATTTCATATGGACATAAACAAATTGAATAATCCCACCTCTGCAGCTTGCGAGGACGAATGTCCAATTTGGGAGCAAAACGTGACGCAGATTCGCTCCATCATTGTGAATGTGACGGTCACACAACCAAACTCACTGAACAGCGTCTCATTGTCGGCTGAATAGAGATGGGGGGAAAAACATGACAGTTATATTGGAACAGTTCCAAGCAAGGAACTACTCCAAAATGTAACAGCACTTTGGAATACTACGTTTCAAAGTAACAGTGTTGTTCTGAGCTATATAGTACAAAATACTTGCTGTAACAAAATATTCGTTTCACTTTGGAACTTCATTATAACAACGCCTGTTCCACAGAACGGAACATTTTTGGCACTATTGGAAGCAGAAGTGGAAATGCTTTCGTCACACTGAAAAAAATGTTAGAAACTAAAGTAAAGGCTAAACAATAAAGATACGAAGAATTTGTTAAAAAAATATATATGCAGATTGTCTTCAAACTGATGTTATTAAATATAGGATTCTATCAAACAATTATTAACATGCCTATATTTATCAAGGAAGCTGAAAATATATAGAATAAGTTTTATTTACAAACGTTTTCAATTTTTAGTTTCATTACCAATTCCTGAAATTAAACTAAATTCTGTTCAAAAATGACTGTATTGTAACCTTAGTGGGACAGTAGAGAATGTTGAAGGTGCTTCATTTACAAAAATACAAACATAAATTTTTCTGTTTCATTCCAATGAAATTATTACACTTCATGACGAAATTTTAACACGGTCGAAATGATTATAGCTTTTTATTTACTAATTTTTGGAGAAATTGAACACCATTGTGAACTTAAGTTGGGCAAAAGAGTAACACTAGGTTAGGTTTTATTTATCATTGACATTGGGATCCATTTCAATTTCGTGACCAATTTACAAATACTTTAAAATTACATTAAAATTCCTGTTTCGAACAACTTGATATACAAAATTCAGTTTGGTATTAAAAAACATTTCTTTTCCAGAATTCACATCTTAGCTCATTATGATGTCATACTCCATCACATGACATACTGTTCCATAGATACTAGTCGCAACGTGCATGTTCCAAAATACCACTGTGCACCTGTGTATTAACTACATAGGTGCACAGTGATATTGTTATTTGGTTGGAACCTAGTATTTTCAAGGAACTGGAACAGTTGGAACTGTTATGAGAAAATAACTACTTTTCCCATCTCTACGGCTGAATAGTTTCATGGAAGAGTCACTGTTCACGCACGCGCAGGAATCTTGCCTCTGATTAGCAGTCATGTGACATTCATGCTGCGCTAACTCTTCTCGAGATATTATATACCATAAAATATGTATGTATGTATGTATGTATGTATGTATGTATGTATGTATGTATGTATGTATGTATGTATGTATGTATGTATGTATGTATGTATGTATTAACACTCCAATTGGGGATACTATCTGTGGCAGTTTTTTGCCATTCTCATCTTTTTGCAAAAACCTTATATTGGGGAATATTATGACGTCTTAAAATGTGGCTATTTGATGGAAATATTTCTTGTGTGGGCACTCCAAACGAACTTGTCTCAATATAAGTCGCAGAAATAATAATGAATAATATGGTAATTATGATTTCCTTCCTTATCGTTTACATAAGGATCAATAATATCAACACAGTGAGTATATTGCATCTACAACTGGAAACTGGGATGAAGTAACACTCCGCTCCAGAACTGCGTAACCCCTGTAACCTTTCAATGTTTTCTATTCTCTTCTTCACAACAGCGCCTTCTTAATCCAAAACACATGAATCTGTACTTCCAAAAAGCCTCTCGCTTTTTTTTTTTTACTTGGTTATTTAACGACGCTGTATCAACTACGAGCGTCGAAGAGATTGGTGATAGTGAGATGATATTTGACGAGATGAGGCAGAGGATTCGCCGTAGATTACCTGACATTTGCCTCACGGTTGGGGAAAACCTCGCAAAAGACCCAACCAGGTAATCAACCCATGCGGGAATCGAACCTGCGCCCGGTCGCAACTCCGGATCGGTAGTCAAGCGCCTTACCCGACAGAGCTACGCCTGTGGCTCTCTCGCTTTTACTCTTTCTGCTACACACATCAGAAAAATGGAAATAACCACTTGCTAGGACAACATTTCTTCTAATATGTCTAACAGAATTCATATTCTGAAATGTTCTATCATCCTTTGTCTGGATACATTACGGACAGATCTCCTATGCTTTAGTTACTTTTATGAGCATGGAACGTATTTACACTCTATGTAAAAATATATATATATATAATATGTAAATATATAAATGTACTTATTATTATCTGAATATGTAATGAAATGTGGATGTAAATATTACTAAAAACGACAGTTATTTAATGTTTTACTTCCCATTCATTAAATATGAATTTAAATTGCATACCATCATTTATTCCCTGCTACCAAAACAGTTACATAAGTTGATCTCAGATGCTCGAAATAGAGCTCCTTCTGAGTCTGAAAGGACAGATTTATGACTGAAAATGGATTCAACATCGCATGATGCAATGTATAATAAAGTTTTGCATGTGATTGTTACATCGGTTACAAAAGTAAAAGTTTAATTACTTTCTTATTGTTGAAACTCCTGTTGATTTTCAAATAATCGGCCTGGTTAGCATAGTTGGCATAGCGCTGGCCTTCTATGCCCGAAGTTGCGGGTTCGATCCCGGGCCAGGTCGATGACATTTAAGTGTGCTTAAATGTGACAGACTCATGTCAGTAGATTTACTGGCATGTAAAAGAACTCCTACGGGACAAAATTCCAGCACACCGGCGACGCTGATAATAATCTCGGCAGTTGCGAACGTCATTAAATAAAACATACCATCTTCAAATAACAACAGAAATATGGCAAAAAATAGCATTTTTAACATCGTGATACACAAAGGTAATACAAAATATAATTGATTAATAGATGTGTAGGCTATTTACACAGAAATCCTTTCCCTGCGTATGTAAATCACTTGTGACTTAGATTTGCTTCTGAACTTAAGTGCGTGACAAAATAAATGTGCTTACCTTTAGCAATGCTATATCGAAAGCTCTTCTGTAATGAATCCTATACTGTGGATGCACCCTCATGTATTGCACCTTTCTGAAAACAGCATTTGGATCTTTCCAAATGTAGAATCCAGCCTTTACAGTGATATCGTCACGGGTCCTTTGAATATGAATAATAATTATTATTCAGATGAGAGATGAGTGATAATTGCGAAAACACTTAATTGTTCATTACAGGATGAAGAACTTAAAACTGGTCAGCTTCAGTTAGCTGTGCTGACTACCATCTCAGCTAACCTGAGCTGTACTACCATCGCTGCAGTAGGCCTATGTTTTAGGTCATGTCTGTCAAACTCGTGCACCGAAAGTGTGAAAAGTTATACTTGCGTACCTGTGCGCAGTGGTGAAGGCAGTTTGTACGTCTCAGCATTAGTTAAATAGTTGCTTTGTGTTATTTACCCTGGATGGTTGTGTTAAATGTTTAGATATGATGGCGTGCAATGTGTATTTCAATCCCGAATGGGAAGACCAGTATTTCTGTGTGTTAGATAATGGAAATGAACGGTGTTTGATTTTCTCCGCAGAACTAGAGTGCGTAACACATTATAATGTTAAACGACATTTTACTCATTGGCATGCAGAAGCCTACGGACGTGATACATTATCAGGAATCGCCAGAGAGAGAGAGAGCCATTGACGAATATAAGTCAAAATTTGAGGATAATAATAATAATATTAATGATAATAATAATAATAATAATAATAATAATAATAATAATAATAAACTTATTGCATCTTCGTCAAAACCATTCACTGAGGGAGAATTTGTTAAAGATTGTATATTAGCAGCAGTGGAGGAAATCATTCCTGAACTTATATTCAAGTTTTTGAAAGGCATGTTGGTCCGACAAGTTAACAAATTTAAAGAAACAAATATCAAGAGTCCTTCAATAACTGTCTATTAAAAATTACAAAATATTACATAGGTTGCATAGGTTGCGCTAGTCAGAATATGTTCCTGCAACCTATGTAATATTTTGTAATTTTTAATAGACAGTTATTGAAGGACTCTTGATATTTGTTTCTTTATATTCAAGTTCAAATCTATAAGGTTGTCTCGCAACACTGTTGCACAACGAATACTTGAAATGGGCGACAATTTGAAACAGCACAAATGTCACATAAATTTAAGGGTTTTATTTCATGTTCTTTAGCCCTAGACGAGAGTACTGATAGGAGAGATACTGCACAACTAGTGGTATTTATAAGGGGCGTGGACATTTATTTCATGTTTTCGATGGTCTCCTCGATATTGTTTCATTCAAAAATCGCACATGTGGGAAAATATTTTTGATGCTATAATGACAATAATGGCCAGATTTAATTCTGGTATACTGTTTTAATGTTTACGAAAGCATTATTGTAATGAGCATATAAACCTACTTTGTAATTACTATTGTATTCCAAAGTGGCAGCATAGCAGTAATTTCTATTGCATACATTTTACGGACCAGTAGGCCTACTGAGAAAGACGAGGATGATGGTAAAGTTGTTAGAGTAATAAATATATGCCAAAATAGGGGTGCAAAGTATATGCACAGTACCAACAGCCACTGTCACTAGTACAACAGCTCTGTTTACGTTCACGAGCCCGACTCTACCTTTTACCTACGACATCTAAGTTGAGTCAATGCAAGAGACATAAAGCAGTTAGGAGGCGTGCATCATATCTAAACGCCACTGCACAGTTATCACAGCCGTCCAGGGTAAACAGCACAGAGTAACTACTGCTGAGACATACGAACAGCCTTCACCACTGCGCATAGGTACACAAGCAACTCTTCACACTTTCAGTGCGTGAGTTTGACAGGCACGTTTTAGATGAAAATACTATTATAGTCGCGACGTTGTTATTCCCGGCGTGACTCCTCTTTGCTTACGTCTTAGGAAGTGAAGGCTCTATAAAATCTAGGTAGGTAGTATCGTTCGCCATTTCTGTTCTTTCGTTGCGGAGCTACCATACGAGGAATCTATTTGCCACACTGTTAAAACATTATCATGTCGTAGCTCCTATGATAATAAAAATAAATCAAACGCACTGTAATTCAGCAAATAATTGAGCGGCAAATAACGTCTTCGTGTGCTTTCTGCGAACGCCAACGAAAGAGCCAAAATGGCGGGCGATTATATTAAGTATTTATCGAGCCGTAAGAAATGAATAACGTCTTTATCAGCGAATCACAAGACGCACACGTTTAAATGCAGCCGACCTGCAACGCGATTGGCTCCGGAAATTAGAGCGACGGGACTATAGTAGTACATTTTCCTCCATTTTATTTTATTTTTTCATTGTTGGCCCGCATGCGAGTGATACAGCAGGTACACGATTTGCGATATAGTAGGCTGTGGTTTCATAAAAATATTGTGACATAGTTATGACAAATTCAATGACACTTATTCATCCGTAATGAAGCATTACTTACTGGTCATTAAATGTTAAGAAAATCTGGTTGCAGAAAACCTCGCATTTTAGTGAATTGTTTAATATTTTAATGTTCACTAGTTGATGTTTAATTTGGATTGATTTATTGAAGCTTGGTGAAGCCGGCCGTTAGAGATATGGCGGTTGGATCTCTGATGACGTTGGCGGGTGTGAAGGAAACATCGAACATCAAAATATTATTGGTGGTTTCATTAAAGATTCTGTTTCAAATGTCGCTTGTATTAATCAAGAAGTGCTTACCAAAATCCAGTCTTTCTTGCTTTCATTATTCTATTAGAAATAATAACTGTAATCAGCACTTTAAGCTTTCTTGTATCACTTTGAAAGAAAATCGGATAAGAAATTATTACTGTTTAGATTACTTACTTACTAACTGGCTTTTAAAGAACCCGGAGGTTCATTGCCGCCCTCATATAAGCCCACCATAGGTCCCTATCCTGAGCAAGATTAATCCAGTCTCTATCATCATATCCCACCTCCCTCAAATCCATTTTAATATTATCCTCCGATCTACGTCTTGGTCTCCCCAAAGGTCTTTTTCCCTCCGGCCTCCCAACTAACACTCTATATGAATTTCTGGATTCGTCCATACGTGCTACATCCCCTGCCCATCTCAAACGTTTGGATTTAATGTTCCTAATTATATCAGGTGAAGAATACAATGCGTGCAATTCTGTGCTGTGTAACTTTCTCCATTCTCCTGTAACTTCATCCCTCTTAGCCCCAAATATTTTCCTAAGAACCTTATTCTCAAACACCCTTAACCTATGTTCCTCTCTCAAAGTGAGAGTCCAAGTTTCACAACCATGAAGAACAACCGGTAACATAACTGTTTTATAAATTCTAACTTTCACATTTTTTGACAGCAGATTGGATGATAAAAGCTTCTCAACCGAATAATAACAGGCATTTGCCATATTTATTCTGTGTTTAATTTCCTCCCGAGTATCATTCATATTTGTTACTGTTGCTCCCAGGTATTTGAATTTTTCCACCTCTTCAAAGGATAAATTTCCAATTTTTATATTTCCATTTCGTACAATATTCTCGTCACGAGACATAATAATATATTTTGTCTTTTCGGGATTTACTTCCAAACCTATCTCCTTACTTGCTGCAAGTAAAATTCCCATGTTTTCTCTAATCGTTTGTGGATTTTCTCCTAATATGGTCACGTCATCCGCATAGACAAACAGCTGATGTAACCCGTTCAATTCCAAACCCTCTCTGTTATCCTGAACTTTCCTAATGGCATACTCTAGAACAAAATTAAAAAGTGAAGGTGATAGTGCATCTCCTTGCTTTAGCCCACAGTGAATTGGAAAGGCATCTGACAGAAACTGACCTCTACGGACTCTACTGTACGTTTCACTGAGACACATTTTAATTAATCGAACTAGTTTCTTGGGCATACCAAATTCAATAAGAATATCACATAAAACTTCTCTCTTAACCGAGTCATAATCCTTTTTGAAATCTATGAATAACTGATGCACTGTACCCTTATACTCCCATGTTTTCCCCATTATCTGTCGAATACAAAATATCTGATCAATAGTCGATCTATTACGCCTAAAACCACACTGATGATCCCCAATAATTTCATCTACATATGGAGTTAATCTTCTCAATAAAAATTGGACAAAATTTTGTACAACGTTAACAAAAGTGATATTCCTCGAAAGTTACTACAGTTAGTCTTGTCTCCCTTCTTAAAGATAGGTACGATTATGGACTCTTTCCATTGCTCTGGTACAATTTCCTTTTCGCAAATAGCAAGTATAAGCTTATAAATTTCGTTAGATAATGCGCTTCCACCCTCTTGTATTAATTCTGCTGGAATTTGATCGATACCTGGAGACTTATAATTTTTCAGATTTTCTATCGCAATTTCGACTTCAGAAAGTGTGGGTTCGGGTATAAATGGCTCAGCAGTTTGTATTTCAATTTCGTCCCGATCATTTCTATTTGGCGTATGTATATTTAGTAGTTGCCCAAAATAATTTTTCCATCTGTTCAGGATTGACTGAGAGATTACTGTTTAGATTACTGCCTTTAATAGATTCATTTCTCAGTTATGAGGACGCCTTGAAGTTATTTCGCATATGCTTACTGAAATGCCTTGCATGTAATTTTGTAATACGATGGAAACGTAGATTTTAATAATACATTAAAATTTACCAAAATCTGCACGTATACACATAAAATAAAGAATTAATAGAAAACTTGTCCGGACAATGAATGTAGACTGTTAATGAGACTATTCCGACAGTTTTCTACAATCAACACACCTTCTAATCCACAATCTGTAACTACTGACTTCACTTCTGGCACTGAGAATATTAGGCTTCTGCATCCAACACTTCAAATGCAATACAACCAATGAATATTTATGCAGATGTAGAACATTCTTACATAGGCCTATAATGCCTATACTATTCCAACATTCAATTTAGAATCGAAAGGGTATATCTTTAGTTCTATACACTCGCGACATAATAACACCATTGTAAGCAAGGTATTGTTACATAGATGTTAAGGCATTATGAGGTGTTTCATAGTCATTAGCTTATACAATACATTGGAATTATTGTAGGCCTACTATTTGTAACCTTAAAATAATCATGTTAAAGCGAATTTTTGCATCTCGTGCGTGCTATAGTTCTAATAATAATAGCCTAATAATAATAATAATAATAATAATACTTCCTACTTACTTACTGGCTTTTAAGGAACCCGGAGGTTCATTGCCGCCCTCACATAAGCCCGCCATTGGTCCCTATCCTGAGCAAGATTAATCCATTCTCTATCATCATATCCCACGTCCATCAAACCCATTTTAATATTATCCTCCCATCTACGTCTCGGTCTCCCTAAAGATCTTTCTCCCTCCGGCCTCTCAACTAACACTCTATATGAATTTCTGGATTCGCCCATACGTGCTACATCCTCTGCCCATCTCAAAAGTCTGGATTTAATGTTCCTAATTATGTCAGGTGAAGAATACATTGTGTGAAGTTCTGCATTGTGTAACTTTCTCCATTCTCCTATAACTTCATTCCTCTTAGCCCCAAATATTTTCCTAAGAACCTTATTCTCAAACACCATTAACATATGTTCCTCTCTCAAAGTGAGAGTCCAAGTTTCACAACCATAAAGAACAACCGGTAATATAACTGTTTTATAAATTCTAACTTTCACATTTTTTGACAGCAGACTGGATGATAAAAGCTTCTCAACCGAATAATAACAGGCATTTCCCATATTTATTCTGTGTTTAATTTCCTCCCGAGTATCATTTATATTTGTTACTGTTGCTTTAAGATATTTGAACTTCTCCACCTCTTCAAAAGATAAATTTCCAATTGTTATATTTCCGTTTCGTACAATATTCTCGTCACAAGACATAATCATATACTTTGTCTTTTCGGGATTTACTTCCAAACCTATCTCTTTACTTGCTTCCAGTAAAATTCCCGTGTTTTCTCTAATCGTTTGTGGATTTTCTCCTAACATATTCACGTCATCCACATAGACAAGCAGCTGATGTAACCCGTAATAATAATAATAATAATAATAATAATAATAATAATAATAATAATAATAATAATAATAATAATAATAATATAAAGTATTCTCCTCAGTGTCATTTCACACAAGTCAATTTCTACGAAATGTCAAAATCTTACTTACAATTTGAAGAATCATGTTCCGAAATGAGCATTTGTAATTTTCTATAATACAATTTTTAGTCGACGTTAAGTTTACACTACTCACTTATTTACAACACAGTGACCCGCTGTAAGAATAAAGCGTCTGGACATAATCGTACCAGTACATAGAAGGCCTCCTCGATTTAAAACAGCCACCTGTGAAATAAAACAAGTTATATTTATGTCGCATTGATCAACGATATAGCTGCATATAAAAATGAATGGTCTCCTAAACGGTAGCAATCAGAATAAATTAGAGAAATTCATGTTTAGAGTTAAAATTAGATGGGAAAAGAAGTTAGAAGCTCTGAGTAAAGATGATTATAGATCTTGAGTATTCTGTAGCCCAAGGCTGGGCAGCAAGAGCGGATTCTACCTCTCACGGGGAGCCATATGATTTATTTTCATCTCCTTTCTTCCCCGCCGAACACCGCGCAGCGTGGATTCAGTGACGGATGAATATTAAGCGTCCCCGTTTAGAGTCTGGATGCGCTCCCGATGCCCAGCCCTGCTGTAGCCGGTATAAAGTTCTTTTTTTTTACCTGGTTATTTAACGACGTTGTATCAACTACTACGTTATTTAGCGTCGATGGGAGTGGTGATAACGAGATGGTATTTGGCGAAATGAGGGCAAGAATTCGCCATAGGTTACCTGACATTCGCCTTACGGTTGGGGAAAACCTCGAAAAAAACCAATCAGATAATAGGCCCAAGTGGGGATCGAAGCCGCGCTCGACCGAAACTCCGGATCGGCAGGCAAGCGCCTTAGCTGACTAAGCTACGTGACTTATAAAGCTATTAAGAGTATACAGTAAGATATGTATCGGTATTATGTTGAATAAAAATACATAATTTTAATCATATTATGGAAGCTGGGCGTTAGTCGTAGGAATAGACTGAAGAGAAATATAAAATAGACAGTAGTAGAAAGAGTATGAGTAATTATTGAATAAATGTAAGAAAAATATTAATTGTTAAATATAGGTGTTTATCACTTTATTACATGGTGATGGAGAGTTGTAGGCCTATTGGGAAACATAGAATACGCCATGACTGTGGCTGGTAGGAAGTTAACAATAATAATAGTAATAATAATAATAATAATAATAATAATAATAATAATAATAATGATTTATTTAACCTGGCAGAGTTAAGGTCATATGGCCTTCTCTAACACTCAACCAGGAGTAAAAACTGCGTTACAAAAACACTACAAATTTACAAAGTACACTACAATTTTACACACAAAACTGAATAAGATAATAATAATAAAATGTAAACAACAAGTAAGAAGAAATCATACATAATATATAACATACAGAATGAAAGAAAAAAGCATAATAAAATGTGAACAGCAGGTCAAAATAAATGAGGCATACAAAGTATAAAAAATAAGACAATTATTGATAATAATAATAATAATAATAATGATAATAATAATAATAATAATAATAATAATAATAATAGTAATAAAATAGTGCAGTACAAAGCATATAATGAATACAATATAAAATTTCATCATCCCTTGTGACTGTGAGGAAAAGGTAATGGGTGTGGTATTTCGGGACGTGGAAAAGCTTGTAGAAGTGTCTTAATAAGCTTGATTTTCTGCAAAACTATCAGGATTTCAACTTTTTATGTCTTTTTTAAGTTGGTTATTTAACGACGTTGTATCGACTTCTAGGTTATATAGCGCTGATGAGATTGGTGGTAGCGAAATTATATTTGACGAGACGAGGCCGAGAATTCGCCATAGATTACTTGACACTCGCGTTACGGTTGGGGAAAACCTCGGAAAAACCCAACCAGTTGGCTCTTTTTATGCCTTAATGTAACTTTCACAAATAAAGTCCGGTTCAAATTTGAACCCTATAAGAATATACGCGGTACTAATAAGCAACTAATTTATGATTGAAATAGCCACCGGCGCGCGGCGTAGCTAAGTCGTGTGAGGCGTTTGCCTGTCGATCCGGAGTTGGGCTAGGGTGTGGGTTCGATTCCCCCTTGAACTGATTACCTAATTGAGTTTTTCCGAGGTTTGTCTCAACCGTAAGGCGAATGTCAGGTAATCTATGAAGACTCCTCGGCCTCATCTCGCCAAATATCATCTCGTTCCCATCGACGTGAAGTACCCGAGTAGTTGACATAGCGTCGTTAAATAACCATTAAAAGAGTAGTCTAAAAAGTGCAGAATGTGGGTATCTGGACTTGATAATATCGAATACGTGAAAAAGTCAGGAATTAAGTTTCCGAGTTACAATACGCTCCTTTAATGAACTCATTTTGCAAATTTCCATCTAAGTTAGCTATTAATGGATAGACTAATCTTATTATGTATTGTAAAAACAATACTTGGAAAAGACGTTACTTGTGGCATATTTCAGTAAATCCATATAAAACTTGGGTCATTATATAATTACAAAGTGCAAGAGAACATCCTCAACGTATGTTTCATCTTGATACTTTAAGTGTATTTTTCTCAAGTAAAATGTGAATTCTTGCAATAATGTTTTCGTTCTCAAAAAAAAAAATCTTCGGTTGTGAAGCCAAGAAAAGAAGACTGGTTTTAGAAATCTGTCAGAATTTTCACTTAGTTTACATCACATTGGAATAAAATTAGAAAGGAAATATATTTCCACAATAACGTATGGCATATCAATATTATTTTCTTCTATTGACATTTTTGTCACGTGTCAGAGATGCCGATGCCCTAGAATACGACGTGTCCCCGACACGTTTTTATGTCAGCATGTCGTATATCTAACTCTGGGCACACGTTAACACATGAGCAATTTCGTCTCGAGAACTAACGCGAGTCTTATCAGATGCATATCTGATCATTTTAGTTGAGAAAAATTGGAGATAAATATATAGAGAATCCTTGCAGATCTTACCACGAAAGGGAACTCATTTTGTGTAGCATTTCTTCCCCCAATTATTCTTGGCTTTAGCGGACTTCCTACTTCATTCGTAGCACTGCCATCTAAAAGTAAAATATTTATTTCTGAATAGAAAAGTAAGTAAATGCCGATTTTTTGTCATTCGGGTTTATTAGAAAGATAGTTCACTTTATGAGCCAGCAGATGGGACCAAAAAACAAAAATGAAAAAATAAAAATGTGACTTAGCTTGTTCTTTTCCTGGACCCTTAAAATGCCATGTTCCATTCCACTTTTCAAAACAATCTGTAAGGTTATCTTTCGGGAACTACTTCAGCTGCCTCATGGTCTCCTTCCCGTGGGTCTGCAGGGTCTACACTGAAATATTGTGTTACTGAGACAGACGTTCTTCCAGCATCTGTATTACATGTTCAAACGGATTTAATGCTGTCCCTTTTATTTTGTCCGCCTCTGCTACTTCCGTATTAATTCTTCTTCTTACTTCCTTGTTAGCTTTCCTTTCCACTCTTACTCAAAGTGCAACTTCCGAACATTATAGTCAGCATCTGAGATGGTATTCTAATATTTATTATGCATGCAATAGGTAATATAAAATAATTTATAAATTTGTCATTCTTCAATGCATTTTCCCGTCGGTATTTTAGTATAAATTTTTTAAATCATTTTCAATCTATTGTTCAATATGGTGGAACTTCAAACACTTTTTCCATCCTCTAAATTAAGGGGTTAGGTACAGCTTACAGCAGTAAAATTTTGGAAATATTCAACATTTTTTCCCTCTTTTACTGTATCTTGTACAGTAATGAAAATTGGTATGTGTAAAACACTGTCCTTCTGCTACATGAAAAAAATATTTTTACGATTTAAAAACATTATTTACATTTTTTTTAATTCAGTTCACTGTGCAATGATGAAGCGTTTCTCACATAACTCAAAAACTATCCAACATTCTGTGATGAAATTTGTTGTGTGTATTTATGCATGTCATATCTACAATATGATGCAAGATCACTTCTCTACCTTTGATAGATTGTCTGATAAAAAATAAATTCATTTAAGAATGGTCAAATATCAGTATTTTCTTCTAACAATATATATATATATATATATATATATATATATATATATATATATATATAATTTATTAAGGAATGTAGTTGAAAGAGCATGATATTGTAACAATGAGTTTCAGCAATAAAATAAGAGAGAGAGAACATGAAAAGTTAACAAGTTTATGAGTTATGAGGGAAACACTTCATCACTGCACAGTGAACTGCCAACATTTTGAATTTTGAAAAAAAAAAAAATCGTAAAATATCTTTTTCATATAGCAGAAGCACAGTCTTTTACACTTACCAATTTACACTATTGTACAAGATACAGTAATGGGGGAAAAATGTTGAATATTTCCAAAAAATTTACTGATGTAAGCTGTACCTAACCTCTTAAAAAAATAGGGAATCCAAAATCTGCTTAATATCAATTGAGTACACTTCTGAACTCATCTTTTCTGAATTTACAATCTATAAGATTTAACATTTGCACAAACATACAATACATTAACCCTACTGAATTATTACCACAAAAATCGCAAGCTTTATATACCATTTATTTTTGTTTACAATACTAGGCGGAACGTTAATTTACCATTAACGGAACAAAAATTTGCCATTACGGCAGCTGCTTTAAAACAACGTATTGATCTAAGAACAAGATTATGTACAGTGTTTCAGAATGAATTTGCATAAATTTAAGCGGTAAGAGAGGATAGGCTACAATTGTCAATATTTTTTTGTTAGGGAACCCATGAAGTATGACGTCGTGTTATTGCTAATCACTTTAAATTTTAAAATGAGAGAGTAAATTCAGGCATGAGAAACTTTATTATCTTGCACTTTTACAACAAATGTTATAAGTGACGACAACCAACTTCATTACATTAGTGATTCTGATTATCCATAACATGACCTCATAATTATAGGGTTACGATTGCAAAGTCGCCAATTTTAATTTGCAGCAATGGGTTCCATAACAAAAAATATTCCCAATAGCGTTCTCTATTACTCCTTAAATTTATGAAAACTCATTCAGAAACTACCTGTATGCTCCATAATCAAAATGTACCTCGAAATTTCTACATTTTTCGTCATTAACTTCAATAGAAAATATAAAATATGTCCATTAACGATATTTAAATTGATCCTATGTATAAAGGTTTTACGTTTTTTTGTTTTGTTTGTTTATTTCGGTATATAGGTACAGTAGAGCTTCATTTATCCGTCACCCTATTAACCGATCGGCGGATTATCCGATTGTCTTTCTTTCGCTCTATTTTTTTGTTACAGAAAAAACATATAGTGCTATACAGGACCTTATAATAGTAGGTATTTTTTTCTAGAGTGTGTTATTACAAGCTACACACAAGTGTTATGACACTACGTACTGCTGCCGCTGCTGCCAAGGGAAACAGTTATTTGTGAGTTTTCCCAACTTGTAAAATATTCTTGAATCAGAATACGACATTGCCGTTACAACTGTGCGTGATTTAATAAAAAAGAAAGGACAAAGTGTGTAAACTATGTAAATCCGCAATAACCAGACTTAAATTAGTAACTTCTGATCCATTACCTAGCATGTTAAACACAACACCACGGAGGAAATTACTAAATTGCATGTATTATGTCTTAACAAGTTCAGTCCCAAATTTATATTAAAAAACATAAATAAATAAATAAATCTGGTCATATAATCATTCTGGTGATCCAAAAATCCCAAATCAAGCAAATCAAAATTTGGGGGAAATTCTGACCCCTGGAGCCCCACAATTTTAATTTTATTTTTAATTCATGTATAGAAATGTTTAAAAAATAATACTCCCCATTTCTATCACATTGAACTTTTCAAAATATTTAAAAGTATCGAAAACATTTCAAAAAAGAAAACAAGTACAGTATAATGTACATCAGGTCTGAAGGGTTAACTTACGAAAATATTTTATGGTATGGATTATACGATTTTTTCGATTAACCATTCAGTCCATTCTCTTTATTACCACGGATAACAGAGGTTATACTGTACTTCTGAGTTTACAGAAATTCAGAAGTACGTAGATGGAACTACACTCGAACATTTCTTTTCCTCATAGGGTGTTTCTCATCCTTTATATCGCCTATGTAATTTAGTATAAATAAACAATTATCAAATAGCACAACATAGTTGACATGACTATTGCTCAACGCACTATCTTCTTATTTTCAATTTAACCCACCAGAACTAGTTGAGACTTCCTAGAATAATTCTTGTTTTATGTTGTATTCGCTGTTTTACCTCGGTCCCTTTTATTCAATTTACGTTGACCTATGCCCCTGAACTTATCTACTTGTTTGAGAAATATCTCATCATCAATCAAGACTCACTAACAGATAGGCCTATTCCATCTTTTTTATGTGAAATGTCTACACTCGACAAGAGAGAAAAATTGTAATGTTTTGATATTACAGATGTATTCTGGCATCACTCATGGTGAAGTACGGTGGAAACAGAAGTGTAAGATGAACTTTGTGCCTCGTGAGTTTTCCACGTGATCCGTAACGTTCCATTCTCTATCTAATGTGCGTCGTTCGTCTCACTTCTTTATCATATTTTATTAATTGATACACTGTACTGATCCTGCTTTGGTAATATTCACTTAATCCTTAAATTCATCCTTACCTAACCTAACAATTAGGCCTACATAATAAGAATGGAGATGTTTTATGCTATCCAAAGGATTTCATAAATCATCTGTGACTATTTTAAACTCATTTGCAGTCCCAGTTCAGATAATTTTTATGTAATCTTTTCATCATCAATATAAGGCCATATGAGTCTTATGCTGTGCTTCGCAGACGACCGAATTGTAATAGTTTTCATAGCCTAACTCATTAAGTAGACTGTTTGATGGCGATCACGATGATGATGATGATGATGATGATGATGATGATGATGGTGATGACGGCGGTGGCAGTGATGACAGTGGTGGTAGTGGTGATGGTGCTGATGTCGATGGTGATTTATCTGCATTCAGAGGTAATGGACATAATTCGTGATGTCCACAGTTGATGTACGACTAATGTTAAATTACTGCACACACTGCTTGTATCCACGTACATACCTGATAATTCACAAACGGCAATTAAACACAAAATAACAGATAACAACATCGTTTTCAACATCACCGAATGTAAAGGGACATGCATTTCTGCGACGTTGTTTATTTATATAATGGTTTGAAATACACGTAGGCCCCTAACATGAATTATGACAGATGTAAATTTTTTCTGCTTGTGATTAACTGCTTCTTTCCATAATAAATTGCAAGACAGACATTTAGAGCTTCAAATAACTCAAGAGATTATTTATATTTAATACAGGACTTAATTATTATTTTGCACATGGTTGTAAATTTTATTAATATGAGAAAATTACTTGTTTAACAATGGTCGTTGATGTACCAATGGCGGCTCCGGACCTCAACAATCCATGAAGCTCTTTAAAAAAATTATGTACGACTTGCACTTTTTTGGGGTTAATTGATTCGTCTCTTTCTACGGATAGGAAATTTTTCAGTGATGTTATCATGAAATGGCTGCTTCTGGATCAGATCATGTAGCAACTCTTTATGAATGAAGACGGACGCCAGTGATATTAATCGAAGGCCTGAGAGCCATAGTGGGCCAAATCCATTTTCAGAGTTTTGAAGCTTATCTCATCTTTTGATTGCCTGCTGACTCACCTACTCAACAGATAGCGTCATTTGGCCCAAATCCCTCACGTTACAAAGTAATTAAAGCAACAAAATTACTCTCTCAAGCAAATGCCAGTTCTTTTGAAAAGAAGAGTGGGCCATACCCAAACGTCCAATGAAAACTGCTGCTTCTTCCCACATGACTTGATGTAGAACATGGCAGACGAAGTGGAAGAAAATAACTCAACTAAGGTGAAATCTAGGAAACGTGTGGAAAACTGTCATGAGTGGGAAAGGAATGTACGAAAAAGGAAAATAAATAGTGGCCAAGAGTATGTAAATGCAAGTGGAAATCCTGTGTCTGCGATAATTATATCGACAAAGACTGCAAATGTGGGTTATGTTGCGTCGAACGGTTGGATAATGAAAATGATCGAGCACATGTGCATGATACATTCTCGTCAACAAGTAATTTTGACCAGACAAATGCAGTTTTTGCAGGAATGGTTCATGTAATGAATATAAAGAGGCACAGAGGATCTGCTGATGTAGAAAGTAGTCATGAAGAGCATTCACGCGTATATTATATTAAGTTAAAGGTACTTACCATAACCTCAAAAATTATACTTGCAGTATATTCGTAAACAAGGTACCTATTTAAATAATTTTATCTTTTAATATGAAACCTTATTTCTGAGCTATTAAAATTTCGTTAATTTAGCGGTGTACTGTACAATTTTACCTAACTTCGTTAGAGTCTGTGTTAATTTATAATGAAATGGAAAAATAAATTATTTAATAAATTAATTTTCATTCAATTTAGAAAATTGTATTTCAAAAGAAGGCGAATTTTTGGACCAGGAGACAAGTTTAAATTGTTATCTCTATAAAAGTAGCCTATGTGTACTTATGGTGAACATTAATTTTTATTTTTACGATGTTCTTCAATTTGCATATAAAACGTTGGAGTGCATGAGTGTGAACATGATGTTAGGCTATTTGTGAAGAGAAAACACTGCTCAGAGGGGGACATCTGAAGTGGGATCATATCTATTGTCATACCATAAAACTGTAAATACTGGAGCAAACCACTGATACGTGTGGAGGTCAAAATAGAAACCAGTATATAGCTTCATTTTGAACCTCAATTGTCCATCATTCACAATTTAAGAAATAGACCATAAATTTCTAGAATTTGGGCATTCTTCCTCGCTAATAATAATAATAATAATACTAATAATAATAATAATAATAATAATAATAATAATAATAATAATAATAATAATAATAATAATAATTTATTTTAGCTGGCAGAGTTAAGGCCGTAAGGCCTTCTCTTCCACTCAACCAGCAAAAAGTATATATACATATGCATGAACTTACAAAGAATTCAACAATTTGATTTAGATGAGAGTTACATGTATACAAGAGTTATTTACGAATTAAACAACAAAATACTATGAACTATTAATTAAACACTGAAATAAACTGTGTAGCAGAATTAAGCGAAAATACATAGAATGTTAATATATTACAAATAATATTAGCTAATAGAAAGAGATTATTATGAGACAATTTTGAAAATACAGTACTATCAGGATGATGTCTAAAGAAAGAAGTAACAATGTAGTCAGCGATAGTTTAAATCGGTATGATTGGAGTGAAATGCTGATAAGGTTATCTTTTAAGCTGTTTTTAAAGGTGTTTATTGTCTTGCAGCCCCTAATACTTTGTGACAAGGAATTCCATTGACGCGAGGTGGATACTGTAAAAGATGATGAATAACAAGATGTTCTATGAAGAGGTATACTTAGCGTGCCACAGATAAGTGATCTGGTATTTACGTCGTGGTTAGAGTATAGATAAGAGAAACGAGACGAAAGGTAATTTGGTGTTGAGGTGTGCAGAAGTCGAAAGAGTAAAGACAAAGAGCGTAAAGTTCTGCGTTCTTTAAGTCGGAGCCACGAAAGACTTGCGAAGGACGGTGATATGTGATCATATCGCCGGATGTTGCACACGTATCTGACGCACATATTCTGAGCTCGCTGTAACTTGACTGACAGTTCAGAACTTAGATCACTTAACAAAACGTCACAATAATCGAAGTGCGGCATTACTAGGGTTTGTACTAGGGTAAGTTTTAGTTGCTGGGGCAAGAAGTTTCTCAAGCAACTCAAACAGTGAATGGAGGAACAGATTTTTTTATCGTTTCTTTAACTTGAAAATTCCAACTTAGATTATTTTAAAAAAAGAAGCCAAGATTTTTTACAACAGATGAATAAGGGATTAGCGTGTTGTTAAGGGTAACAACTGAAAGATTACTGTTGTTACTGTTGCTAATGAAAGAGACTTCAGTACTACTGAGTCAACTAAACGCAAAAAAAATATATTTATCGTAGACGATTATGTGGGTTTAATGCAACACTGTAAGAGGAAAAAAAAACTTTGTTGTAAAGAGTTCCTTAATATCAAAAATATTGGAAAATGCAATTTTTTGGTGTTCAAAGACACTACAGATGGTAACAAAGTCCAATGGATAAAAAATAAATGGCTCAGGTGCGAATCACCTGAACCAATGAAAATTAAATTTCGTTATTCTCTAAATGAGCTAGAAGCAGTGTTCCCAAAATTTAGAAATGGAAAAGTTGGGACTGCGATAGCTTTTGGAGATGGCCCACTAGCACATTTTCGTTTAGACAGGATAAATATAATGCTATAATGAGCCAACTCCAAGACTTTGAAATATGTGTAATTTCATTATGTTATAATTAGGGCAAAATATATTTTTTTTCCTTCTTATGTCATATGTACAACTTCATCAATACCTTTTGTATATATTTTATTTTAAGTGTTACTAGCATTATATGTTACTAATATTTATTTATTTATCTAATGCATGTAACCTGTAAGATAAAACATTGCAATAAATATAAATAGATCATTTTCTTAATTAATAACAGTGTACATCTCCAATAAATGATTTCTTAGCATCGCCACAGATACACTTGATTATACTTGTCACTAGAGAGTTATTGAAATTTATATTTTCCCCGCCATTCATAAAATATTTTGATATGATACCTCTTGCACAAAAGGGGAGATCTATAACTGAAACTTAATTAATATATTTCAGTATTATTTGTATTTATCCTGGTAATAATGAACAGTTTGACTCGTAGACATTTTGTTTTTCAGCATTAACTTCCCATGATTGTATGAGAAGATTCGAACAGAACGGCAGTTACGTAGACCTTCGGCTCCCCCCTTCTACCAATAATGCATAACACAATGTCAATACGGCGGTTACTGTCATCTGCGATACAACGAAATTTTCTGTTGATTTTTGAGTTCATTTTTTTCTGGTTATTGTATGCTTATTTAAGTTGTGTTAACTCTCGCTAAGTGGTTTTATATTTTATTTTATCCGTCTTAATATTTATTTTGTTATTGTAAATATTTTAGTTTTATTACTGATTATTATTATTATTATTATTATTATTATTATTATTATTATTATTATTATTATTTGTTAATATTATTTCTAACATCAACATTATTATTGATCTCTGTAAAATTTATGTAGACTACTGGACTGTACCCGAGTACGAGCATATGCTCATTTCGGGTATACATTCATATGTATCATTTCAAATGTAAATTGTGAATAAATTTGAATATTAAATTAATAATTACTTATTGATATGCATTCAATGAGTTATTTTATGTATTTAACTTTACCTCAATTTTTCTCGGTTTCATAAAAATGGCACTTGGCCCACTATGGCTCTCAGCCCTTCATGTCATCTATTTGGTTGTGTGTCAATCCATCTGGAGAAGTCCAAGTATGTTTATGTATATCCTTATGGGGGAATATTCTACTTTTGACAATTAAATTTTTTGATGTCGCAAAGTTGACTAACCCAACTCCATTGTCATTACTAGTTACGTTTAGGCTCTCTTTTCCAATAATCAATTTAAAAATGTCCTCCCGTCCGGCTTCAGCGTTGAAAACCCCCAATAAAATTTCCATGTGGTATCTAGACAACTCATCAAAAGTGTGTTCCAATTCCTCATAGAAGCTATCCTTTATATGGTCGTCTTTCTCTTCTGTAGGGGCATGAGCATTTATAACAATGATATCGCACCATCTACCTTTAAGTACTAAATACCATAATCTGTCACTGATAAATTCGACCTTTTTTACTACTGATTTTATTCTTTAGTTTCCGGGTATCGGAATCACTATTGTTCCATTCCATCGTAACTTATATAATCAGATGTTCTGCGAGTGCCGTCCAGAAAGTACGTTTTCACGGGGCCTTTTACAGAAAAAAACACAATTTCATGCAAAGATTTATTAGAACACTTACAGCAATTGTTGAACTATTCTTCAACATATTTCCTACTGCAACTGAGACATTTGTCATAATGAAACACGGAAGAATGTGGCTAATTATTCAGCAGTGGATTACATCTGTCTTCCACTGAAATTTGGATTACATACATAATCCACACAGATTTGGATTAAGTATGTAATACACCCATAAATCGATTACAAATGTAAACCACATAGATTTGAATAACGTATGTAATCCATACACATATGCTATCCACGCAGATTTGGACTACATATGTATTCCACCCATAATTGGATTACATTTTTAATTCAAACAGCTTTGCATTACATATATAATCCACTCTAAAAACATATATACTCCTACAGAGGAAAAAGTCAGTTACATCCAAACACTCCATATAACAGGGATAAACTGTAACACGAAAGGATGTCGCTACTTACTCACAGTGCATTACATTTGTCTTCCACTGACAGTAGGATTACGTATATGATCCATATGCTCTCTTTCTCTCTCTGTTTCTATTATGACACAATAGGCATGATTAGTATTCCAAGTTTCTCTTTGAGCAGACTGCGCATGCTTAGTGTTACAGGTTCCAGTTATACACTGCACATGCTCAGTATCCCAAGTTACAGTTATAACAAACTGCGCATGCAAAGTATGCCATGTTACAGTTGTATTACACTGCGCATACCCGGTACTCAAAGTTCCAATTATAACACACTGCGCATGCTCAGTAGCCCAAGTTATAGTTTTAACACTGCGCATGCCAGTATTCTACGTTCCAGTTATAACACACTGCGCATGCTCAGTACGTCAAGTTACAGATATAACACACTGCGCATGGCTAGTATTCTGAGTTCCATTATAACACACCGCGCATGCTCAGTAGCCCAAGTTACAGTTATAAAACTGCGCATGCCCAGTAGCCCAAGTTAGAATTATAA
Source organism: Periplaneta americana (assembly GCF_040183065.1). Lineage (NCBI taxonomy): Eukaryota > Metazoa > Arthropoda > Insecta > Blattodea > Blattidae > Periplaneta > Periplaneta americana. The sequence goes on along the minus strand of NC_091130.1, from coordinate 71,703,674 downwards.
CACACTGCGCATGCCCAGTATTCTACGTTCAAATTATAACACACTGCGCATGCTCAGTACATCAAGTTACAGCTATAACACACTGCGCATGGCTAGTATTCTGAGTTCCAATTACAACAAACCGCGCATGCTCAGTAGCCCAATTTAAAGCTATAAAACTGCGCATGCCCAGTTTTCTAAGTTCAAAATATAACACACTGCGCATGCCCAGTAGCCCAAGTTAGAGTTATAACACATTGCGCATGCCCTGATTCTAAGTTCCAATTATAACACACCGCGCATACTTAGTATGCAAGTTTCAGTTACAATACACTGCACATGCCCAGTAATCTCAGTTCCAATTATAACACAGTGTGCATGCTCAGTATACCAAGTTACAGTTGTAACACATTGCACATGACCAGTATTCTAAGTTCAAATTATAACACACAGCGCATGCTCAGTAGCCAAAAGATACAGTTGTAACACACTGCGCATGCCCAGTATTCTAAGTTCCGATTATGCCACAATGCGCAAGCTCAGTATCCCTAGTTACAGTTCTAACACACAGCGCTTGCTCAGTGTTACGAGTTCCAGATATAACGCAGTGCGCATGCTCAGCATTCCAAGTTTCTGTTATGACACACTGCGCATGTTCACTGTTCCCAATTCGAGAGTCTCTCACTTACTCTGTAATCCACTCTAAAATTTATATTACACACATACACTGAAAGAAGTCACATATACATCCAAACACTCCAGACAACAGTGCTAAACTAAAAACGAAAGCATATGGCAACTTATCCAATAGTGGTTTACATTTGTTTTCCACTGAGATTTGGATTATAAATGCAGTCCACACAGATTTGGATTACGTATGTAATCCACACAGATTTGAATTACATTTATAATCCATACAGATTTGGATTACAAATGTAATTCACCTATAATTGAATTACAGATTTGCATTACATGTAATCAACTCTAAAGCATATAGAGGCCTATTCCTGCAGAAAAAAGTCACAGTTACATCCAAACACTCCACATTACAGGGATAAACTGTAACACGAAAGAATGTGGTAAATACTGAGCAGTGGATTACATTTGTCTTCCACTGACAGTCGGATTACGTATAAGATCCATTTACTCTCTCCCTCTTTCTTTCTCTGTTTCTATTATAAGACAATATCCATGATCAATATTCCAAGTTTCTGTCTTACCAGACTGCACATGCTGAGTGCTATGAATTCCAGTTATAGCACACTGCGCATGCTCAGAGTTCCAAGTTACATGTATAAGACACTACGCACGCTCAGTTTTCAAAGTTACAATTTTAACACACTGCTCATGATCAGTATTCCAATTCCAAATTTATAATACTGTGCATGCTCAGTATACGTAGTTACAGTTAGAACACACTGCGCATGCTCAGTATGCCTAGTTACAGATATGAGAGTCTGCGCATGCCCAGTATTGTAAGTTTCAATTCCAACATTGCCCATGCTCAGTAGCCCAATTTACAGTTAAAACACATTGCGCATGCCCAGTATTCTAAGTTCAAATTATATCACACTGCGCGTGCTCAGTGTCCCTGGTTACAGTTTTAACACACAGCGGATGCTCAGTATTACGAGTTCCAGTTTTAACACAGTGTGCATGCTCAGCATTCCAAGTTTTTGTTATGACATACTGCGCATGCTCAGACTAAAGACGTTGTAGTTATATATCTAGACACACAATTGGCGCTGGTGTAGTGTACAAATTTGAAACCTCTCTCGCAAGTTCGCGCGACGCCATGTTTTGGGAGCACAAATTATTGTTTCTATAAGAATTCGGAGTTTAGAAAATACCATTGGGTATATAGGCGTTCTTTTTAGCGGACATCTCCCTTCACTGTAATATAACTAAACTAATTTACGTATTTTCTAACGTATAATATAGAATAACAGAAGTAAATCTATATACTGTAACTAAGCATTGCTTTAAATATAAACGCTTTATATTGCTCATAAATAGACTTATTGGTTTATTTCTAATTCCTATGACCGAATACATGGAATATTTTCATTTATGTTATATTATATACGTTACAAAATACGTAAATAATTAGTTTAAATTATATTACAAAGAGAGGGATGTTCGCTAAAAATTGCCTATATACCCAATGGTATTTTCCAAACACCTAAGCACTGTAATAATAATCCTCAGTGTTTTGACAATCAGAGGCGATATGACTCTTTAGAGCTTTCAACTGCAGACATTGATTGGAATTCCCTCATTCTTACATCATTCTCAATGACAGAATAGCCTATTGTGAAAATGTGATTGTATGCATTGCTGGCTTAGTTTTTTAAATCATTAAGATAATATGGTGTAATAAATCTAAAGACTCAATTCATGGTTATGTAACAGCAATAAACAAAATCTCTCTTATTTTTTTTAACGAAAGAATAATGGGAGTCTTGTCATACCATCATCTGAGATTATAGAAATATACCGCTTAAGTGAAAGAGCGATTATATAGATGTTGACAGTTCTTTGGCATATTACCACCCACTCTTACATCGTGTGAAAACAACGTGATCTAACAGTAGAACACTTGTAGTACAATCTTTCTACACTTATAGGAACATATTTTAGAAAATGGATCCCGGATTCCTTCCGAGAATCATATTTTAAACTTGTTAAACTGACATAGAAGTACATAAAGAGCTACTGGCGTAGCTCAATGGGCTAAGGCCTGCCGATCCACACAGATTTGGATTACATATGTAATCCATGCATATTTGGATTACATATGTAATCCATACAGATTTTGATCACATATGCAATCCACCCTTAATTCGATTACATATGTAATCCACAAAGATTTGCATTACATATGTAATCTACTCTAGAAACATATACAATCCTACAGAGAAAAACATTTAGTTACACCCAACACTCCACATAACAAGGATAAACTGTAACACGAAAGGGTGTGGCTACTTACTCACAGTGGATTCCAGTTGTCTTCCAATAACATTCGGATTACGTATATGATCCATATACTCACTTTCTCTCTCTGTTTCTATTATGACATAGTACGCATGATCAGTGGTCTAAGTCTCTCTTTGAGCAGACTGCGCATGCTCAGTGTTACAAGTTCTGGTTATAGCACATTGTGCATGCTAAGTATACCAAGTTACAGTTATAACACAATGCGCATGCTCAGTATGCCATGTTACAGTTGTAACACACTGCGCATGCCCAGTATTCTTTCATTTATAACACACTGCGCATGCTCAGTAGCTCAAGTTACAGGTATAACAAACTACGCATGCTGAGTATTCCATGTTACAGTTCTAACACACACACAGTAATATGTTCCAATTACAACACACTGCGCATGCTCTCTAGCCCAAGTTACTGTTATAACACACTGCGCATGCTCAGTATGCCAAGTTACAGTTATAACACACTGCGCATGTCCAGTATTCTAAGTTCCATGTATAACACATTGCGCATGCTCAGTAGTCCAAGTAACAGTTATAAAACACTACGCATGCCCAGTCTTCCAAGTTCTAACTATAACACACCGCGCATGCTCAGTAGCCCAAGTTACAGTTATATCACATTGCGCGTGCCCAGTATTCTAAGTTCCAATTATAACACACTGCGCATGCTCAGTAGCCAAAAGTTACAGTTATAATACTGCGCATGCCCAGTATTCTAAGTTCCAATTATACCATACAGCGCAAGCTCAGTATCCCTAGTTACAGTTCTAACCGTTGCTTACGTGATTACACAAGCTGGCGCATAGCACGATCGAGAGTAGGTCTCTGTGAGTCATGACAATTTCTGCCGCTAGGTTCGCCTCTCTGCCCTATGAAATGATGAATAGTACCATTACAAAGCATTGTGCATCGTGAAAATAGTTCGATTAATTGTGCATTACTCATTGAGTACGAATATTACAAATATGCCAAGCATATTACAGTGTTATTTGAAGTTTGTTCAGCTAAGTTATATTTTAAAATTGTCTGTGTTTTGCTATGTGAAGAACTCTGTACCAACAGGTCGTATATTTATAGGTTAAGGTAAATGTCAAAGTTCTCTCATATAACAAGCAATGCTATGTTAAAAGTGGCGAATTGCATTTTCCGACTCTCGAATGATGTGACCCGAAATGTAAAATAATTTCATGCATTGTGTCACTTACCAAGCATTACTGATATAGGCCTAATGAAAATGTGAACGACATGATGTAAACATTGAAGATAATGTTGTTACTGTTTTCCCTTTCTCTTTTAGAAAATACCGACAAAAGTAATGAATTACCTTCATGCTGTACTTATTAGGTAATTAATGTGTATTTGTCTGTATTTTAGACCTGTGTATTGTTACGTAATTATCAGTGAATTAGGTAAGAGAACTTAAGAAGGTTAGTATGAGATTAGGTAATGCACCTCAAACTGGTAACTAATGCTGCTGCGAAATAGGCTGAGGTGGTTATCGTGTGAATCAAATTATATCTAGAGTATCTAGTTTTATTATATACGGATACGTAAAGTTTTTTTTTGTTTTTTTTTTTTGTTTGTTTTAGCATGTGTTTGTAATTTTGTGAGGTTATGTCTAGCCTAATTTCTTTTTATTCTTGTATCATTACCAATACATTAATTTATTTTATATTGATTTCAAGTGTTACGGAGGTGTTACATCTATGGTGGCAACTCTACTTATGTTAGGATATCAAGTAACAGTATATATTCAACTTCATCATTTGCTAAAAATTAAAGAAAACTGTATGTCTTCGACTCATTCCATCGTCATTTCTTCTTATGTATGTGAACCACGTTCATTCTAAAAGTGCTACATTAAATGAACACTATAGACAACGTGATGGAACAATTTACAAGTTACTGTTAAAGTGCTCAACATTTTCAAGTGGTGCTATACCCATTGTTTCAAAATGTACATACATAATTTTACATTTCTATAAGAGGTGTCATAAATTATTTCAGCATATTTGTAAATTCTTCAAAATTAATTCTTCTAATTAAGACCATAAAGTAATGAAATAATATAGCCTAGGCCTATATGTGATTTTATACTACCGGTATTGATGTTGATCTTGGTAAATTAATCCAATTTCACAGTGTTTCTTTTGTATTGTGGTTCATAACAATTATAACAGTATGTACGTGGAAATGTTTTTAAAATAATAAATTCTAGCTCATGATTTTAAGTGGTCGTTTCAATGGGAGGTTATATTGGAAAGATGATCACAACTGGATAATTTACTGCAAGATACAAGAACTGAATATAAGTGAGTGTTCCGTTGAAAGTGAAAGTGAAAATTTCGTTTTACAAGAGCTAAGTAGGCGTAATATTTATTTTAGAAATTATTTGAAAGCTACAGAATATGAAGAATAGACCTGTAACCATAGAAATCAACTGCGAATGGTGAGTGGCCAGGTTTCATTAATAATTGAAAGGAAGTAAAAATTATTTTCTTCTTATCATCCTGTTTTCAATATTTAAATTTAAGCACCTTTCTCTTCCTTGTTATTTCGTGAGAGATTACTTCATACTATCACATAAGCTAATTTTTTTCTGTACAGATAATAAAAATTACATACATAAGTAGGCTACTTGAATACTGACGATACAAACTTCATATACATACCTCATCAGGTATATTCAAGAAGACATCTAATGTACTGTAACCAGCACATGATTAAAATACTGATCAGATGTCCAACAGTTTCTTACTGCACTCTTCACTTCAAAAGTTTGGCACATATTTAATGAAAATCTTGATCAGGAAATCATTCATAAAAAAGTTAAATGTACACGTTTAAAACTTTCCTATAACATAGGGCATCCTCATTGTTACTTTTAAATTTTAGGAATGTACACTTATAACTGTATCACAATCTGAAATAATCATAATATTTATAACACGAGGGTCCTTGTAGATAGTCAGTTCCAGTGTTCTATATGTAATTAAGAAATGGCCCAGTTTATTGCACTTTCAGCACTTTTCTATTTAGGGGCTTCTGATTAAGTTTCCTAATCACTTCGTATTTACTGGAAATATCTTTGGCAATATTGTCCAGTAGTGCTTCACAAGTTCTCCCAAAAGAAAAAGGGACATTTCCTCATCTTTACATGTGTCGCACTTCAGTTCTTGCGAAAATCTTGGCTTCAGAAAAGAATACTACAGCGTTTACTATTACTATGCTCAATAGATTAATCAGTAGGCCTATAGAAATGTTTTCACCACTGCAAGAAAAAATCGCGTAATAATTATACCTCTCAATTATTGTGACGTTCGTATTTTTTTTTAAAGAGAGGGAAAAGTTACGCCTTCTTGCAAATGCTTAATTATGAATTCAAGGAAATTAAAGATAATGCAGTACCTTAATTAGTTGCAATATCTTAATTAATAACAATATTAATAATATTAGGTGAAAAGGGTAGGCTATAGTGCGTATATGTAAGATGTCAAGTTAATTTATTTCCGGAAATGTTTGGTGTATGAACTGAAGTACAGAGCAGACAGTCCCTCAGTTTATATGTAGGCTTAATATGTTTTAATATCAAGAATGACAGCCTTTTATTGTAATATAATTGAGGAGTAGAAGTTTGCAAATTACGTCTATTGTCCATAAAATATTGTACGAAGCATTTAATAAGCAATGGTGAATCCTTTAAATGTCCCAAATGTCAATGTCTTTTAAGTGTTCTGCTATGAATATATAGGGCAGAACAGCGCTCCGAGCGGCGGAATTGGCATTACGAGGGAACCACTTCAGACTCGTTTTTCAAGGTCTATGCGCCAGCTTGTGTAATCTCGTAAGCTTACGTTGCTTACGAGATTACACAAGCTGGCGCATAGCACGATCGAGAGTAGGTCTCTGTGAGTCATGACAATTTCTGCCGCTAGGTTCGCCTCGCTGCCCTAAGACACAGAGTCCGTGGATATCCAGAGTACCGCAATCGTTTGAGCCGGCAAATGCCGACAAATCCGCCATTGTTAGTCCAGCGCGCGCTATGCAGTATACAGTTGCATAGGGAAAGAATGTAATTTAAATGCGAAAAAATGCAATGCTGCTGTGTTCAGAACTGTTCACAGAGAACTGAAAAAAGCGCACATTTATTTTCTCTGTGACAAGGTGAAAGAAATAAGGAAAAAGAAAAGAAGTGACTATAAATATAAAAAGGAACTATCCGCTACCTAAGCGAGCATACATTGTGAGATTAATGAATGACTGTATTTTGATATTTATTTTTTCAAAATTTGGGCCCCAAAATATTTTTATAAAACTAATCTAGAACTTAAGTTGATTCAGCAATGATATATCTACATAAAACAAATGAAAGTCACGTACCAATTAGTATCAGTGTCAAATTTTTACCATCTTCTCCCTCTCAAATCAAGCATTTCTGAATTTAATCCTATTTGCTATTTGCAAGAATGACATAATATATTTGTGAAGTTCTGAATTTATTCTTGAGACAAGATTGTATTGTTTGGCTCGATTAGAAAATACAAAGACCGTAGAAACTAGAAACTCTATTAAGGTTAGACTGATGTGAAATTTCAATTTTCTAAACTATTCTAAGTAGATCTATGAAATTTTGTACTTTTAATTTGTAATTTTAAAATTGTGTTTTTTCTATGTTTATTATGTTGTAGCCTATAGTTTGAACCTTATAAATAATCCAATTTCTTAACAAAAATATAGCAGTGGATCAAACCAAGAACCAACAGTTTAATAATACTAAAAAGGTAAGTAGTTTACATAATTTCGTGGTGCAAAATATAAATTAATGAAATATAGGGGAGACCAGCGATATTCGCGAACACCGGGATATTGGCGAACATCAGTTATCTCTTTGCATTTCTTAAGTAGCGAGTTGTAGGGCTCTGAGTTCTGCAGTCACAACTGGCCTACGTCTATGTTCATGATACAACGGAGTGGGCTATGGAAATTCAGCTCTCCTTGGCAACGGTTTTGTTGTGAATTGTTTTGTATCTTTTCTGACGAGAAATAAAAACTGTTCTTGAGTTTCATTTACTCAGTATATTGTATTCTAGCTACAATATTGGTGACCCCGACGTGATATGAACACGCACGAAGATACAGAGCAAAGTTCTTTACCAACTAGTAGTGGTGACAGAGTCGGTGTGTGTGCACAACGTATTGAGAAACCTCCTCCATTCTACAAGGACGATCCAGATCTGTGGTTTGCAGTAGTGGAAAATGCTCTCAGTTTCGCAGGGATTACTCGAGATCAAGCAAAATTCCAATATATAGTAACACTGATCATACGTTTATTCCAATTATAGCTGATTTAATTAAATCTCCACCAGCCACGGGAAGGTATGACGCTATTAAAACACGTATCATTGCCGCTTTTGCTGAACCAATCAACAAAAGACTCAATAGATTATTGAGCGGCATACCTATAGGAGAGAAACGACCGTCGCACTATCTACAAGAGCTCAGAAGTTTAGCTTCCGGTCATTTAGGTGAAGAAGTCCTCAAGTCACTCTTCTTAGCACAACTAGCACCCACTATTAGAATGTCTTTGCAGAGAAGAGGATAGTTTGGACAAGCTAGCATTTTTAGCTGACAAGATGCAGGAGACGAACGTAACAACTCAAATGTCAGTAGCTCGGCAAGAACCCTTTACATTATCGACTATTGTTGACGAGGTTACGGAATTGAAAAGCAAAGTAGACGAGTTATGCAAATTGTCAAAGTACAAATCTCCTCATCTTAAAAATAACGGCGGGTCGTCATCCGATACCCAACGAAGTAAACTTTACAAACAGAAGAAAGATAAAGTTTGCTACTATCATTTTAAGTTTGGAGCTAACGCGAGACGATGTGTACAGCCTTGTTGCTGGAGCTTAGAGAAAAATTCGGAAAACTAGTGACGTCGTCTGGAGTCGAGGAGGTCCATGACGAGAGATTTAAAAATCGTCTCATTGTTACAGACAAGATTAATCACTTGAACTTTCTCGTTGACACGGGAGCTGATTTATCTGTTCTTCCCCGTTCTAAGGCAAACTTCATCGGTAAGCAACCAGCTGATTTCAAACTATATGCAGCGAATGGTTCAGTCATAGATACCTATGGCGAGAGGCTCATTACACTGGACCTTAATCTAGGACGCCAATATCCATGGAAGTTCACAATTGCTAACATTTCTCAGCCTATACTTGGAGCTGATTTTTTGAAACATTATGGCATTCTAGTCAATCTCAAGCAGCGAAAGCTTACAGACCCTTCAACGGCCAGAGCTACAATTGGCAAGTTAACCACAGTTGCTTTGTCAACCTTTTCTACGATAGCTAGCGGAAAATACGAGCTGTTATTGCGAGAATTTATTGACATAACTAAGGTTCCGCCATTTAATGGCCCAGCAAAACATGGTGTGGAACATCACATCAAAACGAAGGGCTCACCTATCAAAGAACGTGCTCGACGTCTTACATCTGAGAGGCTTAAGGTCGCTAAAGCGGAGTTTGATTACATGCTATCTCAAGGTATCTGTACTCCCTCGAGCAGTCCCTGGGCTAGTCCTCTTCATCTCGTTTCTAAAAAGAACGGAGGATGGAGACCCTGTGGGGATTACCGTCGTTTAAATGCTACAACTATCCCTGATAAGTATCCAGTTCCTCATATACATGACGTAACTCAACGGCTAGACGGTTGTACCATTTTCACTACTCTTGACCTTACCAGAGCCTATCACCAAGTACCCATAGCTCCAGACGATCGCGCCAAGACAGCAGTAATAACGCCCTTCGGTCTTTTCGAATTCAACGTCATGATCTTTGGATTACGTAATGCTGCGCAGACTATGCAACGTCTAATGGATAGCGTACTTCGTGGACTTGACTTCTGCACGTGTTACATCGACGACTTATTGATAGCATCGAAAGACGAGGGGCAGCATGAACAGCACCTTCGTCTTGTTTTCCAGAGGTTGCGTGAACATGGACTTTCTATTAACTTATCCAAGTGTTCTTTCGGCGTCAGTGAAGTTAACTACTTAGGCTACATAATCAATGAACATGGTGTTAGGCCGCTTGAAGATCGTATTAAGGCAATTGCAGACTACCCCAAGCCTAAGACCATTGCCGACTTGCGCAAGTTTCTCGGTATTATTAATTTTTACAGACGTTTCCTCCGCAATGCGGCGCAGATACAAGCCCCACTACATATTCATCTTCACGGTGCAAAAAAGAATGACAAGCGTCTTATTACGTGGGATAGAGAGGCTGAAGAGGCATTTGAGCTATGCAAACAACAATTAGCAAAAGCAACTCTCTTAGTTCACCCACGGGACAATGCTACTCTAGCTCTTCGTACGGATGCTTCTGATATTTCTTCTGGTGCCGTGCTCGAGCAGTACAATTTCGGTCGTTGGGAACCTTTGGGTTTTTTCTCTAAGAAGCATACCAATGCGGAAATTAAATACAGCACATATGATCGTGAACTGTTAGCAATTTACAAAAGCCTAAAGTATCTTCGTTGTATGGTTGAAGGACGAAGACTGATTATCGTAACTGATCACAAACCATTGATTCACGCTTTTAATCAAAGTGCAGACAAAGCTTCGCCTAGGCAGCTCCGTCACTTGGATTTCATTAGTCAATTTACGACGCAAATCGTCCACGTTAAGGGTGCAGACAACACTGTAGCAGACTGTTTGTCACGTATAGGTGCCATAGACATGCCGACGCTAATATCCGCAGATGAACTCATAGCCGCACAGGCTGCTGATGAAGAACTTCAACATCTTCTTCAATCTAATTCGACCAGCTTAAAATTAACAAAAATTCCGCTGACTGAATCAAAGGAAGAAATTTATTGTGATGTTTCGACGCAGGTCATTCGACCTTACATCCCATCTTGTCTTCGCAAGAAAGTTTTCGATAACATTCACAACCTGTCTCGCCCTAGCGGTAAAGCAACTAAGAAACTTATACAGCGCAAGTTTGTTTGGCCTAGAATGAATAAAGAAATTATGCTGTGGGCTCGTATGTGTCTTCAGTGCCAGAGAAGTAAAATAAGTCGTCACCACAAAAATGTGCCCCTACACATTCCTATGCCAAGCACGCGGTTCGCTCACGTACATATAGATATCATTGGTCCGCTTCCAGTTGCCAAAGGTTTTCAGTATTGCCTGACAATGATTGATAGATTCACAAGATGGCCTGAAGCGGTCCCGATATCTGAAGTTTCTGCAGAGACTATTGTAGACGCATTCTTCAGGACTTGGATCGCAAGATTCGGCGCACCTGCCACTATTACAACAGACAGAGGCTCGCAATTTGAATCAGCTATTTTTCGAGCGTTTTGTAATCTCATTGGTTCTACAAAAATACGCACGACAGCCTTTCATCCCGCCTCAAACGGCATGATAGAGCGTTGGCATAGATCATTGAAAGCCGCTATCATGTGTCACATGGGATCTAAATGTTGGATCGATATCATACCGGCTGTCCTTCTTGGATTGCGCTCCAGCATCAAAGAAGATTGTGACGCTTCGCCCGCAGAAATGGTTTACGGAGCGACACTAAGACTTCCGGGAGAGTTTTTCGTGGACGATCAAACCGAACTATCGCAGCGAGCCTTCGCTGAAAAACACAGACAGTTAATGCGCACTGTCAGATCGACTCCCGCTGCTCACCACTGCAACAGAAGAGCTTTTCAGCATAAGACATTATATACGTGTACGCATGTCTTTGTTCGTGTGGCAACTAAAGGATCCCTTGTACCACCGTATGAAGGACCGTATAGAATTCTTCGTAGGATATCTGACTACGTGTTCGAAGTCGATATTCACGGGAGCCCTAAAACCATTTCCACAGAAAGACTTAAGCCAGCTTTCTATGAAGTCTTCTCTGAAGATGATGGGAACAAGACCTCCGATCATCAACGACCAGGTTCTTCAAGTCCCCCACCATTCAGTACTTATCCTGGTGCAAGAAAAGTTTCGTGACTCAGCGTCACTGGGAGGGGAGTACATGTAGGGCTCTGAGTTCTGCAGTCACAACTGGCCTACGTCTATGTTCATGATACAACGGAGTGGGCTATGGAAATTCAGCTCTCCTTGGCAACGGTTTTGTTGTGAATTGTTTTGTATCTTTTCTGACGAGAAATAAAAACTGTTCTTGAGTTTCATTTACTCAGTATATTGTATTCTAGCTACAGAGTTCTGATTGGTGCTGCCATCTAGCGTCCGCTATATTAACTCCTTCAACTCGCTTACCTCGTCATTGTGCGAGAAGTGCGAGAAAGCTTGGATGCTGCAGACGAACTACGATCACAGTCTAATAGACACAGTCACGCAACTCATACGTATAAAATATGCCAACATTTGACAGCTGGCGCGACAGTAACCCTCTAGCGGCAGGCAAGTTAAAAGTGTGAATACTACATATGATAACACATCAGAAAACGAGTTTTGCGTTATTTATTTTATATTTTTATGCTATACAATAAGTGTATATGGTTCTTACTAATTCTACTTTAGAATCCTGGAAGAATTTCACACGCAGTTAATCTACAAGTTTCAGAAGCTGGGAATAAACGTAATTCGTTCTTCTCCTTACAACTGAATCATGGCCCTGATCACGTATCATGGTTTGAAATAATATAATTGTTTGTACGTGGACGGTTAATTCAATTCATTCCTAAACATATTTATAAACCATTGGAACTCTATATTTCCTGTGAGAAGAGTCAAAATTGTAGGGCATATCTCGTAGGGTACATCGCGTGGTGAACTCCTCTCCCTATTTCCTGAGAAATTAACTATTTTCCATACCGCAAATTGGGGTAAACTAGGCCGCTGAGGTAAACTTAAAAATAAAAAAGGGGAAGATTTAAACCTTAATTTGACATTGATTTATGAAGTTAATTATTTTTCAATTTTTTTATTATTATTTTGAGTCGCTAATAGTGCTGATATTATAGTTTAAATTTTTATGGAAAGTTTACCGCATTTTACATTACATTTCCAATTTTCACGCATAAGCTTAATTTTAACTTACCCTACCTATATAATACGTAATTTACATGCACTTACTGTTATTATGACGTAGATGAGAACAAATGGATACACAACTTTGTTGAAAAAATTGTAACTTCAATTAACTCAGAAAATGTAGGCCTAATTTTATTTTCAGAGCAGAAGTGGTGCAAGTCAAAAATGGGTAATGAGGGGTTAACGTAAACGTTCTGTAAAATACAGCGCAAAGTAGCAGTTAATATTGAATTTATTTAAATTATTAGTAGTCAGTGAATAGCACGAAGGCTATATTAATTGCTACTTTGCGCTGTATTTTACAGAATTTTTACTTTAAACCTCATTACCTAATTTTGACTTATAACACTTCTGCTCTGAACGGCTCAAATAATCACTGGTAATGTAAAATAAACACCAATAACAGTCATGCAAATTATTACAGAAAAGATTGCTTTTTGTATTAAATTTAAAAAGGCTCTTTTATTTCTTGAGAACTTAATACGTCTGCCACATGAATCTACACCAACACATCAGAAATTTATCGACACAGTCTGGATTTATTCAAGAAGTGAATATTTTGCAAAAGGATTATAATACGCCATGAATTCTTGAAAAAATTAACACCATAATCCCTACTTGAATGCAATATAACATTCAACTTTTGAAAAATATAAAGAAAAAAACACGAATACAAAAATTATGGAATTACTTGCATTAAAAACTGTAGATACATTATCCAAAATCGGAATGGTTACACATTTACACATGATCTCTGCAAAACAATAATATACTGTAACAGGTATTTACTTTGTTTTTATTTAAACTCTCCTTCCTGACATACAAATAGGTAACTGATAACTAATAAATGTTTTATAGAACACAATACGTAGGCTACCTACAGCGTGGATTGTAGGTTATGACTGAGTTATGATTTTCTCTTGGTCTTTAGGGAATCTGAAGAACGACAAATTCGGATATTTAAACTTGTTATTACTGCAATTTTCGTCATTGCACACATTGCCTTTATTCCGACGCATGATTAAAACGTTATTATAACATCTCGCATACCTTTAAAGCACGTGCTGGCTGTATCAACCCTATGACCAGTGCCTTGCCTGCCGCTTGAGCGCTAGTGTCGTGAATGTTGGCAAAAAAAGTGTTGAAGTTGCGCGACTGTATATATTAGACTGTGCTACGATTTCTTCCATTTTGCTTGTAAAATTCATACTGTTTTGACATCAAGGTAAGTGGAGATATTCATATTATTTCGAAGTGTTGTTTATTCTTATGGATTGTACAATTATTGCAGAAAGTTATAGTCAGAATAGTGTATTTGGAAATAACATATTTTTGACGTTGTTATGACGAAACCATCATGGCGCAGAATGAGGTATTGGCGAACAAGTGTTCAGCATTACCCCGTAGCAGGCTAGGGCGCTGATGCGGCGGGAGGCTTTCTAACCTATTTTATCAATAATAATACTAATACTACTACTACTACTACTACTACTACTACTACTACTACTACTACTACTACTAATAATAATAATAATAATAATAATAATAATGAAAGGATAATAAATAATATTAAAAATAATATAAATAATAATATAATGAACTTAATATTTCTGTACGTTTAACTTATAAGCATTTTCCTACCGAGTGAGGTGACTCGGATTGCACCGTAGTGTTTGAGACTCATGTTCCGAAGGTATGGATTCAATTCCCGACGCGACTATTCTGTATTTTTTCTTGATGTCCCTTAGTCGCAAAAGTAATTACCGAATTGGTAACTTAATTACCACAGCCATCATCTGAATTCATCAAGATTCAAAATCATATCAGTGTAAATTTCACAGGCATGTAAAAACAAATTATAGCATTGGAATTCAGTTAATAGACTACAAATAGCCTACTGATACACACACACAGATTCTAGAATTGATAGGCCTAGTGAGTTAATGCTTCTTTAAATAAGCTTGAAAAAAATATCAACCTCTCTCATTACAGATGAGGAACCCAATAAGAAAAACAACCAAAGCCAAGTGGACGGAGGAAGATCTTCAGAAGGCCAAGGATGCCAGAGCGAGCGGAAGATCAATAAGAGAAGTGGCTAGAGAATTTAGCATTCCAGTAACTGCATTGTACGACAGATTGAAGTCCGGCAATGCAGAAGGTCCAAAAATGGGGAGGAAGAAATGGCTAATCATGTAATTTTAATGGCTAAGGCATTTTATGGCTTGTCCGCTAAAGCGCTGAGACGCATTGCGTTTGAATTTGCGGAGAAAAACAAAATCCCCCACAACTTTTCGCGAGAAAAACAGGAGGCAGGTGAAGACTGGTTACATGAATTTTTACAAAGGAATCCACTTATAAGTGTTCGAACACCGGAAGCCACAAGCTTAAACCGACTTACAGGCTTCAATAAGTCTGCAGTAGATATATTTTTTTCCAATTTGTCTAATCTAATGGATGCCCATAATTTCCCACCTTCACGAATATTTAATATGGATGAAAGTGGTTTAACCTGCGTTCAAAAACCAGGTAAAATTCTGGTTCCTAAAGGGCAAAAGTAGGTTGGGGCTGTTACCAGTGCAGAGAGAGGAAGAACTGTGACAATATGTTGTTCCATGAATGCATCAGGAACTTTTTTTCCTCCAATGATAATTTATCCTGGTTCACGTATTCAGCCAGAATGCCGTCGTGGTGGTCCTGATGGAACTGTCTATGCCTGTTCTAAATCAGGCTGGATTACAGAAGAATTATTCTGCACATGGTTGGAGCACTTTGCAACTTTTGTAAGTGCAACAAAATCGAAACCATGCCTTCTAATTCTGGACAACCATTCCAGTCATATTTCCTTGGCATCATATAATTTTTGCAAGGAGAATGGGATTTATCTACTGTCTTTGCCACCACACTGCTCTCACCGATTGCAGCCCCTAGACCTTACCTTTTATGGACCACTCAAAACAGCCTACAACAAAGAATGCGACATTCATCTAAGAAGCCATTCCAAAGTTCTCATGTCTGATGTCTCGACCATCTTTAATAAAGCCTACATCAGAGTGACAAACATGGAGAAGGCGATATCAGGCTTCAGGAGTGCAGGAGTGATCCAGAGGTATTTACTGAAGATGATTTCCTTGGTGCCAACGTCAAGAGTGTTCCAGCATATGTCCAGAATGATGCTGCTAATGGCGAAGACTGCAGAAAAGCTGGAATCCCACAAAATAATGATGGTGGAAGTTATGTCTCTGTTGCTGACATTTCACCAATGCCAAAACCAGCAACAGAAAAAAGACAAGGTGGAAGGCGGAAACAACAGTCTGAGCATTTGACATCGACGCCAATGAACGAGAAGCTCGAAGAAAAAGAAAGGAAGAGGAAATTGGCTGCACAGAAATCGTCCGAACTCGTGGCCTCAAAAAAGTGAAACTTCGTGCAACCAACATCAAAAAAGTGAAAAGAAGCAAGATTGTCACAAGTAAACCTTCCTGCAGTAAGAATCTGGTCACAATATTTTCTGAAGATGAGGATTTTTACGAAAGTGAAAATGAAAATATCGATCTACGTGGTGATAGTGATGAAGATGTCGATATTGCTCCCTTAGAGGCTGAATCTGAAGATCCTTCCCAAGAAGTGTGCTGTGTTCGTGGGGAATTTGGGAGAGACAAAGAACTGTGGTATAAATGTTCCAACAAAAGTTGTAAAAACTGGACCCATAAAGACTGTAGTTCGTGGGAAAATAAGTTAAAACCATATTTATGTGACTTTTGCTCAAAATAAAAAATCGAAATAGCTTGTATATTCAGTTACTGTTCATGATGCTTAACTTTTAGATTCACACAATTAATAAAATAATTCTGAATTACATCTATTCTTCATTTCTTCTTTGAATGTGGTTATGTTTTACGTTTACAATGTATTTTTATATAAGGGGAAATGGCGAACACACATTACGGGATTACCCCGGTTAGCAGGGGTAATGCCGAACATGCTCACTATTCTTTCTTTTATTAAATTTTACAAAAATAATGTATTCTACTGTATATATTGTTACTATATGGGTTAGAAAGAGAAAGCATTGTACTATACGTTAACACTATGGAATTTGTGAAACGTCTCTTAATATTAGCAATTTTTGCATCATGTGCTTATGTGTTCGCCAATACCCCGGCCTCCCCTAACTTTTGTTTATCTTCTTTGAGAAGTTAAATTTTGGTTGTTACTCCATTACCATGAAAATAAAGAGATTTATATTGCATAAAACTCAATTAGTGTGACAGGCTCTTTGATGCGAAAGTGGCTCTGGAACTATGCGTTTTCAATTTTTTTTCACGGCCTTCAGTAACTATGACAATGTGATCATAATAGAGGTGTTGGAGCTTTTTTCATTGCACCCAATTATATAAAATATTTGGAAAATTTTATCAACATCAGACGCAATAGTTCCAGTACGGATTATTAGGGAAATGACCAGTTTTCATAGTATTGCATCTTGGACCTAACGAGTGTTATATTTGTAACAAGTGAGGGGGGCTGCAACAATCCATTAAAATACAGAAGAATCAAATTTGTATAATTTTAATAAGTGTGGGCTACAAAATCGCATTAGAATACCCAAGTATCAAAAGATTTTTTTATCCTGAAAGTACAATATTTGTGGCTGCAAACCAATCCCATGTTTTACCAATAAATACAACTCGCAGAAGCCAGTGAAAATTGTGCCTTTCTTTGGTCTAATTTTTCTGGAGAAATACCATTATTCCCTCACTTTATTGAATGGCATGTAGGAAACTGTATTTCACTTTATCGCGAAACGGAATGATACTGTTCACTTTTTCATGACCAGGAACAGCATTCTCTTCAGTCCAATAATGCAACCCCTTCATCACGAGTACAATGAAGAAAACTGAATTCTTAATAAATTATCGTGTCGACTAGCAAGTAATACATACAGTAATATCTAATATAAAATCATATCTTTTCATTGTTAAGTATTATGTGATCATGAAGTCATAATTTCATTCGTAGCCAATATTATGTTGATTGGCATTGCAAATTAGAAACCTAACCTAATTAATGCCTGAATGAATCGGTTATCTTCTTCCATATTTATTTTCTTCTTTATTTGAAAACCTCCCCGGAATAAGAACATAATGAACAAAACTGTAAATTCATGTTTCAATAGAAAGGAAAATTATTTCAGGAACATATTTTATTAGTGCTATATTTAGTATCATAATCATTTCACTGAACAGGGATAAACATTTATTCAGCCATTGAGTTCAATAATTTGTTATAAATAAATGCTTTAAAATTTCTTTTCCTACCTACATCACATATTTTAATAATTTGATGGTACATTCCTTTTTCCGACGACGTCTTCAATTTAGTATTATACAGTTATCGTCTCGTGTATCATACTTATTTGTATGACACCGAAAAATTTCAATGGCCGATCTGACATATTAGAACAATTTTGCTATTTTCTGAATTTAAAACAGGTGAAAAATATTTTCCCGATATCTGTATGTAATCGTAATCGTTGACAGAGATTGAATGTGTCTTGAAAAATTCGCTGGGCTAGCGATCAGAGCGAGAAATGTGTTTACCTCGCGCGAAGTGAGCGAGAAACTCGTTGTAGTGTGTGACGTTCCATTTAAAACAATGCTTTCGATTAAACGCATTTCTCGGCACACATTTCACATTACACATTTCTCGGTATAGTGTGTAACCGGCCTTGTCTTGTTTTTATCGCCAACACGCACTTAGTTTATAATACATCAACAATTAACGTTTGGTACGGCAGCGAACATAATTCCATCGACACACACTTATATTGTAACATTAATTTACACTGAAAATCGGCATTAGCACAAACGTGTTCTGGATAGTAGCCAGCGTGGTCACTCGCCGGAAGTAATGCGCTCTGGTGGCTCCTTGGATGGCTGGCTTTCTGGATTTCGAGGGCAGGTTCCTTGCAAATCAATAGTTTTATTTAAAGTTCTCCAGAACAAGTTCCTGCGTACTGCAACAAATGCCCCCTGGTTTGTAAGAAATCAACAACTACATCAAGAATTGGGAATTCTTCCACTAGAACAGTACATCCATTCAATGTCAAAATCTTTCTTCAACAAACTTCCTGGTGTTCCTGGAGGTGTGACATATAACATTGGAGCAGGATCTTGTCAGCCATCTCGACTTAAAAGGAAACTCCCTCAAGACATCCTTCTTAGTAATACTGACGACTCTTCATAATTTAACACAGAAAATCATCATATTTTTGTTCACATAATTCACAACAATGTTCAATTAATTAATTTAAATTAGAGGAGCCTTTAGGCTGGTATTCATAGTCAACACTTTATATCACCACTTTGCAAAGTGACACTTTTGACGAAAGTGGCTCTTTCATACTAGTGGTATTCATAGACGATTGAAGAAGTGCACTTTACAAAGTATCACTTTGCGCCAGCAAAGTGTAGAGTTACAATTTGGTTGGTAATAGAAGTCCCACAATGCCTTTCAAAACAAGTGAACAAACAATAACAAATTAATGACGTATAACCTACAAATTATAATGCTTGTGATTTGAATTGGGAGCCTAATTGATCGCGCGAGAAAGAAAATATATATATTTAAAGTTGTTTTATTTCAGTTTCTAGTTTTTGTTGACGATAGTTTAGATTATTTCAGTCTGTTCAGATATATAACATTTTATTAAATAGTTAGTGATACTGCTGGTGAAATTAGGTTAGGTTTTGTACAGTACATAGCTGATCCATTAATTTATATAGTTAGATTAGGTTCTGTACATATCTTTTTCATTAATATATGCCGCTAAGTTTAATTTTGTATGTATCCGTTCCACTGATTTATATAGTTCGGTTAGATTTTGTACATATCTTCTATTAGTTTATATAGTTAGGTTAAGTTGGATTGAGTAGGTGAAGTTTTGTGCATACTTATATATATATATATATATATATATATATAATTAAATTTATATCATTAAGTTAGGTTTTATACGTTTCTCCTTCATTGATATATCGTGTTATTTCCTTTATTTTCATTTTTGTCTTTTTCGTGAATAGTGAATAGAAGTAAAAAAGAATGAAATAAACACATTACTACTGCTATTATTATTATTATTATTATTATTATTATTATTATTATTATTATTATTTTCTCTCTCTCTCTCGTTTCCATTATTGCCTACTCTTCAGGAATATTTTGAATGCCAAATGTTTCTACAATGCATAACAAAATAGGCCTAGGCCTAATAGTATGAGATCTCTTTTCATGGTGAGGTTATGACTGCACATGAACTAGAGACAGTAGATGTATTGCTTACCGGCGTGAAAATATATATTACCGGTATCAAAACAGTAATGATTATATCAACATCAAGATAAATCTTATCTCAAAATACAGGTAATCAACAAAAATCAAAATCATTTTAAACCCAATATAATTATGGAATCTGCTTAGAAGGCAGCACGTGAGGTCTCTCAATGCTAATTTAAGATAATTATGCCTACATTAGATTGAAGTTAGTTTAATATTATTTAAGTTAACAAATTCGTTTCAGTAATAAAAAATAGGTTATATGGGCATATCTACCTACATATCACTTCATCGAATTGAGGTTATAAATATACGAATGTTACTACAGAAATATCTGAACTATAATATTATATATATTAATGTATGGTACATATCTGTAGCATAGAATTTTAATGCAGTCAATAACTGCATTATTGGAGGCACTGGCAAACGTCTATTATTCGTTTTTGTCAACCAGTCATCGAAAAGATTGGCAATCTCAATAAGTTTCTTTATCAGATTGGAACCGGTTTTTTAAATTCTATATCATTATAAAATTCCACGGGATTGCCTTTAGGCCTATCTCTAATGTAGCGCTTTAGTACATTGTGCCATCTCTTCCGCACGTTCTAATAATCGACAACTTCCAAGACGTCCGCCATTTTTCTACAAAGTGTCACTTTCGGCTCAAAGTGTGGTCGGAACTACACTTTCATCCAAAGTGTTCCTTTGCACCAAAGTGTCGACTGTGCAACGGAAAAGTGATACTTTGCGTCTTCCAAAGGACACTTTACTCGAAAGTGTCGACTATGAATATCAGCCTTAGAGCCAACCTCAGCATGATATTCTTCTGCATGTGATATTCCATAATTAACAGTGGTCTGTATAGCAAGTTTGCTGGTCGACTAATATTAAACATTTAAAAAAAATAGTTTTATTTAGAGTCACAAGGTTTACAACATTTTAAATTAATAAGAAGTTACAAAGTTATTGGGGTAGAAATGAAATGAAACAATTCTCGTATTTTCAAATTTAATTATGATTAAGTTGTGCATGACTTTAGAAACTTTCGTTCCTTGGCTAATGATTATCCATTTTATTTTTGATGTAACAATTTACTAGCACATTGAAATATTATCAGTGAAGATACTGGCACAGTCGCTGCTTTAGGGATAAAGCCTGTATCTTGTATTTTATCTTTTACATCAAACAGATGTGATTTTAAGACTTCTGCAGGCATTGTATCTTTTGATAGAAAATAACTTACACGTAGTTTGCTTTAAAATTTTGCACATGCCTCGAATAATGAAAACCAGTGCTTGGTTTGCAAATGGTACTTTTGAAATTTTTACGTCAGTTGAAGTCTGTTGATTATGCCTATCTATACCTAATTCAATGAATCCCTCAAAGTGTCTGTTTTAGTATTATAAGTTATGTTTCTCTTCAAAGATATTTCATCTTAAACAATAATAGTTACAACCAGTGGCGTGTGGTGATAAATAATCCTGGTGGTGCACAAATATTTATTATTATTATTATTATTATTATTATTATTATTATTATTATTATAATAGGTACTAACTACTACATAACTATTAACATATGCTACGTAGGTATAGATTTACATAATTTTGTTAGTCAAGAAATTGCAGTTAATCAGTTTCCTATGTAGGTCCAGTAATAGCAAAGTAAAGTGTTCAATTTCTATTGCAGCACACCGTAAATAATATTGTTTTCGCTATATTGCGTTTTATAACACAGTTCACACGTTCACAAGCATTCGATACGTGTGTCGTCTCATCAGCCTTAACTGTTAAAAAGTCAGCAGCTTTCTTTATTTCTTTGAAATCTCATCATGGCATACATCAATATGGCTTGAAGGACTTTGTTCTGTATAGTGTTTGACGTGCTCTTAAACACTGTTGCTCATTCCAAATGTTCCTTAAGAGTGGGTCTAATTCAGAACTAAAATTGATGAGGCCAAGAAAAATACTAGCGTTTAAAGATGAGTTCCGTCTTCGTGATCTCTTAAAGCCAACTCAAAAGCTCCACAAAACCGCACGCACATATCTGTGCTTGGTAGCTTTATCA
Source organism: Periplaneta americana (assembly GCF_040183065.1). Lineage (NCBI taxonomy): Eukaryota > Metazoa > Arthropoda > Insecta > Blattodea > Blattidae > Periplaneta > Periplaneta americana. Next base: position 71,681,234 of record NC_091130.1, on the reverse strand, counting down.
TTGTGAAGTTCAACAATACAATTGAATCTAATTGCGTCTATATGTTTGTTTGACCCAACACTGCTAATTTAACATTATTGTTGATGTGTGCAGCTGAAGAATAGTGTTTTTTAATTCCTTCATTCATGTGCTTCAAATCAATAATATCTGCAGAACGATAATCAAAATTTTGTAGTTACTACGCAAAGTCCTAAATTCAAACAGAAAAATAAATAAAATTCATAAAACGTACTTATTTTTGTCAATAAATGTTCGCAGTCGAACAACAGGCAAGGAAAACAAAATACAGCGTCTTTTATATTGCAGCCGCATATTGCATTTTTCGTCAGTCCGAATGTTGAATTTTCTTGTCACTTTTCTATTACTGTTCTTCGTCACTTATAATTTTAATTCTTGTGTAGGTCTACCCATCTTCTTTATTCTGATCTTTTCGTGTAAAGGTCTTATAGAAAATTGCACATTTAACAGATTTTGCACACTATTCATTGTAGCATTTATGATGGGACGAGCTTGAGAACACATCTGAAAGTGCTCCTAACCCCTCCTACGCTCACTGTAAACCTACCTACCATGCTCCAAAGCCTGCCAGTGAAACACTACTACTGCGCATGCTCGAATGGAGCAGTGTGCCGCAAGTGTCGAGCGGTAAACATAAGTCCCAGGCGTCAACAAGAACAGTACACAGGCATGCATGCAGTGTTATTTTTACATAGTATTATAATAAAGAATTATGTAGCTCACATAGTCTACTGCAGCTCATAGATATACATTTAAAAACATGTGTTATTTGAAGAGGTGGTGCACTGCTCCTGTGCTCCTTAAGAGAAATCGCCGCTGGTTACAACCTTTTATTGACATCAAATGAACTCTTCTACGTTTTTCCTCGCGTAACCTAGCACGCCGCAAGGAGTGTGTAAACAATCCAAGCCGCTAGATAGCAGCAAATGGGCACAGAAGGCCAGCGCTATACCAACTCGCCAACCAGGTCGACCCGGGCCCATATCAAATTCATGAAGTCAATTTTTGAGAGATCTAACTGTTGGTAAACATAATTTTCTTCTTAGATATCTTTCGTCTTGAGGTGAACATTAATGGAATGTTGCGGCAAAACGTTTATCGTAACTGGAATATCGTTTCCCCATTTCCTTCTTTTTAAGCACACTTGTGACTAATGAATTCATCATCTTGAACAATTTTAATTAAATCGGCATTTGGACTTGCTGTGTTTAGAGCTGTCATCTCCGCTTGAGCCAGTTTTTATCTTTTAGGATTTCTTGCATCGTAAAGAAATGATCTTAATTTAGTGAAATATTAATAATGCCTTTAAAATATAGGAGTAGGCAAATTATTTGTCCGAATAACTATCTGAATCACTTTTTATGAAAAAATATGCGTCCACTTTCTTCACAAAATCAACAATTCACATTTTTATGTTACGCATCCCAAGACACACTATATGGATAAAAAAAGTAAAGACTTTCAATTTTTATACGGAGAAACTAGGCTATAAAGAAATTGTGTTTTATATGAACAATGTAAAGTAGATTTATGCAGTTTAGTAACTGTTTCAGTTAACACAGAGAATATGTCATTGCTAATGCACTATCTAATTACACGATGGCGGAGTATGGTCTGTCGTGTCTGTCTAATATCAGAAATCCCGCAGCTTCCTCGATGCAAGATCTAATATGTTTATTTGGGACCTTCGCGATTCTTTCATTGTGCTTTTATTTTGACTCATATTTTCGGAAGAAGGAGCTGTTAAATTCAGTGAAGGAATAACTATTATCTTCAGTCTGTTATTAAAACCAGAGTATTAAAAATTAAGTCCTACGACTGATTTAAAACTTCGGTATAATTTTCCAATTTATTACACCTTATTTTTACTTTCCCCTATTGTTTCGAATCATGATTATTGACGTCCGATAATCAAAAGTAATCCGAATATATTTTGTGATTTTTGTACATAATATATTCTATCCCTCTAATTTTAAACGTTTGTATAGAACTGTTGACAGCGTTTTTAGTTAGTGCTCATATTTTGCTTATGATATCGTTTGTGTTTTGTTTTTTAAAGAAGTTTAGATAAGGACGCAAATAGCGATAGTAGCTGACGCGCCCTATTAAACTTCATTAACTGAAGTCTGTCTGCGTTTGTTTACCTATATGAACACAGCACACCTAGAAGACAAAAGCAAATAACTAGTGCCGGTAGTAGAAGCAGTAATAATAATAATAATAATAATAATAATAATAATAATAATAATAATAATCAGCATCAACTTGTAACAGAAAAGTGCTATTCTACTGGTGTTTACATGACTACACCCAATCTCTATCTTTTGGAAATCTGAAGAAAGTTCTAGCATATTTTGCTAGGCATAGTTTTTACAAAACATAGTACAAACATTTCTACGTTTAACTGACATTGTGTAGGCTACAACTATAATGAGAATAATCCTTAGGACATCATGTGTTTTTTGAAGAATAAAGCTCATATCACAGTTCAACGCACTTTCGTCACGTCATCCTCGCTGCCTACAATCCCTGCCTCTAGATAGCACTGGCGAGTCATTCGCCACTTTTACCGTGAACTTTCCGGTATTATCATTGTAGAGTATTTGGTATTAATATTAATTAATTATTAGTATGTTCAAATTTCATTAACTTCTAGTAACTGGCTCAGAAATTCATGGAACTCCAGTACCGACAAATATTGTCGATATTTGTCTCAGCTGCCAACATACCAGTTACAAAATCACTAGGCCTACCATCTGAAGTATTTGTCCGTTATTTGTCAGTATCGCAATTCGAAACGAAGTTGGCAAAAGAAAATTCAACCTGCAAACTTGAAAATCACCACAATCCACTAGCAATATGTAGTAATGGGGAAAAAATGGTTAGATTTCACCCTTTGGGTATGAAGTAAGCTGACCCGGACTATACATATTATAAAATAAACCATCTACTTCATTATGAACACGAAATTATAATGGGCGGCCTAAATACGAATCTGCTTGCCACCCAATCGAACTGCACGACACAACTGTTGACAATGTTCCAAGCATGCAACTTGACAGTCCTTCCCCTCAATCCTACTCACCACACTTCGCATTCTGAGACTTTACTAGACATAATAGCTACAACAAACCGGGACAAAGTACTGACGCACGGACAAATACCTGCACCGGGAATCTCGGCGCATGATATTATCTGCCTTGCCTATTCCTTCAAATGGCCCCCCAATCATTCGTAAAACAGTGACATATAGAGACCTAAGACGCATTGACCAGACAGCTTTATTATCAGACGCAACCATGATTCCCTGGTACACAATTTGGACTACTCCCACTCTAGATGACAAGATTTCGATTTTTAATGATTATATTACACAACTTTACGACAAACACGCACCACTGAAATCGAAACGAGTGAAAAGACCAGCAGCCCCATGGTTAACTTCCCCAATACGAACTATGATGACTGAACGTGACGCAGCTTACCGTAAATACAGAAGGACCAGATCTGAAGACAATCTGAGTACAAACAATTACGCAACAAAGTTACCCAAGAAATAAGAAATTCGAAACTTCAACACATGCATGACATTATTGGACCATCTTCAAACCCATCAGCACTATGGCGAGACTTGAAAACAATGGCATAGGGAGACAAAATGACCAAGTAAACGACTCTTCTATTTCACTGGACGCTCTTAATAATCATTTTACCACGATACACTCACAACCAATTGACCCCAAGGAGAGAGAACAGACAATGCACGAACTACTGCAAGCGACCTGTCAAACGAGCGAGAAATTTTACTTCACATACGTAACAGACTTAGACGTAAAAGAAAGCTATAAAACGGATAACTACAAAAGCTGAAGGATCGACTGAATCAGCATTGTTCTACTGCGTAAAATCATAGACGTAATACTGCCAACTGTGACACACATCTTTAATGCCTCGCTTATGACCTCGACATATCTGACCCTATGGAAGAAAGCTTATGTACGTCCCCTTCCTAAAAATAATAATCCTTCAAACCTAAACGATTATCGGCCAATAAGCATCCTGCCCACACTGTCAAAAGCATTGGAACGCATTGTTCACAAACAATTGACGGACTTCTTGAACGAACACAATTTACTTGACGAGTATCAGACAGGCTTCAGAACTGGACACAGCACAAATACAGCATTACTTAAAGTTACAGAAGACATATGGGAGGCCTCCGATAAACAAAAATTGACCATTTTGACACTTCTTGACTTCAGCAAAGCCTTTGACTCAGTTGACATATATCTGTTACTCTGCAAGCTCCGAGCCCTTAATTTATCAGAAAGTTCAGTGTCGTGGTTTACCTCCCACCTTCAAGTACGCCAACAATGTGTGCGGGTCTGTGGTCGTTTTTCTTCCTGGCGCACTGTGGGTGCAGGTGTACCACAGGACTCAGTTCTTGGGCCTCTACTTTTTACTATCTACATAAATGACGTATCACAATCTATTAAACACTGTAGACATATCCTATTTGCTGACGACTTACAAATATATACCTCTGCACCTATATCGGTGCTAAATTACGCAATAAATGAAGTAAACAATTACCTAAAGTCAATTACTTCATGGACGAAAAAGTTTGGACTGAAATTGAACTCAGAGAAATCACAGGCAATTATAATGGGACATCAACGACTTTTAAGTAAATTAAACACAGGTGACTTATCTCCTGTTAAAATGAGTGAAACTGTTATCCCTTACAGTGATAGAGTAAAAAATCTAGGAATTTATATGGACAACAATTTAAGTTGGAATACTCAAATCATACACACATGTAAAATAATTTTTATGAAAATTCACGCACTAAAAAGAATTCGAAATTTCCTTCCGTTGCTTCTCAAGAAGAATTTAGTGCAGTCACTCTTGATTCCTCATTTTGACTACTCTGACACTCTCTACACTGATCTGTTTGTTTACTATGTTTAGACCTGTTATATGCATGCTATTATCTTTCCTGTACTTAATTTTCCCTTTTGTTCTTCCCCTCCTTTCTCTTTTGTGGTCTGTTTTTGTTTTCACTCAATATGTTTATTATGCTTTGTCCAATGAGGCAGTCCCGTCATTGGGAAAGCTAAAAGAGTGTCTCTCAATGTAACATGAGACTGACAGACAGACTACAGCATGTTCATAATGCATGCATTCGATTTATTTGCAACGTCAGTAGATCTGACTGTATCACACCTTCACTAAATATACTGTCCTGGGTCCGTCTCAAAGAGCGAAGAACTATTCACTCTCTCACTTTACTCTTCAATATTCTTCAAACCTCTAACCCTAGCTACCTAGCTTCTCATTTTCAACATTTGTCCTCATATCACGAAATAGATACTCGCTCACAACACCATATCACACTCTCCATTCCTAAACACAGAACATCCTTCTACTCTTCATCTTTCACCATATCTGCAGCTCATCTCTGGAACTCTCTACCACAACATGTCAGAGACTGTGGGACATTGTCTAATTTCAAAAATAAATTAAAATTGCACTTTTTGAATTACATTCCTTTCAGTTATAAGCCCTTTTCTCTGCCATAGTTTTCTAAAAATATAGGCTATATATTTCTTTTTCCTTCCTTTCCCTTTTTGTTCTCTTTATCAGCCGATGAATTTTATTATAGCCTTTTTATCGTGAATTTTATTTACTTTTCATATTTCTTTTCTTTTTTATTATTATTTTATTACATTCCATTTTGATATATTTTTCCTTAAGTTTTTCCATATTAACCATTTGTACTAAATGAGTTGCTTTCACTATATTCCAATGTATTTTACTTTCTTTTTTTTCTATTATGGTATTTTTTCATGTTGTTTAGTGTTGATTTTATTATGCTATTATTATTATTATTATTATTATTATTATTATTATTATTATTATTATTATTATTATTAATTTTTTTATAATATGTTAGTATTCTGTTCTTTAACTTTTTGTTAAATTTTAACTGCTTGTATACTTTGTGACCTGGTAGAGTGTAAGAAAAGGCCCTATGACCTTAACTCTGCCAGTATAAATAAAGAACTATTATTATTATCATTATTATTAATATTATTATTATTATTAGATGGCCGCTGCAGACTTCTAACACAGGAGTAGGAGGCTGTTACAAAAGAAACATTACACATTACAGTGCTTCCATTCCTCAAACGAGGTATAGAAATTCTTATATATTCAGAAATTAAAAAAAAATAAATAAACTAAGGCACTACCTTTCTGTTGTTCAATTCATACACCATACCTTTTAGGAAATAATGAAACAAACGTCTTAATACATTTTACATGAACACTGTAGTCTACCCTTTTCACGTGTTTATTTATTATTATTATTATTATTATTATTATTATTATTATTATTATTATTATTATTATTATTATTAAGTTCCAGTGAATTAAGGTACTGTATTATCTTCCATTTCCCTGAATTCATAATTTAATCATTTATAAGTGGGCCTAACTTTTCCCTCTCTTTAAAAAAATATATATATTGATGTTGAAGTGTTATGATTTTTACTATTGGAAACTGCAGTCACAATGCACCAGTACAATTAGTGTGAGATTTTTCTTGCACACCTTATAGTGGTGAAATAAATATCTAACAGGCTTGCTGATTAATCTGTAATGAATAGTAATAGCTGTAATATTTTAATGTGTGTAAACAGGTTTTTAATTAGAAGTCAGAATTAAATTAAATTAGGAAATTAGTCTGCAATATATGTGATTAGAAATGGCTTCTGCATTTGACGGGCACAAGTTATTTTGATGATGCAGTAATTTATAAAACAGTTATATTACAGGTTGTTCTGTATGGCTGTGAAAGATGGACTCTCATTTTGAGAAAGAAACAGAGGTTAAGGGTGTTTAAAAAATAAGGTGCTTGGGAAAATATTTGGGGCTAAGAGGGATGAAGTTACAGGAGAATGGAGAAAGTTACACAACGCAGAACTGCATACATTGTATTCTTCACCTGACATTATTAGGAACATTAAATCCAAACGTTTGAGGTGGGCAAGGCATGTAGCATGTATGCACGAATCCAGAAATGCATATAGAGTGTTAGTTGGGAGGCCAGAGGCAAAAAGACCTTTGGGGAGGCCGAGTGTAGATGGGAGGGTAATATTAAAATGGATTTGAGGGAAGTGGGATATGATGGTTAATCTTGCTCAGGATAGGGACTGATGGCAGGCTTATGAGGGCGGCAATGAACCTCCGGGTTCTCTGAAAGCCATTTGTAAGTAAGTAACATACAATTCGGTGAAGTTGACATTCCAATCTTGTGTAAATACTTGGCAGGTAAGCATGCTGAGTAAGAAATCTGAATCTTGCTACGGAAGAGTTCAATATTGATTTATACTGGATTTAACCAATGTATGTGAAAAATAAGAAACTAATGGCAAATACTTCTCCAATATAAAAGAAATAAATACACTTAGATAAAATATATTATATTTAATGCATAAAAATCATATAAAGAACAATGAACTATAACGACAAATGCAAAAACACTTTTGTACTGAAAATAATTCACTCTGTTAATTTTAAAATCTTCTATGAAAGGTATAGTGAAATGCATATTCTACACGTACTTTCGAATGATTGCACTTTTCACGACTTTACATTTTATGAAATTATTTATTGTTTACTTATCACTTTTCACTGACTCAGGTTTCACGAGTTTCAATAGACCAAGATAAAGAAGTTCAGTGGCCAATACTATACTCTATACTTGCTGACTATTAAAAAACTTTGGACGATTGTTTCACGTACTCAGCAGCAGAACTTCAGCATTATCATGAATGTGTTGTTATTCAGTCGAGGCATTTAAGAACCTTCTGAAGAGTATGTGGAATTGCACTTAATGCTAATACAACCAATGGCAGGAATTGCATATCAGTTATCGTTCATAAGTGCTTCATTTCAATTTATACATATGTATATACATTTTGGTTATACATATATGCAGACTGTAAATTTGATGTGTTTTTCGGCATGTTACATCACAAAAATTTACGTTAATCTTGTTCACAATGGCACTGGTAAAGTAAGGAATTACAAATCACACCAACAAAGACAAAAACAATCTAAAAACAGGAGCGAAATAATAACACAAATAATTATAGTTTGTTGTTCAACTACTATATCGGTCTATATACTTTTATCTCAATACGCCTTTGCTGTATCACTTTCCGACATTCTGAATGGAATACGATGATGATATGGTACATTTTCGGTAAATATTTAAGGACAATTTTTAGTGCGAAAATTTGGCTACATTATGATGCGTGAATCTGTAATCAACATGAGTTACTGTTTGGCATTCTTATGTTATATTCCGAGTATTATTATTGGACTCTCACTCTGAGAGAGGAACATAGGTTCAGGGTGTTTGAGAATAAGGTGCTTAGGAAAATATTTGGGGCTAAGCGGGATGAAGTTACAGGAGAATGGAGAAAGTTACACAACACAGAACTGCACGCATTGTATTCTTCACCTGACATAATTAGGAACATTAAATCCAGACGTTTGAGATGGGCAGGGCATGTAGCACGTATGGGCGAATCCAGAAATGCATATAGAGTGTTAGTTGGGAGACCGGAGGGAAAAAGACCTTTAGGGAGGCCGAGACGTAGATGGGAGGATAATATTAAAATGGATTTGAGGGAGGTGGGGTATGATGATAGAGACTGGATTAATCTTGCACAGGATAGGGACCGCTGGCGGGCTTATGTGAGGGCGGCAATGAACCTTCGGGTTCCTTAAAAGCCATTTGTAAGTAAGTAAGTAAGTATTATTATTATTATTATTGCTGTACACAAAATATCTATTACTCATTTCCGGTTCAAGAATTATGCTTCATTTCAGAAATTTGACTAGTTTTTGAAGGAGTTCTTGATAATACTTGATCTATTTTTTCTATAATACTTGCCAATTTTAAGTCACTGGCTTCACCATCGTCTCCTTTCCATGGTGAGACAATATTAGTACTATTTCCTGATATACTAGACGGACTTGTTTGAGAAGTGAGAAGACGACCATCTTTGAATGGAGTTGAAGTGACTGCCTCTTTGTTATTTTGGCCAGTTATTATCTTTTTATTTATTTTCTTTAACGTTAAAAGACCTGATTCTGTGTTAGACAAAACAAGAGAAGCTGAATTTTTAAATTGATTTTCACTAGACTGCAATGTTCCTACTGCAGACATGTCTTGATGGTGCAGAAACACAAGTCCTATATCCTTCCCTGAAGCTAACTTATCGTAATCACAGAGCACAATATTAGCAGGACTGCCATAAGAAGTAAATGCCGTCATATGTTCATATGGATGATAATCAACACCGCTTGCTCCTCGGTTAAACTGCAACCCTGAATATATAGCCAGCTGGTCTCCAGTATCTGCATTCCAAACATGGACTGTACCATCTTCACTAGCTGCAAGTACCATTCCTCCACATGGAGATGTGCAGGCTGAGGTCTGCACCCTGCAATCAATTGAAGACACTGCATTCAAACTGAAAGTATGTAAACTGTGTACTGTATATATGAACAAGCATAAAATACAGCACCACGCAATCAAAATAGCACTGAAGTTCTGAGGCATGGAAGCCAGCCTTTTTTCTGCTTAAAATGTACTGTAGCCTGAAGGCTTATTATAATTGTTGGTGGAATGATGATAATGATAAAGTATTTGGCGAGATATTCGCCATAGGATTACCTTACATTCGTCTTACAATTGAAGAGAACCTTGGAAAAAATCCAATAAGGCAATCAGCCATGCTGTCTCATTTATGGAGTCCATAATTATTATTGCAGATAGCAAGATATGGTAAGGAACAAAGATTGTGACATATATACTTTCTTTGAATAGATGTAGCATGGAAACAATTCTAATGCATACATATGGTACATACAGTAATTTCACGTGCACTAATACAGTTTAGTAAATTGTGTTTAAGAATAGAATGTATGCATGTTCCACTTGATTGTGAAAATATGCTTACTAATCAATTTTTCACTTCCCCAAGACGCATTTCAGTCACTGTCAGCACATTATTAACTTCAACTTATCAGTAGCGGCTCACCGTAAAAATAATAGGTGAAGTGCTGTTCACATACACAAATGCATGAACAGTTTTACCAATTTAATGAGTAGGCCTACTATTCGTAAACTACGTACAGTTGTAATAGTTATAGAATACATGCAAACAGGAAAATTAATTTATTTCAGGACTCACCCAATTTCTTGCATACCAAGTCAATCCTCCTACATTTTAAAGCAGCAAACCTGTCGATGATGTCTTCATAAAATGTCTGAGTTTAACTGAGGGTAGACAGTATATCTCTATGCAAAGCTATGGGCTAATAATGAAAGTCTCTCCTGTGATGTAACATTCTGAGTGAAATTTTCAATCTTTTCAAACAGAAAAGCTTCTTTCATCGGAAGAATTTTTTAAAGTTATTTTATACAACTTCTGTATTTTCTTAGCACTTTTTAAAACAAATAACAAATGGAACTGTAGGTCGTCCAGAATTTAAAACATCTTTTTTATCCTCATATTTAAGTCTACAAAACGACATTTCTAATAAATTACAAACCGTGTCATTTTCCGGATACATAATTTCGCACTCATTTATCAACATTTTCTATGTACTGGTATCTAAGTAAGTATTTGTATAATAGCACTATAGTGATTAAACATATAATATACACTATGATGTAGGATTAATACACTATGTACACTTATCACTAATATATTCTAAATACATTAAATAATAAGTTAATATATACGTACACAATATTAAACTACATGCATACATTTACGCGTGCATTAAACTTTCAAATACAAGCGTTGAAACAAAACTGGCAAGATTATGAGAAAAAATATTACACACGGGGGGGGGGAAAACAACTTTTAAACTTTGCGAATGTATGTGGGGTGTATTCCTGATAAAATAACATAGAGCCAGCTAATTTACCACTGCAGGGGTGGATGCTTGGAAACAAGAAATGAGGATACTATTCTCGAGTCAGGTAGTACATACTGTAAAATTTCACAGCCCTTAAACAATAACCCCCGGCCTTGGAGACCGGCTTCACCCCTTCTCTGTTATTAGTACCATTAGATCTGCAAACTGGTTACTCCACCTACAAAAAGACTGACAGTTCTCCGTAACTGAAAGACTCAGAAATGCACTTCACTCATACAATCTTTCTTTAGTGCGTGACATCACGTTACCATGGAAACCAAGTGCTGTATGAGAATGGGAGCCCAAATAATTTCACCTTTACAGTATTGTAAGTTCCAATAGTCACCGCTCGGCGCTCGTAACAGTCGACATTATTCTATTGAGCGGACGATTACAGGTAGTATTTATAAAACTAAACACTGTTTATAACGACTGAAAAGAAAACTTTTTTTTATTTTAGAAATACGATATTGGTAATAACTGGAATTAATTCTTAATATGAGATAAAATTGTGTTTTACACGTAAATACCTACTTCACCTGAATAACCGCCCCTGCAACTTATAAGATGTAATAGTTTATATTCATAGTTCTCTACACAATTATAAAATGAATAGTTTTGGTACTAAGTTTTCAAGTTAAATTTGTGTTGAGCAGCGTGTATAAAAATATTAAATGGTGAAATATTATCGAAATAAGAGATTACGGGTAAGAATGGCTAAGCGTTGCGTTAGATTAAATTATATTTCTTCGCCAAGTTTTCTTATGTCTTCGACATTTTTGGAATCCCTGTGGGTTCCAATCTATTGTTGACTTTCTATGGATTCTTCTGGCTTTCTTATGCCTTGTCTGATTCACTGCCATTTTCTTATTACGAAATGAGTTGCAATATGTTTTTGTTTTTCAATTTCCCATAGTTTCCTGTTTGAGATAGTTTCAGGACATTTTACGTGTAAAATACAGTGTAAACAGTGTTTGAAGGTATAAATATGTAAACAATAATTAATTTCACTGACAAAAAAGATTTTGGAGACATAATGTCTACACCTTATATGCACTATCACCTTTACGTTTTAACTTTGCTCTAGAGTATGCCATTAGGAAAGTCCAGGATAACAGAGAGGGTTTGGAATTGAATGGGTTACATCAACTGCTTGTCTATGCGGATGACGTGAATATGTTAGGAGAAAATCCACAAACGATTAGGGAAAACACGGGAATTTTACTGGAAGCCAGTAAAGAGATAGGTTTGGAAGTAAATCCCGAAAAGACAAAGTATATGATTGTCTCGTGACGAGAATATTGTACGAAATGGAAATATAAAAACTGGAGATTTATCTTTTGAAGAGGTGGAGAAGTTCAAATATCTGGGAGCAACAGTAACAAATATAAATGATACTCAGGAGGAAATTAAACACAGAATAAATATGGGAAAAGCCTGTTATTATTCGGTTGAGAAACTTTTATCATCCAGTCTGCTGTCGAAAAATCTGAAAGTTAGAATTTATAAAACAGTTATATTACCGTATGTTCTGTATGGTTGTGAAACTTGGACTCTCACTTTGAGAGAGGTACAGAGATTAAGGGTGTTTGAGAATAAGGTGCTTAGGAAAATATTTGGGGATAAGAGGGATGAAGTTACAGGAGAATGGAGAAAGTTACACAACACAGAACTGCACGCATTGTATTCTTCACTTGACATAATTAGGAACATTAAATCCAGACGTTTGAGATTGGCAGGGCATGTAGCACATATGGGCGAATCCAGAAATGCATATAGAGTGTTATACGCAATGCCGAAGAAAATGCAATATTCAATGTACAAATTCCATTCAGTACAAAATTAATGCATTACCTTAATCTTTCATGACATAAATATTACACATAACACAAATAAGTAACAAATTTAATATTTATATTTACATTTTAGCCCATATTATTCTGAGGTTACATGTATAGTAGTCATTGCTTGCACTAGGTACATTCCGAATCTCACCGGACTGGTGGACATCAATAACGTCGCTTAAAGTAAGTTCCAAAAGGGTGTAGCAAGTAACCGGGAAGATATTTACAAACCATTTTTGTTGCATTGTATTCCCCACACTTCAATTATTTCTGAATATAATCTCCACCGTTATTGAGGCATTTATCGAGTCGTGGCACAAGTCCTTCTATCCTCTCATTGTAGAATTCGCCCGCCTGCGATGCGATCCACTCCTGCACTGCTGTTTTCACTTCAGCGTCGCCATCAAAATGTTGACCACCAAGGAACTTCTTGAGGTGCAGGAAGAGATGAAAGTCACTCAGAGCCAAATCTGGGCTGTAGCGGGGATGGTCAATTTGTTTCCAGCCAAATTTCGAGATGAGATTTTGGGTGTCACGAGGTGTGTGTGTGGCCAAGCATTGTCATGAAGCAACACAACTCTGTCGGTCAGCATCCCACGTCTCTTGTTCTGTATTGCGCGACGGAGCTTCTTCAAGGTCTGACAATAGGTTTCTCTATTAATGGTTTCACCCCGAGGCAAGAATTCGATGAGTAGGACTCCTTTTCTGTCCCAAAAAACAGTGCACATGATCTTGCGTGTTGACATGGTTTGTTTGAATTTCTTTTTCCTTGGCGATACAGTGTGCCTCCATTCCATGGATGGACTGCTGCTTCGATTCGGGTGTCATGTGAGACACTCAATTCTCGTCACCTGTCACGATATGGTCAAGAAACTCATCACCTTGCTCACTGTAACGTGTGAGAAAGCTCAATGCACTGGAAGCTCATTTGGTATTGTGTTCCTTGGTGAGCATCTTGGGTACCCATCGTCAGCACAATTTTCGATATCGTAATCGATGTCACAATTTTGTAGAGAACACTCCACGACATTTGTGGAAAATTCAAGGAAAGCGAAGAAATTCTGAACCTCCTGTCCTCATGAATTTTTTCATCGACAGCACGCACTAAATCGTCATTGATCAAAGATGGCCGACCGGTACGCTGCTCGTCATGCACAGAGATGTGGCCCTCGTTGAACTTCCTAACCCATCTCCTGACCATTCCATCACTAATGGCATCATCACCATACACTTCACAAAGTTAACGATGAATGTTTGCTGTTTTGATGTTTCTCGCATTCAAGAAACAGATAACAGACCGCATCTCACAGTTGGCAGGATGCTCGATACTTTAAACATTTCAACTGATCACAACTAACCACACACACGGACTGAGGCTCTGAAACTGCATGCACAGCTTGCCTGAGGACTGAAGAAGAAAACACGCATGCGCAAAATAACGATTGCAGCAATGCAACAGCTATTATTGAAAACAGAACTAAGTTTAAGAACACGCCTGGAAGGTTCAAGGGCTATCATAGTGGCTGTAGGAGTTGATCTATGTGCTACGATAGTAAGATTTTGCGAAATTTTTATACTGTCATTTCGCTCAAAGAAAAGAGAGCACAAACAGTTTATTCCTTGAACCAGTATTAATAACTGGTCCAGTGGCATGTTCGTTCATAAGCCATTAACATATTTTTTTACGTTGTGCTCATTACAAACACAGCAGCACATACCATCATGACACAACAGTGCACTATATAATTCGTCTGCCAATTCTCGTCCTTTACAAGAACCAATCAAATTCACTGGTCGTGGCTGATGGACACTGTCACCACCTCTGCAAACTGATGAAAGCTCTGCTACTGCGCTGAATCATCAATGACATCATCGCTGAAATTCGGAACACCATGATGCCATCTGATGGCTCAATGCTAAGGTTCGGAATATTCTAATTGTCTCAAGAATCTCAAGTAACTTCACTTTTCATCAGTCTAACAGGCTGTGATAATATGGTTACTTATTTCTTTATGGTTCTGACTTCAGAAATGTAATTCAGAAACGTGTCCAAAAATCTGTGTTAAAATCATTAACTTACTAACAAAGATTTCTGGAAAGAACTAGGTCCATCACAATGAAAACGTTAAAATTAACGCGAGAATGTACATGTTACAGTAACAGTAAGCAGTTGAGTCATCATTCACAATGGAAATTTGACGTTACCATAAAACCATGAAACATATCCGTAAACAGATGACTGTAATCACAGAGAAGAATCACATGAAAGTGCAATCAAATATTTTATGTTTGTATAAAAGAAGTGCCTCGTGACCAGAATATTGTACGAAATGGAACTATAAAAATTGGAGATTTATCCTTCGAAGAGGTTGAAAAATTAAAAAAATATCTTGGAGCAACAGTAACAAATATAAATGACACTCGGGAGGAAATTAAACGCAGAATAAATATGGGAAATGCCTGTTATTATTCGGTTGAGAAGCTTTTGTCATCTAGTCTGCTGTCAAAAAATCTGAAAATTAGAATTTATAAAACAGTTAATTTACCGGTTGTTCTGTATGGTTGTGAAACTTGGATTCTCACTTTGAGAGAGGAACAGAGATTAAGGGTGTTTGAGAATAAGGTTCTTAGGAAAATATTTGGGGCTAAGAGGGATGAAGTTATAGGAGAATGGAGAAAGTTACACATGCAGAGCTGCGCACATTGTATTCTTCACCTGACATAATTAGGAACATTAAATCCAGACGTTTGAGATGGGCAGGGCATGTAGCACATATGGGCGAATCCAGAAATGCATATAGAGTGTTAGTTGGGAGACCTGAGGGAAAAAGACCTTTGGGGAGGCCGAGACGTAGATGGGAAGATAATATTAAAATGGATTTGAGGGAGGTGGGATATGATGGTAGAGACTGGATTAATCTTGCTCAGGATAGGGATCAATGGCGGGCTTATGTGAGGGTGGGAATGAACCTCTGGGTTCCTTAAAAGCCAGTAAGTAAAGTAAGTAAGTAAATAAAAGAATTGCAAATGTGACATATTTATTTGTTCCACATAGTAGGACATACAGCTGACCACTTCAAATTAGTACTTAGCCTACATAAGGTTAATATTATAGGTTAGCTATAATGTTGTGAGTATGATAAAATATTTACTTATAGCTTTTAAGGAACCTGGAGATCATTGCCACTCTCACATAAGTCCGCCATTGGTCCCTATCCTGAGCAAGATTAATCCAGTTTCTAAAATTATATCCAATCTTCCTCAAATCAATTTTAATATTATCCTCCCATCTACATCTCGGCCTCCCCAAAGGTCTTTTTCCCCTCCAGCTTCTCAATTAATACTCTGTATGCATTTCTGGAATCGTGCATACATGCTATGTGCCCTGCCCATCTCAAACGTCTGGATTTAATGTTCCTAATTATGTCAGGTGAAGAATACAATGCATGCAGTTCTGCGTTGTGTAACTTTCTCCATTCTCCTGTAACTTCATCCCTCTTAGTCCCAAATATTTTCCTAAGCACCTTATTCTCAAACACCCTTAACCTCTGTTCCTCTCTCAAAGTGAGGATCTAAGATTCACAACCATACTGTTTTATAAATTCTAACTTTCAGCTTTTTTGAGAACAGACTGGATGACTACAGCTTCTCAACAAAATAATAACAGGTAACCTATTTCCCATATTTATTCTGCGTTCAATTTTCTCCTGAGTATCATTTATATTTGTTACTGTTGCTCCAAGATATTTGAATTTTTCCATCTCTTGAAAAGATAAATTGAATATGATAAAAGAAACAAACAAAATACATACCCTTGCACTTCATGTTAATGGTGATTATCTTTCATATACCTATTTTCTTTCAACATATTGTCCCCATATGAATGATGTGGTTTGTCATGCAGACAGTGATATGACTGGAAGAGGATTAGCCTTCAGATAGTGTTTTTGTTTCAGTATAGTCGCTGACATTACTGCAAACGAAAAGCTTGGAGTTCGCAAGCTTCTACATTCAGATTGTTGTTCACTTCTAATGTTAACATTTACGAAAATCATTGTGAATGGTTACATCAAATAACTTGACTGCAAGCTTGATTATGGCCGGTTCATACGGCCATGAAATCGTGATAATAAATAAAACAAGCTGTAATTCCATGGATACTTAATTCTTAATGGTTCTGAAATTAGACGGTCATGAAATCGTGATTTCATAACCTCTCCAACTTGAAATATATATTCAATGTCAATTTGTGCTATCGTAGAAAAAACATTATATGATACACATTCGTAAAATTATCTTTTTGGCCCTCATGTGTTCGTGAAACTTGGCTTAGCCTCGTTTCACAAACTTTACACTTGTGCCAAAAAGAGAATCTTTACAAACTTTTCGCATAAATAACTATTTGCAACATCTCAACATTTTCATGTAATGAGAAAGAAAAAAACATACAGCCTACACAAAAAATGTAAATTTACAGTATGATTTTCACTCAGCATATAATATAACCTACAGATACTTGTATTAAAATATGCAATACTCTTTTAGGAGATTCAGTGAATTACTGGCATTATCTTGTTCAAATGAAGCTGGCACATACTACTAATTAGTACTTTAAGTTGTACACTGTAAATTCGTAGGATATATTTTCATAATATTAAACTTCATTATACTTGTATATGGTGTATGTGGTAGCACGGAATTAAGACATTATGCTGCAAGACCAAAAAGTTACAGGTTCGATTTCTGATGGAGTAATGGATTTTCTCTATTGAGAAATTTCTGCCTGCAATTGACATCTCTACTGCTACTAATACCAAGTGTCTGCGAAGCTGAGAGCCATAATCTTCCACTATCCTGTGAGCCATAATGGCTGCTAATAAGTATCACTTCTTTTCTTAACTTTATACTCGTAAGTACATAAAAGTTATAGACAAGTGGCATTAAGATTAAATTTGAAGAAGATAGAAGTAATGACCAATAGCAAAAAAGTAAACATTCAACTGGAATATGTGGAAAAATGTGTGTTTGTGTCAGGGGCGTATTTTGCGGGCTACCGGTGGTAGCCCAAGGAAATTACAAAAGAAAAAGTTTATAATATAACATAATGTAATAATTTTGTATTATTAGTTTTACCATAGTAATTAAAATTAAAGTAATTGTTAGATATATTTTGTGTAATAATAGGGTCAGCGGTAGCCCAAACCCTTTAACCAGTATACGCCTCTGGTTTGTGTGTGTGTCTAATGCCTACCCACTTCACTTTGCGTGACTCGGGTTCTGCATACTGCGGATAGATGGCAGGACTGTGATCTATTTTCGAGTTGCACACCACTTCGGCGGGCCACATTATGCATGATCTGTATCTGTGAAGAGTTATGTAATATACTAGGGTGAGTGTATGTTAAGTGTTCGTGTAAGTGTAGTGTAGGGAACGGGTGAGGATGATGATAAAGATGAGGAAGGGAGAAGGAGAAACCCGGTGCTGGCACATAGCCTACTCCTGTCGAATAACACCAAAGGGGCCGCCAGGCTTAACGTCCCCATCCGAAGAACAAATCACTATCAACAGTGACATATGCCTTTCCTTCATATGCACTGCAGAGAGATTTGGAATTTAATCCAGGCATATTGGTGCACAATTTAGTGAATAGAAGTTGTTCACCGCCATCTCTCCTAGTCCCGAGGTAGAAATTTTACATGAAAATTTATGATCCCGCCAGGAATCGAACCCAGGCCGGCTAGTCTGGAGGCAGACACGCTACCACAGAGCTAACTCGGTGGACATGTGGAAAAATATGGAATGTATCTTGGTCCGACTGCATCCTTTCAGAGCAGACTGAAAAAAATTTACATAGATATACCAGCAGCTGGATAGAAATTTTGGAGTTTACAACTTTATACAGTATGAAACATATTGTAATGAAGAGCTGCATATTCTGGTCTTCACATATAGGGCTCAGATCTGGACTCTTAAAGGAAACGAACAAGACAGCTATGAAGATGCCAGGGAAAAATGGACCACAAAATCCTGAACATAACATTAAAGGAGAAATTAAGCAATGAAAATATAAGGAAAAGAGCGCAACTTAAGGATGTAGCAGATAGCAACAAACTGAAGAGGAAATGGACAGATCACATGAAGCAACAGGACCAAGAATGATGGACTGACAAGATAATAGCATCAGGCCTGAGGACCAGCAAGAGAAATATAGCAAAACAAAAAGCACGATGAGTAGATGTTCTGAAGAATAACTTCAGTAGCCAATTGTCAGTAAGTGCAAAAAAATTGACATTTGTGGAAGTGTCTGCAGAGACTTAAATAACATAAAAGACACAAGTTTCTATGCAGACCCTACCAGAAAGGCTATCCAGAATTGCCTTTTTTTTGTTAGTCACCTTGCTAAGCAAGAGGCTACTACGAAATTTGGGATTCCATGAAATAAATTAATGAGTAAGTAAGTAAATAAATAAATATTAGTAATATCCACTATGCATAAGAATCTAGGCTACATTCAAGCATATCTACGACTTGTATGTATGTTTAATTAGCAGTCTGAAGACTGGTTGGAACCTCATAAGTGACACCAATAAGGTATCACTCAAGAGGCAACTAAGCCAGAAGATAATGGGAGAGGATGACCAGTTCCTTTCCCCTACCTGTGATTTAAGGCACCATTAAACCACTGGATAACACTTGCTGTAGCAATATCCAACATCCTTAGGCGGCTGTCACGGGCATGTGCCAGTAAGCGCCGACCACCAGGATGAATGTTAAGACTGTTAATTACAGTGTCTCGCAGCTCACGAATATCGATGTTTCTGAAAAATATGAATATAATATATTAATCAACAGCATACAATTTCTCTTTTTCGCAATTTTATACTTTGTACGTAATTATAACATATGCAGCAATCTGAATACCTATTCAGTCTCCACGAAGGCAGAAGTTTCTTTGATTTTCCTTTAGTTCCTTGCCATTCAATAATTCTGCCTGCACTGTCACCTGAATATATTATTCCATTAGAACTCATAGTCACAGCACTGACAAAACCTGTGTGGCCTTCTAGCTCTTGTGCAAGCTGAAAATAAAGATATGGATAATTTAAATATGATAAAATATCTTCCTAAAAATAGTGTGTAGGTCTATTATATTACCAAAACTCTTCCCACACAATCTCAAAGCATCACATAGATGCTATAAAGAAATGTCGTTATCGTTGTCATCATTATCATCATCATCATCATAATCATCACCATCATCCTTTCACGTATTAGTCCTTGAATAATTATGTTCTGAATGAAACACTGGTGTTCTCAAGCCACCTCATTTTGTATCAGACTTGAAAGGATATTAATTTTCCCTTCAACTATACCTATTTTTTTTAAAGATGGGACATGACAGTTAAGCGGCCGAGCTTGGAACTACAGTGCTATGTTGCCAATACGCACTACCATGCTGCCAGCTGATGAAAGCAAGCAATTGACGTTAAGATGGCTGACGTTAAAACATTTATTGACAACTGACGCGAAGGTAAGAAAACAATACAAAAATCGACAGAGAATCAAAGATGAAACGTGCCAATGCTAACATTGTGTGCACAATAAATGTCGCCAAGAGACCTATTCAGCATTCACCACATGGGAACAGTAAGTGTGGCAACTCAACCATTGTTACCATAGCAACAGGCCTACCATGATATGTGACCTTCAATTGTTTTTCCGATTGCAACGCTCCTGTCATGTCCCATCTTTAAAAAAACAGGTATAGTTGCTGGCAAGAAGAAGGTAAGTCCAGTTATGGGGCTGCCATCTTCAAGCTTGTGGACAAGCTTTTATATATGGCATTTTCTCCATATTTTATGTAATGGTTATACTGCTGTGATTCAATTCCCAGAGTCTCGTTTGTAAGAATGGGTTGTACTACGGGAAAGTGAGGATGGGATTTGGGTAGGAGAGGTTATAAGAATGCACATCACTGCCCTTTCACAACTCATGAAGAAATGTTCAAAATTTATACTAGTACTTAAAAGAAAAAAAATGTTTTGTAATTGTAATAGGTTTCATTCACTATACACAGGCTTCGGTTGATACTCATAAAACTGCAGTATTAATTTTTCATATTGGAGATGGACAGTGGACAGCTACTTATGGCAATAGGATAGTCAAATGTGACAAAAATACAGATAATTAAAAAAAAAATTGTTTAATATATGCGGAACTTATTGCATAACATATAATTATGCCCTTGTCTGCTATTCCGAAACCATTTTTAAAACACACCCCCTTGCTGCAAATAAAAGTCACCATATGTAGTAAATTTCGTTGTAATTGTTATTTTTTAAAATGTTGCATTTCTTTTATTATTAAATATACAACCTTTTTGATTGACAGAAAAATTAACTTTGTTTCATTTAAATATTACACTTCTTCTTCTTATTTTTTTTTCAAGCCAACCAAGCTTACACATTTTTATTTACACCTAATTTAAGAATCTCTATAGCAATACTATCTGGTCCTCGAGACTTCCGATTTTTTAATTTCGTTATTCTCTCTCTAACCCCTTTGGAAGTTATTTTGAAAGTCGAATTTGGTTCACATTCACGGTCTGTGACACAACCACTCCTATCAGCGGGATTATTATTATTATTATTATTATTATTATTATTATTATTATTATTATTATTATTATTATTGAAAAACCGAAATGAAATAGGAATTTAATAAGTTGGCCTTTTCTTTGTCATCAGTTATACTTTCTCCGTTCTGATTTCGTAAAAGCACTACTCCTTCATTTTTCCCTTTTCTCCTGCGTACATAATTATAAAACTGTCTCCAATTGTTACTTTCATCTTCTTTTAAAATAGTTTTTAGAAAATTTTCCTGAGCATTCATATTGAATGACACAAAATTTTACAACTTCATTATTTGCAGACGACTAGCTATACATTCAGAAAACGAAATACGGTATAAGTAGCAGTTTTTAAATTAGATAACATTATGAGAAATTATAATATGAGGATATCAACAAACAATACAAAAGTTGTGGCCTACAAAGGACCAATACCAGTCAGAGCTAAAATAGTAATAGACTCTTAAATAATAGAGCAGGTAAACACATTCAAATATTTCGGATATCACGTTACATAATAACGAAAACAAAGATGTAGATGAAAAAATCAATAAGTTCCGATATTTCTGTGGCATTTTGGAACGTACATTAGGAAAAAGAGTAAGGAAAGAAACTATACTATACTTTGCCTCTTTTGTTTTATGGAAGTGAAAGCTGAATCTTGACTGAAACCCAAATGAACTGAATAAAATCGGCTGAGATCAAATTTCTCCTAGCAGTAGCAAGATACACTCTTTTCAATCAAAAACGTAATGGAGGTATATGGGGAGAACTAACTCTAAAAAGTATAAACGAAATCATAATAAAAACAGAAACAACTGAAAAGAGCATGTCATGAGAATGCAAAATCAGCTCTAAACTACAACCCAACAAATCGCAGAAATCTTGGAAGACCACAGAAAAGATGGTGAGGACAATTCTTGGAGTTGGAACAAGCTAATTAGGCCTAGACCCTGACGTCGATGTTGATGATGACTTTTAAATTCCCAAACATCGGTATCTATGCCCATATTTTACAGCAGCAGTTCTCAACCTATAGTATGTACATGGTACACGAGCCACTGCTGGATGGTACTTGAACAAAGTGTGAAATAAAAATATGAATGATCATAAAATATAAAAATATATACCTGTTTTTAAAGTTTCAAACAATGAAAAGTTAAGTAAAATCATTTCAATAATGTGTGACCTCAGAATTTTGAATTAGTGACTCACCTTGCCAGAATCCTTAACTCCTTCTGAGAAAAGCGATCTCTCTTGTGATGGAAGACTGAGGCAAGTGATTAAGAGATTGTATTTAATACACTTTTGGTTGGCAAGAGGAAATTAATATTCTCTCATCTCAGAAAAAGCTGTAGAACTTTTTATAGTGTTCAAAACTACTTACTTTTGTGAATGTGGATTTTTTTCTCTAATTTATTTTAAAAATAAGTGGGCTACAGGAATAAGTTGAATGTTGAACCTGATTTAAGACTGAAATTAATTGAAACCTGGCATAAAGAAGTTGTTTTTTGCTAAACAAGCACAACCTTCACACTGAAACTGTGTTTATTTCAGTTACAGTTTCTAGCATCAGTAGGAGTACTATGTGTTTATGATGTAATTTTTGAGTATTTAATCATTTATTATTAACAAACAGGGCTAGACTTATATGCAATTTCTGTATATTTTATGGAACACTCCATCGAATAAATTCAAAGAGGAACTGTTCCTTAACTAAACATGTCTATGAATAAATAAAGCAATCAATTATTGGTAGTGGAGCATAGAAACCCAAATAGTTACCCAGGGAGCAACACACGACGTTTTCCCATAATAAATCTGATTAGTGGTATAGCTAATATCCTAATTTGGTACATCATTGAAATAGTGGTATAGCTAATATCCTAATTTGGTACATCATTGAAAAAGGTTGAGAACTGCTGTATTACAGTAGAACTTATATCCCGGATTGCACTTGACTTAAAAAGTATTTAGCCTATAATTTTTGTTATATTAACATTTTCACTCTCTATCGAAAATGGTTCAGGAATGAATGATTAATACAGGTCATGTAATCTCTCTACAGTGCAAATGCATTGTTACAGGTTAACTGGCAAAACTCCGCTAAGGGAGGTTACTAAACCTCACTGCCGCACTGTAGATGGAGTCGGAGTTCTTTTTCATTAATCTGAACCATTGTTGCTACTGTCAGTTTCACTGTCTATTACATTAGCATTAGAAAAATACTGTTCGTTATTTTTAATGTGCTCAACACATTTCTTCCACTTGTTTTTTCCATATTCTGTGAAAAGGCGGCGACACAATCATTCCTTTACATTATGTGGGGACCCAATTTCTGTTACAGAAATCTAATTGAAAAGAATGAAGACAACTGACTAAACATTTTAATCTGTCCCTTTAAGTAAATGAAACCAATTAAAACAATAAATGCTTATTTTTAAAGCATGGTTAGGTTCTGAAGATAAATAATGTTTAAGTATGCGCTACCAAAACCTTCATTAGTACAAAAATCAACTCGTACTCGTCTTTATCAAATAATAGCTCGATCAGTCAACTTATGTTATGGGAATGAAGCGTGGACTGTAAGGACAAAAAACGAAAGCAGACTAACAGCTTGCGAAATGAGATTCATGCGCCGAACAGCTGGCTACACTAAATGGGATCAAAAGAAAAATGAAGATATCCTTCAAGAACTTAATGTGTAATCAATATTGGACTATATCTCCAGATATCAGTTAAACTGGAAGGAACACGTCTCAAGAATGAAGTATCGTCCACATGGGAAACGGTCACTTGGTCGACCTATGAAAAGATGGCAAGAAAATCGCTTTTTCAGGCCGTAACAGTTCTTTTGGGACTTGTACTCGACAGGATGATGATGATGATGATGATGATGTATGCGCTACCATGAGCAGTCAGACATAAATGTTTAACAAGTGATAATATCTTGTTCACTCATTCTATTAACATGTTTTTTTTTTAACATAAAGTAAAATCTATTTAGACGATTTTATACACTGCAACTATCCACTTTATCTCTTCAAGAAAAGAAGTTTATCGCCGGTTGATTTTTCTACTTCAAAAACATATTTTCCTATACTACAATAATATAAAACAAACCACAACTAAGAAGTCTTACATTTGTTATATTTTTGTGACTAAAACATCTTAAAAATCTGCAAACAATACTCTTCAACATGTTTTTTTTCCTTATTACAATCTGACTACTATTTTTTGAGTTATTATTAAGTATATAAAATGTGAAAATATTCTGCTTTATTGAATGTTTACGGAAGTATCGCCTTCTTCCGTTATTGGCTGACAATTAGGGAGGAGGAGATGAATAGTATATTGTGTCACTCTTTAAGATTGATGCATGCGCAGACCAACGGAGTTTACTGTTCCCCTATACCACTTCCTTTCATTGCAATTGGATACAGTCTGTGTCATTCATCTGATAATCATGTGGCAAATGGAGAGAAATAAAGTTCACAACCCTGCACTGTCGTGAACTGCTATCAGCATGAAAGAGAATGCCTAATTAATTTTGAGGTCAAACCAGGTCAGTTTGCAATTAAATGTTCTTCTGTTTCCAACAGTGAAAGCCACTGCACTCCAGAATATAAATTCTACTAAAATGAGTAACATTTCTTGTTTAATTTCACCAACATTTCTTAGAATTCATATAAAAATGTGGTGCATAAAGATTAATAATACCTCAAACTGGGTTGACTTATGAAGTCGGATCCACACACGAACTACATGATCACAGCACCCTGTGACCAAAAGTGAGCTATTTCCAGGGTGAAACTTCGCACAGTACAGAAAGGATGGGTGTGGCAACATCTAGAACAGAGAAAGACATTGTTTTATTCGTAGTACCTAGTGAGTGAGTAGCATAACAGATTCACATGAATTGATAGACACAATTGCTCTTGCTTTTGCTATTGACAGGTGAAAAAAATTACAAATTCTATTTCTTAATCTTT
Source organism: Periplaneta americana (assembly GCF_040183065.1). Taxonomy (NCBI): domain Eukaryota; kingdom Metazoa; phylum Arthropoda; class Insecta; order Blattodea; family Blattidae; genus Periplaneta; species Periplaneta americana. The sequence continues at coordinate 71,655,743 of NC_091130.1, read as the reverse complement.
CACAAAATACTGGTTTCGTCAAAAAAAAAAAAAAAAAAAAAAAAAAAAAAAAAAAAAAAAAAAAAAAAGAAAGAAAGAAAGAAGAAAGAAAGAAAGAAAGAAATTAGAAATAATATAATACGAGAAAAAAGATATAGGCACCGTTCATGGGTCTCAAAATCGTACTGGTGGCGCCGCGCAGTGTCTCAATTCCTAATTAATTACAGGCTCGCAGTCATTCACTAGTCATGTGTGAATAGAAATTACTTGCGGCTTTCTGCCAATAAAAAGTTGTAATATTAGTAAGAATGGGTTCATTGATTCATAATGTTCTGCCCAAGGGGAGGTCTTTCACTGCAAACCCAGCAATCTCCAGTCTTTAATTATTTAATAGACTCAGTGGAAAGTTCAGTACTGCTAGAGGAGTGTAAAATGTTAACTACAAAGTTCCTGAAATATCAGTGTAGTTGTTTGGCATTTAAATCAGATTTCAGACCATTGAATGAGGGTGAACAGTCATATTACGAAAACATTGATATACTTATATTTGATGTCATGACATGTGTAATATTTATGTGTGTATAATGTCTCTATAAATTACGTATTTTAATGTGATTTAATTCTAAAAGTAGTCTTAATTACACTTCCTGAATAATGGGCGACTGCAAATTCTCTAAAACACAACACATATGAACAATATCATCAACATACTACCTCTGATTGAGGTTCTGGCTGATATGTACATCTGTTATCAGGCTGTACATCTCACTTGACAATATGTGTCAGAGGAAGAACAATATTGTTTGTATGCATATGAAGTCTGACTAGTGTAATTTATAGCTAGTCGGCGATATATGTAATGGAAGGGAAAAGGAACTGGCCACCCTACTCCATGATATTCTGGCCTAGTTGACTCATAAGTGGTGCCTTGTTGGTATCACTTGTGAGGTTCGGACCTCTTTGGACAATTGAATAAACAACAAGATCAACATGCGGAAGCAGTTCAATTTATAGTTTGTGTAAAATGTTATACTGTACTGTATATTTTAATTCGCTGAATGCACCTTTCAACATGAATTCGAACACTGGCAACGCTGTAAGTAGTTTCGACTTCTTCAGCTGTTAATTTACCATCATGCAGATACGATGGAGTAACAACAATGATCCCTTTATCCGAGAGGTTGTTATTATTCTGGGAAAACCTGACTTCATCACCACCTTCTAATAAAGTCAATAATCCGCAATCAGTTGTTATGAATGTGTCACTCGATCTGCCACGGTAGCATTTAGATTTGAAGGCCACCATCTGATCCACGTTGGGTGGCTGTTCCACTTTTGAACAATTAATTGTCATATATGTAAAGAACTCAGTAATTATGTACTTTTTGAAATTTAAATTATAAATTCTTGTCATTGATAACTTAATGGTTATTTATAAACATAATACTATATACATTCTATTTTTTATATTAGGCCTAGTATATAATAATACTATGATTACAAGCAGTGTAGCCTTATTTACTTTCGTCTGCGTACTGGATGGATCCACAATTAGCGTCGTTGCGCTTCAGTTTTCTGTTTTGGGAATGAATAAAAACGATATCGGTTGGTGTGTTCCTATAAGCATTACTACACTCAAGAACACAGCAATTTGCGTTACCTTTCCGCTTTTTAGGATCATCCATATTTCTAATCATTTAACCTGAGATGTTAAGTATATTCATACGCTTCAAGCACAACTCTATCGCTGCTGTCCTGCAGTTAGTAACAACAGTCGCCACCAGAGGAGTTTGCACGGTGCCTATACAGATACAGATTTTTTTTTAAATTTGGTCATTATTGGTTGACTAGTTTCCAAGATAACAGCATTTAAATGGCAAAATTGATGAAAATGATGTGTGGGTCCGATAAGCTCTTTTACATAATTGAATAGGTATGTCCGTCAAATTGCTTATCAAAATCACAATGCTATAATTAGCAAAATATTAATATTACAACATTTACAGTGTTAAACATTTTCGGCATAAACTGCCATCTTCAGAACACATAAAAATACAAAAGTTTGAATTATTTAAATGCAACCTATCAGTTTTGGTCAATTAAGTCTTCAACCTACCCTTAAACAAATCTCGGAGGGTAGAGGAGGGGAGGGGAGGAAAGGTCACTGTACAAGAACTGTAAGGAAGCAAGCCTGTATTAACTAAGAAAAGAAACAGTAGCAACATTCAGATTAGAAACAGGACATATCTTCTGGCACAATTATGCAAAATAGAAATGAATAGATGAAAATTAAAAGGCACTAAGGTAAAGTAAGTTATACATTGTTTCTTATATTTTCAAGACAGCCCTATTGATTGGTAAAAAAAGGAACTACCTACAACAACCGTGGAGAGTAGATTATAACCTATTCTTTAGAGTTGGTGAAGAAAGGAACTAACTGTTGCACTTAGCTCCGTTCAATTCCAAAAGTTGTATCACCTGACTTAACACTGGCTGATTTATATGACAAATAAATGAATATGTACCTGTATGGAGTAAACCTTAATATTCTTTCAAAGTTTAATTTGTTAGCTTTCATGATTTGTTTGGAATTGTTTAGGAAAGCAGTAGTTTGGAATGGATTCTGAAGAATCACAAGATCAGTTAAGACTTTCTTGGTAAAGGTAGGACTCAAGCCACTTAGAAATTTATAGAAAAACTTTCATAAACCTTCACTTTATACCACAGAAAAGGGTTTTCACTTTTGCTCTCAGGCTGTTTTCCTGGTAGAGGACATTCGTTTTTCGATTGCGATAGGAATTTTGACCTTACAAAACGTGCTATAATTTTATGATAGCAAAAATTACAATAAAGTAATATGACGTGCTAATTTATTGTCTGATACTTTTTTTTTAGTTGGTTATTTAACAAGGCTGCATCAACTACGAGGTTATTTAGCGTCAATGAGATTGGTGATAGCGAGATGATATTTGGCGAGATGAGGCCAAGGATTCGCCATAGATTATCTGGTATTCACCTTATGGTTGGGGAAAACCTTGGAAAAAACTCAACCAGGTAATCAGCACAAGCGGGGATCGAACCCGTGTCCGAGCGCAACTTCAGACCGGCAGGCAAGCACCTTAACTGACTGAGCCACACTGGTGGCTTTATTGTCTGATAGTTAAATAGAATTGAAAGGAACTAAGTAAAATACATTGATTTATTTCTGTAATGACTGTAATGATGATAATGATGTCTAATCTGTTTAGCATTATGTCCAGTTATTATTTCAATTTAATTTTATGTTTGCAAAATTAACAATAAAGTAATTCGAAATTTTCTCGGGCTTCCAGCGAGGTCATAAGTTGGTGATCCACCGACGTTTCGAGGATGTTCATCTTCCTCATCTTCAGGGTTAAATGATATCTGAGGGTACCCAGCTCCTTAATTTATAGTGCCAGAGGGAGGAGTCAGCCGAGGAGCTGTGCGCCGATTGGCTGTTATTAGTGCAGACCGTGGCGAGAACGAGAAAATTTCGAATTATCACATCGCCAGGAAAGCTTCAGTAGTTATAACAATAAAGTAATCTGAAGTGTCAATTTATTTCTGATACTTATATAGAATTGAAAGGAACTAAGTTCAATACATTAATTTATTTCTGTAATGACTGTAATGATGTCTAATCTGTTTAGCATTATGTCCAGTTATTATTTCATTCGTTGCAATTTAATTTTATGTTTGCAAAAATGACAAAGTAATCTGAAGTGCCAATTTATTGTCTCGTACTTTCATGTAGAAATGAAAAGAACTAACTACAATGATTTTTTCTCTAACTACAATAAAATATAAAATTAAGATTTACGTTCAATTTTTAACATCAGTGACCCATTCTCTACCTCTCTGAAAAATAAAATTACGGCAAACATTAAAAATTTAACTTTCAAACATTTTTCTCAATTTACAGAAAACCACACAAAATGTAGTTAGTTTTTTTCACGACTCAAATGTATTTATCTACATGCACCATAAGAATGCCGATAAAAGTAATGGACAAGGCCACCTGTCAAACATGAGTCATTCCATGTCAAATCAAACACCTACGAAACATGACAACTTCGTATTTGCTCCAAATTTTTTTTTATATATTCTATTGATTAAATTAAACAACCCGTGTGTAATTTTTTCGGGCTGACACAATTATCTAGTCATTTATTAAATGTTACTTTTTCCGTAAATTAGGATGCAACATATTATGAAAATGGTTATACTGAAGATTCTATAAATCGTAGAAATTCCGTATTTATATCATTTTAAAGTGCAATAATTGCAGTATTATATACTAATTTTTAGTGTTCAATTAAAACATAAAATGGGTCCCTTTTAGGGGGTTATACTTTTAAAATACCTTTTTATATATCAGGTGCCTACTTCTAAAAAGGGAAAAAAATATCATTATATTCTTTGAAATGTTTTGCATAGAACTGCGTTGGTATTAGAATGCTATTCGAATAAGAAGTTGCTGTGTTACTGATGGTGTGTTTGGGTCGGAAGGCTCGGATTGAGTGAGACAGCACACTGGAACATGCAGCTGCGATAGATGCAGCAAGAGGGAGTAACACATTATCAGTGGTGCGGTGTTACTATATGTAAATAAACAGATAACCTCTAGTTCTAAAAGCACGTAATGTCCCTTCAACACTGAGCAGTTTCCCTTTAATTTATCTAACAATAATTCCTAAGTCTTTCGAAGTACGTATTGTGTTGTGTTGTGTGCATGTGAGTCACTCCATGTCAAAGCAAACACCTGTATACGAAATGTGACCATTTAGTATTTGTTTAAATTTTCTAAAATATGTTCTGCAGATCAAAATAAGAGGTCTGTAATTTTTCTGGGATCATACTTTAATATTTTACTATTTATATACTCTTTTAATTATATGACAAATTCATACGCAACGCAGTATGAAAATGCTCATTGTTAAGATTCTATGCATCATAACGTTGAGTGTTGGTGTCACTTGAAATGGGAACAAATGGAATTGATTTATTGATGGGGTTGTTTTAGAGGGTCACTTTTTAAACAATTATTTTTTATAACAGCTTACTTTAAAAATGCAAAAAAAGAATTATAATCTATTATATTTTACATAGAACTACGTTGATTTCAGATTGCTTTCGAGTAAGAAATACTGTAACTTTAAAAATAATATATTGAAGATGTGTGAGAGCTTAGTGATGATGGAAAATCGCCAATAAAGAAGACAAAATTATCTAAAAAATATCCAAAACAAAAAAATGCAGAAAGTTACAAATACACTTAAACATAAAATATTTCATTTCACAGAAGACTCAACTTCAGCTGAAAATTCAAATAATTCCGATATAATGCAGAAACTGACAAACTTCTTCCATGAAACAGAAGGCAGAAATCACAAAATACAAATATTAACAATTTTTGAAAGTTGGTCCTACAGTAAAATTCAACAGCATTTTAATATCACCACTCACATGATACGAATTTCTAAATAAGTAGGAGCAGAAAAGGGAATTTTGGCTACTCCTAGTCCTAAATCGAGAAAAAGTTTGGAAACATTTATAGTAGAGAAGGTTGTTCAATTTTATAATTCTGATGATGTGAGGAGGATTATGGCTCACAAAAAGAATTGTGTTTCAGTTAAAGAAGATGGAAAGAGAGTTCACAAACAGAAAAGATTAATACTATGTAATCTTAAGAAAACTTACCAGTGTTTCAAAGAGCAATATCCATATATCAAAATAGGGTTTTCAAAAATTTTCAAACTCAGACCAAAGAAATGTGTACTCCCTGGAACAAGTGGCATGCACTCAGTTTGTGTCTATGTTCATCATGAAAATGTTAAATTAATCCTTGATAGAATTAATAATATTATTTATAATATTCCTTTTAAATTTTTACCATTACTGAATACAAATAACATAGCCATATTTTCTACTTAAGGTACCAACAAGCAAAAGTGGTACGAGGTATCTTACAACTTCATTCTTTTGTTCCACTGACATAATAAAGAACTACTCACTTCAAAGTGAGAGTAAAATGGTGTACATTAAATAGAATTGGTTGTAGGTGATTAGTTTTAAAAGTGCAGTGTTGTGTAAACTGTAGTTATCATTCTTACAAGTGTATATTTTACAAAACCAATATTTAAATACAGTACTATATTACATAAATTACGTGAAAGAGTGATATTCTGACCGTAGAACAGTGTAAAGCAGTCACTTGACTCTCATCCAGAGCTGCACCTGCACATCATCTTGCAACAGTACTTATGCAGCCCGCAAACTCAAGATGCGCAGCTTGGTGAATAATTTAATTATTCTTCAAAGGCTCAGAGTAGCATTTTGATTTTTTTAAGGGTGGTTAAAATAATTTCAAGGTATTTAAGGATTTTTTCTGTAATTTTAAAGTAAGCCGCTGCCATTGAAACATATTTTTGTATGTTTAAATGTTTTTTAAAACAAAGTTAACAAACGTATATTTTTATATTATTATGTGAAGAACAAAGTATGTACTGTCAGCTTCAAATTGAGACAAAGAGCAAATCTCTGTGATGATTATTAGTGGAGATAATCATGTTTATCAATAATGATGCATGAACTATTTCAGAATCTTTGATAACACATATCTACTACAATAATCGATATAGACAACAATAATAAAACACGTATTTATTTTTTTAATCCATAGAATGTGTAAAATTTGTTTTATCTAAATCGGAGACATGAAAGTCAATTCGAGTTTAAATTTGTGCGATTTGACGTGGAATGACTCACATGTAAGATCTTTAACCAAAAGTGGGAGATGTCTGACATCATCAGAATGGGATGCCAAAAGGCGAATGATTTAAAACCACAAGCCCGATGACATTAGAAAATAAACAACAAATATAACTCTACTGTTGAAAAAAACAAAATGCATCCTACATAAACTGTATTTTACACGCCTTTGTATACATCAATAGTGCATGTGAGCTACATGCATGATACCAGCGATGTTAAGCAGAAGTATATACTCAATCTAGGAGAGTAACATTTCTGCTGAACAATTCATAGTTTTTTTAAATAAGAGAAACAAAACTCACGATTCATAAAAAGTTACCTGCAATGGTCCAGATTTCTGGAAATCTGTATCCCAAAGACAAGCTGTCCAATCTGCTGATGCTGAGAGGAGCATTGTATCCTTTGAAGACCAACATAAATCATACACCAGTCCTTGATGACCTACATATTTGACACATTCTTTTCCACCTGGAATCTAGGAGGGTAACAAAGAATGCAACCATTTCAGTTTGTAAAATATAAAATAAATTTAAATATACTTCATAATATAAAACAACACAAAGAAAAAGTATTTGATAGCCTATGCTTAAGATGTTCTGTGTCTATGCCATTCATTGAGACCAACCAATATAATTTCTTTTTTGCATACATGGAAACTCTTTCTTCATTTTCTATCACTTCCAAAAATTACAAACTGTCAATGCTATTCTCGCAGCTTTAATTGTGGAGGATAGTTTCTTACTCTCCATTGTCATTCATATCCTTGCTTCAATAATTATGAAATTCATGACTAGCAAATTAGTGTACTACATTTTTAATACTGGCAGTATTAAGAAAGTAAAATTTATATCTGAAACTTTCTGTCTCCCTACAAAATATACACAGACGTCTCTGTAAATGACTAACTTACTTACAAATGGCTTTTAAGGAACCCGGAGCTTCATTGCTGCCCTTACATAAGCCCACCATTGGTCCCTATCCAAGATTAATCCAGTCTCTATCATCATATCCCACCTCCCTCAAATCCATTTTAATATCATCCTCCCATCTACGTCTCGGCCTCTCCAAAGGTCTTTTCCCTCCGGACCCCAGGTAACACTCTATCAGCATTTCTGGATTCGCCCATATGTGCTACATGCCCTGCCCATCTCAAATGTCTGGATTTAATATTTCTAATTATGTGAGGTGAAGAATACAAAGCATGCAGTTCTGCGTTGTGTAACTTTCTCCATTTTCCTGTAACTTCATCCCTCTTAGCCCCAAATATTTTCCTAAGAACCTTATTCTCAAACACTCTTAATCTCTGTTCCTCTCTCAAAGTGAGAGTCCAAGTTTCACAACCATACAGAACAACCAGTAATATAACTGTTTTATAAATTCTAACTTTCAGATTTTTTGACAGCAGACTAGATGACAAAAGCTTCTCAACCGAATAATAACAGGAATTTCCCATATTTATTCTGTGTTCAATTTCGTCCCGAGTGTCATTTCTATTTGTTACTGTTGCTCCAAGATATCTGAATTTCTTCACCTCTTCGAAGGATAAATCTCCATGACTAACACTAAAAACTATTACAGAAGTTCGAGTTACTCATAAAAGAACACTGTTCCATCTACTTGCGTATTAGCATTTCATTTGGATTCTGTGATGGTTTAATTCTAGTTGGTCTTATGAGTAAGACTTCAATTTTACTGAGTGGTGATATATTGTAATAAATTCCTGACAGGCTTGTTGTTGGCCAAGGTAAGAGTAGTCTTACAACAAGAGTAAAAAAATACACACAAATTGCGGATATTACAGTCATTTGTAGAAAAATTTTCCATTAACATAAGTGATTGCTTGATAGAAATAGTCATTAAGACAACTTTCACTGCATATGTGTACGTGTGTGGGTGTATGCTTATTTGTAGAGAATGAAGTATTTACATACAGGGTCTTTCATAAGTAACAAGTCTATCGAAAAATGAACTATTTTGGATAATTTTTTGAAATAATGTTCATCCTCACGAGAAAGAACCATTCCCAGTGTTGTATAGTCGATTTGGAAACAAACACCCCCTCCTGATGCCTCTCAGGTCTGTTCTTGTCTCTGACGGACCCAGTTTCTTGAAATCTTTGGCCAACTGCAAGAATATTTGTTTTCGTAGTATCTGGTAGCGACCACCGAAATTCTGATGGAATAAACGCTTAATTTGAGCGACACTGTTTCCCAGTTCAAACCAGGCAGCAATTTTTCTCTTCCACACCTGTGGAGTAACGGTCAGCACGTCTGGCCACGAAATCAGGTGGCCCGGGTTCGAATTCCGGTCGGGGCAAGTTACCTGGTTGAGGTTTTTTCCGGGGTTTTCCCTCAACCCAATACGAGCAAATGCTGGGTAACTTTCGGTGCTGGACCCCGGACTCATTTCACCGGGATTATCACCTTCATTTCATTCAGATGCTAAATAACCTTAGATGTTGATACAGCATCGTAAAATAACCAAAAAAAAAATTTATCTTCTGCAATAATGACTGACCTAGCTGCAATATGAAAAATTGATAAGGAAGCCTCAAGAAAATTGATGGCCAAGATATCAAACATCATAAAACAATCTCAAAACTCAGACTGGCTTTTTCCAAATACTTCATAGCACGTGTATGCACATAAGTTCAAGGAACAGCTCCAGTTTAGTTTCATTAACATATAGATATTAAATCATATTTCTGTTACTATATTTAATTAGGCATTTTGTAATCATAGTAGGCTAAGTTAATATTGTAAGCGGCTGCATGTCATTTTATCATTCCAGTCTATCACAACAATGTTTATAGGCATGGCTGTGTGTCATTATCCTTGGTGTATAGAAGGCCATGCTCCAAGTCATTTTAAGTCCTTGACGTACAGAAGGCCATGCTCCAGGTCATCTTAAGTTGGCATCAAATGCACATTACACATGGATAAGTAGCTTCCTCTGGTGGCAGGGGAAGGGGGTATTTGTTTCCAAATTGACTGTACGGCACCAGGAATGGTTCTTTGTTGCGAGGATGAACATCATTTAAAAAATTATTCAAAATACTCGATTTTTCGATAGACTCATTACTTATGAAAGATTCTGTACAGGTCAATAAATTGGATTGCCCATAATAATAAATGATATGTTGACAAAGATAATGTGCTGATAACTTTTAATGCTAATATAATGGGTTAGTCGTAATTATGTACTATAAAGTATTGCGGAGTATTCTATTCACCAAAACAAACATATTTTGTCATATATACTTTCGGTCATGACAGCTTCGTTATGGGAACAGTTTAGAAATACAAACAATATGAATATTTAAATACTTATATAGTCACAATCATGCTATGGTATGAAAGAAAAACTTCACAGGGATATTTATTGACATTGCAGGTTCATAGATGATGTTCGAAATGTTCACAATTAACTTCACAACACAATTCCATCCTCCTTCGCCATGAATTCTTGTTAGCTGGAAGATATTAGGTGTGTCCCAGATTGTATTTCCTGCAGCCATGATTGCATTTAACAGATGCTGTCTCATAGCGTATTATTGGGAGTAAACTAGTCCTTTCATGTGGCCCCACAACCAAAAGTCGCAGGGAGTGAGGTCGGGGATCATGCTGGCCATGCAATAGGTCCATTGCGTCCAATCCATCTGCCTGGGAACCGTTCATCCAAATGAAGTCTCACAGCAAGATTGTAATGCGGAAGTGATCCATCTTGAAGTAGTCACATATTAAATCGTTTTGCCAGTGGTATGACGTCCAATTGTTGGGTTAGTTCTGTCTGCAGAAAGCATAAATATACAGTATCTGTTAATCATGCAGGAAGTTCACATGGTTCCAGCAGGATATCCCCAATTACACTCATCCAGATATTGATGGCGAACTGATGTTGCAAATGTACTTCCTCAATAGCATTTGGATTCTGGTATGTTCAGACAAGCTGGTTGTAGCAATTGAAGATGCCAGTTCTGGTGAGTGTTGCCTCATACAGTACCAGTATTTTGCCTAAGAAATGTCGATCAGCTGCATTTTCATGAAGTAACCATTCACAGAATATCCTCCAACGTTCAAAATCAATCTCTCATTGCAATTCTTGTACAGGTTGTAGATGATAGGGTAGAGTAATGCCTCATATACAAATTCTCCACACTGACTTCTGAGACATGTGATGACATGCAGCTAATCGCCATTTACTTGTACCTGGTGAATGGTCTACGGAACGCAGTATGTTTTCTTCAGCAGCAGCAGTCCTGCAACTTCGCGGTCTACCAGTATTGTTCACTACAGGTGCAAAGCTACCGGTTTCCCTATGGCGACATTCCACTGCTACAAATGTTTTTGGAGTTGGGTGTTGTCGGGCAGGAAAACATTGAACGTAGATGGGAGTAGCAGCAGAATTGTTTCTTACTTCACCGTAAATCAAGATCATATTGGTCATTTCACTGTTTGTGTATGGTTCTCCCATTCTGTATTAGTGCCAACTCTTATGTTATGCACAGCACATAGATAATTATACAGTATGGACACTTCGTGTCGGTATCTTTGATGTAGCAGGACTGATTTCAGTGACCTTCAAACCAGTTTGAGCGTGAGATTCTGCTTTCTCCCTGGAGTTCACACTGACATCACACCAGCTAGCAGTCGACACAGCGGAAATATAACACATACAATTAATACATCTAGGTACATTATGTACTCAAATAAAATAAATTGGACCAATGAAATAATAAATCCGCCATTAACTGTAATGTCTAGACTCTAGAGTTCCTTTATAATGAGAGTTGAGACGTTAACCCCAACAACAATTAAAATATGTAATGATTTGATAGCGCTGAAAATGGAAAAACAAAACTACTATGAGAAGTAAAACCATATACCTATATTATATTTTATACAAATATTAAACGAATTTGATACATAATTTTATAATGTAGTATATTATTTTATAATATAATTTATTATATATTAAATATAAAAAATTATTATCACAACTAGTTTGTCAGTGAGAAATAAGGAAAAGTTGTTACCTTGAATTTATTCGAAGCAAAGCATTACTGGATTATGCAATAAGGTAGGTGGATCCTGTGTCTCAACTCCTATATTCAATTATTATCTTAGCGTGTGCTCGATTACACTAACCTCTAGCGCCTGAAAGTGGAACTAAATGCCGGCACACAGACAAACAAAACACAGGAAAATTCGCTCAGTGTCCATTCTTTGTAATCCCTATCCACTGTTATGCAATTCAGTAAAGTAAAAATAAGGCTAATCTCAGTTCAATAATCAACATCATGAATCAACAAAACATCACCATAACTACAAGACATGGTCAACTATGAATACAACTCTTTTTAACCACAGAACAACACAGACTATTAGTTCCGATTTTAACCATGGGTAATAAATGGTAGACTAGCTCTGAAATAACGCAATGTTGCCATACCTTGATAACAATGCAGTATTGGCTATATGTTTATAAGACAAAATATGTTTGTTTTGGTGCACAGAATACTCTGCAGTACTTTATAGTACATAATTATGACTCGACCTTTAGATTTTCCCCATCCACTCCTATAAAAGAAATGTCCACAGTACCATTGATAACAACTATAATACAAGTCGAATGACAATACTGTTGCATAACTCTAATAGGGACCAATTTGCACGGATTGGTATAATTATGAGGAATGCTGTAAAAATCAATTCAACAGTATCAAGAGTGAAAACACCATTACAATAGTAATCCATATTAATTAATCACTAAAACAAGAGTAGCAAACGCAAAATAAATGTTTAATACATAATTATGTATATTTATTACTATAACTGAAAGTCATAAGGCATTACCATAAATATATAAATTCATGTATAGCTATTTTATCTAATTTAAACATCTTATGTAGGCCTACTGTTACAACTACTCCTGCACTATTTCTGTTCATCATGGGCATGTTTTTCTACTTAAATGGCTCTTTGGTTTGTGTTCCCGCGTAAATTTCAAGATTAGGTAGTCTATCAACTATTGCAAAAACCTCAATCCTGTGTTTCGCTTGTTTGGCTGGAACATACATTCTAAACGAACATCGTCCTAGAAATTTCGAGCAACTACTCGCCAATAGTTAGAAATATTCACTGGGTGTGTATGCTCGCTGTAAATTTTGTACAACTATTCCAATTACATTGTGTATTGCTGCCAATTTGTCAATCTCTTTCTTTTCAGACATGTTACGAACATTGTCGAAGCATAAACTATGCAGAAGAATTCTAAATCTGCTCTATGACATGGTATAGCTTCCCCCTATGGTGGCTGAGTGGTCAGACCTTCTGTCTGTCACGCAAATGATCTGGGTTCGTGTCATGGTAACACCTGGGATTTTTCATTGAAACTTTTCACGGATAAGGTTGCAGCTGTGGTTATTCTTGGAGTTGTCCTGATTTCCCATAATAAGTACATACATCATTCCCTCAACATCTCTCCATTCAGTCATCATTTCATGGAATTACCTAAATGTCAGCTGACAATGCATGGAGGGGACTGACCTAGGAAGGAGTGGAGTTGCCTGTTTGAAACCTGGGTACGTAGCAAACCTTAGTGTAGTCAGTTGGTGTGGACTTGGGAATGTGGATAGCTTGAGGGTTAGCACAATAGATCCTGAAATGTCGCTGACAACTGCTTTGGCACCATAGGCAGCTTGGATGAGCCCAATGTACTACCTGGAATGGAATGGTGTACATGCCCTAAGGCCCCCTGTGCTACAAATTTCCCTGTGTGTCGCCACCAAACTTCTCTAAAGCCTGTAGAATCCCTTTATCTTTCAGCATCACTATGGTCTAACTCTACATTGAAACAAGCCTGAAATATGGGAAAGAAATGGAGATGATGATGATGATGATGATGATGATGATGATGATGATGATGATGATGAGTCCGAATATATAACTGAAGAAAAAAGACAAATAATGTTTTTATTGTTTTTGTGTAACTGTCAAGGTTTTCCCAGAAAAAAAAATGTTTTTGTGAGTCTAGCTTTTTTTTGAAAATAAGAATATACAGTCATTATTTACCCAATACATACCCTGAAGAGTTCTTTGTTTATATTTATGCTTACTTACTTCGGTCTCATAGAGATTCTTCAATCTGTTGTGTCTCTCTTGTGTATTGGTATGTGTTGGCATTTGGCAATGGCATTCACTTTCAGTCGAAATGTAAACAAATATTAGACTACTATCTATCTTAAAAATATGGTTTTTTACAAATTAAGGACAAAATAAAAAGAAATAATCAAATTTTACTGATATTTTATTCAGTAGACCGATATATACTGTCTATATAATATGGGCAGTTCATATTGTTTACACCTTGTACATATATACGCACATACATACAGGATCAATGCCTAAATAAATGAATAATAAATTTAGAATGTTAAAGTAACAAAACCAGAAATAAGTCGAACTAGATTAGGAGCATATGCAACTAGAATGAAATTAGGATATTTGTGACCATGGCAGCTCCTAGTAAGAAGATGACCAGAAGGAAGTGACTAGTAAAACCAAAGGCAGTAAGAATGAAGTGGTTACAAGCATAAATGAACCTATGGACCAGCTGAGGAGTAAGGTAAGAAGAGTAGGGAGAAACAAAGGCGCACTCTAGCAACAGAAAGGAAAATGAAGGAGGATTATAAACTTTTTTTCAGAATTAAAATTATCTTCAGTAATTATGATGATACATATTTTCTTCCAGAGGTCTCTATTATATCTGAAAAATACATTTTCATTTCTTGCTTCTTTTTTAAAAAAGATAATGGGGTATTCCATATAAAATGATACGTTTATGTTCTGAAATACTTACTTTCAGTCAGATAAAAAGAAAGACAAGTTGGAAATATATTTAAGACCCAAACTTAAAACTTCAGCAATACTAGGATTCTTGTACGTCAATTTGAACAAAAGTAAGCTATATTTTAGTTGAGTATAGTAGTGGTATGTAGAATATGAAACAATTTGGAAATAAAGTAAAGAAACACAATAAAACAATATGAATATATGGACAATCAAAACTGTTCAGTAAAATATTTAAGATATGGGAAATTTATGTTATAGGTATGTATTTGGATATTTAAATTAACGCCATTACTAAGTGTTATACATACCACACTTGCCACATACGTTCAGATCACACTTTCCCCGACATAATAAAAAATCGCGGTAAGTCTAACCCATACCCAAAAACCACTTACTGTGCAACATTTAATTTCCCACATTTAATGCTTCTGAGTTCAATATCATCAAAAATGTATACGACACTAATATTTGTAATTACCTTTTCAAGTGGCCACATTAATTCAAAGTTTATGTGACAAACTTGAAAACGTACATAAAATGCGATCTTTTGATAATGCACAAAATTAATTCTTGTAAAACATTTTTTCAATATAAAAGGGCTTGTAACATTGTACAGTAACGTGTTTGCTACTGATAACAATACTTTATCTCAATCTGAAGCAAAATTTTTCAACTGGTGTTACACTAAGTCCCCACGTCACACTTACCCCACTTGACTTTAGATAAATAAATTAGTGGCTTGTAGCAGCAACTGCTGCTTGATAGACACTGAAAATCACAATAAAATTCTTATACACAAAGTCCCACGTTACTGACACTATTCATGACCTTCAAAAAACCTAACACAGCTGTATTAATAACTCAAATGAAGATGAAGTACATTACGTGAACCACGGCCCTCTGCACAACACTACGAAATGAACTGCAAGATGTCTTACGGTATACGTTTTTGCTGCGATGGACGTACATATTTTTTTACATTGTAATATGTAATACTTCTTCATGCATAATTTCACTTCTTAAAACATTGTTACAAACATCATTTTCTACATAGTCGTTTATGAGTTCTTAATGCACTACATTTCTAAATGTTCTACCACATTTTCTTGGTCGACCAGCTACACTCATAATGATGAACTAATAAAGGAGAACAGATTAAATTCACAACGTAACAACATTATTACTTTTTAAGTAATGCCAGATAAAAAACACATACTATATTGAAGCACTAAAAAAAATACGTGACAGTTGAAAGATGAACAAACCATTATTACGGTATCGAGGTCTCGAAAAGCATGATATTGTGACGTCAACATCTTGCATGTACAGAAGGCTTCGATGACTACATTAGTGAACGTTTTAAGGGAACACGATGTTTGAAATTTCATTATTTAAAACGTTGCCTTTCCTATACACAAAGTCCCACATTACTGACACTATTCATGACCTTCAAAAAACTTCAAAAAGCTGTATTAATAGCTCAAATGAAGATAAAGTACATTACGTGAACCATGGCCCTCTGCACAACACTACGAAATGAAATGCAAGATGTCCTACTGTATAGGCCTACGCTTTACTGCGATGGTCGTACATATTTTTTAAAGTAAAGCTTTTTATGAACTTCGCTACAAACCGTTTAGATTTTCCCACAATATTAATATTATTAGTTTTCGATAGAGACATCACACGACCTCACAGGATGTATAGTTTTCATAAAATTTTCTGCCACAGTTCAAATTAAATATATAGATTTTTTGCACGATCGTGTTTTTTGTTGTATTTACAGCTATTGTTGTTAGATCTTGAAAGTCAGAATTCCCACACAGAAACTTGTTGCTAGGGAAACCATTTTCATAACATAAAACTATACTTAAATAAACCCATTACAGTGCACTTATTGTTACTTAGTTACCAGTACAGTATAACTTTGCGAAGGCTTTGGAATAATATTGTTCTAAATTTTCAATGCAAAATACATTATATTTGAAATTAAAAAAAAAAATATGAGCGTGCAATAAAATGTTGTACAATACATGTTTGTGCAGCACATTACAAAATCTCGGAAATTGAAAAACTCGCTTGTTCATTTTTCAAACTTTTCCTTGATTTTATAAAAAAACACTTCCTAACCTCGTATCAACTTACTATTAATTACACACATTTACCCATACAGAATAAATACATGAAGCAACTATCACCATCCCATGTTTAATCAATGTCATGTTACTATCTGATAGTGAGAATACATTTTTTCCTACTCAAGATATCAACACTTCTTTTAAGGTGGTATTAAAAATGATACAAAAGTAATTTTTTTATTTATGCTTATGCAACACAAATATAACATAATTTTGTAACTTTAAACCATAATCTACAGTATATGTAAAGTTATTATTACAGGCCATGAAGCTCCACAGATTAGGAGGAGGATAGGGCTCCCACCTTGCAGACAATTGGCATTAGTAGCATTAGTCCTCCATGCTTGCAGCCTGTATCTTTATTCCTAAGGAAATACTACAGTATATTATCGAATTTAAATTTTCATGCATGTCAACTACAAAACATCAATAGAGTTACTTACAGAGTACACAATGATGAAGAATTTTTCTTCATCCGCCACACTGCAAGCAAGATAGAGCCCTGAATTACTGAACTTCACGAAGAAACAACCACGTGATGCTGTGGGCAAGGTAAGCCTGCGATGGTTTGGTATTTTACAGGATTGTGAGGGTAAACGAGACCACTCAGGAAGGGATGCTGCTGTTGGTGCCAGCAACTGCAAAGATTATCACAAAATGTATATCATATTTCAATACCAAATAAATATACGCTAGCTTGTAAAAAAATAAAAAAATAAATAAAAATAAAAAATCTTTCCCGATTTCTTATTTTTTTATCCAATAAAATTATGCAGTAATAGCTATATGCTCCAATAAAGTGATGTAGATACAATTATTTGCTTTTACACGTTATCCATTTACACAGTTCAAAATAATAGACAATCTACAAGTAAACAATATGTAATAAAGTAACTGAATGACTTTTATCACCATCATAGCTTAGGAAGACTTAAAAGACTCTAATTTCAATTATGTTACCTTACAACAGGTGATATTCTGCTTTGTTTTTAATTTCAAGTTCCAGAATTAACCTTTAACATCTGTTCTTACACGAGAGTGCACAACAAACTTTAAGCACAAATTTTTTATATGATTTAATATCTCAATTTACCATATATGCGTGAATACTCCACGCCATTGAATAATACGTGCACCATAATTTTAGGAGAGAAAATTTAAAAAATGTTTGACGCGAAGCTGTATCAACCTTATTTCAAATAATGTGTGCACCTCAGTTTTTCTTCACTAAATTCCGGAAAAAATATGTGTGGATGATTCGCTTATATATAGTAAATTATACGACACTCAAAATTGTAACTCAATATAAGCTATTTAAAATTCAGGATTGCATTTCAATACATGCTATTCAAGATTCACTCAATAATAATTCAAGATTCAGAACTACAGAGGTGTGAAAATTATTAGAATAATCTTAATTTTAAAGGTTTTTTTAATAGTTCCTTCACAAATATTCATTGAATTGATGAATATTGGTATATAATATTACTATACTGATGTAGGATATATTTACTACTAACAATGCCGGAAAGCATTGTTGTACATTGGTATTTTTCTTATTTTACAATTGTTATGGGAATTCAGAAATTATTATATTATGTTGACGGAATTGGAAACATAAAAAATTAATTAACAAATGCTTTAAACAAATTGTTCTTTGCGTTTACATTATTGTGAAGGTTCAAATGAACGTATACATCTGTTTTGTGCATATAATTTTTTATGTTTCCAATTCCGCCAACATAATATAATAATTTCTGAATTCCCACAAAAATTGTAAAATAAGAAAAATACCAATGTACAACAATGCTTTCCGGCATTGTTAGTAGTAAATATATCCTACATCAGTATAGTAATATATACCAATATTCATCATTTCAATTAATATTTGTGAAGGAACTACTGTATTAAAAAACCTTTAAAATTAAGATTATTCTAATAATTTTCACATCTTTGTATATTTCAAATACACGCGATTAAAGATTTAAAACTGTACCTCAGCTAATCAAGATTCATAATTGTATCTCAATTATTCAAGATTCAGAATTATATCTCAATACACGCTATTCAAGATTCAGAACTCTACCCCTATTATTCAAAATTCAGAACTGTATCTCAACTATTTAAAATTCAGAACTACAGAGCATTTCTGTGCAGATCTGTCTGGATGTCATGTTCTGTCATCTTCTATCATGGTAGTGGGAAGTGCTCATCCCAAGGAAACTAAAGAGACATTTGCTGACGGTATCAATCCTCACTACAAGTATCGCCAGCATTCTTGAAGAAAGAATCTTAACCCAATGTCAAACTAGCGAGTCTCTTATTTCCTTGGTTGCAGTAACCCCTCCTTATGTCATCTGGCTATTCATTAACACAGATAATCAACTCCCATTGGAAATTTTCATTTGAATAGATTAGAATGCTGGCTATACCTACAACATCTGAATCCATGTTTCGGTCACACATTTTGTTGTACAAGTCCTCAGTGACGTATGAATCAGTGTTATGGTCGCACATGTTGGTGTATTGATCCTCAGTAACATATGAACCTGTGTTTCGGTCGCACAAGTTAGTTGTATCAATCCTCAGATTCAGATATGTATATCAATACACCGTAATTCAAGATTCAGAACTGTTTCTCAATGTACACTATTTAAGATTCAGAAATGTGTATCAATGTATCCTATTCAAGATTCAGAACTGTTTCTATTTAAGGTTCGGAAATGTATATCAATGTATCCTATTCAAGATTCAGGACTGTTTCTCAATGCACACTATTTAAGATTCGGAAATGTGTATCAATGTATCCTATTCAAGATTCAGAACTGTTTCTCAATGCATATTATTTAAGATTCAGAAATGTGTGTCAATGTATCCTATTCAAGATTCAGAACTGTTTCTATTTAAGATTCGGAAATGTACATCAATGTATCCTGTTCAAGATTCAGAATTGTTTCTCACTGCACACTATTTAAGATTCGGATATGTATATCAATGTATCCTATTCAAGATTCAGAACTGTTTTTCAATGCACACTATTTAAGACTCAGAAATGTGTATCAATGTAACCTATTCAAGATTTAGAACTATTTCTCAATGCACACTATTTAAGATTCAGAAATGTGTATCAATGTATCCTATCCAAGATTCAGAATTGTTTCTCAATGCACACTATTTAAGATTCAGAAATGTGTATCAATGTATCCTATTCAAGATTCAGAATTGTTTCTCAATGCACACTATTTAAGATTCAGAAATGTGTATTAATGTATCCTATTCAAGATTCAAAACTGTTTCTCACTACATGTTATTCGAGATTCAGAACTATATCTCAATACATATTATGACATTATTTATGATACAACACTGTAACTCAACTTATTCAGAAACGAAAACTAATCAGAAGTACCTGAGCAGAGGCCATGGAATTTTCAATTTCAGACTTTGCTTCTTCATTATCATCGTGAATCTGGTCGAGATCTAAAAATGAAGGTGACTGACTCAATTCACCTTGTAAGGCACTCCGCGATCGTAGCACTCGGGGTAAGTGTTCTGGTGGTGTTATGCCTTTCACTGTCACATATAATGTAGCTGGATACCTCTTCCATACTCTACTATTCCACCAGTGATACACCTAAAGAAAGAAAGAAGAATATTATTTTGTAACAGAGAAAATTAAATTGATATTTCAATTACAACTTCATGCATGTATTGAACATGTAACATACAGACCCAAATGATGTTTGTTATACAAGTGGTTTTGGTTTTAAATAACTTGCCTTCTGATATCTTACTATTCTGATACTGTACTAAGTTACATCTTTTCTATACATACCTGTCATTAAATTTTAAAGCAATGAATTTGTTTTAGTTAGGATTGCCAGATTTGTTTTATGAAAAAAAGGAAGATTTTTTACAAAAAAATAAGGAATATGTATGGAATTTCCCAAGGATTTAGTAGCTATAATTCATTATTTAATTGTTTATGGTGTAAAGCCTCATCTTCACTATTAAACATTTAACAACATGTTTAAATATAACATGTTGAATTTGACATGTATATGGACATTTCAAGTCTCATTTGACATAACATGTTGAAGTTAACATTTTAACATGTTGGCGTGTTTTCCAGCAGCAATGGAAAACATGTCAAGTCAATTCACTTGCTCGTGCAGCATCAGTACAGTTCGGCAAAGTTAGTACAGTTTCCATAGCAACAACTAACTTCCGATTTTGTGGCGCATATTTTGATCATTTTTATATGATCCTTGTGTTGGCTGTAAGTTGTTCGAAGTAATGGAGTGGACGAAAGAAAATACGTTAGAATAAAATTGATTAATGCACTGATGGAAATGTCTTGTTTGCAAAAGAATACAGAGACAAAACAACGAAGGCTAACTGTTTTAGAGAACTGGAATTATTATTTAACTGTTCTCGAGAATACAATAGGGCATTTTCGCACCCCCATTGTACATTAAACATTAATGCTATGTTGACGTCAGTAATGGTCATATTTGGTGACGTATGTTAATGTTCGTAAAACTTTGGAAAGAATAATTATACACTATTACTCTCCTTTAACATTTATCATGTCGTAGGTCCTATGATAGTCAACCAATCGCGCTATAATTTTTCTAATTGAGGTGAAATGGCTATTCTTAATTGTGTGTCTTCCTTTGATGTAACAGAAAGTATCTTTTGCAGCACTATATTAAAATCGTATTCTGACATTCTCAGAAAGTTTTTGAATCCAAATCGATCTTCAACTTTAAGCTCGTTTAGAATGTCTTCTGCATTGTGCCTTTCACTAAGATATTACCGCACCCACATTCTTATTTGTTTCCTTTTCAAGGCCTTGTGACAAGCAATAGAGGCAATTACAAATGCCAAATCATCATCCGAGTCCATTGTCCAAGGTTTGAAAATAAGACCTACCTACATTAAAATCTCGTGGACTGTTTATGGTGCACTACACAAAGCAAGTCAAGTTTAACATGTTTAACAGTTTGGACAAAGTGTTAGCATTGACATGTTCAATCAACATGTTGGGTTGTTAACAGTAAACAGTTTAACATTTAACATGTTGTTGTTAAATGTTTATCAGTGGAGACGAAGCTTAAAGTCATTACCATTCTGAACTCTATTTTAGACATTTAACATTATAAAATACATTTACAGTACCTGTAAGGCATATAATTTTATTCCAGTGTAAGTGTAATAAAACCATTCGTACCTAGGGAAACATAAAGTATTGCAGCCACCACTCACATTAACAGATGATTTGACAGCCTGAAGTAATTTGTATTAATTTTATTCTCCAAGACAAATTTTTTGCATGTCTGGTTGAAGAGAGAAATACTGAAATATTTGTAGATCAATCACTCCGCCTGTGAAACAATTGAGTTGCTCCATGAGCGGTTCCCAGATCGTCTCATCTCGCATAATGGTGACCACCAATGACCACCAAGGTCATGTGATTTAACACCATGCGATTTTTTCAATTGGGTAATCTTAAATCATTGGTGTATGTCAATAAACCCCGAAACATCCGCGAGTTAAAAGAGGACATTCGACGAGTTGTAGGTGAAATCCAAGTGAAAATTAGTCAGGCAGTCATAGCGAATTTCACGGACAGAGTACTTGCATGCCAGCGCAGTAGAGGGAGTTATATGCCCGACATCATTTTCTATACTTGAAATGTGAAAGTGAGTTGAACATGCTTTGTCCTAGTTTAAAGTATTTTGAAAAAATAAAGTTCATAATTTGATATATCAAAACCACAGCGTTTTTTGAATGACCCTTTAGGTCTAGTAGACTCCATGTTGAAAATATTGCGGAGAAAATATGTAAATAACCCTCAAATTACAGAAGACATATTGTAATGTAGAAAAACGTACAATACGGGAAAAACGTGGAGTCTGGCAACCCTATTTATAGTTGTGTTGGCTTTCTTGCCAAAGGTCGCAATAGTTGTAGGCAAATTAAGTAAATACAAATTTTGTTTGTATAGGCCTACTACAAATAAAATAAGTATTCTCATGAAGATTTGTTTCTACTATCATTCAAAAGACGTAGGTACATGAATTAAAAACAAAATTATTAAAAATTTTCATTTTCCATATTACACATAAAATACATTTTTTATAATTTCGAGCAGTAAGATATCTAACTCCAGTTATAAATTTGCTATCCAGTTTAAGCAGAAAGAGGAAGTAGAGATATTTAATTACTTTAATGGTACAGTCAGAGAAATTTTGAACAATGACATTAGGAGTGAGACAAATTAAAAATGTAACAAAGTTATGTAGATACCAACTATATAGAAGTGAAATATGGGTTGTGAAGGAAAGAGATAAAGCTAGATTACAGGTGGCCAAAATGAAATTCCCTAGGAATATTGCTGGCTATAAAAGAACTGGTAAGAAAAGAAATAAGTAAAATCCCTCGTATCTGGTACCCAAATAACCAGCAATACCAAAACAACGACACTTTTGGCTAGGCCAAAAAAAAGTTATTCATGCGAAAGAGAAGAGTCTGACGAAGATGTGAATAGTTTTCATGGATCGCACATGCCGCATATTGTGTTTACTCTTTACACTGTTCAAGCGTGAAAACACAGACAAAAAAAAAAAACCATTGTGTCCCTGGAGTAGAGGATAGCATTGGTAAGCTGTCACTTGGTACTTGCAAACAATATGCAGAGACAGTATCTTTCAATTTAACACTTGAACTCACTCGTTTCGAAGGGGTGTTGGATGAGTCTAAAGTGCTGTTGTTGCACAATAGATTCCGTAAAATGCAAGTGAAATTTTCTTATATCAAATCATCGAGCACTACTTCAGCTGCGATGTTGGCTAGACTGCTCTTCACGTCACATGACTCACATGACCGCCATTTAAAATTGTCATAAGGTTATGAAAGCTTTTAGTATTTCTTATGCTATTATGTATTACTGTCTGACAATAAGTATGAACTGACGAATGTACATTACTGTATTCAGTACTAAAAATAAACATTGTACGTATTTCAAAACTTTAATTTTAAATTACCTATATTAAAATTACTAAATTTTAACATGGAAAAAAAGTTTGTGCAGTACAGTGTGTTTTTACATAACCTATAAACGTATTTTCCAGTTATCCGACACTGGCTTTGTCCCACAGTTGCCAGATATGAGGAATTCCTGTACAGACATTACAGAAGAGTTTTAAAAATACAAAATAAGCGAGAAAATTAAAAACTACACAGGCAAAGGCAGTTATAGATTACCGTATGTGTTTTGGCAATATAAATAGAATGGCAAGTGTAACTCAGATTTGAACCTGTAAACCAATGGACAGCATGGTAATCACAGGACCATTAAGAACGACATAATGATTAGAAATACAGACACTCAATGTGCAAGGCAAGTCAGTAAATTACAAATCGAAATAGTGACCCACATTTTTATGAGGTGTCTGATGCTATTACCACTAGATGGCAGTATTATCCAGGTATCAAAGTGATCAAAGTGCACACAAGCAAAACAAAGAAGCAGCAGTTATAAGATAGCGGTACCTCTGCACAAATGCACTACTGTCAAGCAGTGATCCATTGTATGGTTTCTGAGTAAGAGGTCTGGCAGCAAAGGATATTCATAAAGAAATAACGCCCATGTATGTGAGCACTGCCCCCCCCCTCAAAGGTATCTCTACTTTGTCATAGTGGTGGGGCTTGTGTGGTCAAATGATCCCGAGAGCTATGTTGGCAGTAGCAGGGCCTCTCATGCCAGACAGGTCAAAGGTGATGATCCAGACAAAAAGAGAGGTACCCTGGTCCTCCAGGCCAATAACTTTATCTTGTAAAAGGTACATAAATATTTCGAAACATGATAATAAGCCTCGAAATGAGACTGGTAAATCCCGATGACGACTTAGCCAGGAATTAGAAAAGGAAGATGGTGGCTAGACAGATTTGGAGAGGCTTGATTCAGGAGGCCAAGACCTGATATTGAGCTGTAGGGCCATAATAATAACACAGAGTGATTCAAAAGTCACGTACATTAAAATTATAATGTCTATATTGAGTAGTGCAGTTGGAAAGTGCTATTGGCTACCGCTAGATATCATCATGGGTATTAACAGCAACAAACCTAGATGTCATTGTGATGTGTATGTGTACACAGACGCTTGCAGTAGTCCTTTGTTTATTGCTCGGCAAACATATTTTCCCAAGAGCAACGAGTTTTCATTGTTAAATATTATTTTCCCAGTCACTCTTATGCACGTGTTGTAGACGAATTTCGTAGAAATTATCCAGATGTGGCAGTGCCTAACAATTCGACCATAACAAGATTAATCGCCCGTTTTAGGGAATGTGGATCAGCGTTTCTTGACAATGATGAACGTGATTGTTGGTTCCAGCAGGATAGTGCCACATGTCACACATCTAATGAAACCATACAGTATTTGCGCGAGGTTTTGGTGAGCATATCATGTCTCATGGATTATGGCCCCCACGTTCCCCCAATTTGACGTCCGCAGATTTCTTCCTGTGGGGTTATCTTAAAGGAAGGGTATACAAAAACAGGCCGCACACTCTGGAGGAACTAAAGAGGAACATAACAACGGAGATTAACAACATCAGTGTACGCATGCTCAAAAAAGTGGCCACAAACACAGTAAAAAGAGTTCGTACATGCATTACTGAACAGGGCTGTCTTTTCAGCATATGTTGTGAAAAATGATGCAACTCATGTGAAAACTGATGTAAGTAAACGTAATAAATTCATCTTTATAAACATATGTGAAAGTATTATTATTTTGGATCACTCTGTAGTATGTGAGCAGTGCCTGTCACGTCAAGCTGTCTACAATTCAGTACAGAAGTTCTCTAAAGGATGGACAAGTATCAAATACAGCCGGTGGACAAGTAGAGATTGCCATGGAGGCAAATGTGCAACAGGTTGGTGACTTTATTCTAGCAGACAGGGTGAAGGGAACGATATGCTAACCCAGATAGTCACAGATGATAAGTCTTGAAGCACCATTATCAACTCCAGGTATAGTGTGTATCAATGTCCGGGATTAAGTTACCAATGGTACACTCATACAGAGATGCTACCATCTTGTAACTGCTCCTTCTTTGTTTCGACTGTTTGCCACTGAGTGATAATAGCTTCAGGCACTTTACTGAAAAATGTAGGTTGCTACTTCAATTTGTAACATACTTAGTGATTCTCCCTGATACTTACGTCACAGCCATTACAATTTGATTTTCCTGCCTGTTGTGGTTTATACAGCTGCAGTCGTACTTGTTTCTCTGTGTTCAAGATACCATTAGCACCAACAGGCCTCAAAAATGCCCAGGCTATGTGATGCCATCCTCCTTCAGGACCTAATAAAGAAATTAAAAAGGGATTTAAATTCATACATAGAATCTGTAATGAGCTTAGCATTTATGTGTATTTTCCTTCTTAAGTTTCATCTATGTTTTACGTAAAATCACTGATATTATTATATTAAACATAAAAGTTTGATTTTCTCAACAAAGACGGCAGTGCACAACTTCTAATCACTAAATTGTGCACCAATAGTGCTAGGTTAAATCCCAAATCTTTCCGCAGTGCATATGAAGAGAAGGCATATGTCACTGTTGATAGTGATTCGTCCATGGGATTGGGACATTAAGCCTGGCGATCCCCTTGGTGCTATTCGACAGGAGTAGGCTATGTGCCGGCACCAGGTTTCCCTTTCTCCCTTCATCATCATCCTCACCCAATCTCTACACTACACTTACACGAACACTTAACATACACTCATCCTAGTACACGACATAACTCTTCACATATACACATCATGCATAACGTGGCCTGCCGAAGTGGTGTGCAATTTAAAAATGGGTCAAAGTCCTGCCATCTGTCCGCAGTATGCGGAACCCAAATCACGTAAAGTGAAGTGGGTAGGTATTAGACACACACATATACATATTTTGAAGAAACCGTAAGTAACTTCTAATATAAAAGAAGAGCAAAGACTTACCCAATTTCCGGTACTGAGAACTTGCGACACTAAAATTTACGAAGTCCAAGATCTCAAATAATATTAAGACTGAGGGTTTATCTTGTAATATATACTCAAAATCTTCATTGAAAACTAAGAGTTCTTCCCAGAATGGCACAAGAGACCTAAAGCAATTAAGAAAATATGGAATTCAATATAAAATATCAGTGTTATTTCATTTTTTAAATTAAATTCAGTTTAAGCAGAAAATGAAATAAGATGTGCCCACTAGTGCCGAAAGGTATGATGCAAATTTTGGCTAGCAAAGGATGGCACATCTTCGTGAAGCAGTAATGATAAGAAATCTGGTCTGTTCAAGTTATAATGTAATCTGTGACTGGGAATAATAACCTAGTCCCGCAATATAATCATTAACTTCTCAGATAGCATCACTGAAAATAATAAAAAAAATTAGTTATTTTAGTAGAGTTTTTCATGTAAAGGAAATGGTATGAAAATATACAGAATCAACAATATTACAAACTTGATTGTGGAAAGTAGGTAATGGGCCTTATGATAGGGATAAGTTAAGATACGGTTTGATGAAGAGATAGATCAGTGACATGTAGCTCTACTGTAAGTGTCAAAGTAAGTTTTTTTTTTTTTTTTAGGATATATATTAGTGACATGTAGCCCTACTGTGAGTGACGAAGTTAGGTAAGATTTTTTGAGGAGCTAGATTAGTGACATGTAGTTCTTCTGTGAGTGACGAAGTTAGGTAGGGTTTTTTGAGGAGCTAGATTAGTGACATAGCTCTTCTGTGAGTGACGAAATAGGTAGGGTTTTTTGAGGAGCTAGATCAGTGACATGTAGCTCTACTGTGTGTGACAAAGTAGGGATTTTTAGGATATAGATTAGTGACATGTAACCCTACTGTGAGTGACGAAGTTAGGTAAATTTTTTGAGAAGCTAGATTAGTGACATGTAGCTCTTCTGTGAGTGACGAAGTAAGGTTTTTTTAGGATATACATATACGACATGTAGCTCTACTGTGAGTGATGAAGTAGGGTTTTTTTAGGATATAGATTTGTGACATGTAGCTCTACTACAAGTGACGAAGTTAGATAAGGTTTTTAGAGGGGGGAAGGTGATAAGTAGCCCTACTCTGAGTGACGAATTTAAGAAGGTTTTTTTAGGGCAGGGCTGGGCATCGGGAGAAGAACCAGTTCTCTAAAAGGGGACGCTTAATATTCATGTCACTGAATCAATGCTGCGCGGTGTTCGGTGGGGAAGAGAGGGGATGAAGAGAAATCATATGGCTACCCGTGAGAGAGTAGAATCCGCTCTTGCTGCCCAGCCCTGTTTTAGGGGATAGATTTATGACAAGTGCTTCTCGGAAAAATGGTGCAGGTGAATGTCAGGCTCATTATCCCTCTGTGTCATCTATTGTACCTAGTTTTTTCTTAATGCAATTCGCAGTTCTTCAAGGGGCAGTCAATATGCACAAAAAATATTAAGAAAATAAATTCTGCAGTGTCTTTGTTACTTCCCCCAATAAGTATTTCATTTTAACAACTTGTAGTCGCTCAGTTAATTATTGTAGAAAAACATTTTACCCCTATAGTAATTGCAGCTCTTATTGCAACTATTTGGAAGCAAACAAATCATGAATGGGATTGTAAAAATAATACGAAAAGTCCGAGAACTGTCATAATTATTGCAGTAAGCTTTTCACGAATAGACTAATATAGGTCTAAACAAACATGGATTTTATAAAAATGACAGTTTACTTCACTGTAAATAACTAAAGAAAAAAAATTGTACAAATGATGTATAACACAGAAAATTACATAAACACAAGCCAGCAGACGCACATTTACACAGCATTTGCATGGTATTAAAAGATGCATGTAATGAGCGAGACAATTTTCCGTTCTGTTGAGCACTTCGCAGACGTCAAGATCACCTTTAATTTGCAACCGACATTAAAGAAGCACTGGTGCAGCTGGCCACAGGCCAGGAAGGAGGTGTATTGTGTGAAGCCAAAAACCTTCTCAAGTCTAGAGAACCACAAAAGTAAGGAATCTTGCTAAATATTTAAGAATCATGAAAAGTAACAAAAATTTTGAGTACTGGGATTAGACTACACTTCTCAGAAGTTTCAGTCTCTCCTTTATCACATTATGAGTGAAACTCAATTAACATATTGCATTACAATAAAGACTGTAACATGAGAATGAAAGACCCCAGAGCTGGACGACAGGGCATTAGCAAACCCATTTTGCAATATAAGTTATGTACAATTTAAAGTCTTAAGGATACACTGAGGTGAAATGTGAACTTCCTCAATTATACAAAATTTCATCTTATTTGGTCCAAAATTGTACATTTTTGTAAATTTAATCTGTATTTTGAAAAATTACTACTCCTAAAAATTTCAAAATGTTTGCCTGAAAACTGCTCCACATACCTTTCAAACTCTCTGAAACATAACTTGCTTTTTATTTTATTCAGACTATTCTTCAAGAGCTAAGAACTTTTTTATTACTGGTACAGCCAAATATAAAAATAGATAAAAAGTGTGATGTCTAGTAAAAAAGAAATTGGAGATTTATCCTTCAAAGAGGTGGAAAAATTCAAATATCTTGGAGCAACAGTAACAAATATAAATGACACTTGGGAGGAAATTAAACGCAAAATAAATATGTGAAATGCCTGTTATTATTCGATTGAGAAGCTTTTATCATCCAGTCTGCTGTCAAAAAATCTGAAAGTTAGAATTTATAAAACAGTTATATTACTGGTTGTTCTGTATGGTTGTGAAACTTGGTCTCTCACTCTGAGAGAGGAACAGAGATTAAGGACGTTTGAGAATAAGGTTCTTAGTAAATATTTGGGGCTAAGAGGGATGAAATTACAGGAGAATGGAGAAAGTTACAAAACGCAGAACTGCACGCACTGTATTCTTCACCTGACATAATTAGGAACATTAAATTCAGACGTTTGAGATGGGCCAGACATGCAGCACTTTTGGGCGAATCCAGAAATACATATAGTGTTAGTTGGAAGACCGGAGGAAAGACCTTTGGGGAGGCCGAGACGTAGATGGAGGATAATATTAAAATGGATTTGAGGTAGGTGGGATATGATGATAGAGAGTGGATTAGTCTTGCACAGGATAGGGACCAATGGCAGGCTTATGTGAGGACAGCAATGAACCTGCGGGTTCCTTAACCCTTCAGTACTCGCGTGGATTACAATAGTAATCCACTGATATTTAATCCTCTATTACGTCACTGCCTGCAGCACTGCGTAGTTGAGCGTCAATGCAATTTCTCGTCACAGTCTAAGTGAGGCATTACTGGTGTTTAGACGTATTTGTCGCAACCCTTTGGAAAGTTATACGAAGTTTTATAAAGTGATGCACAATTTTTCCGAGTGGATTACCATTGTAATCCACGCGAGTACTGACGTCAGTTTTTTGTTCAGGTAAGTGAAATAGTTTTTAATATGGTTATAAGTGATGCAATGCAGTAAGTTTATGAAAAAATGTGTGACATCGTTCCATCCTCTCCGCAGTTTGCTCCAATGGGTACGGAAACTACAAACAACATTTGCAAATGGCTGGATGAAGATATGGATGATGACATTGAAAATGAAAGTGATGATGAAAGCAACAGGGGAGATCTTTAGAATGAAGTTCACGATTCTAATTCAGAAGAAGACAATGATGATGATGATGATGATGATGATGATGATGATGATGATGATGGTGGTGGTGGTGGTGGTGGTGGTGGTGGTGGTGATGAAAGACTAATGTCTATAAATGATGGAAACTGCTATACGGATAGAAAAAAAGACTACAATTTGGCAGGAAGAACCAGTAGCTCAACGAGGGAGAAGACGAGCACAAAATATAGTGATTCATTTATCGAGCCCTAAAAGGGCTGCAAGAATTGCGCGGACCCACACAGAGAGTTTTGACTGCTTTATTGATCAGACAATAATCAATGTAATTGTAAGGGTACTAATATTTGTATTGAAAAAGTGAAGCGTAATTACGGACGTGACAGAGATTGCAAATTAACAAATGACGTAGAAATTGAGGCACTCTTGGGTATTTTGTATTTTGCTGGCGCCTTGAAATCGGGAAGACTGAACGTAAGAGAACTATGGGATAAAAATGGCACAGGAATAGAGTCAATTTACCTGACAATGACCTACAATAGATTCTAATTTTTGTTACGATGTCTACTCTTTGATAACATTTATGACAAAAGGAAAGGAAAGAAATTTATGAATTGGCTGCTATACGTGAAGTATTAGAGTTATTTGTTCAGAACTCACAAAAGTGCTGTAGTCCAAGCGAATATGTAACTATAGACGAGCAGTTGGTTGCATTCAGAGGACGATGTCCCATGAAGAGTATATACCTACTAAACCAACAAAATGTTGGATCAAAATTTTTGCTAAGGTGGATGTGAAAACATATTACACTCATAACTTGGAAATTTATGCTGGTATTCAACCAGACTGTCCATTTCACCGAAGTAACAGTGCACATGCAGTGGTGAAGAGGCTGGTTCATCCCATCAAAGGAACAGGAAGAAATGTGACCACCGATAACTGTTTCATGAGCATACCGCTGTGTTTAGATCTTCTAGAAAATGACAAAATTACACTTGTAGGAACATAGAAAGAAAACAAAAGAGAAATCCCTCCTCATTTCACAACTACTAAGACAGGCAAGTTAACAGTACATTGTTTGGATTCAATGAACGCTGCACAATTATTTCGTATGTACCAAAGAAAAAAAAAACACTGTTAGCATTATCAACCATGCATTATGATAAGGCAATGGATAAGGAAACGGGAGGCAGCTAGAAACATGAAATAATATCATTTTATAATAGAACTAAATGTGCTGTGAATGTCCTGGAACAGTTATGCTCAGCCTATGATGTAAGCAGAAATTCACGACGCTGGCCTCTATTTTCTTTGACTTACTAAACATGTAATTTGTTTGAACTGTATGGAAGAAATGCGTAGGCCTACTTAGATAATTGAATCAGATGTAGATTAGGCTATCATGTGAGTTAAATCTGAACTGCAAAAACATCTGTAAAATATTATATGTGAAGTGTGAATGATTGTTACATCCCTGAATTTTTTCATTGCTACACCCCTGAGTGAGGTATTTAGTTATCAAATATGACGCAACAAAGGTCAGCAGTAGTGAACTTGCGTTTCCTGTGGGAGAGTTTACATCAAGAGATCAGGTGACCTTCACACAGCGAATGAGCAACAATTCTAGATAACCTACATAATTAAGATGATAGTGAACTAACTCATAACTATGGTGCAACAATAAATTATGACTCATAGACACGTCCAGTGTGGAAACATTATGTAAACATGTCACTTGAATGCAATTTGTGTACTATAATACGTTTCATTATTAATATTTATATTTAATATGTTCCGTTATGCGTAACATATCCATTCTCATTACTGTAATAACTGAACACAATATATTTCTTAACATTTAAATCTAATTTCAATGTTTAAACCATGTCTGCAAACAAAAACAAATGTGGATTACCATTGTAATCCAGGTGAGTACTGGCGTTACGAAATTTAACGCGAGTAACGAAGGGTTAAAAGCCATTTGTAAGTACGGTAAGTAAGTACAGTAAGTAGAAAAAAATATTTCTGCCAAAAATCTTTAGTTTCAAAGGAATTCCTGATAGCAAGTTTTGTTTAAGCACACATTAAAAAAAGAAAAAAGAAAAAATAAATAAAAGGAGGAAAATGGAAAAAAAAAAGAAAGAAAGAAAAAAGCACAGAGTTTTTCTGAGAAGTAACATTTTTGGTAAAGCAATATGTAAGAATAATGCAAATGGAGAAAATTGAGTTTAAGAGTTTAAAGAGCCACCCAGAACACTCAATCTTTTCATTAAATGTCAGCCAGAACAGCTGATTTAAGGGCCTATCTGCATGAAAATTTATGGAGAGGTTCTCTAAAACATATATGGAGTACATTTTTTTTAATATTAAAAACAAAAAATCGAATTTTTTCAACACAACTGACAAAATTTTAAGAGTTTGTAAAGTGGTCTTTTGGTGCTGTTGCGATGTGAAACAATAACATTAGAAAATTTTCTTACAAATCATCTTTTTACCTTCCAGCAATCACTCTTTTTCAGATACCATGAAAATTTCTGTGATGCCATTGTGAGCAAGCTAATCTAAACACTTCACTAACACAATCAGAAAAATAACAAGCAATCTAGTATAAACACAATCACTCCTAAATTTAAACACTTCACTAACACAATCAGAAGAATAACACACAATCTAATGCCAAGACAACCACTCCTAGAGAAAGGCTGAACTGGACTGCCAAACATGTGGGAGATGATTTGCCGCATGTTGCATGGCCTTTGTGCCAGTCGCACGCTGCCTAGTTGACCTATATTATGTAAGAGAACGCTCTGTATTATGTATACTAAATTTAATTAACTAGTTTTATCAACATGAAGTGCTACCATTCAAACTAAAGTCACTGTGTTGGAAGTATATCACAGCTATTTAACGTTAATTGCCTAATAATTACTTACACAATGCAGTACAATAGCCATATTACTATTTACTTACATATTATTACACGTACTAAAAATTGAGTAAAGAATAAAATAGTTAAAATTCATTTATGTCTGAAGAAATTTTTCTTCAACCTCTGATTTTATTTATAATTTTAAAATTCATTTATGTCTGAAGAAATTTTTCTTCAACCTCTGACTTTATTTATAATTTTAAAATACATATAACATGCTATTATTACAGAAAAAGGAATTGAGATGCCAGACTACTTTGTTATTTTTAGAACTGCCATATCCCCGATCAGAATTTCATATACACATCTAAAAATGTCCTCACCTTCTTTCTTTGAAATCGAAGACCTCAGTCATGAGAGGAAGAATATAATCAACTTCTCTGTTCTCATAATAAAAAGAAACAGAGCGCTCATTATTGCTCTTCTTTAAGTAATTACCAGTTGCTGCATCAAGAAGATGGACTTTCACAAGTGGATGTCGAACAAGGGGATCTATTTGTAAACATTCACTTCGATGTATGAAAATACCTATTATTTTGTCATAATTTAATCCCGATGGTTGATTTTCTTCTTCTCTTGCAGCTGTCAGAGAAGTTTCCACTTTTTCTTCTTTACTTTTCCTCCTTGATTTATGGTAAGATGATTTTCTACGTGATACAGTGCCTTTCTTCTCTTCAGGATGTAATGTTTTTAATTCTGTATGTTCCTGTTTTTCATTCGAATTTGTAGCACCTTTCTTCTTTTTGTCCTTTCGTTTAATATTCTGAGGTACAACACAAGCATCACTGTCATCATCACCATCATCTACTTCATCCTGTGCCTCTATAAGCTGATCTAAGGGAAGAAGTGGACTTAGACTGCTTGACATTGCTTTACTCTTAACACTTGATTCCACTCTCTCTATATCTGGGCTCTTACTTTGCTCAGTAGATTTCTTTTGTGTCTTTTTCCTAGGAAGAGGTACAGGTTTCTTAAAAGAGGATGAAACATGGTCACTGTTCCTTAAGGGTACTTCAATTGTACGTTTTTGAGGACTATACTCTGAATTTTTTTTAATAGCATCTGAATGAATTCTCCTTCGTTCAGGTTTTTCTTCACCATTTTCTTTACTCAAATCTGTAACATATGTTTCATCTTTGTTAGCATTTCTTTCATCTTTCAATAATTCTTGTCGTTCATTGTTTATGGAATTACTCCTTTTGGAGTTTCCCTTGTTGTCTATTTGTAAATGATCCTTACATTTTTCTTGCACAACTACATCATCATCGCTGTTAGATAAAAAATTAATGCCACTTAACATCTGAGCAGACACATTATGTGAACTTTCTTCAGGATTAGTGGATAGCACTTTGCCATCCCCATGTTTACGTGTTCCTTTTGCATTTAAAATGCTTTTCTTTGGTTGTTTCTTTGATATCTTACTATTTTCCACCATCTGGAAAATAAAAAAGTATTTAAAATGTAATACTTTCAATCAAAGAGCACAATAGAATCCATAAGTTATGAACAAAAAATGTCAAATGAGTTCAGACTAGAGTACATGACCCACGTTAATTACAATTATTCCAGAACCCGTACTTGTCATACACAGAATAAATAATACTGAATACTGACATATAAGCATGGCATATTCACATTCATATTGGGAGAGTCATTAAGCTCTAGATCTACCTTAAACTCTAATATAACTAATAGTTCAATCTACTCCAACGTTTTAACCTATAAAAATCAGTATATTTAGAAACATTATGTTAACTCAATCCATAATTATATCACACATAGATTCTTGCTACTAAAATTTTTATAGAATATTGTCATAACGAGAAACAACTTAAGCATTTGAAATGTGGATATGGAGAAGAATGGAGTGTATGAACTGAACAGACAGAATAAGAAACGAAGCTGTGTTGGAAAGAGTGGGTGAAGAAAAATAATGCTGAAACTGATCAGGAAGAGAAAAAGAAATTGGCTGGGTCACTGGCTGAAAAGAAACTGCCCACTGAAAGATGCACTGGAAGGAATAGTGAATGGGAGAAGAGTTCGTGGCAGAAAAAGATATAAAATAATAGACGGCATTAAGATAATTATATGGATCATATGCAGAGACTAAAAGGAAGGCAAAAAATAAGAAAGACTGGAGAATGCTGAGTTTGCAGTGAAAAACCTGCCCTGGGCAGAACACTATGAATAAAATCATTTATATATTCATTGTTATTATTATTATTATTATTATTGAGAGAGAGGGAGGGAGGGAGAAAGTAAATTAACAAGTGACATCTAACAATGAGATTTTTAATCTAACATCTGGTTTCTTAATTTTCTCACAGATGGCTCCCCACTGCCACTCTAAAATTTCCCTTTTCCCATTGCTCGAATGCTTCTTGTGATGGGTAAAAAGTGGTTCACGTCTTCTGAAGAACTACCTTAATTAGTTAAATAACAATGATACCTTTCTTAACTACAGTGAAAAAACATCTTTCAGAATTAAAACAAAAAATGTCATGTATAAGACCCTTTTCTACATGCGATTTCAAATAATTTGATTCAGAAAACTGTGCCTTGCATATACGAATCTGTGACAGGTTTCTTGTAAGTTATAGTTTTTTTAAATTTATTTATTTATCTTTTTCGCAATTGACAACTTTTTTATTTATTTAGAACATTACATTAACAAGTGTGAACCAAGTATAAAGAAAATAGGGGCGTGCATTTAGGGTAAGAGGGGTAAGCGCCGCATACCCTACATACACTTCAAATTAATGTATCATTTTATCTCATTCAGCTTATAGATAAACACTTTTAATAAAGTGTATTCTGCACTTCATATATAAATGTTCTGCATTAACTACATTTCTGCAGTAAGGCAGCTCTTCATTCACAGCTTGCCTTTAGCCTCATTTTACAGTGCTGGCACATGCGCGGACAGTAGACAAGGATGGAAAATTTCCTCGTCCACCACTGTATTGCCTATACGCCCGTACACAGAAAGAATAAGTGCTGGGATTATCGCTTGTCCTGGCTTGTTAAGTTCCTGCAGAAGAATACCATTGTTGATTGTTGAATTTGGCAGTGTGTGTGAAACATGCGATTTGTTTGTCAATTGAGATAGTGTTCAGGATCTCTCAGTTATTTGAAGATTTGTTTCTTTGTGAGTGACAATTTATGTCGTAGTTTTCTGTGTATAAATTAAATATTGATTAAGAATGGGCGATTCATTATGTCCTATCGAAAAATTATTGAAACACCCATTTCGACTACATTCTTTGCAAGAAAAATTAAACATAATACAAAGTGATCGACCATGTCCTAAAATGCCAACGCTTTTTGCAGCTCATAAAGACAAAGGAAAAGAATATACTCGCCATTTTCAAGCGTCCCAATATCAGAAATCTCAGTGTATTGCATGAAGTGCGAAATTAAATAAACTCTTTTGCTGGCCCTGTCTTATGTTTTCTAAAGAAGAAACAGTTTGGTCTAAAAATGGTATGATAATCTGAACAATCTGCACAATGCCATTAATAAACATGAAAAGTCACAGGCACAAATTTTTAGTGTTTTACAGTCTAAGTCATTTGGATCATCTCGAATAGACATACAGTTAGATTCACAACTTCGTGTCAGTTTCGAGCAACACAATGAAATGGTGCGAAAGAACAGGGAAATATTGAAGAGGTTAATTGATACAGTCCGTTTTCTAGCCATACATGAATTGCCATTTCGTGGTCATTGTGAGTCAGAAGAGGCAGTTAACAAAGAAGTATATTTATGTGCGCTCAGTTACCTTGCAAAATATGACTTAACCCTCAGCCATCATCTGGAAACCTCTACCACATTCTGCGGAACTTCAAATCAAATAGAGAATGATTTGATTCTCGCTGTAAGTGATGTTGTTATGGATAACATAAAACAAGAACTTTCAAAAACGTCCTTTGTTGCAATCATGCTAGACGAAACTTCAGACATTATGAATGCATCCCAGCTTTCAACCACTCTTAGATGTGTTGATTCAGAGAATGGTGAGATTAATGAAAGATTCATATGTTTTACTGATGTAAGCAATGATAGATCTGCCAGTGGTTTATTCGAACATGTCCAAAATATAGCCACTGAGTATGACATAAGTAACAAGCTCGTTGCTCAAATGTTCGATGGAGCTGCTGTCATGGCTGGTCACACAAATGGACTGAGAGCTAAAGTTCTTGAAAAATATCCTAAGGCAATATTTGCGCACTGTTTCAGTCATAAATTAAATTTAATCTTGTTGCAGTCACTTACGTGTTTGAAAGAGTGCAGAATATTTTTACAGACTTTAACTGGTTTGGGTTCTTTCTTCAGTAATTCGTCCAAACGAACACAACGACTTGAGGAATACACCTTAAAAATAATGCCTAGAAATGCTCCAACTAGATGGAATTTTACATCGCGTCTTGTTCAGACTGTAAGGGAACATAGGGGTGAATTTATTGGATTTTTTCAAGACATATTAGAAGACAGTTCTACCTGGGACAGTGAAACAGTTGTTACTGCACAAGGCCATTCTGAGAAAAAGATGTCATATAAACATTTTGTCCTAATCGCAATATTTTCAGAGTTACATTAATTTGAAGTTATTAGTAAAATACCTTTTTTCTTTAGTTTTACGGGTAAAAAATATTACAAATAGAGAATGAACTATTCAGAAGTGCCATTTCTTTAATTGGCTAGTTTTCTGAAGCTAAAAATAAGCTCCGTAAGGGACGGTAAATCCTCGTGAATCACATTCATGACTAATGTGTATAAATGAAATGTCAATAAGTAAATTTCAGAGCTTACCCACACTAAAAATACACCGCACGCCCCTGAAAGAAGGTAACTTTCAACCTTACAAATAATTATTCTCGAAATAAAGGTGCTGAACTCTGTAGTTCATACTGTCGATGACACAGCTCATCTGCCCTGAACCTTGAGGAAGTTAGGGGTGTTGTTTAGAAGGGTGTGAGGCTAACTTTGGAGCAAGCGGCTGGCTAATGGTACTTTTGGTGTGAATACTCTCTGCTTAATCCCCTTTCTATTTTCTCCAAAAAAAAAACATTTCTCTCTCTTCATTTGTACTTGGAAGACGAAGGTGAACGTTTGCTTAATAGAATTGCTGGTGTAAATATATATTCAAAGTTAAGACGTTGCAATATAACTTTCATGTGTAGTGTACTCCATAGTAACGTGACGCGGAATTGGTAAATCAATGTTTCTATAATGCATGCTACATTGTATTTCTAACTTTCTCTCCATCCACTACTAGTGCGAAACTACTACCCCAACCCCACATTCCTTCCAGGGCAGATGAACTGTGTCATTGACAGTACACGCATTTACACATCCATACATTTCATTCACACTAACTCATTTTGTCCTAGATTAAGGACAAGCACAACTGTACATATCTGTAGATATCTAACTATAACCGGTACTTCACTCTGGAAACAATCAGACACAGTTACATTCTTTCAAAGAATTCACTGCGAACTTGATGTTTAGGTTCAATGTAACGTTTTAGGCGTGTACCAATTTGGGTCTGTAGTATAGTATAAAAATCTGTGACAAGTTACCTTAGATTAGTTTAAGTTTTTGTTATGTCTTGCTTATACGAACCTGTGACAGGTTATAATAGGGCTAAACTAGCGAATAGGTACTGTATTCTGACAACTATTTTTAAACAGTTTTAACTTTAAGGTATATTTTACATTAACTTTGTTTCTTAAAGGCCTACCATAAACACTTTGCAAATAAACACTGGCGACACTTAATAACACAGGCGTATATTTAGTGTCAGCTGTAGATGTAGGGCCTACTCTGTAGTGTAAATGAGTATTAATTAGTATCCTGCAATATGTTCAAGGTGCCCATTTATAAAATTATTACGTATATATACACACTTAGTGAAATAATTACATTTTCCTCCTTCTGGTGGACTTCCTTGGCATTTTTCTCGGCTTGATTTAAAGCAGAGCGTAGTAGGGAATCAAACCGAGCTCTTGTCTCAAGGGTAATAGGCCTAGTTGCTCCTGTATTAGTAAGTGGAATTTCATCGTCAATATGAGAATGTTTATCCATGTGTATAAATTGCGTCCCAAACTTCAATAATAATTATTATTCTTATACACATAATACACAGCAGGCAAATAACACATATACATAGAAGTTACTGTGAACTGTGTAAACCAAGAGGAGTAGAAATTACTCCTCTTGGTGTAACTGTAAACCAAATATCGCACACAGATTGACTCTGTCGGTTTGTTTATCAACAACAATAGTACCAATAACTGAAATAAATTTTCCCTGCTCTTGCTTTAAATGTGCATCAACAGTCTATCGATTACCAGAGTCTGTCGATTACCTACTGACAGAGCCCTCTGCTAAAACATCTGTCAACTGCAAACTTGCTGTAATCATTAGCGTGTATGTATGGAGTACTGTCTCATGTATGTTGATAACGGATATTCTCCTATAAGTAAGTCGTTAATTGGTTGTGGGGCTATGAAATCTCAGGAGTAACAACTTTTCCAACAGCGCAATATAATCCTTTCGGCTCGTTACTACATTTTTTGCATTGCATTATTTATTGCACAGTTGATTAATTTTACCTACTCGTATTTTAACACAATTCAAATGAGCATAATCAATATTTGGATCATAATGGAATGTTAAACTAACATGCTATTATGGGCGGCCGGGTAGCTCAGTTGGTAGAGCAGCTGGCTACGAACTGGAAGGTCCGGGGTTCTATCCCAGGTGGTAAAAGGATTTTTTCTCGTTGCCAAACTTTCAGAACGGCCCCGAGGTTCACTCAGCCTCCTATAAAATTGAGTACCGGGTCTTTCCCAGGGGTAAAAGGCGGTCAGAGCGTGGTGCCGACCACACCACCCATTCTACTGGGTGTTCATTTCAAAGTGTGTCATGACGTCACTGTTGTTGGGTCACCGATTTGAAGCGAGTTTCAGTTTATATGTTAGAGAAGTTGCCTATTATTTAAGGCGTTCTTCAATCTGAACTTGAGAATGTGTACGGTATAACTTGAACGTCGTAGCAACAGATGGCAGTCTGTACGGTCTGTGTGCTACCATAACCTCTTTCGAACTGTGTTTTGCGCCGGCAAGTCGTACGCAGGGTATTTGTTATCATCGGTTGCGTATGGTAACATTCCACAACACAAATCAAATGCTCCGTGTCCATGTTGACCGTCGAAGTTAATGTTAACAAATACGTAAGTAATCGTCTTAACCCTCTCCCCATATCTCGACAGGACGTATTTCCAAACAGTTCACATTCCTGCCACTACCGGCGTTACCGTACGTATCGGCACGTACTCTTCAGAATGAACGCCGTACTTGCTAGCCAACTTCTCTGCCTCTTAGATTATACACCTGAGCTGCGGAAGTGTAGGAAGATTGAATTCTCTAGGCTCATCAGCTAGCCACATGACGGCATGCAGCGAGCCAAGACACATTTTGAACTGAACACCCAGTAGTGCCGAGGTCATGGAAAGCATGGGGCTCTACCTCCAAGCCCCCCAAGTGCGTTCATGGCATGTTACGGGGATACCTTTACCTTTTAACATGCTATTACTGCATACTAAATCAATACATTCTCGTTGGTTATTTAACGATTCTACGAGATTATTTATCGTCGATGGGACTGGTGATAGCGAGATGATTGGCGAGATGAGGCCGAGGATTCGCCATAGATTACCTGACATTTGCCTTATGGTTGGGGAAAACCCCAACTAGGTAATAAGCGGGAATCGAAACCGCGCCCGAACACAACTCCGGATCGGCAGGCAAGCGCCTTAGCCGACAGAGCTACACTGGTGGCTCCGTATTGTTAGTTCGTAAACGAATTTCTCGTTCTTGCTCACTCTTATTAAATCTCCAAATTTTATTTTGCCTTGAGTCAGAAGAAACTTTTGTTTTGGCAGTTTTAAGAACGTACTATATAAGAAGCAACAGGCCTGTCTACATAACGTTAACGGTTAGAATTTTTTTTTCAGAGAATACTACCCGAAACTAATAATGTTCAACTTATATTTATCCACTAAAATAAATGAAGCACAAATCGATTTCAAAGCACCACACGCACTACCACTCCTCTAGGAGGCAGTGGAACCTGGATGCTGTCTGCCATGATTCTCGGCAAAGAAGGGCACAACCGCGCAATGTCATCTCGCATATAAAACATTCAAAATGGGACAAATAATAATTTATTAATGTCCAACCTACACTACAAAATAAGATGCAACTTCAATATCCTTTCACACCACAAAGGGAGAAAAAGCGTACTTAAATAAAAATAACTTCAAAATTATAATATACCACTCTAGAGACACGCTGTGGTCACTGAGAAAATTATATACTTAATGGGTAAGAGTTCTCACAATACTCCATATTGGATAATTAATAACATATTTAGTAACATACAACATTTAGCACGACTTGTGGCTTGTGGGCTATCCCAAACCCCATCCTCCATCCCACTGTGTGCAAGTCCTTATATGCACGATTACCTATAGACTACAAATTAACAATACGTATATCAGTCATAACAACCTCATACAATACCAGATGAAACTACAAAAGTAATTACATAATTAAAATAGGACATTTGGTCCAGGAAGCACCCGTTTTTGGTACAAGAATAAATACTTTAACACATTTCTTAATTAAAATTTTATTTAAATAATTACAATACTATATGTTGATCCAGAGAGTACACATTTGGTACAAGGATGATTTCTTGTTTCTTGATTATTGTTATTATATGCACATAGTTAAAATAGGGTCACACTCGTTTTTAATGCAAGGATAATTCGTTTAACATTTTTTATAAATTTAGTCTTGAATACATGCTTTAATAAATCACTCCAAACTAATGTCAACATAGCGTGGATTGTGTACGATGATTTTTTTGTGTTAGCCTCACTGTTCATAATTGTTTACGTAAATAAAAACAAATTGAAATGAACATGAGACATAAATATAATCCTAAGAAACACAGGAAACTAATATAGGTAAATGATGAGCACAGGAACGTCATTTCGTGACAGTTTGTAATGACTCTGCCCCAGTGAGCTCAACGATAAAATACTTATTTTTACTCCGTATGTGTTGTATTTTTGATCTAGGAAAAATACTCGTCTTTCACGACAAAACTCGAAAAATACGATTATGTTTTGTGGATAAAAAGAAATTTAAATAAGTAAAATTAGTGCAAGCCGCCTTAAATAAACGCAGGGTCATTTGTTTTTATTTCATTATATTAGTCTGAGACGGCACTGACATAAAACGCACTGTTGTTTTAAAACTTCTGTATCTCGTTAAATATAAGATCTATCAAAATTTTGTATAGAATAAAATTTGTCGGAAACGTTTTTAAAGCAACGTTTGTGATGTAACATTCTCCTAAAAATCAATAGTAATAATAATAATAATAATAATAATAATAATAATAATAATAATAATAATAATAAGCGAGATATTTCGATTTATTTAATTCAGGCCTCCTTGTAACTCCTCTTTTAAAGACCTTATTTTGAATGCCTTATAGCCTAAATTCTAAGTGGGACTCAAGTTAATTTATATATCAATTTTCATAGAAATCGGTTCAGCCATTATTGTGTAAAAAGGTAATAAATAAACACACATACAGACAGACGTACAAACAAAAACGTAAAAAAAAAAAAATGCGATTTTTGATCTCAGGATAGTTAATTATACATGTTAACACCAATTATTTTGAAAAAAAAAAACGAAAATTACCATAAAATTTTGGTTACAGTTTTACTACGAGTATTAGTATAGATCAGAACAAACGTTACTATGCGAAGAAATGAAGGAAACAAAATGAATGTGATAGGGCACACTTACGAAAATACCAGTAGCAGCATAAAAGGGACGGTGGGCTACTGGTAGTATTGGATTGAAACAATCAGGGCAGTATAGAAAGAGGACGTTCACGGAATACTTGGAGGTGGTAAGTTGAGAGTAGCCTAGAAGCAGTGGCGTGTGGTGATAAATAATTCTGGTGGTGCACAAATATTTATTATGATTATGATTATCATATTATTATTATTATTATTATTATTATTATTATTATTATTATTATTATTATTATTATTATTATAGGTACTGACTACGACATAACTATTAACATTTATGTTATATAGGTATAGATTTACATAATTTTGTTAGTCAAGAAATTGCAGTTAATCATTTTCCTATGTACGTCCAGTAATAGCAAAGTAAAGTGTTTAATTTCTATTGCAGCACACCGTAATGTTTTCACTATATTGCGTTTTATAACACAGTTCACACGTTCACAAGCATTCGATACGTCTGTCGTCTCATCAGCCTTAACTGCTAAAATGTCAGCAGCATTATTTATTTCTTTGAAATCTCATCATGGCATAATACATCAAAATGGCTTGAAGGACTTCGTTCTGTATAGTGTTTGATGTGTCCTTAAACACTGTTGCTCTTTTCAAATGTTCCTTAATAGTGCGTCTAATTAAGAACTAAAATTGATGAGGTCAAGAAAAATACTAGCATTTAAAGATGAGTCTCCGTCATCGTGACCTCTTAAAGCCAACTCAAAAGCTCCACAAAACCGCACGCACATATCTGTTCTTGGTAAATTTATCATTGTGAAGTTCGACAGTCTAATTGAATCCAATTATGTCTGTATGTTTGTTTGACCCAACACTGCTAATTTAATATTATTGTTGATGTGTGCAGCTGAAGAATCGTGTTTTTTAATTCTTTCATTCATGTGCTTCAAATCAATCATACCTGCAGAACGGTAATCAAAATTATTTAGTTACTACGCACAGTCCTAAATTCAAACAGAAAAATAAATAAAATTCATAAAACGTACTTGTTTTTGTCAATGAATGTTCACCACCGAACAAGAGGCAAGCTAAACAAAATACAGCGTCTTTTATATTGCAGCTGTATACTCCATTTTTCGTAAGTCAGATGTTGAATATATATTTCTAAGCCCTCTTGCTCCTAATCCCTCCTACCTCCTACGCACACTGTACTGGCTCCCTCCCATGCTCCAAAGTCTGTCAGTGAAACACTACTACTGCGCATGCTCCAATGGAACAGTGTGCCGCAAGTGTCGAGCGGTAAACGTAAGTCCCAGGCGTCAATAAGAACAGTACACATGCAGTGTTATTTTTTACATAGTATTATAAAAAAGAATTAAGTCGCTCACATAGTGTATTGCAGCTCATTGATATAACTTTAAAAACATGTGTTATTTGAAGAGGTGGTGCACTGCTCCTGTGCTCCTTAAGAGAAATCGCCACTGTCTGGAAGACAGATAAATTAATTATGCAGAATAGAATTCGTTATAGAGACAGTTGTTCAGAACCTATACTCATCGTAAGGGAATAAAGATGATGATTATTATTTATTATTATCATTATTATTATTATTATTATTATTATTATTATTAGCTATTATTTAAGTACATCGTATGTCATAATGCGAAAAGGCA
Source organism: Periplaneta americana (assembly GCF_040183065.1). NCBI lineage: Eukaryota > Metazoa > Arthropoda > Insecta > Blattodea > Blattidae > Periplaneta > Periplaneta americana. Next base: position 71,610,853 of record NC_091130.1, on the reverse strand, counting down.
ATATGTTAATATGTTTCTGTTATGCAATAATACTTACCGGTACATCATTTTCTTTCATGAATATATTTCACGCTCATCTCATAAATATTTATTTATACGTATATAGGCCTATGTTGTATAGGAATTTGCTACCGTATAACGTACATAAATACACACACGCGCACGCACACACACACATACATACCACAAATGTTAAAGGAAACTTCATGAAGAGGGAAAAGAAACTTGATGTATTTCTTAAAAATCTACAACATAAACAAAAGTAAACGAAAATAAAACAGAAGTGGAGGTTAAATAAGGACAGACAAAAAAGAAGAGTGCATTGAAGTCAGATGAATACTGAGATGAATTGCGAAATGCAGTCAAATAATACCCGTATTTAGTTTCAGTTTGATTCCTAACACCCAGGAAAAGTTGTAAAATAACTCTATATATATATATATATATATATATATATATATATATATATATATATAGGTCTATGTTTTCAAAAGAAGAAAATAGAGTTACGGCCAAAAAGATTATACATTTGACAGTTTAATATGGTCGATGCAAAGCGAATATCCATGAACTGTGTTTCAGCCCTCAGCGACCCACATTTGTAATGTATGCAATGAGTTCACACGCAATTACGGAATATAAAAATACCGCTCTACTTTTGACAACAAACAAAATGTTATCAGAACTGACTCTATCCGAAATATACACAGTCAAATGCCTTCTTGCCTTATTACGATATAAATCGCAGGGTTCAATAAATTACTGACCATAATTTTATTTTTTATTTATTTATTATTTTATTGCTTATTAAACCAAGCACTATGTTTTGAAAATAATCTGAGTTTACTTGACACGAAACATATGAAATTAATACATGGAAATATTGAATCAGGAACAAAGAGCTGCATAGGCAGATCTATTATGTAGGCCCATACAAACCCCAGGAGGTGAATAATTAACCCATTTTAACCTAGCGTTACCATATGGTAACGCAGTGCAGAAAGCAACATAACTTGCTTCGTACCTGTCCTTAATTAATAAAACTGGAATTTTTCTTTGTGAATCCAAGCTACATGATTGGTTCTTTCTTATTACATTATGAAATCACAAATTTATTAGACCAGTTGGGCAAGAGCAGCTGCGCAATTTAGATGTTGCTTTCTCAGCAGCAATTTTGGAGAGCAACAAGAAGTAAGATCATTTATTTGTTACTTTGATGAACTTGATTGTAATGTTTGTTGTGGTATTTTACTTATTGTTGGTTGAGTATTCGTGTACATCAAGCACAAGTTTACAATCCGTAACATTGTTGTGGATATAATACATTGTTTCTTACGTTACCATATGGTAACGCTAGGCTAATATATTGTCACTCATTCTTTGTGCTCTCTTGCTACTAACAGTAAGATGAAGGAGTTGCAAGAAAGTACAAGTAACAAAATGAATGTTACAAACAGGTCCTTGGAAGTGCATGAGATACTTTTGGAATTAGAAAACAAAAAATTAGAGCATTCTACATAGAGCCACCGAAGCCCAACTTTGTATCTGATGTAGAGGGTGCGTGGCATGTTCGACAACCTATGTGGAAGGAAACTAAGTACTGAAGCTGGGGCAATTTTTGTTAATAGCGACAGAACAGGTGGATATCATCATTCTTTCTTCGCCCACTTTTTCCAACACGGCTTCATTTCTTATTGTCTGTCCACTTAACAAGTTCCATTCTTCTCTTTATTCAGATTTCAAATGCATCTATTCGTTTCTCTTCACTTCACTTCACTTCACTTCGAACATGCTGTAATGTCCACGTTTCTGCCCCACACAATACCACACTCCATAAAATAATACAGAAAATACAAAAATTAGAAAATTACTTTCACAATACCTGAACAAATGTTTCCTATCTTCTGCCTTCCTGTTTGTCTTTTCATATGATCCGTATATCTTCATGTCGTCTATCATTTGATATGTTCTTCTGCTCCGAAGTCTTCACCATTCACTCCCGTGTATCATTCCTTCCAGTGCATCCATCAGTAGACAGTATCTTCTCAGCCAGTGACCCAAACAATTCCTTTTCCTCTTCCTAATCAGTCATGGAGATATATGGATCATATGAAAAGACAAACAGGAAGACAGAAGATAGGAAAGATTGGGGAATGCTGGGTTTGCAGTAAAAGATCTGACCTTAGGCAGAACACTGAATGAGTGATGAATATATTATTTGTAAGCTAACGTTCAGTTAAGTTCAATAAATTGCTTGAAAGATATCATTATAAGGCAATAACTCATTCTTTAAGATTTGACAACATAATGACCTAGCGTTACCATATGGTAACGCCCTGTAATTCCACATATTCGCTTCAACAATAGAAAACAAAAGCATTGTTGTGTTCAATTACATCCATTTAATTAGTCTATAACGAAATAAACGAAAAACTTGACGAAAAATAATTCAGGCTTTTAAGGATTAACGTGTGGCTTTTCAGCTGTGGAGATAACTCAGGAAGGTCTCTAAAACAGTCCATCGTTCGTTCGACTAGTATGAACAACCCTGGAATAAGAGGTAGTGTGATCGAAGGAGTCCCTCGTCTATCTCTATGTACAGACTCCCAATTCCAGCAGGGTTCACCCCAAAGAGCGGCTTCATCTGGCGCTGAAAGAGAGTACTGAACATTGCACAGAGAAACAGTAGACTGGCTAATTAACTTCAATTGTCAGCTTACCTAAATATTACTCTGAAACAAATTTTTGACATGACTACGTACGTCTTCGCGGTACAAATCGTAAAAAGTCACATTTTATTTGAACGTATTCACGCATCCAATGCTTGCTTCTACTGCCTGCTCACTCTTTTTTTAGTAGGTTATTTTACGACGCTTTATCAACAGCTTAGGTTATTTAGCGTCTGAATGAGATGGTGATAATGCCGGTGAAATGAGTCCGGGGTCCAACACCGAAAGTTACCCAGAATTTGCTCATATTGGGTTGAGGGAAAACCCCAGAAAAAACCTCAACCAGGTAACTTTCCCCGACCGGGAATCGAACCCGGACCACCTGGTTTCGCGGCTAAACGTGCTAACCGTTACTCCACAGGTGTGGATTCCTGCTCATTCAATGATCAAACATGTCACATGAGTAGGAAAAAATTGCCGCTAGATGGCAGCTCATAATGGTCTTTGAAGTCGCTTATGGATATAGGTTTTATGCTTTATATTTATATTATGCGATTAAAATATTACTTTGTTTCACAACTCTAATACTTAGTTAAGCCATTATATTCTTTGCTCTTGAAACAAACGCAAATACGAGACACGCATAAACAAAATTTAAAATATGAAAGCGATTGAGTTGCTCAGTTATAAAAGCCGCTATGTCATAATTAAAACAGTTTTCAAACTAAAATTCCAAATTAACTACTAAACATTTTAAGGAATTTGTAAAGTTTGTTCTTAAAAACTGCAGGAGACCATGATCTGTTCATATGCTACCGTTTTTTGATGATGTACAAAAAAAAAATATATATAAACTTTTCAGATAAGTACCTTTGCAACTAGGTAATTCAATAAAAAAAAATTAACTACTGCCCCAGGAACTTACAGCTTCAATACTTTTCGAAAAAGGGATCTCTCCGAACAAGACAATAGGAAAACGTTTTCTATGTGGAACTTCCCTACATTACTAAGTAGAGGTTTCACGAATTTAATCACAAGATTTTCTGACACAAGTTTCTGATGATTATTATTCGTAACACACTTCAATTTGGTGCTGCACCAACCATTGGAGTTTGGAAATACACTATTTCAGTGAAAACATTGTTAAAATAGTCTTATGAGCAGGCAGTATAAGCAGCCATCGGGTGCGTTCGAGCAGGTGGTGATGTAAACGGAAGTAGTGACATCATCAATGGTGGCGGACCGTCGAGAAAATTCCATATCCTTCTGAATTCTGAGAGTAGAGTATACTATATTATTATACTTCATAGCATGATTATGATATAATATGTATGTGTAGAGACTCTAAGTATAGTATACCTGCATTTGTTCCCTAACTATAACCTGCAGAATATTTCAGCATTTTTCCTCATGTCAGTGACTTTTTTTTTTAAGTGTAGAATTATATTGAACTTTAGAAATAAAACAACAAATGTCTCAGGACTTCGAAGGATATTACAATGTTTCATTATTTTAATGAACAGAATGAGTCTAAGCGAGTTATCTATAGATGCCTCGCGATAATAATTCAGCTCCAAATCAAGAATGAACAGTTTGGATTTCACTCTGGCCGTTCCACTACGCTCCAAGTCCTCCGGATGACGGAACACCTCACCTGAAACTTCACTAGGTACTGGGCGAACAGCGGCTGCAGAGTATCTGGACCTCTAGCGCGCTTTTGACAGTCTGGACCGAGGACCTTGCAAGTTATTATATCTGGAAGTACCAGATGGAATGATACGTCTTCTTTCAATCTTTCTAACAGAGCATCCATTCAAGATTTGTATAGAAAATAAGTTTTATGCCACATCTCTCCAATATAGAGCAGGAGTCCCTCAGGGATCCGTTGCTGGACTCCTACTATTTAATGTATAAATTAATGACCTCCCCCTCCGATATATCCTCGGCAGACGGAATTATCTGTATATGTATGCAGATGATATTTCCCTCATTGACATTAGATTAACTTTCCATAGGTTGCAGATGATCTTGGAGCACCTTCAACCGTGGTTTCACGATTCGAAAATCAATATCAATGTTGGTAAGTGCTAGACCCAGATCATTTCATTAAGATCTAGGCTCGACAGGTCACCACTGCACAATAGATGTCATGGATGAAGAAAATTATATATTTTGGGGTAGTCTAGCTCTAGTCTCCGTGACCAAATCCTAGATATCATTACAAAGGCCAAAAGAATTATGGTTAAACTCTATCCTATCTTCGCGGCTTTTACACCTGATAATTTGGGCATAGAACTTACCCTATACAACGCCCTAATTCGAACAATCCAAACATATTATGCTGGGCCTGCATGAGGGCACGCAGTAACTTCCTCTATCTCCAAGCTCCAAGTGGTACAGGACAAGGCAATTCGGATTATAACCAAACTCCTCCAGGTTGCCCCGAAGCTGAAGATCTATGCTGAACTAAATTTACAGACAGTTGAATGAGTTCATCGCTTGATTATCCACGAGACTGTACGCGGCAACCCCTTAATTCTCGGCCTTGATCGGTATAATGCCAAGAAGCGGAGGAGGCAACATGTCGACCAGTTAGGTATTATCATTAGACAGGAAGATAGAGAGGCTGGCATGATTCCCAGATTTTGATACTCCTTGTTGGAATGCGGTGTGCGCTATCGTTAGCCTGTTTGAAAAGGACTAGGATCCTATTCCGGCGATATTGACGAGGCGGACTCGTCGCATGGCTCACCTGGCATCGGGCAGTAAGGATAATGTTACTAGCGACTGATGTATTCAATCGTAAGAACGAGGTAACAATGATGCAGTCCCAGCCTATCACATAGAAAATAATCTTATCACTTACCCAGCCTGGTTTCACAAGATTTTTTATAACCACGTCAGAAATTCCCCATTTTTATTACAGTAAATACTAAAGAGCAAATTGGCTCGGGCTCTTAAATTGAGAGCACTCATTCTTCTGTGGTTTTCCCCGGGGTTTCCCTAAGGGGTTAAGACAAATGTCGGGATGGGTCCTTGAAAAAATGGGCAACGGATCTATCACTCACTAGTATTCATTTCGAATTTCCAAATTTTTTCGTTCATTTATCTTCGTTTCGCAACGGAGTCTTGGCAAAACGGAGCTTCACAGCACTAACAGACGTGGAGGATTTGGTCTTGGTGGTGCTGCTTCTCTCCTTTGACTCGACGATTGCACTGAGGATGCTGTGGGATGCGGTTGCTGTCGCTGTTATTGCTACTGTTGGTAATCGTGCCTGACTGGTGTAAATACCCATCCTAACAACGTTCTACTAGTTGACAGTCTTTTCGGCATTCTCTCTGCAAAATTAATTCAATTCCCTTCAGTGGCACAGTGAGCGAAGTGAGACAAGTGGCCTTAGGCTAGCAGCTCACATAAAGGTTAAGATGAGTCCCTAAAGCCCTTGAAAGGAAGCGATTCTAATCGTGTGCATTTTAAATGCTTCTCCTACCATTAATTAATATCAATTAATTAATTAATTCATTCATTCATTTATTCATTCATTCTTAATACGAAGGGAGTATCGTAAAAACATACAAGTCCATCTCATACGAGAGGAGTGTTGTAAAAAGGAAGAGACATCAGCCAGTGTTACGACACAGTGATACACTTATTGGGATTTTACGTTTTATGACACAAGATATGAAATGAAGAGAAGAATAGATGTTTTTATTTTATTTAAGTAGCTTATTTTATGACGCTATATCAATATCTCAGGTTGAATAGATGTTGGCAATTTCTAATATTGAGGGAAACTGGAGAACCCCGAAAAATTCTCGTTTATCGATCTTGTCCACCACACGTATCACTCTAGTACGTGGAATGAACACGTGCTTTTAATAATGGATGGAAGGAGGAAGTGACTCCTGCTTGACGATTTTATTTTTCCGCTAATTTGGGTTTGATCCCCGGGGCTAATGTTGCTTCACACTCGGATTAAGTCGTATAAATACATGGAAGAAAAAGAACAGATAGCGTACTGAATTCTCCACAATGGACCTAACTTTAACCCTAGATTATAATTATATACCCAGATGCTCGGCCTTATAGGTTTGACGGTAACAAATTTTGTCAGGTTTACTATGCTGCCATCTAGTTGTTACATAAGAAGTCACGTCATAACTCCCATTTGAATTGCATTAGCGACTGTACTGCCATCTCATGTTCGTTTACGGCGGACGGGTGGCGATCCTGGCGGTTGTTCTCTTGAAAGTGCTACCGATTTTAACATAGGGATGATCAATTCGGCAGGCAAGCGCCTTAACCGACAGAGCTACGACGGTGGCTTCTGTTATATATGTGATCTGGGCTTTAACCAACATTAATCAATTTTGTGGCATGAAACATTAGTGCAATCACGTAAACAACGACGTCATATCTACATCTACATAAAATCCTAGGCGTAACAATAATGGATATTCTATTTAGTTCACGGTTAATATAGTGATGTGATTTCAGTTGCGAGTAGCATTTCTCACCCTCTCCGCTAGAGCCCTCTCCAGCCATCAACGAAGATGACTTCAAAATAACTTTCTATAGATTGTTACAAATTATTTCAGCCTGTTAAAACGTACCTCTAGTTATTTTGGAGAAGTTAGCGGCTATGTTAAAAGAATCCGATAACAGTGTATAATTTATGAAATAGCTTGTCTCTACAGTAGCAACTCTTTTTAATAATCACGCAAGTATCACATTCACGAAGGCAAATAGATATGTGGGCAAGGGGAGATTGTCACTAACTGCATTCACAGGAAAACGGAAATCAATGATGTTGTCATAGAGACGCCTTGTGTACTCGTTTTGCAGCAGACTTCGTAACAGAAGTAGGCCTATTATGTTCAGAATCAGATTCTTTTAACTTAAAAATATTATAAATATATCACAAAAAAGTTTTAACGGCAAGCGCGATTTATGCATAAATGGATCAGAACAGTGCGACAGGCTCTGACTTAGTAACTTAGTAACCATAAATGATTCTCTCTTGTTTTAAAATTGTCAAAACCTGCTTATTTCTAAACATAACCCACTAATTAAGTTATTTCTTCATTTTTATACATAGTTTTCTTATGAAAATGTTAAAATCCCTATGTCCTATATTGAGAAACCTACAAACTCGTCGTGTATTAGGTAGAAAATTTAGCTTTTATCTAGCACAATCCAAGCAATTCAATTTTGATAGTGAAACTTGTTTCGCTCCTGCAAAAAAATTGTGCAATTTGAGATAATACTTGTAACAATCTATGTTTTGCGGTGAAGTGAACAAAAAAGATTAAAAAATGTTCGGAATGATGATATACTTTCTCATTATATTCGTTCAAAAATGATGCAATAGCATTCCTTTACCATGTTGACAATATTTAATATTAGGGCTACTATTTAAAATATATTTTATTGAACTATTATCCAAAAGAAATACTATACATTAATGAAAGAATTTAATATTTACCGAAATAAGAGATAAATTTCGGTTTTCTATGTTGTGTATAATATACATTTCTTATGATCACAGATAAGTATTTTGACTAATATTGTTAGGTTTAAGTAGATAGATACATGTAATTAATTCTGTACAGTTTGACCTAAAATAAAACAACTATATGCATATTGTAACCATTTAGATTATAACATTTCCTTCGTTTTCTTTCTAAAGTTTATTCAGTGGCTCACTCACGCATAACAAAACGATATATAACTAGCTATCAGTATTCCTTTAAGATTAGAGGCCTTCCGTTATCTACTTCTAGCCGGTGAGGTTAAAACTTACACAAATATTGCAGCTAAAAGTAGGAGGAATTAATAATTAGCTCCCATTAGACAAACGTATTTCCGTCGATAGTAACTACATCGGCTCATTTATTTGACGTACAATATAATACAAAAAGTCATTAAGAAAATGTCTGGCTTTGATTTAGACTGGGTCGACATATTTTTCTCAAAAGTTTTGAAACTGACTCTTTGTAGCACCTCAGTAGACCAACCTTTTCTTTATATTTCGCATAATGCGAAAGTAAAATGAGAAAACAAAAGAAGGACGAATAAAAGTAAGAAAGGATGAAATAAATTCGAAACTGAAAGAAAAGGCGGCAGGGGATTTGAGGAAATCCCTATGATTCCTTTGACATCTATACAGGAAGTAGGGTAATGGAATTGGGATAAATGCAATTTACTGTAAGATTTGTGTTCCAACATAAGTTATGAATAACAGTTAACTTAACCCTCCAATGATGATGATGATGGTTATTATTATTATTATTATTATTATTATTATTATTATTATTATTATTATTATTAGTGCATTAAAACAGAAGACAGTGCAAATATCGAACTATTTTTGAGCCACAGAAATTAACAATAATTAACCGGAATACTGTATATAAGCACATGAGAATATTCCGTAAATATTGTTATTGTTTTTTATTCTTCTGTATGTAAGCCAACCTTGTATTACGTTTCAATGGCTATTCATGTGTTGTGCACGCGTCTGTTTCGCGTCCATGTCAAGTAACAACTGAATAATATTTTTTAAACCCCATTGCTTATAATAAACTCTTCCAAGCAGGTTGTGTACATAAATGCGGACTCCCTTATGCATATGAATGGACTCGTTCAGTTCATTGGGTAAGGGCCCCTTCCGACAAGGCCACTTAGCAGCGCCACTAGTGGCTCGTTAGTGGAGCCGCGAACGCACATTTGAAATAGGCCAGGGAATAATGGGGTAGGGTGGCCAGTTCCTTTCCCCCTCCATTGCATACATCCCCTACTAGCTACATATTACACTATACCTGTTTTTTTCTAAAGATGGGACATGACAGTAGTGCTGCGATCGGAGAAACAACTAAATGTACATAGCGTGGAAAGCTTGTTGCCAAAGTTATAGTTCTCATGTGTTGAGTGTTTAATAGCTCTCTTGGAACTATTTGTTGTGCACAAAATGTTAGCATTAATGCATTTCACGTTTCATTCTCTGTCGATTTTTTTACTGTTTTTTTTTTCGCGTCAATTGTCAATGGATGTTTTAATGTCAGCCATCTAACGAAAACTGCTAGCTCACATCAGCTGATCGCATGATAGTCTATATTGACAACATAGCACTGTAGTTCCAAGCTCGGCCGCTTAACTGTCATATCCCGTCTTAAAAAGAAAAAAAAACAGATATGGTCAAACTTCAGGTGCATACAAACGATTGTTCTCGCTTGATACACCAAATTTTTCTAGAGAATTTTTCAGTATTACAGTGAACATGGACATAGAGGGAGATATACTTTTGGCAACTTTGCTCATACGGAGAAAGAAGAGACGTATAAAAGAATAGACGCAAAGTTTGGGTCCATCCATTAGTTTTGGAAAGATAGAATCGAGAACTATTTGACATCGATAGCCTAGATCTAATACCACGCAGCCACCGGCCTGGCTCAGTCGGTTAAGGCGCTTACCTGCCGGTCTGAAGTTGCGTTCGGGAGTGGGTTCGATCTCCGCTTGGGCTGCTTACCTACTTGGGTTTTTCCGAGGTTTTCCCCAACCATAATGTGAATGCAAGGTAATCTATGGCGAATCCTCGGCCTCATCTCGCCAAATATCATCTCGTTATCACCAATCTCATCGACGCTAAATAACCTAGTAGTTGATACAGCGTCGTAAATAACCAACTAAAATAAAAAATCTAATACCACGTATGTGATTTTTCCATAATTCTTAGGAGAGACATAAGACCGTTTATTTTATATATATATATATATATATGTATGTATATTTTAACTATTAGAACCAATGAAAAGTACAATAATCAGTAAGAATACTACATTCTTATGCAGACTGCAATCATGTAATCTCCTAATGGAAAGAATGGAGCACAATGAATATAACTGCAACATATTATCTCTTGTATTCCAAACCTAAGAGATGGCTGGTGAAGTAGTTTTTCTTCACACCTCTATAATGCAGCACCTATTTGAGTAACACACAGAGACTTTGTGCACTGAATAAAGGGAATTCCAGCTTCACTCTCCTATGTTTAACTAAAATATTTTGAAAAGTGCACTTTTGTCCCTTGTACTTTAGACCTCTCAGTTTTTCCCTTTTACCTCTTCCGTTCTCCTTCTATTATTTCTCCATATTTCATTCCTTCTTTCTACAATTTTTGTCTTAATTTCTTTCATCTGTCCCTTTTGTTTATGAATTATTCTTCCATTTCTTTCTTAATTTCTTTTTTCCTTTCCCCCTTCGTTATTATCCTCTCTTTTATTCTAATAAAATATGGGAAAGCACTTATTACAGGTCTGCTAGGCACAGAGTTGTGAATCGAACCCGTGACCTTCCGCCTTGCAGAGTTATGCCTTAACCGTGACATATAGGCTTGCTACTATTAATAAATAGGGAGTACGTAAGCATATGAAGTTCGAAAGTACCGGTATGCCTTTCTTGGAAAGAGTCGGTATATAGGTCTAGTCTATTTCATTATTAAACGGACAATTCCAAAGCGATTGCGTGGTCTCTATGGCAACTGTTTCAAACAATATTTTTGAAGACTGTCTGTCGGCTGTGTACTCGACGGGTTATGTTTGCTTGGATGTATAACAAAGAAGGCAATCACTTCGCAAACATAGAGACCTTGTGGGTGATACATACTGCCCTCGTGCTTTCCTTCCAAAATGGATGAGGCGATGTATCGACCATTTTTATGACTGACGTGTGCTACGGCGAACCTGTGAATTTTCAACGAGAACGTATGTAACGCTGTCGAATTATATTAGTTTAAGTTGAAATACCGGTTTCTTTTAAGCATGTCTAGTGTGTATCGCTGCTGCTGATCATCATACTGTGTAAGTGAATTATACTTAAACAGAATTTTAAGTGCACACGTCCTATATGAATGCGTACATAAAGATGCTACTAAAATTATTATGTCTTCAGTTGTCAGTGAATATTTACCGTCATGCATTGTATTATTTATATCTAAAATACACACAATTTTCTATAAGAGTGTAGGTAATGAATAATGCACTGATCAAAATCAATGTGAAACAGTTACTTTTATATTAGATATGCACATTTTAACATCAACTCATTTTAAATTATTATTAAACGAGTGAACTCACGCGCCAGAGATTTGCTCAAATTATATTATTGTCTGCTAGTGTTCTATAATTATATAATCTCTTAATAATTTATAATAACAAATATTTAACTTTGCTGATCATATTTTACAGTAAGTCTTATATGTATCTATCCTGCATCATACCAAAAGATTCCTCTTTCTCTATGAAACAATTAACTCATTTAGAAACACCGCAATAACAACACAATCTGACATGATATAAAATCATTTTTAGGGACAGCAGTCAGTTTTTTTGCTATAAATTGGAATTCATTGCTCGTTTTTGGCAACATTTTTGCTTCAACTTCTAAGGAATAATAGATGTTTATATTTTCTCAGTAGACTTATTCGAGCTACGGCAGAAAACGTAAATAATATGTTATTTTATTAGTGAATATTTATTGGAGCATATTTTTTTATTTTTCAAAGTCATACACTCAGCGGTAAAAAGACACTTCAATTATTATTCATTTCACTTGATACCATTTGGAAAGATATACAGAGTGAACCGTAAGTAATGTCATTAATTTCAGCGGGTTATTCTTTGAGATGTTTCAAACAAAAACGTTTAACATATTTTTTCTCGTTTTTATTTCCTTTTCGAGATAAAAGTTGTTTTATATGAAACATTTCATTGTGTGTTTTGGGAAAGCCATTGATTTAATTCTCAATATGCTCACAATCAGTCAATTTACGAGAGCAGTGTATTATGATAATAGATGATTCAAAGAATTTTAGTTTTGTCCTTTAAATGTGCAGAAATTTGATCCGATCAAATGTAACTTCGGAATATGTATTATATGACTTTCTCATGTTAAATTCTATCGTACCTGGTTCACATGTTTCGACCTGTTATTGATCTTCAGAACTGGTCGTTGCTGGTCTTGGCGCCTCTTGTTTTGTTTCCTGTGGGGTTGTGTTTGTGTGGTGTAATGTGGAGTCAAAGACCACACAAATACAACCCCACAGGAAACAAAACAAGAGGCGCCAAGACCAGCGACGACCACTTCTGAAGAAAACCAATAACAGGTCGAAACATGTAAACTAGGTACGATAGAATTTAACAAGAGAAAGTCATATAATACATATTCCGAAGTGATACAGTGTTAAAAGTTGTGTAATTAAGATGTGTAAATGTAACTTTTCTTTCAGCAAAGGAATTTTAAAATGTTACATTCGTTCGGATCAAATTTCTGCACATTTAGAGGACAAAACTAAAATTCTTTCAACCATTTATTATCATAATACATTGCTCTCTTAAGGGGTTAGGTACAGCTTACAGTAGTAAAATTTTTGGAAATATTCAACATTTTTTCCCTCCATTACTGTATCTTGTACAATAATGAAAAATGGTATGTGTAAAACACTGTCCTTCTGCTATAATATAGACCTGTTATTATGAAAAAAATATTTTTACTATTTTTTTAAATTATTTATATATACATATTTTTTTTTTCAAAAACCAAAATGGTGGCAGTTTATTGTGCAGTAATGAAGTGTTTCCCTCATAACTCATAAACTTGTTAAATTTTTCATGTTCTCTCTCTTTTATTCTATTTCCTAACCTCATGTTTACAATATCACGCTCTTTCAACTACATTACTTAATAAATAATATATTTTTTTAAATTTTCATTAGAAGAAAATACTGATATTTGACCATTTTTTAAATGAATTTATTTTTTATCAGCCAACCTATCAAAGGCAGAGAAGTGATATTGCATCATATTGTAGATATGATATACATAAATACACACAAAAAATTTCATCACAGGATGTATATTTTTTAGTTATGTGGGAACCATAGTAAACTGAATTTTGAAGAAAAAAATTAAATAATTTTCTTTTAAATCGTAAAAATATTTTTTTCATATAGTAGAAGGACAGTGTTTTACACATACCAATTTTCATTATTGTACAAGATATAAGTAATGGAGGAAAAAAAATGTTGAATATTTCCAAAATTTTACTGCTGTAAGCTGTACCTAATTCTACTATGTAGTGATGAAGCGTTTCCCACATAACTAAAAAAAATATACAACATCCTGTGATGAAATTTTTTGTGTGTATTTATGTATATCATATCTACAATATGATGCAAGTGGTTTTCCCGAAACACTCAACAATGAAATATTTCATTAAAGAACAACTTTCATCTCGAAAAGGAAGCAAAAATGAGCAAAATTTTATTAAACTTCTTTGTTTGAAATATCTCAAAGAATAACCCCTTGAAATTAATGACATTACGGTTCACTCTGTACATAAAGTGAGTATGATTGAAATATATTGATTCCTATCTCAAGGGATACGGTTACAATAGACCAACTTTCTGTAATCTTAATGGACATTCATCATCATCATCATCATCATCATCATCATCATCATCATCATTATCACTTGATGACGTAGAATAATCTACTGTTCCGGCCTATTTTATAGCTGAAATGAATTCTTTCCATGTTTTCTTTGGTCTTCCTGCTGCTTTGTATTCATAAGCTTGTTGTGGAATGTGAGATATTGGCATTCTTAAAATACGGAAGTTTAATCCATCTCGCTATATTCGGTGAGTTTCTCACGACGGGAAAAAATGTCAAGCTCGTTACGAATATCTTCATTTGTAATTTTATTTAATTTAGAACATCTCTTAATAGTTCTAAAAAATTTCATCTCAATTGAATTTTATTCCACTCTCCTTTTGGTAATGCCCAAATTTCACTCCCATATAGCAAAATTGGCACTGCCATAACTGTGTAGAATTTTAAGATTGCATCTTTTGTAGCTTTAGCTATAATTTCTGTTATTTTTGAAAATGATTTAATTGATTAAGTATTCGTCATGGTTATAAAAGTAATATAACAATCTAAATAATTACAAATATAAAAAAACTTATTCTAAAATTGTTCTATCTTTTAATTTATCATCTATAATACAATGGACATCGATACAACATATTACATTCGGGATCCGAGGTATTCATAACCGGTGCTTTCACCAACGGTATGTTTCGTCACGGACTTTTTCGTCATTTGGGCATGTTTTGTTATACATACCTTTGCGCCACAGTGGATATGTTTCGTCACAATATTGAATGTACTATACAATATTACTTTCACTATTATTTATTGAATACTCATCAATTTTTATACATATTTTTAGATGAAGTTAGTGCATATATTCAAAATAAGTAATTTAACCAAAGTTTCCAGCGACACCATGCCCAATTGCTCGAAGGAACCTAGGACATTCTCATCGGCTTTATATTCCTCATATCTTTCTACAGTTCGTGATAATCTTGTATCGAGATCTGTATATTTTTTTTCTTTTTATATGGTGGCGACTGTTCACCTTCCAATTTTTTCAATATCATTGTGAATTTTTGCAGTTCCAGCCTGCAGCGACTCGAGAACATGGTAAAATGATACTTTCCGATTTGTTTGTTTGTTTGTTTGTTTAACTAGCTAGCTAGCTAGTGAATACAAATTAAAATTATAAAACAAAAATGTTTCTAGCCACTACCGTAAGAGCCAGGCTCGTGTATGGTGTGGTCTTAGCAAATACTCAATAACATAACATAAAACTTACAAGGACAGTTTACTAAATACAGTAAGTAACTTAATTCAAACCAATAAATAATGTTAGTGTGTTCAGACGTCGGTGCTACGCATCACAAGTGTTAGGCACCTGCCTTCCTATGCCACGCCTTCGTCCTCTTACATAGCTGTGTTCGACATAGTCGAAAAGATTAACAAGGTTGTCTGGTATGGTATCTCTTAGTAGTTCGAAAGCAGAAACGACGTGAACAAACGCTATTGTGATTAGCGAATGGAACGTGAATCGTAAATTTACATTTTCTTTCCGGTTGTACCCTTCAACGAGTAGTCTTCTTCAGAAACAATGCAAGAGACGAAATAAACAAACGCCAGCTTCACTTGTGGAAACGTATTTGAAATTACGGCCATTACGTTTGCCTCGTAATCAGTCGATAAAAAGAGCGGCAATTTGTAATCTGTTATTTACCTCTTCTTTAAGCGTATTAAAAATAAGTTCATAAGATTGCACTCTGTGCAATGTATATACATAAATCCTCCATTAATTAATTTCTCCTTCCCACGTTTAATTTTCCCGAAACGTATGTTATCAGACATAACTGGAAAAATTTTGATCATCCATAGTAATGTCACAAGAGGTCTGAGATTTGCCGATAAATCCACGAGCGAAGCGAAATCTCAGACCTCGAGTGACATTTATTAGGACTATTTCGTGAATGAAATAAAAACGTAAATAATATATCCCTAAAATTCGCCCACAAAATGTTAATAATTGTATATTTGTTAATACTTAACCTATTCAGACATTGTGAAGTCGAAATACGAGTAGATGAGTAACGATTACTTCAATAAAGAAATTGAATGTTATTCAGTAATACCAATTGAGAAAAGTTAAATACAGATTTAAAAATGTTAATTACATGTACTGTGCTTTTCTCTCGTTATAACAGAAATACATTTTCTTTATCTGCTGAAATCATAATTTAATTTAAACATTTTATAGTATGATTACAAATAACATTAATTAAATGAGCAATTGTTATGAAGGAGTGTCATTTTCTTTAGATATAGTGGACATGGAATTAGAAGATAAAGATGTACCTGTAGATATGGAAGTAGGATTTCGCACTTTATTTAGTGCAATGGATTCATGCTCATCGATTTACGTGGAAACAGTTGACGACACTGACTAAACAAAAGAACGATGTGATAAATTGATAGTGATAAATCGAGCGCAGAAATTATCGCAATGTATGACTGTGATTGGTTGGAATTCAAAATTTCATTACACTTCATTGGCCGAAAATGGAATGACGTCATATAAACGAAATAGTCACCTGAAAATTTATTTCACAACCTTGGTAACGTATAACAATATTTCGTAATTAATTACTAATTTTTGCAATTATACTTCAAGTAAAGAAACTTAAAATGAAGTGTGTCAGAACCTAATGTGTGACATCGTAGGCCTTTGACAAAAGTGTATTGCGCGACAAAAGAAGATGTGACGAAAGTGTAAAGTGTGACGAAACGTACCTTATGTCAAAAAAAAAAAAAATGTGACAAAAACACCTAAACCCATTACATTCCGGGTCCTTTTGAAAGAATAATGTATGCAATACGGCTTATAATAAAATTAAAGTAGCTCACTTTTTTTTTCCCACTGAGTGTACTATATATTGAAGATAGTTTAAACATAAAACTACGGGCCCTACAAAATCAGTACTACACATTTTTCCAAGCTGCAGCCTATTTATTAAACGAGTGTAATCCATAACCGAAATCATCTTAAAAAGAGTGCAGTATGAAATCTTATACACAGCAAACTTCTTCAGTCTTCTTTTACTCATAGCTTTGAGTCACAGACCAATTTTCATGAACGAGGAGGCAATTAGCGGCTGCACTCGAAGTTGCTGCGTAGGCCGGTTCTAATATCTGGGTGGGATGTTTTTGTTCTACATGCGGAATTGTCGGAAGCTGATTGCAGAGAGATGGTTCGTTGTGTGCAGGCCACGCCGAGGTCACCACATACAATGGCAATTATGGTGTGCAGTTCTCTTAAGATGTGGCCTTCAGATCAAGTTTGTAACACTGCCTGAAGCTCTAAATGCCACACTGTTATGTCATCACAACACTACATTCTGCGAAGCGAATACTGTATACTTCCAGTGGTGTATTCTGGAAGTTTACAAGGAATAATGAAACTACTCTTTAGTAGGTCATTTAACGACGTTGTATCAAATGTGCAGTTCTCTAAAGTTGGTGATAGTTGGTATGTTAGAAGTTGGATTTAAGGGTTCAAATACGGCCGAAAGCGATGGAATTTAATGGGCGATAAAATGATTCAGGAGGAAAGTAAACATAGTGTCCAGTGTCCACTCAAAATGCATTTTTAAAATTACCTAACATTTTCCTGTTTTTCAGACACAAAGTTATTTTTCCACTGACGTTAAAATCTATTAAATGAAGCTGCAAATAAAGCAGCTATCCATTATACACAGCTAGTATTAATCTATTATAAATAATATAACATTAAAAATATACCAGTATCCATTTTATCCTCTTGTCTCATTAATTTGCGAACATCCTGAGAGATGTGAAATTAACTGCATTAAAATTATTATAAAATTCAACTTATAGAGAAGAAAGTCAAGCTATGAAACAGGAATATGACAATAAAATAAGTATTTCATGGTTAAAACCGACGCAGATGAATTCGCGCTCCACTATTATTAATAGGCTACCCAGCGAATAGGGATTGTATAGAACGGACACTGAGCGAATTTTCCTGTTCCGTTTTCCTGTATTCATGCGCTTATCTTCTTGTATAATCCAGTAACGCTTTCCTTCCAATAAATTCAAGTTAACAGCTTTTCCTTATTTCTCAGTGTCATACTAGTTGCAATAGTAATTTTTATGTTTTATATATAATAAATTATGTTATAAAACAATATAATACATTATAAAATTATGTATCAAATTCCTTTAATATTTGTATACAATATATAGGCGTTTTGTTTTTACATTTTCAGCACTATCAAATAATTACATATTTTAATTATTGATGGGATCAACATCTCAACTCTCATTATAAAGGGTCTCCAGAGTCTAGACATTACAGATAATAACGGATTTATTATTTCATCGATCCACCTTATTTTATTTGAGTACATAATGTACCTAGATGTATTAATTATACTGTATAATTATATTTCCGCTGTATCGACTGATAGCTGGTGTAATGTCAGCGCCAACTCTAGGGAAAAAGCAGAATCTCACGCTCAAGCTGGTTTAAAGTTAATTGAAATCGGTCATGCTACATCAAAGGTAGCGATGAAAAGTGTCCATACTTATAATTCCCTATAGGCTACGCCGGGCTACCCACAAAACCAATGTCCTCATTGGTCAAAGCCGTATAATACAAAGTAACAGTCCTTTCTCATTGGATAGTGGTCATCTTAAGTATATTGTACAGCCTGGTAGGCCTATATGTACAGTCAAGGCAACGTATATACTTATTTACAAATGGCTTTTAAGGAGGTTCATTGCCGCCACTCACATAAACCCACCATCGGTTCCGATCCTGTGCAAGATTAATTCAGTTTCTATCATCATATCCCACCGCCCTCAAATCCATTTGAAGACTAGTTACGTTCAACGTACCAAATCTCATAACCTTATTCCTTTACTGTGGTCGTGCCAGAGAATCAGTCCCATTTCGAAGCTTATGGTGTTCTTTTACGGTGATGGGTTGTTAGCCCTTCGCCCAACCCCCAAGCTGAAGGACCACCCCTTATCGGCTGTACACAACTGTTTATTCAATATATTCGCAGCTACCCTCCATATCTGGAGGCCGTCTCCTCTATCCGCAACCTGAGGACGCGCCATGCCGTGCTGATAGCAGGACGAATAGAAGGAATAATGTACGCACTCCTATGTTCTCTCTCATTGTCGGTGGCGGACCTGAGAACTACTAATATCGATTATTGCAATAAAGAAATTCGATGTTATTATTCAGTAATGCCAATTGCGAAAATCGAAATACAGGTTTAACATTGTTAATTACATGTACTGCACCTTTCTCTTATTATTATAACAAATACATTTTCATTATCTGCTGAAATCATAATTTAACTTAACAGTAACAGTGGGGACAGCTGTATACTAATGCTTATGTATTCACAGTGAGACATGTTGCTACACAGTGAAGCCATCTCTGTATAGATAAGCCTAATTAAAACACGAATTTTATTACGCCATACGAAAGGCAGTTTGATCAAAGACATTATTACTATGCAAGGTCTTTGAGTTTGATATGCTATGATGTTACATAAATCTGAACTTCTATTAATTGTTTAATTTCAATACAAATGTTATAGCTACAATTTTATAGGTTACGTTAGGCCTCCTGTGGAAGCAGGACCAATGTCAGCTGTGCCTTGTTTCGACCGTTACAATGAGTGTTACACGAAAGCATTTTTTATAGCTCGACAAACGCATTCTCGCTACAGTGTGTAACGGAACTAA
This sequence comes from Periplaneta americana, assembly GCF_040183065.1. Classification (NCBI taxonomy): domain Eukaryota; kingdom Metazoa; phylum Arthropoda; class Insecta; order Blattodea; family Blattidae; genus Periplaneta; species Periplaneta americana. Next base: position 71,590,976 of record NC_091130.1, on the reverse strand, counting down.
AGCTGCATCTACACAGTTCAATATTTCAATCGCGTATGCGTGCAATCTGGGAAGAATATTGAAAGAATCAAGTTTAAAGGTACGTTCAATTAAGATGCATGAAGATTTTGTGTTTACATGTTGCGCCGTTTTGAACGTCGTCTTCACTGCGTCAATATATTAATTAATATTAAATATCAATCTTGCATTCATTGCTTTAAAGTTGAAAGAAAAGTTTAACCGTGTAGTTGCATCTCAATGTATTCATGATCATCAATTTACGGGGAAACAGTTGGCGACAACGACTAAAACAAAAGAACGACCATGCGATAAATTGATAGCGATAAATCTAGCTGCAAAAATTATCGCAAAGTATGACTGTGATTGGTTGGAATTCAAAATTTCATTACACTGCATTGATCGAAAATGGAATAACGTCATATAAACGAAATAGTCAACGTAATTATGTAATTAAATTATTATTATTATTATTATTATTATTATTATTATTATTATTATTATTGTTATTATATTTGGTCAACTGTCCGAAGACAGGTTGAAAACTCTTAAGTGACACCAATAAGGCATTACTCATGTCCATGAGGCATGTAAGCCAGGAAATAATGGGGTAAGGTAGCCAGTTCCTTTCCTTCTTCATTACATACATCGCTGACTAGTAACATTTCACTAATCAGACTTAAGATGTAGATCTACGCTAGCTTGTTCTTCCTCTGACAAATATCGTCAAATGAGATGTACTGCCCAACAATAAATGTATCTACTTATCAGCCAGAACTTCAACCAGAGGTTATTATTATTATTATTATTATTATTATTATTATTATTATTATTATTATTATTATATGACGGAAGATGGACTGAAGTTCCAGTATTTTTACAGAATTTCCTGACATTTTCCGGTTTCCCGTAATTTACCAAATTCCCTCATATTTCCCGTATTCCTGCTTTGCAGACTGGTGGACACTCTTGTAGAGCTGTGGGTCCCGTATTGTATATTTACTTCATGTAAAAGAGCCTGTCCCTCATAGAGGACTCCAGGAAAAATTCCTCGGTCATTTCTGTAGAATTTCTGGTTGAATTTCAGCACTGAGTAACATCTGCAGCTGAAAGCGTCGTTAAATAAACTACTACTACTACTACTACTACTACTACAATTATTACTACTTCTAGGCTACTACTCGTAGTTCACAGGAGGTTGTGACCTTGCACGAGGGACAAACATAGGTGGTAGTAGCCTAGTTGAGAACCAGGTTCCAGCAGCACTTTATGAGATCAACATGACGTGCCTTCTGCAAAACTAGCAGAGAGTGTTGGTTATGCCGTGTAAGGGCGCGTTATCGTATAAGACATCAGATGTAAAAGACAATTGTCTTTTGTTCTTGATTGCCCATGAATCCTACACGAACTCGACAACTGACGGAGTTTTCAATTGCATTCCCAATTTCCAGTTGAAAATCGATCATAGGAGCTCTCATAATGACACGTGCTGCACAATTACTTATTTCAATATAGGGCGCATTCTTTCCTTCTTCCCTTTAAACTTCGGTCCATGACCTCCTCAAGTTTTTTTTTTCCTCCGATATGTCCTATCTAATGTTCCTATTTTCAAATTCCTTATATGGAGGAAATAATACACTCCTACAATATTTAATAGAAAAGCGAGAAATGAAAGAGAGACAGTATAGGTTGTTGTTTAGTCAACTGTCCGGAGACAGGTCTGAACCTCACAAGTAATACCACTTATGAGGCAACTAAGCCAGGAGATAATGAGGTAGTGTGGCCAGTTCCTTTCCCCTTATGAGAGAGAATAGAAGAGGATAATTAGGGGAGAATAGATAGCAGTTCAGTTAAAACAGAAGAATGGAAACCGGAGGTTCATTGTCGCCCTCACATAAGCTCGTCATCGGTCCCTATCCTGTGCAAGATTAATCCAGTTTCTGTCATCAGTAATAATAATAATAATAATAATAATAATAATAATAATAATAATAATAATAACAACAAAAAGTGGCTCAAATAATAAATACCGAAACTGTATTATTAGTACAACTTTTTTTCTCCCTTTTACAGGTCTTGTTGAACTTGGTAACAGCCAATTCTAAGCGTATTGAAATACGAAATTGGAGCAAGGATCAGGCTTTTATTTCTTTGAAATGGCTTTATTTTCCGCCATAAAACAAGATTACAATGAGATATAAAATACCAACATTCATAGCCTACTTTTTTTTCCGATAAGACTATTTAATAATGAACATACATACGTAATGTCATAAGAGCTGAGTTTGTATACGTCATATTAACTGGAATTTATTATACTTCATTGGAGCTTGATATCGTTTCATCGCAATGCCTGTTAGTTTGAAACCGAAGTAGAAGCCTACGTTATAACGTTACAATGTTGTACATATCAATTTCTAGATGTAATATGACCATGGTCTCGTAAGTGGGCGAGAAAGTCGATACTAGTAGGCCTACATGTCAATAAAGTTACCGTCATTTCAAAATGTGAAAACAGTAGTGTTGTTGGGACAAAGTTTCTTTTCCCCTACACTTTCTCGTATCTAGGGTTACGAATTGAATGAATGCATGCAATTAAATTCCCGAAAACAACTAGAGGAATGAAAATAAGATTATTCTAAGAATTTTCAAGCACATAACCATAACATTTATTGAAATCCCCAAAATTCAGCACACATTTGACCTAATAACTGACCAGTCACTTCTCCTGAAAAAAAGTAAGAGATTAGTATCACATATTTTATCACTGTACATTGTACGCATTTCGCAACAGTTCACTTCCTTTATCATATTGCGAATGATAATATTGTATATAGTTTCATTTCCTTGAACTATTATTAAAAAAAAATCGCAAACATTTAATAAGGACACAATTTTGATGAAATTCCGTCTTCTGTATTATAGGATAGGCCTAAAGTTGCCTAGTGCCGTGATACCCGTAATCCCGTGATACTTTTTTTTTAAACTGAATGTCAGTCAAAGCTTTGCCGTTCGATCATAGCACCAGACATCTTTCTCGAAAGAGTGCATCTTTCAGCTACTTTTGAGACATCGGTGAACTTTCAAGCAAGATACCCAATCCCGTGATAGTCAGTGGGAAAACAACGCATCACGGAATTAGGGGTATCACGGCATTAGGCAACTATACATCAATATGAAAGGATAACTTCATTTTACAACTTGTACGGTTTAATTAGATACAGAAAATTCTAAAATTTACATAAGATAGCGTAGCTATATTATGTAGGCCATACACCGTGATTCTAAATGATGCTAACACTTTTATATGATTATTATTAACTCAGTATTAATGAGAAACTAACATCACACTCTAGTATATTATACAGTCACGAAGCTTGAGTTGATGAGGGTACTGTTTCACATTATATGTGATGAGGCGATAGTAGCGATTCTAGAGAATAGCAACTATCTATGGATGCATATTTCCTACGTATTTGAGCTTCGTGACTGTATATACTAGACTGTGCTAACATGGTTCTTGTCATTGTTAGGCTAACTCTCAAAGTTCTAATTATAAGTTTCTGTTACCGTGAAAGACATTACTGAAAAATGATAACTCCACGATATAAGTTGTTTTAATTTCTGCTACTTGCGGAAGCAAATTTTTTTCATGATAGCCAGCACAGGAGAAGGCAGTAATCAGTACACTAAGTTTTACTGAAAATGAGTTCATAATAAAATCAATATCTTTAAATGCCAAATAAATAAAACCTTTTTCACAGTGAAGTGTTATGATAGTATAATTTCAAATGTTAACCCATGAATTTCATTTTTGCAGGAGGATGATATGTATTCATAATTTCTGCTTTCACAGGAAAAAGAATTTGAATGCACTCATGCAGGAAGGAGGAAACAGTTGTTCGCACACGAATTATCTAGCTGAATTTCACACGTGTAAAATAGTTTTCATCGGTAGTTTAATTTCGCTTTTAAATCACGACAAGAAAATTTCATTAAGCTCAAATCTGCACTTGTGATATTACTGTAGATAGTAGCGATGGTGATAATGATGATGACTGTGGTGATGGTGTCTATGATGATAATGATTAGAGACTGATAGTGGCGGTAGTGATAGTACTAAGGGTGACAGCGATGATGGTGACGATTGTGATGATAAAGATGGTGATGTGATTATGATGATAATGGTGGTGATGATGATGTTAGTAGAGACAGTGATAGTGGCGGTAGTAATAGTACTAAGGGTGACAGTGATGATGGTGACAATTGTGATGATAATGATGGTGATGGTGATTATGATGATAATGGTAGTGATGATGATAGAAGAGACAGTGATAATGGCGGTAGTAATAGTACTAAGGGTGACAGTGATGATAGTGACGATTGTGATGATGATGCTGGTGATGGTGACCGTGATGATAATGGTGATGATGATAGTAGCGACAGTGGTGGTGGCAATAGTGATAGTACTCAGAGTGACAGCGATGGTGGTGACAATTGTGATGATAATTTGGTGATGGTGATTATGATGATGATGAAAGTAGAGACAGTGGTGGTGGCGTTAGGGAGGGTGACAGTGATGGTGACGATTGAAATGATAATTATGGTGATGTGATTATGATGATAATGGTGATGATGATGGTGATGATGTTAGTAGCGACAATGATGGTGGCGACAGTGATAGTACTGAGGGTGACAGTGATGATGGTAACGATTGTGATGATAATGGTGGTGATGAGTTAGTAGAGACAGTGTTGGTAGTGATAGTAGTGATTGTGACGATTGTGATGATAATGATGGTGGTAGTGACTATGTTAATGACGAAGTGTAGAAGAAAGCAGTGAAAAAGAAGATGAAGGGAGAAGAGTAAGAAAAGAAGACAGCAGGAACGGAAATTTTGACACCTTGAAGTAGACTGAAATTTACATAAACATAATAACTTGAAAAAAAGTGAAATTACTTGAATTGTGACGTAATGCTTATAGTCCCGACTGTTCCATCTAAAGCCTTTCATCAGGAGCTGCACACGCAAAAACGGCATTACGGAGCGAGGATACCAACAATCAAACAGGGTGGGCAACAATCGATATAGTAGGGGGTGGTGGTACGTTTACTGGGTTTGTTGGTCAAGTTCACTTCACACTTCTAAAAAGAATCCTGCGAAGGCGCTACCACTCTAGAGGCAACAATCGATTCAGCAGCTTCTGCCAGGTCAGGGACAGAATGATAATTCTATCGTGCTGATGAATATGATATGAAGTCCCACTTCAGGACAAGATGTCATGCAACTCTGAGGAAAGATCTGTAACAAAATTTTGCAGCGGAACCAAGTCCTTTTAGATTACGTAATTGGATGCTTCAAAGAAACAAATAGGTGAAGTAGGGAATGAAATTTAAAAATAGCTATTGTTATCGGTAGAAAGACGTCTGTAGTCCGAACACCACGTCACTGTCCACATCAGAGACCCGACTTCATACTCTGGCGAGTCCAACTGCAATTTGTGGTAAACAAACGCAGAAGTGAGGCTGATTTTATCTGGAAATCCTCTTTCTCTTTCCAGTACCGGTACTCTATACCATCCCTCCAGAATTGACACAATAATTCTCCTCAATGATGCAAAAAGCAATGAGTATATTACATTGCATCGTGTCTCCTTCTCTAGAGATAAGCTCTCGTAATCGTAAAAATTCACATTCATGCCTCAGACAATGCCTCAGACTTCATCCGAGCTGTGGAGCCATCATCTAAAGTTACAGTAATTCCAATGACCAATGAAGAGTTTCTCAAGAGAAACAAAAATGTATTATCAAATAACTGTAAACCATTTCCCAACATTGTCAAAATACATCACTTACAAACATGTCATGGTGAAACTGTTGGGTATACAACTACTACAGAAGCAAAGACCATGAGAGATAGAAAATAATAGGAAAAAGATCATATTAAAGAATAGACTGTTTGACAGTGTAATGTAAGTTACTGTAAGCTGTAATGTAAGTTACTTGAAGTTTATTTTTTATAGAATTATTTTGCATTCAGTAACAATTAATTATACTGTGAAACATTTCTACATGTCTTGTGTATATTCTATAAAATTACGCAGCTATCAGTATTACTAGCAGAGCAGAGTTTTCTAAGTTTTCAGTAATCTATTACATTTTTGTCTCAACTTGTAATGAAAGTTACCAATGATGTATTCATTTAATTTTTGTTATATACAACAATATTACAAAATGTTCTTGATGTATCTGTTTCCTATGGATCAATACTATTAAATAATAAATAATACAATATTGTGTTCACTGCATTTCTTTAGATATTTATGGTAATATTTAATTTAAAATGGCACTTTGTAATGAAAGTTACCCTGGAATGACCCATATGTTCATAGTACCGACTAGTATTGTGCAGTGTTCGAAAATGAGGGAGGAAACCAATACATTAAAAGCTCCATTTTATTCCATATGAAAAATTAATCGCAAAATATGTGCTCAAATTCTTAAGCGGTTTAAAATAGTGTCCTGCAATGTTCGAACGTGAGAGAGGCAACCAACATTTTACAAACTTCATCTTATTTCATATGACAAACTAATCGCGAGGTGTGAGGTCAAATCCTTAAGCGGTTTAAAATAGTGTCCTGCAATGTTCGAACATGAGAGTGGCAACCAACATTTTACAAACTTCATCTTATTTCATATGACAGACTAATCGCGAGGTGTGAGGTCAAATCCTTAAGCGGTTTAAAATAGTGTCCCGCAGTGTTCGAACATGAGAGTGGCAACCAACATTTTACAAACTTCATCTTATTTCATATGACAGTCTAATCGCGAGGTGTGAGGTCAAATCCTTAAGCGGTTTAAAATAGTGTCTCGCAGTGTTCGAACATGAGAACGGCAACCAAAACATTATAAACTTCGTGTTATTTCATATGACAAACTAATCACAAGATTTCTGCTAAAATTCTTAAGCGGTTAAAACATGAAGAGATGAGAGTGGAGGACAGCGAATTCTTTTGTAACAAGAGGGAACAAACACGACAAGCCTTCTCCTGCAGAGCCAACATCAGCGAATATCGAACTTCGCCATACTCGACAAATTAGAACAGAACATAACGCCTGTAATGCACGACGCTAGTTGAAAGCATGAAAGAATGGGAGAATATTTTCATAACATTGACAAAGAAACATGACAGCTCCTCATGCAAAACGAACATTGGCAAATATCGAACTTCGCCATACTCGACAAAATGAACCAAACGTAGTGTCTGTCACGCATGACGATAATGTGTATTGTGAAAATGAAATAATTTATTTTATTTAACAAGCTGGATAATATGTTATAATGATGTATACTATTCATTCATTCATATGCTCTGTCCAACGGCAGGTATTTCACTGCAAACCCAGCAGTCTGAAATATTTCCTATATTCTGCTTTCCTCTTAGTCCTCGAATATGATCAACATATCTTAATGTCTATTATTTAATATCTTCTTCTGCCCCGAACTCTTCTGCCGTTCACCATTCCTTTCAGTGCACCGTTCAGTAGGAAATTTCTTCTCAGCCAGTGACCCAACCAATTTCTTTTCCTCTTCCTGATCAGTTTCAGCATTATTCTTTCTTCACCCATTCTTTCCAACACAGCTTTGCTTTTTATTGTCTGTCCATTTCACACGCTCCATTCTTCTCCATATCCACATTTCAAATGCTTCTAGTCGTTTCTTTTCATATTATGAAAATGAATAGATTTATTTAACATGTTGGATATTACTTATTGACAGAGTGGTTGGTGTATGTAAGTTGCAATTTTGTATAGTATGAAAATGAAATCTTTTTTTTAATTTATTAACAGGTAAGGTACTGTAAGTTTATTATGTGTAATATGAAAATGAAATAATCTTATTTATTCTCAGCTACAACGAATTATGTGTAGTACGAAAATGAATTCATATATTTTCTTTATTAACAGGTTGGATAAGTTATAATTATGTGTAGTACGAAAATGAATTCATATATTTTCTTTATTAACAGGTTGGATAAGTTATAATTATGTGTAGTACGAAAATGAATTCATATATTTTCTTTATTAACAGGTTGGATAAGTTATAATTATGTGTAGTACGAAAATGAATTCATATATTTTCTTTATTAACAGGTTGGATAAGTTATAATTATGTGTAGTACGAAAATGAATTCATATATTTTCTTTATTAACAGGTTGGATAAGTTATAATTATGTGTAGTACGAAAATGAATTCATATATTTTCTTTATTAACAGGTTGGATAAGTTATAATTATGTGTAGTACGAAAATGAATTCATATATTTTCTTTATTAACAGGTTGGATAAGTTATAATTATGTGTAGTACGAAAATGAATTCATATATTTTCTTTATTAACAGGTTGGATAAGTTATAATTATGTGTAGTACGAAAATGAATTCATATATTTTCTTTATTAACAGGTTGGATAAGTTATAATTATGTGTAGTACGAAAATGAATTCATATATTTTCTTTATTAACATGTTGGATAAGTTATAATGATGTGTAGTATGAAAATGAAATAATTTATTTTTATGGATTTATACAATTTATTTCATATTTTGTGTTCATGTTATAGGTAATACTTTCATCATCCGTATAGTCACATATCTATTGTTTCCGAGCAACTGTGATTTATGTGAATATTATGTGAAGAATGTAATTATAGCTACTTTCTGTCGGTAACTGGTATAATAAAAATCGTCATATATTTTTAAAACAAAATGTGGTTTACCCACATGTAGGCCTACGTATATTTCTGTCTATGTTTAATGTAAACATTACCTATTCTTATATCAAGATTTGTTCTAAAATCCTTACGTATCTAAAAGTATGATGGGACGAGAGGGGAGGGTAGGAGAGGCCAGCGAGCTTGAAGGGGCAGATTCAAGCGAGCTGGATAGACCCACTTCTTCAAAGCAGACTTCGGTTCTTGTTACGCTCGACAAACTTGAATCGAGCATAGCGCTTGAAATGCACGACACTAATTTAGGGGAGATTCGGGTAGTGTCGGACATCGGGTAATATCGGACAGTGCGTTTCTTTCATCTACCACCATATGGTAGTACCTGAAAGACATGGTTACGTTTCTCTATGCGACATCACAGAAACGTAACCATGTCAATCAGGTACTATCATCGTGTGGTAGATGAAAGAAACTCACTGTCCGATATTACCCGATGTCCGATACTACCCGACTCTCCCCTACACAATAATAGTGCGTTATGTAGATGACCAGATGATAATGGTGAGTCTACTAGGAAAGAAAATTAACTTAATGCTATGCAAGTTTATATGTCTCATAGTGGATTAGTAGACGAGAAAGTGAAAGAAAGCTATGATAAGATGAAAGAGATAATTGAAAAGAAGAAGAAAGGAGCATGCGTAATCTTAATGGGCGACTGGAACGCAGTTGTACGAGAAGGACAAGAGGGAAGAACAGTTGGAAAATATGGATTGGGGAAAAAAATGAGAGGGGAATCTTTGGTAAATTTCTGTAAAAGAAATACAATGATTGTTGGAAATATATTATTCCAACAACATAAACGAAGAAGATACACATGGACATGCCCAAGGGAAGAAAGCAGATACCAGATGCACTACATACTGGTAAAGGAAAGATTCCGAAATCGCTTAAAAATGCGAAGACTTTACCAGGAGCGGATATTAACTCAGATCATGTCTTACCGTAGACGAAGTTGATATTCGTCTGAAGAAGATAAGAGGAAGACAGGTGACGAAGAAATTGAACATGGAAAAACTAAAGAATGAAGAAGAAATAAGAATATTTGCGAACTAAGACGAGAAACTGATAGGGCGAAGGAAGACTGAATGGAAGATAAATGTAAAGAAATTGAGGATCTAGAGAGAAAAGGAAGGTATGATTTAATGTACGGCGAAGTAAAATATTTGGACTTCACAAATACGAAAAGCAAATTCATGTGGTTGACAGAGGATGAAATCGGAAATGAAATAACAGACAAACTAGGAACACTGAACAGATGGACGAAATATGTAGAATAGAAGAGTTACATGAGACGAGGAATCGTCCAGATGACTTGAGTATAAGTCGAAGCAGCCGTATCAGAAGAAGAAAAAGGATTTCCTATTTTAAGGGAAGAAGTTGAACTAGCGCTTAGGGAAATGAGGAATGGGAAAGCGACTGTATCATTCTAATAGTCTCCACTTTTTCCTAATTTCATCTATCATCTGTAACAGTTAAAAATAGTCTGGGGTGAAGTCTTCGGGGTAATACGGGTTTCCATTAAAACAGTGCTAGTACGTATAAACTACAAAACGTCTTTGACTATTCTCCGCGGCAATCTTCTGCGTATGACCTTCAACGACTTCACGGCTCCCGCGAATCAGAGGAGCGCGCGCTGCCTAATAGCACGCCGGTTTATCATCCTGAAAACTCCTGTTCGACTCCCACTATTAAATAGAGATCGATTGGACCAGGCTCCGCCAAGTCGAGTCAAGATCGCGAGAGGGCGTACAGGCCTGCTTACGGCTTCCACTGAGGGCAGTACACTTGTACACTGCAGTCTATCAGTGGTGGAACCTATCGAGGTCGCTTGGGGGCACCGGTGCACTGCATTTTGCACCAGGAATATTTATGTGCTAAAACATGAACCTTAGCAATGTAATGGATGTTGTTATGCGAACAATTAATTTCATAAGGTCTAAAGGACTCAATCACAGGGACTTCAGGGCACTGCTTGATGGTATTAACAGTATGGGGATTTACTCTACCATAACGAGGTAAGGTGGTGAAGTCGAAAAATTCTGGAACGTTTTCTCGCACTTAGAAATGAAACTGCCTTATTTATGGATGTACATGGGAAACCTGTTAGAAGCCTTGGACATGAAAGAATATATAAGAATAATGCAACAATTGTGCGAAGTTTCGAACGTAGATTTGAGGATATTAGAGATCTTGAACAACAATTTAAGATATTTGCAATATCTTTTTCAGTGAGTGTCCTGGATATTCCTGCTGAACTACAATTAGAAATACTTGATTTACAAAGCGATATTGAGCTAAAGGATAAGTATCAAAACAAAAAGTATTAACCATTTCTATACTTGTTTTCCACGAGAAAGGTTTCCTAAACAGTACAATCTTGCTGCAAGAACGTTGTAAATGTTCGGGACAACCTACGTATGCGAAACACTGTTTTGTTTAATGAAGTTTACAAAGTCACGTCACAGAAACAACTAAGTGATGAACAATTGAAAGCATGTTTGCGATTGGCTGGTACTAAAACAATAGCTCCGAGAATTAAATAGCTGCTTACTAACAGAAAACTGCAAAAATCGCAGCGGATCTCTGATGTTTAAGAAAAAGTACTATTATTAGAGAATTGTATTTGAATGACAACGTTTGTACTGTTGTTTTATTTTGTTAATTGAATTGTATAGCAATGAGAAGAAGACAAACAGTATATTAATCTGTATAAAATTGTATATTTTGTTTTGTTTCATTATTGTGCAAACATGCAAAAATTTGTTTCGTATATAGTTAACTGTACAAAATTGTATAGAGTACTGTTTTTCAGTATAGTGCAATTAACAGTGAAAGCGTGCTTCAATTAAAAGCTGAAATTAATTTACATTCTTATCACAAATTTGGTTCACATACAAGTTCTTAGCTCCGCCACTGTGGAAGCAGCTACCCTTGCCCGCAGCCGTACGTCAGGGCTTGAGAGTTTGTACGTACGCACGAGAGTGTAGTCACTTGACGGTCCCTGGATTGGACAGTATCAGAGGATTAGGATTTTTTTACCGGGATTCTTCCTTTTCCATCAACACTGTACATGTTTTCTACTCCTCTTCATTTCATGTCAACAAAGAAGATGATTTTAGGACAAGGCGACAGATGAAGATGATCATTCAGATTACTGCTGCTCTGTAAAATGCTCACGACTGTGCACCGGTGCCTGACAGAGACGCTCAAAGGGCATCTGAGAGAATTCACGACCCCAGAAAAAAGACGCCTTGCGGCGAGACTCGATAGCGTCCGAGGAATGATCTTGATGCCAGTCGAAGGCTATAGATATAGTGGAATTCGGAGACAATTTGTCGCATCCGGTGACCGTTACGGACCTTTCTGAATCACCTCTGCCATATGTCCACTATAGAGTTTCTTATTCAACGCATCCCTACCTCCTGGACATTATACGCATAAAGTACATATTATCTACATGGTCTACGTCAAATCTCTCTGTATACACAGTCTCCTGTCATTGTTCATTTATTAAGACAAAAATATTAAATTGTCATTTCTTGTACCTTTCAGAATGTAACTCACAAAAATAATCTCGACTGCCCGTCATCTGCTTCTACAGTTTTCTGTCGACATCCAAATTCTCGTCCGTATATTGCACAGGTTTGAGAAATTGTAATTCGACTTCTTCATTTAACATATTTTAACCTCAAGAATAACTACTTACTATGGCAAACTTCTTTATTTTGACTTCCGAAGCCGATAGTGAACACATGAACAAAAGAACAACCCAACATCTTGTTTGTTTTAGCCCAGGTCTATTCTGCTCGATTTTCTCATGTTTCAATTCCTTCCCATTTACCAAGTGCAATACACCCACTGCATTGAGTCATTTCCTTATTTGAGTCTATACCTTAATGTACGACTTTTATCAGCTTACGTCACCATGTATGAGCTTACAGTCCACCGAGACAGCTCACAGTCAGGGTGCTTTAGCTTTTGCGACTCCTTTTGCTTGCACATTTCGCTTACTTTTATTTTTCTATAAATAGGCTTATATGATACAATTCTTTAGGCGTATGAAAGTGCACTTCTTCCTCTTTGAACTTAATAATAATAATAATAATAATAATAATAATAATAATAATAATAATAATAATAATAATAATGAGCGAAGCGTGACTGTAATGTCATCTTGTTCTGGCGGGAAAAGAGCCTCTGTAGTGAGAAATATTCTCAACTAAAAATATAATAATAATAATAATAACAATAATAATAATAATAATAATAATAATAATAATAATAATAATAATAATAATAATACGTTTCAAAAATTGTATTCTGAAATTTTCAAAGCCGTATTTGTTTCCAAAAGGACATTAGTAACAGTGATAATTTCATTCAATTCATTAAGTTTAAAGTCAATTAGGAAAACTTCAGAATTTTTATTAATCTAAAACATAATTTCTATAGAGTCCTGTCACCTCTTCAACATTTCAAATATGTTTGTTAAAGCCTTGGAGATGGAGACTGAGATGATTAGATTTGTTGAAAAAATGTCTGCCACTTAGGCCTAGGCTAACTGAAGAAACCAGCCTCATCTTCAAAATTCCAATCGAATTGCAAGAGTCACTTTACTTACATTCTGTGTTGAAATTTGTTGTGTGTATATATGCATATCATATCTACAATATTATACACATTCACTTTTATATCTTTCATAGATTGTATGATAAAAAATAAATTAATTTAAAAAAATGGTCAAATATCACTATTTTCTTCTAACACAAAATAAAAAAATGTTATTTATTAAGGATGTAGCTAAAAGAGCATGATATTGTAAACATGAGTTGCACAATACAATAAAAGAGAGAGAACATGAAAAAGTTAATAAGATTATGAGTTATGAGGGAAACGCTAGTGGACGGACAAGTTCATATTGTAAGTCTCTCTGTTTGTGTGGTCAACACGACACAGGAATACCGGTGAGACAACACTTATTATTAAATGACAAGGGACAAACATCAGTCTCGTGGACAGAAGATAGGCCTACATTTGTTCCATTGTCCACGCAGGAAATAGAACCACGGACCGTTTGGATGGTATCCAACTTACTAAGACAGTATATAAATACACGGATATGTTGTTCTGTTAAGATTAACTATGAAGGCGTTTGTTCTACGCATATCATGACACAAATGGTATTTTTTAGCCATTCAATACAGGATGGGCACGAGACAGGACGTGACCACAGCTGCAACGCGCGCGTGGTGAATGACTCAATTACACAAATGAATGTCATCTGACCCATAATTCATTTACATGTTACGATAGAAGCACAGACAAACTATCTGGTTTCGTATCGTAGGATTTAAAACAATGACACGCTACCAACTAGGATGCCGGATTCACAGTCTTGTGGCTCAAATGAAAAACGAAATCACTGAACGTGACTCTGCTATCTTTTTCCCACTCTTTGCGCTTAGTTTGTTTAATAATAATCGAAGGCAGGATATAGCAAACTCCAAACGAAGAATCAGAAGGTATAAAATGTATTCATTCTAACAGGAGGAACTAAAAATCGCAAACGAAGGGATCAGCTCATATTTTTACTTTCCTTTTAAGGAAAATATTTTGATAGTGCAATCAAAATCGGGGTTCAGATTCTTGCAGTAATACACGTTTTCAGCACACTTGAGGTGAAAAAGTTGTTTGGACATAACTATATGTTTGTCCGTCGTCGTCCGTCTTTGTACAGCGATTTTTCCTGAACTACTGCACATATTTTATTCTTATTCACTATTTAAAAGTCAATTTATCTGGAAATTATTTACCTACATATGAGCCGTTCAGAGCAGAAGTGGTGTGTCAAAATTGGACAATGAGGTTTAAACTAAAAATTCCGTAAAATACAGCGCAAAGTAGCAATTAATATGTCCTTCACTGGCTACTAATAGTTTAAATAAATTGAATATTAATTGCTACTTTGCGCTGTATTTTACAGAATGTTTACTTTATCCCTCATTACCCATTTTTGACTTGCACCACTTCTGCTCTGAACGGCTCATATAATAGGGTAAAAGTTGTAATACTATGATACGAGTAATATTGTGATAGTTCTTTTTGAGAATTTATTACAATTTTACTGAGCGAGAGAAGGACCGATTTTGTGCAGCAACTTCTCCACGACCATTCCCTAAATACGTTGACGCAAAAGACCGATTTTCCTCTCGCTCAGTAAAATTGTAATAAATTCTAAAAAAAGAACTACCACAATATTACTCGTATCACAATATTACCAATCTTTACCCTATAATAATTTAATAAAAATCAATACGTTTTTATTTGAAATGAAAAACACAAAATGGCGAAAAACTCGATGTGGTTCCTAAAGATTTTATTTATTTATTTACTTATTTATTTATTTATTTATTTTTATTATTATCCAATTTAATAAACCCTATTTCACCCTGAGGTATATTAGGGTTATAGTTGGCATCAAAATATATATTTTATAATCAATAAACAATAATAAAGTGATAATATAAAATAGTGGTCACAGTTACAATTCACATGACTTATGTAGAAGCATGCACATTAGTGAAAGAATGGCGCCTGTCAATGATTAATGAGATGTTTGAGGAATAATCAATGTAAAAGGTATACAAGAATGTCTAACCCTTTCAGAGTAAATCACGATCTTAAAAAGATAATCAATAGTAGATTAATAAAACAAAGTTTCACTTTCACTTTCACTTTCAAATTAATACTTAATTCATGAACAATGAAATAGTTAAGAGTAATAAAGAGATATTACAAGCAATGATTTACGGTTACAAGTTACATACATGATTCAGGAACAATTACAATAATTAAAATATAACACAAGTAATGACTTATAACTAACGAATACCGAAATTCTTGAAGGGCAATATATAATGGTAGGGCGAATACAAAAGATTTAAAAATAAATGTAAACAATAAAGGAATAGTAGAAAAAATGACTTAAGATTACAAATTAAACACATTCTTTTTAAAGCAATAGGTAACAACAAAGAGATACTAATAACAATACACTGACTGTAGTTACAGATTAAACACATTATTTTAAAAATGAACAAGATGAAGAGATAGAATGAAATGAACTGTCTAGTACAGTAATTCCCAATCATTTTGGAGGCGCGACCCACTTTTTGGCGAGACTTTTGTTTGTGACCTTTCACTGCCGTACCTGTGCTTTTAATCCCAGTCGAAAAATAAAAATTTCTCTAAATCAAAAACAATGATAATTTTATTCAAAACCAGTGGATACCACCCAAAAATGACTAAAATTGAAGTATATGATGCAATAGTGACATGAAATATTACATAAATATTATTTCTAGTAGAGGGACATCATTTTATTTTTACTTCAATTTTCATTGTACCTGAGTTTTTTAATGTACTTCACTCTCATCCTTTCTACTAGTGAACTTCCATCCATCTTCCGCACAGAACCAAGGCCGCATATGTAAAGTCGCCTTACGGTCACAGTAAACAGTACTGAGTGAGTGAGTATAGTACGTTCCAGAAATATGGTCGCATTTTCCAGTAAAAAAAGGGCATTCGTTATTTAATTACATTTTCGTACAGGTACTGTGCGTCGTTTTGTTTACGTCCATCCTGATTTTCCTTACCCGCTTCTGCTGGACTGTCCTAGCCCTGTTTTGAAAATACTTTCTGTTAGGAATTGGGCATCTACGTAATATTATACAACTGTTTAAAATAACTTGTATAAAATGGCCTCGTTAAGTCATTAACTGTCACGACATTTCTCCCTTTCTACGACCCTGCGATTAACCACTTGGACGGACAGTTGATAGCATGCCTGAGTAAATTTATCTGTGCGGATTGGGCAGAAGTGAAGACTGAATTTACAGTACATAAGGTACTTTGTTATAGAGTACGTACAGAATTATTACAACATGAGTTAAGGTACGAAGGACGAAACCGGAAATTAGAATTAGGTACAATAGGCTATAGTGCGATAATATGCACAAAAGAACCGAATTCTTTATCGAAATGAACAGCCACCATTTCCAGCAATTTGTTTAAATATCCAGATTTTGATTATATATCAATTTTAATGCACTCTCTATAATGTATGCTAATGTGCTACAAAGAAGTAGGCCTATAATATACATTGCGTAATGAATAGGTCCGCATGGATAGCTCAGTTCTAATGTAAAACCACGTATTATTAATACTGTATTGTATTTTTATTAAATAAAAACCTAACGAAAATTATCAAACTCAAAAACTTAATATTTCCAAGTTTAAGTACGTAAATGGATGCACTAATTTTCTTCCCTCCTATACCTAGTAAAGTGATTTGTGTTTTACACCAGTATCATCAAACGCCGGTAGTGGAAGGGGGTAATAAATAGTGTTTCCGGTTCTCAGCTGTTAATCCAAAGGTATAGTCAAATTAATATTAAAAAGGTTAGTAAAAACAAAATGATGTCCCCGTACTTCAAACTATTACAGCGTGGCGTTGTGGTAATAGTTCAATACAAAGTGGTAAATTCCATCAACGAGAGAATTTTGGAAGCTCGTAATTTCAGCAAAATTTGGTTTTTTA
Organism: Periplaneta americana; assembly: GCF_040183065.1. Classification (NCBI taxonomy): domain Eukaryota; kingdom Metazoa; phylum Arthropoda; class Insecta; order Blattodea; family Blattidae; genus Periplaneta; species Periplaneta americana. The sequence continues at coordinate 71,573,591 of NC_091130.1, read as the reverse complement.
GATAGATACTCTTTACTACACGGAAGTAAGATGGCTTTCGTGGGGTAAGATGTTGAAAAGAGCTTTCCAGTCAGAAGCAGAACTATTAGATATAATGTAGGCTATGGATACGAGCTAGACGATAAATAGAATGTGTAAACCCATTTTCTAGCTATCTTTGGCTTCTTAGACTTTGCGTAGCAGTTTATAAGGCCTAGATGTTAACATAGTAACACATAACAACTTAACAACAATGAACTGACTTATAAAGAAATCTGATTTCTGATCAACAGCACTTGGCAGGTAGAAATTTGATTCATTCCAGAATTCATGGAAAATTTAGCTACGTACGATACAAGTATCTAGCGAGTTTGTTTTTACGGACATGCAATTAAGTTCGCATAATTTTAAACAAACGCTTTCTGAGTATTTTTGGAAGAAACTGAAAACAAATACAACAGTCATAGATGGATGATGAATTCGTTTTTAGAGACTTGCTTTAATTGGCTGAAATTTAAAAAAAATGAGGAGACCTAATTGAAAACTCGTACTTGCTGATGCAATGCTCAATTTTTTTTTGGAGCATAGACCAGTTTGCATCATAAGAATACAGGAATACCGCGAGCCTGCAAGAGGAAGCTCTTAAATTTCTTTTGACATTCGCAACCACGCAATTATATAAAATAAACTTCTTGTTTACACATTTGTTTCAAAACAAAAGCAAGAAATTTCCTTGAACTTGAAGATGATATTACTGTGTATGTGTATAGAATACAGAGTCCAGATCTGAGAAGTTAATTTCCGAAAAACAGGCAGTTATCGCGTTGATTGGTTTTTACTTTATAACTACTGAAATATTCCTTTTTATTTTTCGTTCAACTCGATACAAAATAAATGCATTATAATAAGACTTTTCATTTATTTTTTTAAAAATAAGACGTAACTGTTTACTGAAGGATACACTGGAAGGAATGGTGAACGGGAGAAAAGTTCGGGACAGAAGAAGATATCAGATGACATACAACCTTAAGATACGTATATGGTTCGTATGCGGAGACTAAGAGAAGGCGGAAAAAAGGGACTATTGGAAAATGCTGGGTTTTCGGTGAAAGACCTACTCTTGAGCAGAAAACTATGAAATGAAAAATAAATCCTCTCGCGACCCTCCTCAGCTTTCTACAAGACTCTCGATGGGGTCGCGAACCACACTTTGGGAACCATTGGTCCAATATGTCTCCAGATTACTATAATTAGCAGTCGGCGATGTATGTAATGGAGGGGGAAAGGAACTGGCCACCCTACCCCATTATCTCCTGGCCTAGTTGCCTCATAAGTGGTGCCTTCTTAGTATCACTTGTGAGGTTGAGACCCGTCTTCGGACAGTTGACTAAACGACAACAGTCGTTATATGGAGAATTAATTATATCTGATATTCGTTACGAATATTCTAAATCCAAATGGACTCTAGCATAGCTAAGTAAAGTCACTACAGAGTGTCCATAAAGTCTGGAATCATAGGATATAATACACATACAAATTAACATTAAAGAATGTGTTCCACATGTTTGCCACTATTTTCAACACACGTCCTCATACGTTTTGCACAATTTCTTTGAATTGTCTTCAATATACATGGGTTAAGAGCAGCACATGGAGCAATAATTCTTTGACGGAGATATTCCACGTCCCAATTTTTTTTCTGCATACACCTCAGCTTTCACAATCCCCCAATTAGCAAAATCCATAAGGTTTAGGTCTGGTGACCTTGGTGCCCATTCCACAGGGCCTCTTCTCCCAATCCAGTGTCCGGGAAACATTTCAGCCAGCCAGTGCCGAACGAAACCTGCATAATGAGGTGGAACCCCATCTTGCATAAACCACTCCGGATAGCCGATATCATGAAGTTCTGGTATCATTTCATTGCCCAACATCCTGAGATAATGTTCTCCAGTGACTATTGAGTCGAAGAAGAATGGACCAACTATCTTATCGTCCCATAAACCACACCATACCATCACGTTTGGAGAGCCTATGATTCCAGACTTTATGGACACTCTGTACACTATAGAACAGCGTTTTTCAACCTTTTCCAACATGTGGCGCACTAAAGGTGTAATTTAAAATCCCACGGCATACTCATATAATCTAAAGCTGCGGTTCTCAACTAGGGGGTAATTCTGAGGGTTTAGGAGGGAATAAGAACTATAAAATATAAATAAATGAGATAAATCTATATGCATTAATATATAAAATAAAATATTTTCAATTTTACATGCATTATTTTCTAGTCATCAATAGGGGAGAATGATAGTAATGAAAAGTGAAAGGGCGCATGGGGTAAAGTAGGCTGAGAATAGAAACAAAATACATATTATTCACAAATAGAACTAACACTTTTATTTTCAATTTTCATTTTAAGTTTATGATAGAAATGTAAAATTTAGTGATAGAAAATTATTACAATGTAATATCAGTGTGAAAATTATGGTATTATGCATGTTTTCTTAAGTTTTTATTTAGGAAATATCAAAACCTACAATATTATTACATATTACGTCAAGGTATACAATTTACGATTTTTTTCATATAGGCAACTAAAATGCGATGTATTTTAAGGTTGGTAAGACATTCTCTTCTCTGCCGCTCGCTCCTCTACAATGTGTATACTGAATGTTCACTTATGCCACATTCGTTGAAAGTTGACTCATGTGGACTCACTTCTTTTACTACTCTTTTCACGTTTACTTTTAGAATTTTTGTTACGACAGTCTTTACTATTTTCATTTTCTCACGGCACACCGATTGAAAATGGTTGCTGTAGAAGAGCAGGATTACCATGAGAAGAAATTCTATAGGAGGACATGGAATCTAAAATAAGAGGACATTGCTGAAAAAGGACGACTTTTTAAAAATTGGTATGAACAAAATTAAAGATAAAAACAATGGCTCACCTTAGTCAGGTTTGGCACTAGTTGCTGGATCAGTATTACATCTGGAGCCCACTTTGAGCAAAAGAGCCTGAACAGACAAACTTATATCTTGTAACAAATAACTATGGAACTGTTCCCAGGACATGTCCTTGAAATTATATTTCACAATGATGATACCGCTGACTGTCTCCGTTAGCATGCGATTTCGTTCTTTTGTCCATTGAGCAGATATTAGGGAAAATACTCTCTCAGCACTTCCATTGTGACTTGGGATAAATAAATAGAATTGACATATTTTTAAGAATTTTCAGGAAGTTTCAGTGCTCGTAGAACTATTGCAATTGAAGGATTTGCATCATTGTTTATCTAAACTTAAATCTTTGTCCAAATTAACTTGATTGGCATATCTTTGTACATTGCAGAATAAAATTGATAAAATAACTTAGAACCATGAATAGTGACATTTTTAGAGTGTAAGAATTCAATGCATGTCAATAGGTCATCATATTTTATGCTCTTTTATGTGCTCCAGCTTCAACCGTTGAAAGCAGTTAAATTCTTTCATAGGTTTTCACCATTTATTTAGATATTCAATGCATAATATCGCACATTATTCAATATTCGTATTAATTCTGGTTGAAATGCGAAATGCCAGATATTTAATTTTTTTTTTTTTTGTAAATGCCTGCCGGACAGGATAAAATGATTTAAAAAAAGGACATGTCCTCCTTTTGTCGGACGGATGGTAACCCTATGAGCGTCCCATCGTTGTAAGGTATACGTCAATTGAGGGGCTGGGTGAAGAAGGGCATTTTAGAGGATGTGCCCTTTTTTTTAGTAAAACACTTTATTGTGTTCTCTGATCTGTTATGCATATGATCATCAAGTTGTAGTTCAATACTGTGATCGTAGAGGTCAGGAGTGCCCAAAATGTAAAGGCGTGCATAGATCACATTATTACGGTTTGAATTTTCAATATAAATTTTCTCAAAACTTGCATTTGAGAGAATTGCCTTTCTTGCACCCAATCCCTCAATTCTGAACAATACATTTGGCAAGAATTTGACATCCACCTTGATACAGGCTGTATGGCTAGGTTATATATCGAACATTTGTAATCTGTTGAATGAAACTCAAGAATATGTTTACAATAGATGCATCTATACATTTGCCATCTGCCTACTTTTGTTCCGGGGTTTGGAAACCCAGCATATCTTATAATCTGTGTGAAAAGAAATATGAAGAGAGTTTTAATTGATGGCTCAAGAAAATAGATTACAAATGGGGATATCGTTCGTCACGTGTTAAGAGAAGGGAATTGTAAAGTGCGTCAAACGTATGAGGAAGTGTCAATGTTTATGAAACAGATTTCCCTTCCTTTTTATGAGTAACATGATTTTATTATCTTCAACAGGAAGCATTACACAATGGCTGCGTGCCACTCACGTCACGATCGTCTGTCTCCCCCGCCATCATGTGGATTAGAATGCTATGATCGATTAATAGCGTGACCTTGTTCGTTTGTTTGTTTGTTTTGGCAGGTGGCGAATTCCTGCACTTGGGAACGAAGTATTGTAGGTCTTGGACGCGCGCTATCGAGATGTCCAGCACGGAGATCAAACCCGTGACTCTGGGTGGCGAGCTGTGAAGGATGCGGGTGAGAGTGTCCTTGCCCACTTATTCGTGTGCGCTCGCTCGCGTCCGATGCTTCAGCAGTCGGCGTTGTTCGCGCAGTGTGGACTGGAGTCGTGCACTGCCCGCACGCAGTTCTTGAGTTCATAAACTCTCCCCGATGTTGGTAACGAAGAGCTGACGACTGATACCACTCTCGAACACACGCAGGTGAGTAGACACTGTGTCCTACATACAGCACAAGTGATAAAACCTTTTAACATCCACATCTAAATCAAGTCCGTTGCTGTTTCGTTTACGAACTATTTTTACTCCGTAAGATTAAGAACATCGAACTTTTATGTAGGAAAGCTGTCGAAATATTAATTTATTTAAGCACTAAAATGGTTGGTCGCTAAAACAGAAATACTAATAATTGTCTAGTTTACGTACACCAGTTTCAGATGTTCTCCTTATCGAATGCAAGTAGGTTCAGGGAACATTTTACAGATACGCAGAATTAAGCTGTCTTTGAGACTTATACAAAAGACGGAAAATAACCATGACAAAGAACACTGTGCGCGAGGTAGTATTACGACATTGCTTGTGGTATGGTTATGGACCTGAACGGCAATCATTATCGCCTGTGAGAAACGAATAGAAAACTTCAAACGTATGCTCACAGTAAAGTACAGGTTTCCTCGCACCGCAACAAACTGTAAAGGAACCCCCATACGATGTAGTAGTAGTAGTAGTAATAGTAGTAGTAATAATAATAATAATAATAATAATAATAATAATAATAATAATAATAATTTATTTATTTAATCTGGCAAAGCTAAGGCCAGCATGCCTTCTCTTACGCCAGCCAGACTCTAATTGAATACCCGTAGAACAATAGCCTTAAATAATAATAATAATAATAATAATAATAATAATAATAATAATAATAATAATAATAATAATAATAATAATAACTATAACGTACTACAATAATATGAGAGTGAGTAATAATAGTGAATAATAGGAGTGAAATTAACTAATAAAATTTAAATACATTGTGTTAGTGAAAACAATAATGAAGAGTATGCAAATCTGGCTTTCACGTAATAGCTTCCTGCTTAATAAACATTGATATAAGTAATAATAATGTTGTTAATAATAATAGTAACAACAGTATTATGGGGTAATTCTAATATTTATCCTGTTATTATAATTATGCATTAGCATAAGCATTAAAAATGGAAAAAATTGAAACAACTACTATTGGTAACGAGAATTAATTGATAAAATAATGCTTCATTAGTTTATTCTAAAATTTATATGGTGATCGGACGTCTCTGACATTACTCGGTAGCGAATTCCAAACTCGAGAAACAGCCACAGTGAAAGAAGATGTATGAGGATGTTCGGTGAGAGGGTATGGATAATATTGAGTATGTGATCGTGTGTCTAGATTATGGTGGGTGGATAAATTGTGAAATCGAGACGCGAGGTAGACAGGAGTGCAGAAATGTATTTTATGAAAGAGAAGAGAAAGATAGTGGATTTTTCTACGATATTACACGGAAACAAGAAAACATTTCGAGGGATGGTGTCACATGATCAGCCCAGCGAATATTGCAGACAAAACGGACGCACATATTATGTACAGTATCTAAAGTCCCTGTGCCAAAGTAACGTTTGGGTCAATGAACACAATATCACAGTAATCGAAGTGAGCATCATGAGTGTTTGTACTAAAATATTTTAAAGGGCAGAGAGTAGAAAATTCTTCAATCGCCAAAACGAGTCGATTAATTAGAGTATTTTCTTGCAAATTTCTGCAATCTCAATGTTCAAATTTAAACTTTGATCCATATTATGTATACTTTTTTTTTCTAAGAACGAAATTTCGGTGCCGTTTATTTAATGGGAGGAAACTTTGGTATGTTAACAGTGTTTAACAAACGTGGATGACCCACAAGTATTGTCTGTGATTTAGATTGAAATTTTCGTGTCCTTGTTCAAATTGAGTCGAGGTCGTCGTTAATTTTAGTCATTGCGTCATTTATTTTGTCGGTACGGAACTGTAGTAAATACCTATAAAATAGAATTGGAATTATGAATGGTGTACGTAAACTAGGCGATTACGCACATACTTTCTGCCAATTTTATTCTTTTTCTTTTTCTCCTCTTTGTTTACAATTCAATTCGTTTATAATATTGCCTATTATATACACATTTTTTAAAATAACTATTCAGAAAAGACTTTAACGGTGATGAAAGGGTGCAAGATTTTTGGATATTTGCACCGTGTACTAGATGTAAAACATCCAACGTTTCGGAGCTACATGTCGGGTCCATCATCAAAGAAGATATGAAAAGTAGGACAAGGAAACCTCTCTGTTGGATCCTTTACCAAGATTGAACAGTATCTCTTAGTAATGCACCTAAGAGATAGGATTCTCATTTCCTCACTCCATATCTTCTATGATGATGGAACCAAAACGTAGCTCCGAACCGTTGGATGTATTAGCTACATCTAGGATATCCAAAAAGCTTGTACCAGGCACCGTTTGGAATTTTTAAATTTTATTGCTAGTGACTGAATATTTCACAATGTTCGCCATGTTTGTTCTACCTTTGTCTCCAAGTGAACAAAAAAGAAGAGGAAACTTTGGATCACTATTGGGACTTTATTTAGTAATCAACATTTCAGAAAGGTTACCTGGTCGATCGGGCCGTTACAAATGAGTACATCTACTTAAGTGACCAACGATTGTCATCAGAATGCGGGATAACGTGAGTATAAGCAAAGAAACAAGAAATGTAAACGAACAATAAGAAAATAATATATGAATAAATGAAAAAAGAGGATAGATACTGTAATACAGAATAGATGTGTATAGAATACGGCAAGAGAGTATGCTGGAAGTAAACGCCAATCAATGTGTATCAATGGTGGATGCGAATAGAATAATACAGAACAGATGTATAGTGTAGGATAAGACATTATACGTAGGCCTACTGGAAGTGAATAGAACGATTTATGAACCCTAATTTACAAATATACGTAAATGTAATTATTTATTGTGCATTAAAATAAAAACATATACTTTCGTTTTCACAATACAGGGTTTTTTCCGATCTATGATAACTAATTTGAATGACGTCATGTGCGTCAGGAATCACACCAACAGCTGAATTGCGGCGAGAGGTGACAGACCAGTAGTGAGTGATTTCAATCAGAGTGCACAGTGTATCACAGTAGCAATGCCCAAGAAAATCGAGCTTTTTTGGGAGGGATACATAACAACTCTTTCCGATGTCAAGTACAGTTACATGAAAATCATAGGAGCCTGCAAAAAAAACGTGGTTTCGTTATTTCCAAGAAAGGCATCTTGTGTGTACCTAATAAGACTGGCAAAACTCGGATGGGATTAATTTCAGAGTGGAAAAACAAGCAAATCCACCCCCCTCCTATCACAAGTCGCCGCACTCCAAGAAATGACACAAATTAATTCCATTCGAGGTTTACCAATCTTATTAAGTACACAGAAGATGCCTTTCTTGGAAATAACGAAACCTCGTTTATTGCATGCTTCTTTTATTTTCACTTAAATGTACTTGGCATTGGAAAAAATCGTAATGTACCCCTCCCAAAAGGCTCGATTTTCTTTGGAATTCTGTCACCTCGCGCCACAGTTCAGCTGTCGTGTGACTCCTGACGCACATGATGTCATTCAAATTCGTTATCAGAGATCGGAAACAACCCTGTAGTACAAAGGAATCTTTCTTTAATATTCCAGAGAGAAGATAAAGTATAGTAATTTTTATTAATATTCTATAAATAATTATATCCATAGTAAATAATTCAATTAGTTTGGCAATGTTTGGAGGATAGAGGACGACAAACTACCGAGCCAGATATTGGAATGGGTGGGGATGACTACAGTAGGCCTACGGGTTTCATGATAGGAGAAAATTGGTGAAGAAATACAACAGACATGATCGTAAGTACGAGACTGGAAACACAAAGAAGAGTAGAGAAAAAACCGAGCACAGGAAGATGTATAAGCATGGCAAATATGTAGGGCCTATATAATAATACAATGAAATGTACCTCAAACTGGAAACTCTTCAGATAAATTCGTAGGGTAAACCTATTCAATTGGTAGCTCGTGGAAGCGCACAAATTGTGTTGTCGATATGATAATTTACGGAGTGAATGTTACATTAAAGAAATGCGATAAGACTTTAAAACTTGTTAAAATTAACAAACAGCTTTTAATTATGTACTGTGTTAAATTTAAAACTTAAAAGAGTGCTATACCTTTGTAACTAGTTTTGATATTTAACACAGTAAGAACTTACATAATTAAAAATTGTTAGTTCATTTTAAGACATTTGAACATTTTATCACATCTGTTGTACGACTATTGGAAGTGTTGTTAATTAAGAATGAATCATTTAAAGAATTGACTTAAGAATATTTTTCTCCATTTAGTTATTTATTGAAAATATTGAAGACAGCAGACCATAGCGTTGTTTAAGAATAGCGTCTCTGCTGTTACTATTAGGGGTTGGATTCTTATATTTTTACCTATTTTGTTCCTTGCTTCCAAATGAATACATTCCTCTGTATGTTTCCGAATCACAGTCCTAAGTCTAAATGAGGCTTCAATAGTTAACCTATAGGCCATTCGTTATCTCTTGAAACCTACCTGTGCCTGAGGGGAAGCAGAAAATGGACTAAGAAGCTTCCCTCCCTCGCTACGCTTCTGTTTGCATCTAGGTAGCTCACTTACCCCCTCCATAAGGTTTTTATTTTAAGTTACGGCGCACGCATGCATTTGATTTTACGAGATAGCGAATGACTTATACATATATTTAAATGCCTGTCTTTTCTTCTTTATTTTTAATTACCTAAGAAAATGCGAATTAATTTGTGGCGTTGCAAATTTAATGTCAACCACTTGAAAGCAGAGATGTTTCAATCACATGCACTTCATAATCCTCTTTTTCCAACTCAATGGGGGACGCGCGGTAGCATTGCAGTTAAGGCAATACGCTGCAAGTTGGAAGGTCTCGGACTCGATTCTAGATGGGGTTATGGATTACTTCATTGATCCAATGCTTCCGGCCGCATTATGGCTCTGTGATTCACTGATACCAGGCATAGCTCCTATCAGGCAAAGACGGACAGCATAGGACTGATATCCCTACTGTTACTCAGTGCCGATTGTCTTGTGAGATGGAACCTTTAGAATCTACATTGGAATAGCTTTGCTTTTCCTTTTCATATAACTCAATGTTCGGATTCTACAATGTGCCACACATTTTAAGTCCGACTTAACATTAAACGATTGAAGAGTCGCTTTAAAATGTCGGAATACTCTTAACTTCGTACCCCAAAGTGAACTAGATGTTTCCTTTTAAATCTGAATTCCTTAATTCTTTAGCCAGTCAACTTCTTACTTCTAACATTCAATGCAAGTAATATCACCTTAAAAGTGCCCAAACTAAGAAACTGATTCAAGCACTGCCAGACCATCAGAAAGGGATGCTCATGGTGGTATACTACTTACTACTGTACTCTAACCAGGAGAAAGTCTCAGGGGAATGAGACGCAGCGGGGTGATGCTATGAATGAATGTTAATGTCATAAGATGTCATAAGGTCACATACGTGGGTACACGCATCTCCATGGCTAACTCTCAAAGCACAAACGATAACACTGATACACACATTTATACTACCCTAGTTACAAAATTAGATCACAGTTAATCTCCTGGTCTTTTAATCCCTCCATACAGGAAATAACATATGCAGGAGAGCGCATGTTTTTTAAACTGACGTGATAACGGCAATATTATCTATCTATTTCGCTCCAATAGATGACGCAATATAAGCACATTCCTTTCACGGTTAATCTCCTGGTTGGAGAACAGTATGTTAGCCGTTGGATGGAGATTTGGGAGCTCAAAACCTTCCCAGTGTAATGGATTTTAATAGACGATAAAATTAACACATCTTCCTCAAGGAAAGAAGAAAAGCTATTGGTACCATGTCGTAGATTTAACACACGTAAAAAAGCCATGAACCCTCTCCGATATAGAGAGCTCCAAGCCAAATTTGTTGGGCACTTCTCGATCACATTGAATTTCGACTGTGAATAAACTGCAGTTGAAAGCGTTTTTTACTACCTACTAACTAGTACTAACTACTACTACTACTACTACTACTACTACTACTACTACTACTACTACTACTACCTAGTACTAACTACTACTACTACTACTAACTACTTACTTCTACTACTACTTACTTCTACTACTACTACTACTTACTACTTACTACTACTACTACTACTACTTACTACTTACTACTACTACTACTACTACTACTACTAACTACTTACTTCTACTACTACTTACTTCTACTACTACTACTACTTACTACTTACTACTACTACTACTACTACTACTACTACTTACTACTTACTACTACTACTACTACTACTTACTACTTACTACTACTACTACTACTACTACTACTAACTACTTACTTCTACTACTACTTACTTCTACTACTACTACTACTACTTACTACTTACTACTACTACTACTACTACTACTTACTACTTACTACTACTACTACTACTACTACTACTACTACTACTACTACTACTGGCAGAAAGAGAGAAAACAAATCCTAGTGTTATATCGACAAACGTTGTTGTTGGTTTTTCACCATGTAATAGATGCGGGAATATCTACTATTTTGAAGTTAGGCATATAAATCGACAAACTCTAAATAATAACTCTTGATAACGGGTCCAAAAGAGAAGTCCCCCTTTCTCTCACGATGTAGCTGATATGCAGTTCCGAAACATTGGATGTTTCTACAAATATGATCCAAAATCTAACAATATCAAACTCGGTAAAAGTCTCAAAGCTTACTGAGGAAAATGTAATTACCGAAAGTTAATTTGCTATAACAGGATTTAGAAAATGAAGCTCAACGACTGACTTTGTTGTCACTATATATCAGACAGTGGAAAAAAGTGGACATAATCTCGAAACCCATATATGAGGCGCTGGGTCCAATAGCAGCTTAAGTTGAAAACCAATGTCTTGAGAAAAACGTCAAAGTTTTAGAACATTGTAGAAATTTTAATAGTACATACAGTCGCATCATTTGTTTTGTATAATATTTTAGACTGTAAATTATTCAAATTCATTATCAGTTAAACACAACCCATTGTTAATTATTTGGAAATAAAGTATGAAATAAGTTATTGCATAGAAAGTCTGAGATCTCTTAAATTAGAGTACCTAGGTATTAAAACCGGTATAAAAGTGTTATTTCACTAACACACATGAACTTTACTGAAGGAATAATAATAAATAATAGTACATTAATGCTTCAGCTAATCAAAATAATATACGATAAGAATTTTTAGCCGGTAAGCTTACATTTTTTATGGAAATATAAGAAAATCAATTCTGAAATTCTGCTACAGATGAAAACTTCTCTATTATAGTGTCAAATATTCTTATTTATGATCACTGACTTCACTTTCAGGATGATTTTCATCCAGCACTGGTTCTGAATCCAAAGTATTTTGAAGAGAACATGCTTTTTCTGGTTTTAAGAATTTCAATAATGAAATATCATTTTTCTTTAATAATTTTAAGCCAGTGCAAGGAGGATTTTTTAGATTAACTTCTTCCTTTGGTGGTATATTATGTCCTGAAAAATTGAATGGCTGGAAATCGGTAATGTAAGTATATGATACTGCCAAAACACTGATGTATAAAACATGAGTGTAACATATTTTTGTATTGCGAATTCTGAACGTTTCGCTTTAGCACAGCACTTCACATAATGAACTCTCCTGCCATTTAGGGTCAACGAAATGAAATACAACTTTTACAGTCGATACAGAAGACATAGAAGATTATGCAAATGAAATCGCCGGAATTACAACATATGTAGACTTATTGCACCCAGCGCCTCATATTATTAATTGATTTTGAGAAGATTTTCGATAAAGTGAATAGAAGAAAACTGTGTGAAACGCTATTCAAGAAAGGCTACTCTTCTCAACTAATCAGAGTAATATCACAGTCTAGTGTATACAGTCACGAAGCACAATACGTAGAAAATATGCATCCATAGATAGTTGCTAACCACTAGGATCGCTACTATCGCCTCATTACAAACAATGCTAAATAGTACCGACACAGTCTATTGTTCCTAGTACCCTCAACAACTCAGGCTTCGTGAATGTATATACTAGACTGTGGTAATACGTAATTTATACCACAATAACAAAATACGTATTGATAAAAAAAATGGATCAGAGAAACAAATTTCTGAAATTAATGGGAATGTAAGACAAAGGTGCTCATTGTCGCCCAACTGTTCAATATACGAGTATATCTAAACAATGCCATTGATAGATATATGGCTGAGTATTTTAACTCATGTTACTATTATTAACGGAATATTTCTGAACTTATTACTTTTTGCGGATGATCAAGTTGTGCTAGCAAATTCAGAATACCTTCAAATTGCTGCTTACAAATTACATAAAATAAAAACGGACTATAATTTAAAATATCAAATACTAAAATAAAAGCAATGACCTTTGTTAGGACCCAGAATGAAAGCTCAAAAATAGTTATAGACTCGAACTTCAATGATCAAGTGATTAGCTTTAAACAGGTATATTTAGAATGTAAAACAGTTTACCAAAAAGTATTGACGTGGAAGAAAAACTACAGGAAATATCAGTGGATATGCGGAACCAAAAAGAGAACTCTAAGAAACAAAGCAACGAAAGAAAGTAAACTTAAATTTTTTTAATCAATGGCGCTATCAGAATTACTTTATGGATCGGAAACACGGACGCTGACAAAAG